>NC_053397.1:208438472-209063472 GCF_905171765.1 Bufo bufo
ACTATTTTTAGCACAAAAACCCATTAGAGAAAGAGTGAAAAAAATTTCACACGTTCCTGTCCTATTTGGTGGTTAAAATTATTTCATACATTCAAAATGAAATGCAATCCGGAGCGGTTACGTGATACTTAAGATATTGCTTATTTCATAGCCTGTTTTATGCAGCATAACATGTACAGACTTTCACGCACATCAAATAAATGTTCACTTAAAGGGACCTCACTAGACCGTAGTAGTCAATCCAGCACATGAATGTCTGGGATCATTTGGCACGGTCTACTGATGTCCTTGGAAAAGCAAGGGTTTATTGATATTCATGGACACTATTACAGGCATTTTAAGCAAGGCTTTTTTTTTTGCGTGTTTTTGCGTTGACCTCACATGTACTGAACATAGTCAACCAGCCAGGTTGTGTGCTCAAATCAAAAAATGTTCCAGGTTGTGAGATATTATTCTTAGTTCGTTAAAATGGCTCCCCCTGGTGTTCAATCTGTATAGCACCTATTGAGGTAGTCACACATGCTCAGTTCCATCCTTCAACTGCCACCAACCATATCGACTGTTAGCAGTTACATGGAGAGAGAACTGCAGCAGAAAGGACATGCGTCATGAGAAAGGATACACCCCCTGAGATGCCAGCTTGATATAAATCTAGCAGAGCAATTGGAGCAATGAATGGAGAGATCTGTAGATCAGGGCTGGTTTTAAGCTTTCTTTGAAAGAGGTGGTCATGTACTGGATTATGTATGATTTTAATTTTTTACATCAATCATGGCATAACTCTTAAGATAGTAATCTTAAGACCGTGTTGGCCAGATACTCATTTGTCAGTTATTTTTCTCGATTCGTCCGAGTGTGTATTTGCTGTCAATGCGGTTGTGTTTTTATGAAAAAACAAAAGATTGGTCATGATGAACTTACACAGGCTCGATACTTCTGACAGCTGCCGTTAGTGGCGAGTTGGGACAACTCAATGCCCATCAGAGGCCCGGAAATCTATATCAAAATCAGTGGTTTTGGACAACATTCATCTAATGTGTAGAGCTTGTGGTGCTAAGCAATGTATGACCTTGTCTCATGTGCTGGTAAATAGCTTGTAGAAGAAGAAAAAAAAAACATGCAATGATGGTCATACTTGGCAAAGTTCTTGTGAACGGAGGTCTACTCTTTACAGTGCCCTGCAGACGTAAAGGTCAAATTTTTTTATCAGAGAAAAGGAAAGAAACAAAGAACAGAAAATGATTTCCATGTCTAATACCAAACATCTAGAAAAATCATTTTCTGGATTATACAATTTCCTGTAAGATACTTTTATACTGTGTTGATGCTTGTGGCCACTGGCTAACCAACATGGGGTGGGGAATCATAGTAACTTTTCTTCCCGTTTTTGTGTAAATTTTGATTGGTCATTTTCAAGGCCTGGTTAGTCTAGAATTCGGTTGGTGGTTTTAACAAATTTTGAAAGGATCTGTTAAGTGTCCTAACCATCCCAAAGGCTAGCATGGGAGGTTCCTCAGGATGGGCTTCTCCAATGAATATGTTGGGTAAGGGGTGTCCATCAGGTACTATTTCTCCATTAAAGAACCATGAAAACTGGTTCAAGCCAAAAGGGAGGATAACAGTTGACCAAAAAAGGGTCATAATACTAGGGCCAGCATTAGAAGTACTACAAAACTTGTATAGTCAACCTTTTCAGAAAGCTAAGCAAAGCTAAAGCCAAGCCATTTAGAAAGAAATCTGTGACGCCACCAGGACAGTCAAGACATGAAGTAAGCGACTGTTTTTGAGAAACTAGCTCATCAGATCTCCTAAGGAATTAAGTGAGGAAGCCATTTTAAGATCCAATGTTCACAAGAAGATAGCCCATTAATTCACAAAGGACTGGTGACCTCATCAAAGCATGACACACATGTAGGTAATAGGTGCACATTAAAGCTTTGTCCAAAGCCTGCGTGTACTTGTTTTACAGTAATTCAGCAATGGCGTGTATAGCCAAGAGTAGGACGCCAAGAATATAAAAGGAAAACATTTAAGATATTGGAAGATGCATAAGGATCTAAAGGCTCTGCCAAACTAAACAGTGACAGTAAGGCTTAAAAGTGAACAATTATACGACTCATTTCCCGCTCTCCTCCTGGACATGTTCTAGTGAAGGTGCAGGGTAGAAACAGCAGGGAACTCTTGAAAGAAAAACTTTACAAATCACAGAAAACTAACATTAACGCATTACTTATTCTGTCTTATGAAAAACACCCCGACAAGAGAGACGTGCAGTGGAACATCTCTGTATTAAAAGACAGGAGATCCCTGAGGCTGCAGACACTGCCAGTCGCGGTTTTCACCTAAAAAAAAATCATTTCTGTTTTCTATCAATGGAAAATATTCTGCTTTCATGGAAAACAGCTTCAATACAGCAAGATGACAGGGTTGAAGAGGGACACCTATTTTTTTTTCCTTCTATTCACCACAAAATCCTGAGCGGCATTTTTGACAGCAAGTGACATACATAATCATGATATACTCTCAGTCATGAAATGCAAAAAAAACAAAAAAAAAAACAGATGCAACGTGGCCTCAGTGCAAAATATGTAACAGTGAATTATGTGAAAGAGAGGCACCAAGCCGGGTGCAGCTGCTCCTTCTGCACCCCCCATAGCTACAGCTCTAGTAAAACTGGAGACGCTTTTTAACTCCTAACATATGCTCGTTACTTCTTGCATAGATATACCTCTGACTGCACCATTACTAGACCCTCATATCTAAAAACTGCATGTTTCCTATTAAAATGAATAGAAATACTAAGGTGACATTTGTATTTGTTCAACTAGTTCCCAGGGTCAATGTTAGTGGCCATGCAGGGGCTTCTATGGTTATTTTCTGAATTACAGGAGAACTTTTTCACAGCCAAACTCATTGAGAACGTCGGATTCGGCCAACTAATGTATATGGGGAGCACCCAATTCTATCCATATCAGATGATGTCGGGGAAGAGAGGATTGGGCGAATTGAATATTTTCTCCTCATCCTTTTGTTCTCCCAAGATATAAGCCACTGCCAGTAATGTTCTCTCTCCCCACTGACAACATCTACATGCTTGGCCAAACCGAACGTGTATGGAGAGAGATAGCTGAGAGATTGAATGTGTATTGCCAGTTTAAGGCACGGAAGCTACTTGGTTTGCCATTATGGAATGCGATGACATACTAAGAGAAAAGGGGCAAGAGAGATCTGGAGGTGTTATGCAGTGGAACTTCAATGAGGCGACCACCCGAAAGTGCAGTGAAAGCAATCTTCTGGGGAGGGGGTGGAAGTCTTAAAGGGTAACTGGCATGTTTTCATCAAAAAATCTATTTTAGCATATGTTACTGCTGCAGGAGCATTATGCATAAAGCAGTCTTTAGTTTCTTCACATACCACTGTTTTCCTTGAGTTTTTTTCCTTAGTTACAGCTTTTTAAACATTTACAATATGAGGACCTTCTCAAGATGGCTCCTCTGCCAGTTCTCTGAGGCCAAAACTGCTTTCCCTCACTTCCCATACACACTTGCTGTAGCAAGCAGCTCCCTGTCAGCCAATCAGATTGTATTACTGAGAGACACGCCTCCTCACTCTGAAGCCTAATGCAGGCATGCAGTGTGAAGGACCGCCCCTCCATCTTCCTGTCTTCTTAGCCGGAGACAGACAAGCCATAGAAACTGTCTTTTAAGGGAGCAGTGGAAAGGGACAGAGGACACTAATGAAAGCAGTTATTGTAAGGTAATTACAGATCTTTTGACAATCATTGACAGACTAAGGTATACATGCCTAGCTCTAATAAACTAGCAAATAAAAAACATATGAAAGTTACACTTTAAAGAAGAGATATAAATACACAATCAATAAGCGGAATTGAAAATCCATCACAAAAATATCTGGTCTAGATGGGTGATGATCTTCTCAAGAAGAAGATCCCTTGGAGAGGTTTCACTGTATTTGTGTGCATGTGTGACCAAAAATAATTGTCTAAGCACCAAAATGGACATCAACAGTTGTAAATGTCTGCTCTCTCTTTAAAAAGATCAGCATTGGAGCATTAATTTTCCTACTGAAAATCTCAATGCATGCTTGAAACGCTTAGTACTAAACAGCAAAAAAAGCTGCTACTCATGACCATGGTTCTTAAAAGGGATCAATAGCAGCTCCCATATTACAAAAAGCTGGCTGTGCCTACACTATATTGGCAAAACCAACCAAGGTAAGCAGAAAAATGTGTTCAAAGCATCAAAAGCACCTTAAGAATTTTTTTTTCCTTTTGGATAAACTTCCGAGTGGATAAAAATTTGCTCTTCTATGACAGTAAGAAAAATAAAATAAAATGATTTTTAATTTAAATAATTGAAAACGAACTATTTCAATAAAGAGTGCCCTTTTGCGGATATGGAGGAATAGTGTGCCTAACTCTAGTCCTTATCTGACAAGAGTCTCAATAGTCTGACATTCCATTTTAACCTAATCACTAGAACAAAACTACTTTATGTAAAATGATCTTCCAGTTGCCTTCGTTACAAATCCCCACAGTCTGGTGTAATCGAAATCTACTCACGTAAGTTAGGAATGATTAGGACCCCAAATTAAACCAAACATAAATTCAAACAGTTAACTACTGTCATAAAAATGAAAAAAAACTGTTGCTTAACACTTTCAAATGCCTTACATGCACAAAGGCTAGAACCATAGAGGACGGGGATCTCCATTTGGTGATAAGGCTGGTTACGAGAACTCTTCTGTAGTGTCTTCGGTAAAATACTAGACACCAGATGTCCCTACACCTTAGACTAAAGTGAACCAGCACGATAATGGCATTTGTATTGGACTAGCCCAACTGTTCACCACCAGCAGATCCTTTTCTATTATATATATTTTTTTTTTCTCCAGACGGAGATAAACTGCTTTTCACCAGAAGATAAATCTTCATGCAAGGTGGCCCAATCATGACTATGATGACGTTGGAAAGACAGTTATTAACAGAGTTTTAAAGGGGGTTCTTCTCATGGGTAGAACCTTTTTCCCTTTGACTTATTAGTTCATATGCATTTTCAATGGTAGGGTTCTCGGTAAATCTGGTCCAACCATGTGTTACACAGCCATTCATTTGATCGTCAATGATGGGAGCTGGTATTGCTGGTGGTTTCTGAAGACCGTTTTTAAAAGGCTGACTAGATTGTTTATGGGGAGCTCTTGATTCTCCTCAAATAGATTATGTTAGGAATTTTCTTTTTTTAAATTTCAATTCCCAATCCGTTTTCTGGCTGACAGGATACCACACTATTTTGGTTATCCCAGGATATAATGATTCATTTAGACTGCCCAATCTTCAGGCAGATTATTGGGAATAAACCTTCCTATGAACGTTCGTTCCTGATAATCTGCCCATGTAAAAGGTTCTGTAGATCACCCAATGAACGAGTAAAACACTTGTTCATCTAGTGAAATGATCTTGGCTGTGGACACCTCAATGATCATTTCTGGGCAGTGGAGCGTACTGTGTAAACAGCACTCTGCTACCCAGAAACGATGGGGGTCATTTACAAAGACTGGTGTTTTACGCTTGTCTTTGATTTTCCCTGTTGTACCATAGGATTTATATAATTTATGAAGAGGCATGTGTCACGTCATAAATTAGGTCTATCGAAGTCTGTATGCCTGGAAAGTAAATCTACTCCATTCCTTGAGTGGAGTGGATTTTCAGCATATTTTTAAGCCTAAAACTTGGATAAATATGGGTGTATATGCCCCGCCATCGTCACTCATTCAGGGTCTTGCAACTTTTAACAATAGTTTTGAGTTAGTAATTGACACCCAATGAATCTATAAAAGATATATAAAACAGGCAACAGTGCATCACATTTAACAAAAATAAGGTCAAGGCTATTGGGCATCATGTGGATAAATGATAGTGACTAGAAATTGTATTAAAGCGTAAATCTAAAATATTAAAAGTTCTACGGAAGACCATCATACAGCTGTAGACAGACTACACTGTTCAATCTATAGAGCCTGGAATTGTATGGTGGACTGTACGATAAGGCACACAGATTATACTGAAGGCTAAATGTAACTAAACAAACTAAACAATACCTTGTACTATACTTGGGACTATTGGGGACACATCAAACAAAAAAAGTTACATTTTATTTTATTTATTTTTCCCTTAAAAGGTTAAAAAAGCTAATTAGTGAGCTGAAAGGTACGTTAAGGCTGGCAAGAGGATTAAGGAACCGAAACTATAAAGTGACATTTTAATCCTTGTCAACTACAACAATCAACTCTTTAGAGATTTGCCTGAAGATTTCTCACTAAGACCTGGAAATGAACACTCACTTCAATGGGTGAGCAGGAAGGGAGGGGGAGCTAGATATTTGGTTTGAGGCTGTACCCCAAGGAGAGGTGTACCTGGACTAACTCATGGCATGGAGATTAGCATCAGAAGATAAATTTGTAGGAGAAGAAAAAGGAAGCAATAAACTAGAAACCGAATACAAAACTTCAGCTGGGAAAATTGGACACAATAACAAAAAACACATGAAACGTGATGGATGAAAACACTCATTTTGATCATTTGCTATTAAAAATTCTACCAGGATCTGATGAAGAATCCACCACCTCATGCGTCATTGCGATGCGTTACAATTGAGAGGTGTACAACCTCCCTCCCACTTTTACACAATTACTTTGGGTTTGACCACAAAAGTTGCATGTCTGAATACACTGTCACACACAACGCAATGCATTCCGATGGAAAGCAACAATTACTTGGAAAAAAAGTCATAGCTTTGCTCTAGTTCCTCTAAGTGCTTTGATATGTTAGACTGTTTGCGCCCCCCTGCAATTTTAACATGAGCGATATAAGCTGAAGATCCTCTCCTGAGATATTCATATTAAAATCAGCCATAATGTAAGTTTCTCCCATAGATGAGCATAATGTCCGGTGAACACCTAATTAGAAGTGTAATAATTGGAGCAACCTAAGACTCTGTCATCATATTTAATGTATGAAAACCAAATGAGTCAACGCTCACAGCTCTATGCGAAATGCGCAGTAACTGGAGAAGGGCCTGAAGGTACTCACCCATCAGCTACACTTTTAATCCAGCCCTGGCTAGGGTAAAAAAGGGAAGACCAAATAATTTTAAGATGTACATGTCAAAGGAGAAGATTAATGGGAGAACCATTACAGAGTTCGCTCTTTCTGCCAAAGAGTTAATCCCTTGACCAAGTCACTTCCCAGACACCATGCGAAAACACAGACCTATAAAGATGTGAGGATCACTTTAAACTTACAGGAAAGTTCATGAGACAAAAGGGGAGAAAATATGGTTTTAGCAGACAAAGCATTTTAATGCGTGTCATTTTGCCTTAAGGTAGCTTTACCCTTGCTTGTAGAAACACGAATGGTTCTCGTTTCTAAAAGTAACCAGTGACAATTTCACCACTTCTCGTTTCAACAAAATATATGCCATAAGTCACAGGAGCTTTCTAAACGGATGATTATGCGCTTCAATCCTTTGCAGAATATGAAAAGGGACATTTCAGTAGCCAGAAACAATAGGAAGGACACAGTAGTGTACAATTTCCTCTGTCTTCCTTCGCACTTACATCCCCGCTCGACAAAGAGGCAGGCAGCAGTATGGGGCTTAGAAATGGATAAATGTCAGCTAAATATTCATGCTGAGAGACGGGTTACAATGGAAGCAATAGTGCAAGGGCATAATACTCCCATTACTGGTCCATAATTTTATTTAGTTTTTTAAATACCTGTACATGCAATACTACTACCCTACCAGTAATAATAAAGAAAAGAAAAGCTACATATTTATTGTATTTAATTTTTCCTCTTTTTGCTCCTTCGCATCTACATCCAGAATTTCCCAATTTAAAATGAGCGCAGCCCTAATTTTCCTAACGTGCCATAGGCAATACAGTGCATTAGAAAGATATTGAAGATATAAAATGTTAAAGAATCAGTACATTACATCAGCTTTGATAAAATGTTAAAGCCATGCATTTCCATATTCCTTGACCCTGTGTTTGCTCATACAAATGCTTTGCTAATACCATTTAACAAGGGTTTCCAGGAGACCTTGACATCCAAACATTCTCCATAATAATAAATAATTTACTCCTTGAGCTCGCATCGGATCTATTGATCAGTAAACAGAGGCTGATGCGTGCAATAAGAAAATAAAAAAAGTAACGATCAACATAAGGACGTAACGCTAACGACACATGCGAGGAGCATAGACCGCTAAAGTAATACACACAGTAAAGTAAGACAGAGCAAACATCAGGAAAACTAAAACAGTGAAATTTGAAATAATTTATCATCTTCAAACTAAGCAATGGACTTTTATGCGCAAAGTTTAAAAATATATATATATGAAAAATACCCAAAAGCATTTTTTTCTTACAAAAACACAATGTTTAACGTTCTACAGGGCCTGCATTTAGGCTGGAGGTTAAAATTTATGTTATGCCTAGCCTGAACAGAACCTTCATCGACTAAAGGTAGACAAATGTACCTAATTTGGGAAAGCAAAACAAACATAAAGCCTATATTTAAAAATCACCGCACTCAATCTTTTACCTGCGCTAAATATGAAAGACATTTAACAAACGACCAATATACGTGAAAGAAATGTATATTTGGCTAAATTTGGGAGGGCGCTTTTCAAGTAAAAAAAAAAAAAGTAATTGTACTGGTAGTTTCTATAGGGAAATTTTTATATATATGTATAATATATACACACACACACATAAATGGTATATACACACACTAATTATATGAAAACTACTTATTTACCGTATTTTACTCATTTGATTTTTTTTACTAAAACACTACCAATGATTTTTTTATATTTTTTTTTTTTAAGATACAGGGACAGATGTGCCTTGAGAGAAAGGATTTACTTTAAAAGTGCCGTGAAGAAAAATAAAAATGGAAAGTTTGAGTAAAATAGAGTAAAATGAATGTAGAGCCATAAAAATGCTCTGGCGTTTGGCAACCATATAGGCTATGTATTCTGGGAGAGAGAGAAATGTGGCAACATCACGGGCTGAATTCCTCATGTATAAAGAGACAGGGGCATATTAAACTAAATTCTCCATTTAATACGTTTCCGTTTCTGATAAAAGTTATAGCAGATGTGCAATTTGAGAGCAATTTTATAATTGGGAGCTTGTCTCTTGACTATTTAGATTTGGTCAGAATGTGGTATCTTAATTCACTCGAATTCAGCCTCGATTTCCGACTTCATTTTACCATACCACCCCCGGGAACTCGAACAACTCCCCGCCCCCCCCCCCTTCCCCGTTCCTATTAGAATATTACGTATTCTGATTTTTGGGTCTTTTTCTATTAGCTTGTAAAAATTAGGTTTACTGTCTCTCTGTGCATTTCCTTCGAGTTGCATGAAAGCACCGGTTCTTTCTCCTTGCAGTTTGTAGCCAAGAGATTACTTAAGTAATAAGAAATAAAAGGGAGGGAATTTCCTGAAACTTAATGACTGTGGAGTACTCATGATAAAAAGGCCAAAAAGACCCTGTAAGCAGCCGTGCCCGGAACGAGTTCGTTTATGTCACAAACAAGAAGCCCCCGCAGCAGTGATCATTACGACCGACTCCTGCAAAAGCCCTATTCAAAAATACAGTCAAGCAGCTTTCATATTTTACTTCTAAGAAAACAGGAATATAGTACAGATGGAATTATAGTGGAATTAGTTCTTGGCAAGGACAGAGTTTTGCTTTTTTTTTTTTTCCTCTTCCCCACTGCTGGTTACAAAGTCAACATTCAATGCAATGGTTTTTTTCGCCCACAGCAAGTGACACACTAACCACTGGAACTAACGCAGTGACGGCCCTTTAAGCAACAGAAACTGGCTGATGTTTATCAAGCAACCAACTGCGTGATCTGTCGGAGAAAATCCTTCCATGTGCCACTCAAATCCAAATAAAGTTAACCTTTTTTATGCTTTCGAGGAGAACACAAAAATCCAAATAAAGGAGCTAGTATCTGTCTGGCAAGGAGGAAATGAAGTGGGGGGGGGGGCAACGGAATCACTATGGAATAATTTGTCTACACCTGCAATCCCTCAAAATTATACAGAAACATACAAGATTAACAGCAGGGAATTAATTTCATTTTCTGAAACAGCTGCAAGATCTTGAAAAAAAATTGCACAGCATTTCCATTCCGGCGATTTAAAGGGGATGGCTCCGGCAGTCCTCCGAGTTCACATCTCTAACATAACATTTATTTCCACTTTTACACTTTTTCATTCATATTAGGTGCTACTAATTTTTACTGTGTTGCCCTTGGCCCACTCTCCATTCCACCAGCGAGCTGTAAGAAATGTGTATGGGCTCTCACGTGAATACTGTGGCTCAAAGCCATGTTAATATTCACATTATGAAACTTGTACTGTTTCCCTCCCTCTCTCCCAGCGTCCAAAAAAAATTCATGCTTAACCTAGAGATATTTAATACGGTCTCAAAGACGCTGTGTCTCGAGCCTGATTTACAGCACGAGAATAACACAGATAACTTTTAGGCTCCACTTAAGCCAACTAAATGGTAAACTAATAACTGGGACCGGACCTGGTACACGTTAAAATTCAATCCCCGATAGGTCCTCTGCTTGAATCCAAAAATGGAATTGTTCTAGCCGATATGGGCCATCTACTGATGTAATATGATTATTATTAAGACAGAGAACAAACATTTTAATTTTTTTGAAAAGGATCGGTATAATATGTGGGCGTTTTTGTTTTTTTATGCACTTCTTTTTGAGAGGGGAAGTATGACATTCCTTAAAACGCCAGTTATTACCTTTGTATATTAAATCTTGGAAAATCCATATACTATTATTAAAACCTCCCCTTGTCCACACCATAAAGAGTTTTAAAAAATCTCCAACGATTTAGGAAACATTGACTTCTGTTGAATGCAGTGGATTTTTTTTGGCGTTTACGTGAATTTCAGCCGGTGTGGAGGACAACTGTAGTGCTTAGGGAAAAGATAATTGACAGGAAGTCAGCAATGTTATCTTCCCCCATGATCTCCATCTAATCTGCAATTCTGAGAACCTGAAAAACATTGACCTGAAGCTTCATGCACACTACCGTATTACATCTCTTCACAATCTTTGAGTTTTATTGACCTGTACTATAGTAGCCACAGAAGTTTACAAGGCCCTACTATAATCCATTATGCCTCTGACATCAAACAGAGGGCATCCAGAGGTTTTCTTTTCCAGTAGATTTCACAGAAGACCAAGAAAAAAAGGTAACTTGTGTCACATTCCATGGGAACCAATATTGCTTCTAGAGGAGACTTTTTTCCTTAAGAAGGTTCCTGGAGGCACCATATATCTATCCAAGGTGCCCCTCTACACAAGTTTGATCACAAGGCTCTACTCTGTCCACGCCACCTAAATTGGTGTTCCCTACATCCAACATTTATCATCGATCCTCTTGTTGATGGGTGACAAATATCTGCTTGGGCCCCACTAAAACAGTGGAGCAGTGAGGAGGAATTTGAATGGAGCAACAGTCTAACATGCGCAGTCTGATATCAATTGTGGAGAAATCCATTTAAAGTGGATAGCCATATTTTTTTTCATAGCAAATTCCCCCTCTTGGGCATGCCTGCAAAGGGACGCATACTTACCTGCTCTCCTTCACTGGGTCCCAGCTTCTTCACTCCCCAGCATAGACTGTCTCGCTTAGGTCCCCTGCTGTGAACATCAGCTTTTACACCGCAGTGGTGACTTGCCCATCTTGAGTCATGTGACCAATTGACATGCCGCCAGAGGACCAGGTCACTGCTGTGGCAAGGATAGGCTGCAGCTGCGCAAAAAAGGATTTCGACAGTAAGGGATCTGTATGAAGCAACCAAGGTTGGGAAGCCAAGACCAGATGGCAGGGAGCAGGTTAGTATGCTTCCCTTTGCAGATCTATGGAACTAAAAAAGGTGGCCAACCCCTTTAAAAGCTTTTTTACGCTATTATACATGCAATACATCAGGTTTGGTCCTCCTTTAAATGTTATATCCACAAGTAAATTCTACAAATGACAAAACAAGCATATCCAAGTCTTTCCGGTTGAACTCGATGCCCTATTGGATGACAATAGGGGCTACTTACTAAGAAAACCTATAATGCAGTAACCCATAATAATTAGCTTTCATCTGCCGGGCACAAATGAAAGAGACAACAGAAGTCAATGTCTGTTATTTATGGGTTATTGAGCATGGACGGTAATTAACCTCCGCGTCTCCTACACTGATTAAAATAAGCCCCCTAACAAAAACACTGCAGGAGTAAATCATCCTTGCAGCTTCCAGGACTTTTATGAGATTTAACCCGGTCTTCATTTTCCACTCATTTCAAAGAGCTTTTGTGTTCTTAGAGGAGAAATGGAGTTTTCACGTAAATTATCAAAGCCATGTAGGCGCACCATTTATTTATTGAAGGTTAATTGGCTCTCACATACCCTCTACGGTCAAGGTGCCTGAACTGCACTTCACTCAATCTGTGGCAACGCCGGAAAGATTTCCAGAAATAAAAACATTTTCTTTTTTTTTTACTTAACCAGCAAAATTCTGATACTTTAAGTGGTGGAGCTCCGCCGCTCATTTAGCTTTTTAATAAAGTAAGGTCACTCAAATGTGTTTTTTGTTAACATCTTCTCCTGCCTCTTATTAAAAGGGTTTAAAAGAGCCTGTCGGCATGATCAACCCTATTAAACCAGGCATATTGTCTGATAGAGTTGATCATGCTGAGTAAAGTGATATATTTATTTTGCATCTAGGGTTAAAAGGGTTTTCCAAACTTTTATAACTGATGACCAATTTTGCCGGACCTGCAAAGGGAAGATGACTTACCAGCTCCCCACTCCTTCTCCTACAGGCCTGTGATCCTCCGCTGGGCTAAAGTGACAAAATCCGGTTTGACCTTGCCGCAGCCAATCACAGTGTCACAGTAATTGGCTGCGGCAATGTCGAACCAGATGTTGACATCGGCTGGAGCCCAGCGGAGCATTGCAGGCCTGCAGGAGAAGGAGCAGGGAGCTGGCGCCAGGATGCAGGCAAGACATCTTCCCTTTACAGGTCCGGCAGAATGAGGGCAGTCTTGCACAACCTCCTTAAAGGGGTTGTCCGGGATCAATTTTTTTTTTTTTTTAAGTGTGCTCACTATTAGCAGCTCATTCAAGGTCTCCCCATATGTTTTTAGGTATTTTTGCCATTTCTACAGTGCTCCGACGGTCCCCCACGCACTGTTTACTTCTATGTTTGTTTGCCTAACTTCCTGCCGCACTGCGCATCACATGGTTTCAGATGACTATCATCTCCGCCCCTTCATTAATATTCCGCCTCCTGCCGCACATCGCCACCTCCTCCGTGCATCCGCCCCCCCGAATCATATCCCGCCTTCTGCCGAACATATTGCCTCCTTCATTGAGAAGAAAACACCCTGCCTGGAGGGGTGTGGCTTAGCGCAATCTGTTGCCGCCTGGTTAACGACCCTCCGAGCGCTCTGCATAATCACTGCGGCTGATGGTGACGTCACCGGGCTCCCTGCGAAGCGGAAGAAGCTGCTTTGCTCTGCAGAAAGGGACCCGGTACGTCACGGAATCTAATAAAAGACTCACTTCCGGCTGAGAATTTGTGCAATGTTTGGGGCATCAGAAAAGTCTGGCAAAGGTAGGATAGTCATGTATGTAATATTTATGTGCTTGTTAAACACCTACACAAATGTCCCCAATCCCGGACAACCCCTTTAAGTTACCAAAAAAAAATAAATGCCTTTTTGCAGGATCCAAAAGCTTGGGACCAACAAGAAGGGACCAAAGATTGAAACATATGTGTAATGATCACAACAATCAATTCAAATCCCACTCCAAACCTTACAGCTACCGAACATCATAGTAATGCATTATTGCCACAGTTGCTGAACTCTCCTAAGTCTGCATTGTCATTATCACACTCGTCCAAAGGGCAGAGGGCAGTACCCTGGCGCTCAGCTGTTTGCAGGAGCTGCTGTGCTAGAACTACACAACTCCATGCACTATGTTGTGGTCATCATGCCCACTTACTGCAGCACTGCTCCCAAATGCACACTCTGATCTGATATGGATGACCAATCCTAAAGGAAAGGTTAACAATATTACACCTAAAAAAACGTTAAAATACAGAGGGCTTGGTGTCTACGGGATGATTGACAGGGAATAAAAACTCCTGGACCTGTGATCACAACTTTATTTCACATATCTTCGGCTCTAAGAAATGTCTTCATTCATATGTGTGAACGATATTAGCAACTCTATTAATAGGCTTTGAACGGTAGGGTTTGCATCACAATAATTGCAAAAATATGATAACCAAATGACAAATTTGAGAAAAAAAAAACTTTAAAAAGTCAAAATCACAAAGGAACCATAAGGCTACCTGGACACGGTGCGGATTAGTATGCAGAAAAACAGCATCAAGAAAAACAGTAGGTAAATCTACACTATTTACCACTGTTTTAGTGTGGTTTTATGCAGTTTTTGTTGCCGATTTTCTGTTTATGTTAACAAATGCATTGAAGTCAATGGGGAAATAAAAAAAATAATAATTATATATATATATATATATATACATACATATATACATACATATATATATGCATAAGGTGTAGAATCGCACAAATGTCATGCTGTAGATTTTAAAATCTGCACGGATGGCTTGGCAAATCTCAATCACTTTTCTGGTGCTGTGTTACACAGAGGTTTTTCTGCACAAAAATATCCACACCGAAAAAATGCACGTAATCCGCATCGTGTGCAGTTACCTTAAAAAATAAAATAAAAAATGGCTGCAGTCTTGTTCTGCATTGGCTGGTTTAATAGGCTCTACAATCCCGATTCTTCGGAGCCAGCGTTCACAATTCACTGGGTGCATTGATGCGGGACATTTGCGTTAACAGAGTCTACTTTATGCCGTGGCATAAACGTTGCCCACAGGAGAAGGAAGAGTGAAGATATTTCAAAGACACCAACTAACACCTCATGTACCTTTTTAGGAAATCTCAATGCGTTAACTCGGGCTGATGCGAAATGAACAAAGGGAGGCATTATCCATGAAGTGACACATTGTGCTAAGAGAGGGCAGGTCTGTGCCTCATATCACTTCCAAAAGGCAAGCAGTGAAATGAACACGGACTACTGAGATGTTAAAAATACAGCCGGGATGTAAGAGTAATCCTCTGATCTTACAAATAAACACATAAAGCCATTAATCAGTGCGAAAGATCCCTTAACAAATGGAATGCCAGGCTAGAGACAAAACATAGCCCCTCATCCACAAACTGATCGTGTTTCACTGCCACCATCATCCTCAATTCTATACATTTGAGGGGTATTCTTATCTCATTTATGGAATATACACAGGAGATGTCAAATGCCCGACAGGTGCAGGACCAAGAGGTGGAACCCAGTCCTACCATAAAGGTCAAGATGGACAGCCCCTTTAAAACTAAAAAGTCTTGGCGTAAAACCTCAGGGCATGTACAAGTCCTGTATACATCGTTGTCACACTGTTGTGATATAGAGAAGATAGTGGGAGGATAACTTGGGTCCCAATTATCACAAACACGGGGATCCGCCCTGTGTAGTTACCAGTAATTTAGGTCATTGACATTAGTCTCAATGTCTTGGAAGGTGTGTCAATCCAGATGTCACCTGGCAGCTCCTAAATGAAGCCATCTATACTAACTGTATCATGGCTCAACCCTTTCAGATTTTAAATTAATTCAATTGTCATCAGGGTTTTCACAATCATCACTACAATAACATCGAAGGAGAATGGAAAAAGTTAACAGGACAAATCCAAAAACTGGGTTCACCTGGTTAAAAAAAAGTTTGGAATTAGGACTTATGCAATACCTAGGGGAGTCCTGGAAATTATATACTTGGCATCCATGGAAGATGTAAGTAATTAAATCAAGGAGGATTATTGGATTTACTTCCTAGAAATCCTTTTAGATTCACAGAGAGGTTCTACAGAAACCTTACCCTTAGGGCTCATGCACACGACCGTATGCCCTCCGAGACATACGGTCTGTGAGCGGGCCATATGTCTCGGAGCGGCCTACATCGTGCGAACGGGAGCGCACAGCATCATAGGTTACTATGATACTATGCACATTGGGCCGCCTACGGGACAACTGTACTGCTCATATGAGTGCAGGACAATAGTCCTGCAGGCGGCCCGATGCGTACAGTATCATAGTAACCTATGATGCTGTGCGCTCCCGTTCGTATGATCTATGCCGCTCTGGGATATATGGCCCGCTCACAGACCGTATGTCTTGGAGGGCATATGGTCGTGTGCATGAGCCCTTAGGTGAACATTCCACATCAATGGCCGAGGTGGTCACACCGATATTATTGTAGGAAGAATCATTGTGACCGGGTGAATATGGTGCTTGCTGGAGTAGCTGCACATCACTGATTACATAAATCAGGGGCCAAAACAACTAGAACCATTAACAGCCCTCATGTCATGTCAGGACAAATAATAAAGCTTACCTTCTGTACACTGCAAGATGGCGATAAGAAGGAATAACCAATGGGTTTGCATTCTGCTGCCAGGAGCCACCATTATTGATCCCTTGTAATGATTTCTTTGTATTCCTTAATGAATCCAGTTAAATAATACCAACTTCATTGAGGAGAGGGATAGACATCACTCCTCTTCATGCCTGGAAATAAATTAACAGATGTCAGTAATGCAATGATGGGATTCCAAAAATGCTGTAGAAATTACATCGACTCATCTATTCTATGGAAAAGTCCATATTAATTCAAAATTAAAATATTTTACAAACCAATGGAATAAAAAGAAAAAAGGAAATAAAACACATCACCATGCTCGAGCTAATGTCCATGCAATTGTTTGGAGGAGGTGGCCTCTCTAGGATCTGGTTCATGCATTTCTAACCATTGGAGAGAGGTTGGACAACTTTCACCCAATGAACACAACCCATTACGTTTATTAGAAAAAACAGAAAAGATGATGCTCATTGGATGAATAGCTACAGTAGAGAAAATATCTCCTAGTCATATAATGTTCATGGATAGTGGAACGCGGACAAGCAGATGTCTCGTCAACCACCGATGTCCATAAGACATCTGCTCGTCCATGGCAACAAGCAGAAAAATCACAAAGTCCACATTAATTTAAAATTAAAATATTTAATAAATCTATGGCATTAATAATTTGAGCTAATGTCCATGTAATTGTTTGGAGGAGTTGACCTCTCTAGGATCTGGTTCTTCATGCATTTCCATCATCGGAGAGAGGTTGGACAACCTTTACCCAATGAACACAGTCCTTTCCACATGGAAAAGATGATGTTCTTTGGATGAAGAGCCAAGGTAGAGCAGATGTCTCGTAGTCATATAACGTTCATGGATTGAGGAACGAGGACGAGCAGATGTCTCGTCACCCACTGATGTCCATAAGACATCTGCTCGTCCACAGCCACCCTTAAACACAACATTTAAAGTATTCTTTTTTTTTTTTGACCTGCTCAAGTCACGGTAGAAAAATGCCAGCATTAAGCTAAACAGGATATTCCAGCCACAGTGTAACGCTTCATTCGCACATTATGCTCGATTCTCAGACAATAGGGAGAATGATGCTTAAATAACTTTTAAAATTCTGCACATTCCAAAGAAACATCAAACATGTCAAAGCAAAGTAACTTCCTAAAGTTCAGACAACACCAAAACAATACAGGCTTAGGTGAGTCACTAAACAAAGTGGAAGCCATGACTGATTGCCCTGTAAGCTAGCCCGAACACCTTGCCTGGAAACAAAGTATCACTTAAAGGGGAAGTCTAGTCAAATGGCTTGAGTTTAAACTAGAGAAGCAAACTAAGGCTACTTTCACACTAGCGTTTTTTGCGGATCCGTCATGGATCTGCAAAAACGCTTCCGTTACAATAATACCACCGGATGCATCCGTCATGAACGGATCCGGTTGTATTATGTCTTCTATAGCCATGACGGATCAGTCATGAACACCGCTGAAAGTCAATAGGGGACGGATCCGTTTTCTATTGTGTCAGAGAAAGCGGATCAGTCTCCATTGACTTACATTGTGTGTCAGGACGGATCAGTCTTGCTCCGCACCACATTGCGGACAGAAAAACGCTGCTTGCAGAGTTATTCTGTCCGCGATGGGGACGCAGCCAAACGCATTCCGTTTAGTTTAGTTCAGTTTTGTCCCCATTGACAATGAATGGGGACAAAACGTAAGCGTTTTCATCCGCTATTGAGATCCTATGACGAATCTCAATAGCGGAAAGGGAAAGCGCAAGTGTGAAAGTAGCCAAACTAACTAAACTACAGATTTTGATCAAATGCTAATTAAAATAAGATTTCTACTGTTTATCGATATAGTTTCCACTAAGCCGGAAAAAAAAATTTTTTTACATGAAAAATGTAATGCGTTGCAAAAAAGACTTCAATAAAGAAAGCCCCACACATGAGATAGCTGTGCAGCTGTGAGCCAAGTGTCCACAGGCCACTCTGGGGGTGCATCATCACCTGCAGGAGCTAAATAGTCTATCCTTCAGCCAACATCTGTTAGCGAGGAACGCTACGGCGGTCTTCCACTGAAATTGGCGGCTTCGACCACCTGTAAATCTTATTATCTTTCCTGTATGACCAGCTTTAGACACACCAGTTCAACAGGCTTCAATACTTTTATAGCACTATAAAGGGGAGTAAAGTAAAAGAGCAGATGTAGTCCTCCAATCGATGCTACCCCCCCCCCCCCCCCCTGCAGGATAGATTAGCCATGCCTGCTCTCTATGGGTTGGGGGACTACTAGACTGTCTATGGAACTGCCTTTTCTGTAGGGTGGACATGACAATTTATCCTACAAGTTAGGGCTTGTTTACACGAACGTGTGAAGCCTGTTCCCGAGCTGTGAACCGCAAATTGCGGTCCGCAATGCACGGGCACCGGTCCGCGATCCCTCCGTTCTGCAAAAAGATAGAACATGCTCTATCTTTTTGCGGTGCGGAAGCATGGAACGGAACCCCAGGAAGCACTCCGTAGTGCTCCCGTAGTGTTCAGTTCTGTGCTTCCGTTGCGCATCTCCGGATTTGCGGACCCACTGAAGTGAATGGGTCTGCATTCGTGATGCAGATTGCACACGGAGAGGTGCCGGGGTATTGCGGTCCCGCAAACGCGGTCCGCAATACAGCAACAGGCAGCACACGTTGGTGTGAACGAGCCCTTAGAGTAGACAGATAAGGCTATTATTCAAGTTTTGGAGATCCGGCAGAGGATCTCAAAACATGAATAAAACGCCTCAGTTTAATTGAAAACAACACTATGCATCTGTTCCGTCCATATGCGGTTGTATTAAACCAAAATGGAACAAACCTGGATCCTAAAATCATTGCAAGTCAATGGGTGACGGATCCGCTTTTTTCTATAACAAATACGGCATGAAAATCAATGTAAGGCCGCATGCACACGACCGTGTTTGGCAGTTCGCAAATCGCGGATCAGCAAAACACGGATGGCGTCCGTGCACGTTCCGCAATTTGCGGAACAGCACGGACAGCTTTCAATATAAATGCCTAAGCGCGGACAAGAATAGGACATGTTATATTTTTTTTAGCGGAGCCACGGAGCGGAGCAACGGATGCAGACAGCACACGGAGTGCTGTCCGCATCTTTTGCGGCCCCATTCAAGTGAATGGGTCCGCATCCGAGCTGCCAAAACGGCGGCTCGGATGCGGACCCAAACAACGGCCGTGTGCATGAGACCTAAGTCAATAGTGCCGGATCAGTTTTTTTTCGTTACTGAATTAAACGGATCCTTCACCCGTTGACGTACAATGATTTTAATGCCGGATACGGTTTGTCCCATTTCGCAGACTAGACACAAAACCGCAGGTTTCTATAATATATATATATATATATATATATATATATATATATATATATATATATATATATACACAAGCAATAATCTAATATGTATTAACACGTATGTACAGGACACCTCTGATTATCGGTAGTTTTTGATCTAAAATATGTCAAAATGATAAATGCTGATTCTATGCAATGCCACCTCCCAAAAAATGCAGTAAATATCCGTGAGTCCTGGCATCCAGATAAAATACAGACGTTGTGATCTGCTTCCGTAGTCAGGCCTTTTCAACCAAAAGATCTTATCATGAACATCCTTTGTTGAGTTAAAGGCCTATCAAAGATCCTATAATGCTGACATATAAAAAGCCTGTTAATGCATCACTGGCTTACCCTCGCATCTCTCGGGCCGACCGCGGAGTTACGGGAACACGTCTCTTAGTACCTGACAGGCTTCTCTTTTAACGGCTCTGCTTGTAATGTAGGAAAGCCTTTTTGGCCTTCCTGAAAACTGACTGTTTACATGTGCTGTAATGTAACATGTAACGTTCCAGGCATGCCAGTCAGACAATCAGACAGACGAAGCATGGATCATAAAGCCGGCTCGAAACCAACATTTCAAAGTTTCCTCATAAGTTATTCATGTAGTAGAGGAAACAATCCCGGGATATAAAGCTGGATTTATGGCCGTGCATCTGATCAATGCACATGGAGCGTGGCTGAGGCACGAGCAGATGCTCAGGTTCCTGGAGACCCATTAGGTTACCAAACCATAAATGTTGTTCATGCCTCAGAAACACCGCTGGTTTCCTATGGAATACATAGGCTATAGCCTCCTGAATATTAGTCTGGTCTACAAAAGGTCTCCCCAAATAATCATCACTCGTATATTAACAGGCACCTAGTTATAATACATACAGGCATTCTCTTTACAGGTTCAGAAAATTCACTTTAAAATACTACTAAGCCTCATGCAGATGTCCGTGGAACACGGTCCGTGAGATACGGGACTGGCGTTGCTAGGACGCCATGCGCTCCTGCAATGCCAGTTTGGTATCTCACGGACCGTGTTCCACGGACGTCTGCATGAGGCTTTAAAGGGATATTTGAGGATGTTAATACTAATTGCTGATACTTAGGATAGGCCACCAATATCTGATTGACAGGGGCCCGACACCCTATACTTCTCCCAATCAGCAGCTCTACAGTGGCTCTGGGGTCCAATGAAGTGAATCGTTGCAGTAACCAGCTGTGTAGTTCCAATGCCAACGTCCGGGGCCACAGCTACTTGCGAACATCTGACTGGTGGGGGTCTATCAAAAATTGATAAGCTTATTCTGAGGACTGGTGGGGACCAACAGCCCCCACGTCTGGTGGTCATATGTTTTGCAGTAGCTCTGGTGTTGCAGTAACCAGCTCTGTCCACTACACAATGGATGGAATTTGTAGTTCCGGAGCCACAGCTATTCGAGAACAACTAATTGGTGGGGGTGCTTGAGATACACCTATCAAATATTGATAAGCCTATCCCGAGGACTGGCAGGGGACCAACACCCTACAACCTCTGGTGGTTCATATGTTTTGCAGTAGCTCTGGTATCCATGGAAATTAATAGGAGTAGGGCTGCAGTAACCAGCTTCGTCCAATAAATAATGAATGGAGCTGTGTAGTTCCGGCACCAACTTCCAGGTCTGCAGCTACTTGGGACTGGTGGTAGTGTAGGGGTATCGGACCTCCACCTGATACTGATAGCCTATCCTGAGGAGAAGTGATCAATATTAAATTCTTGAACTACCCCTTTAAGGAATTCTAATATAATAGAGGAGGGTTGCCCAAATTGGTATGTCTCTCACTCTGTAGGGCCCACCACATCTGTGCATTAAACAGACCACTCATTGATTTCAGAACCACCGTGTGATATTTATTTTCCCCTGTAGGGGCACTATAGGGAAACTGCATGCTCCCTGGGGATTCTAGCAACATGACAGCAGGTCATCAGTGGACCTTTTTAACAAAAGGGAGTAAGAAGACTGAAAAAAGAAAAAAAAATAGCCAAAAAGGCAAGAAGAACTGTGGGTGCTTAAGGACCCTCTGATAACTGCTTGGATCCAAGAGAATGGTGCACTAGTAGGCCACACTGCCAATTCTAAACCATCCATGAATTTACCATTAAAATTGCTCTATAAAAAAATATTGGGTGGGGGGATGGATAAAAATATACATTTAACAATTCACACTCAGGTAGGGGAAGAATAGCATAAAAAGAAAAGGAGAGGGGCTCAAAAAAAATTTGAAAGGATGTGTAGACAAGTCTTACATAGACTGACTCAGACAATTTAATTAAATGCAGATTTACAAAGGAAGAGAAAAGAAAAATCGGAGTCTATAATCTTAAGAGGAACCTCAACAGAAAACGTAACCGAAAGAGAAAAAAGACATATGGTCCATGTTAGCAGTCTGGGAGGAGACAGTTATACATGTCTTCACTCCGCTATACACATTAACACCTTCCATCCACATCAGTCACATGGGTGCAATCTAAATTCACTTTGGTGTCCCATGTATTGATTCAGCTGCTGCCGTCCTCCCCATGTCAACGAAGGAACCAAACAACACTATGTCTACTTTCACACTCGCGTTTTGGCTTTCCGTTTGCGATATCCGTTCAGGGCTCTCACAAGCGGTCCAAAACGGATCAGTTCGCATTCTAATGCATTCTGAATGGGAAAGGATCCGCTCAGAATGCATCAGTTTGCCTCCGTTCCGTCTCCATTCCGCTTTGGAGACGGACATGAAACTGACCCAAACTGATCCGTTTTCACTGACACAATCTGGCACAATAGAAAACAGATCCATCCTCCGTTGACTTTTAATGGTGTTCAAGACGGATCCGTCTTGGCTATGTAAAAGATAAAACAAACGAATCGTTCTGAACGGATGCAGACGGTTGGATTATCTGAACGGAACCGTCCATCAAGGATCCGCACAAAACGCGAGTGTGAAAGTAGCCTAGCGCAAAAAAAAGTGCTAAAATATCACTCAAACAATGATTCATCTACAGGTGGAAGCCATATAAACACCACCATAAAACATCATGTACGCACAATTACAGCCCCCAAAACAAGTCATTCATGAGACGTGTACAAAACCTGCAACTTCGGACCAGCTAAATACGAGCGATAACTCAGCTTCAAGAAATTGAAGTATTAGTAGTTTGAAAAAAGTACTAAAAATAATAAAATTAGAAAAAAAAATAAAAAATAAAATGATATCAAATTTGAAAAATTCATCTAATTTAGATTTGTTTAAATTGAAAAAAGTGCAAAAATGATATGATAATAATAATATATTTTTTTAAACCTACCATTATTAAGAACTCATTAGCCAGTGCACACCATTAATTAAAAAACAACACAGTAACACAAACGTCTACCAATCAAACTCTTGACTCTCGCGCTCTTTGTTCCGGCCGATTAAATATTTCCTCCGACACATAACTGAGTCGTATAACTCATTCTGCTCTTTATTTTATTATCACATAATAAATCATGCCTAATAATGGAAAGTTCCCATAAAAGCAGGGAAGATGCCGCTTGGCTGGAAGTTATGAATCTCAGGATTTGTCTGAAATACCAGTTATTAATTAACATGGAAGTCACAGAATCGAACTCCCTTGACGGAAGAAAAGGAACCGATGGCCGCTCTCACATGAACTCGCATAACTTAGAAGCGGTGGCTCCTGTGTTAGCCGACTTTGCCTTTAAACCGTCTTCGGTGAGTGCTGAATGTATTAATGATTCATACCGTCTCCCTGGATCACGTATTGGTGATCGGGCACTAATAAGACATCTCCCGTACACAGAGGCTAAGGGAGAAGGAAATGGGAGAGATTCAGTAAGTCAATTACAACTGTTATATCTTAGTGTCCTGCTGAGAAGCATGTTAAATATGCTAATATCTTTGGACACCACAGGCAGACTCGGGGGCATTTTGCAGCTGCATCTATTAGAAGACAGGGGCTTATCTGGTGTAGCAAACAGATTTCATTCCAAAACATCCAAACATCCCAACATTTTACTAACGGTGAAGACATCTGGAGCAAAAAAAAATAAAAAATTTAAAAACAAAACCAATAATGTGAATTTTAGATGAAGACAAGGCTTATGGTGCCACTTTCCGTCTGGCGAACACAGGGGCAGAGGTAAACAGGGGAATAGAGATCTCAGCTGTGTTAATGCAGCTTGATGCAAACTTCTATTACTACGGACGGTTATTTGCCATTTTGTATCCTCCCTAACTTCGAAAGTGACTGGCCCATAGGTGTATCTCCAAGGGGACAAAGAATTGGGCATGATAAAAATTGACCATACCCGATATTTACCCAGAAATCAAAGAACAGCCCCTGCCAGCTTAGATGGGTTACCTTATGGCTATAATACATAAAAAAAAAAAAAAAAAAAAAAAAAAAGCTCAAGTTCAATTACCCCAATGGCATATGGGCGTCATAAAGGATCCCCCCCCCCCCCCCCAACTTTCTATCAGAAGTGAGCCATTAAGGCGCACTCCATAAGGAGATGTAGTAGCGCACAAATCCTGACCTAGGCCTCTCATCCAGTTAAGCCAGTACTCTCTGCTCTGCACTGATGAGGGGCAATCACCCCGAAATAGTTGTCTGCAGATGAGGCGCTGGCTTAATTATTATCCGTCATGTCTCAAGGCTTCTTAAAAGGTAGAACATTGGTGGCATAAGAGGCAGAGCTTGTTAAGAGCTCATTTGCATCCCTTTCCTCCCAGATTTCCAGAGCAACATTGCCTGACCTATAAGACTCCTCATGCCAATTAAGATGCTATCCATAAGGAGATATAGTACCCCAAAAAAACAAAGAACACCTTTGACCCTGGTAGAGATGTCCCATCAAAGTCCCATTTGGCAATTATGAATAATATCACTGTTAGTTCATCCAGTTACATAGTGCCAACATATTCTTCAGCGCTGTACAATGATCACTCACATTGGTACTTATCCCTATTTGGGGTCACAGTTTAATTTTCCGATAACCTTTACACATGTCTTTGGAGTTTCGGAGGAAACACATGCAGCCATGAGGAGAACATACAAACTCCATGCAGATCTTGCCTTTGGTCAGATTCCAACCCAGGATCCCTGCACTGCAAGATAACAGTGTTAACCACTGAGCTATCGTGCTGTTTTATAGTATATTTACCCGGCAGAGGCTGGCCGGACTTAACTACTTCTGTTAATCTCTGATTGCCAGGAGGCATGCTCTTCAGGGGATGGAGAATCTGAAGGCATCTCAGCAACCTTAAGATTTTGTATACCATCTAACTATGTGTAGTCAGCTTTATTGGAATTAAAAGCGCAGTCTACACTTTATACCCAGTTTATGTTGCCTGACAAGGCTGGACGAATCCCAAGAGCCCGAGAGCGATTGGGCTTAGAAATGTTCTAACTTTTTGAGTCTGCTAGAAAAGTGAACTCGGCAACCAGAGGGGACCGGACTGTCTTCCACAGTATACACATTTTGATCACTAATTTCAGGAAGGATAAGTTATTTCAAGCTTTTAATTTTAGACATATATCTTAAAGTTAAAAAGAGCAAAAAGTTGTGATTGATGGTAGGTTCACACAAAGTTTTTTCTGTGCTGAAAAAAACCTGTTGGGGGATGTGTTTCAGGATGCAATTTTTCATACTTTAATGCAGTTTTGACATGGTTTTTCACCCTGTCCATTTCAGTGGGAGCTCTGGACATATATTCTGCATCAAAATGGACTGCACGTCAATTTTTTCTGCAGTGTGTTTTGTTTAAAACCGCAAGAGGAAAGAACAAAAAAAATATATATAATACGCTGTTAGAATTAAAATGTGGATCCCCCATTTCAGTCAATGGAGAAGGTCTGCATGTGTTTTGGGCACGTAAAATACCGTGAAGAATCTGAAATAACGAAAAAAAATTAAAATAAAACTCAGGTGTATATCCACAGAGCAACTTTGTAATGGGCTTTGTAACATGTGCCCCGCCAACGCATTCAGATTACTTCTCCCAATATTTACGCTAGCCCCACCCACGTCAAATCATCCAACATAATAGCAGATAACATGTGACCTTTGCACAATGCTTATTCACTATGAGCGGATCACCGGGAGGGCTTCGCTGTTCCTGATCTTCAGAATCCTGCAGAACATGAACATTTTTGAGTAATTTACAAGATTGTTTTACAGAAGGGGCAAAAAAAAAAAATACAAAATTTTAATGGTACCATCTGTGAGATCATAGTCTAATTACTGCGAGGCAAAATCCGAAACAAAAAAAATCAATGGGCACATAAGGTGCAATCTCAACTGTGTTCGGCTCGGCACACAAAATCCTTGACTCATAAATCAATGTTACAAGCCATTCAACGACTTGATAGTCAGATTCCCACTTGGTCTATACGTACAGCCCCCTAAATGAAATAATAATGACTTAAGATGTGTCATACTGGGTCATCGATATCAACAAGGAGTTGGCCACATTAAGGAATGGATGGAAAACAATGTGCAAGGCCTTTGGTTGTTTGGCTTGGAAAAGAACTGACTATTCGTTAATAATTGTAATCATTGCCTTGCTGTTAATTACTACAAACAGAAGGAAACAAGGAGAGCACGAAAGAATTTTCCCATTCGTATAGGGAGGAATAACAAAAAAAAAAAAAAGTTATGAGACACAACAAGGCCGGAGCTCTCTGGGAAGCCACCAGCTGTTTTCAATAGATCTATTCTTTCAGCTTCTTACTATACCCGTACAATGCTCAATAGTTAGGTCTGATTAATATTGATTACAGATTGGCAGATCTAAATCAATAAAAATAAAAAAAGACCGAGGTACACTATCGAAAACGTTATCTGCTCCCTATCGTGGATCACACATGAATATAAGATCTCACGCAGGATGGATTACACTACATCTAGAGTCCTCGTGTTTCATGTCACTCACACCTAAGGAAGGCCAGGCTGTTTCAAGGCCAAAGCATAATGTCTGTCAGCTGAAGGTGGCCTGGATGAAACCTAAGACGTCCTAGGGCACGTCTATGGTGACAGTCATGAATGGAGGTTAGAAGACTTTAATTGGAGACATAAAGGGAAAGGCAGCAAATTAGTTATTTAAGAAAACAAGCAGTCCATGACACTTCTGAAAAAAAAAAAAAAAGAAAAAGCGTTCAGACGGTATAAATAAAGGTTATTATGACTGTAAAAAAAAAAATATAGAGAATAAAAAAAAATAAAAAAAACAGGTGCAATATATAAAAAGCAAAAAATAAAAAAGTAAAATATTTTGTTTTAGATTATTTTGTATATTTTTATTGTCAAAATGTAAAGAAAAATAATCATATAGTTAGAGGGGGTTGAGTAGTGGATAAAAATGGATTATCTATCCTCAGGAAAGGTCATCAATATTCACTTGAATGGGGCGAGCAAAGACGACAATGCGCAGGTAGTTTTGAAGAAGTATCATTCACACACGCGCCCAAACCTCTTCAAATAGCTGATTGGTAGGGGTGCTGGAAGTTGGACCCCTGACTATATAATATTGATGACCAATCGTGAGGATAGGTCATCAGTTTTAACCCACTACATAACTCCTTTAATTACCCCATTCCAGTAAATGTATCAGACAAACATAAAAGTGTAAACCCTCACTGGGTCACTTCCGCAATAGGCTTGGGGTCGTTGTGATAAAACAAGGAGCATGTTCTAATACTTCCACAATGCCGCTATAACTCCCATCCAGACATTGGTCAACAAAAAGATCTAGAGTTGTGCCAGTAACTCTCCACCACAAAGGGCAAGATCTGCACCAAAAAAAACACACAAGTAACACATGGTTTTCCGTGTGGGTTTGGGGTAGAAATGCAAAGAAGTAAATTTCTGCCATGTGTATGTAGCCTTAGAGACGTCACAATTCCCTAAAGAACTGAGAGATTAAAGAGGACCTTTCACTAGAATAGGAAATCTAGACTAACTATACAGACATGTGGAGCGGCACCCGGGATCTCACTGTACTTACTATTATCCCTGGGCGCCGCTCCGTCCTCTCGCTATGCCCTCCGGTATCTTCGGTCACTAAGTTATGGTAGGCGGAGATTTCGGTCACTAAGGTATGGTAGGCGGAGTCTGCCCTTGTTCTGCTGTAGCGCTGGCCAATCGCATTGCAGAGCTCACAGCCTGGGAGGTTCTTTTCTCCCAGGCTGTGAGCTCTGCGCTGCGATTGGCCAGCGCTACAGAAGAACAAGGGCAGACTCCGCCTACCATAACTTAGTGACCGAAGATACCGGAGGGCATAGCGGGAGAACGGAGCGGCGGCCGGGGATAATAGTAAGTGCAGTGAGATCCCCGGGCGCCGCTCTCCATGTCTGTATACTTAGTTTAGATTTTCTATTCTAGTGAAAGGTCCTCTTTAAGTTCTCTTATGATATCCACCTACAATTTGGGCGGCAATGACAAGTGCACATGAACTACACCATGTTTATTCTTCCTAGTTTTTTATAGATCAGGAATGAGTAATGCTCTTTCCTACCAGATTCCATGGGCCAACCATCCATGGGCCAACCATAGGCAAAATATTAAAGGAGTTATTACATGAAAAGTGAAACTATGCAAAGAGTTGGACATTTCAAAGTATTATTGCAATATACATGCAATGAAAATATTGTTAGGCTTTTATGTACATTACATTTTTCTCTCTGGTAGCGCCCCCTGACGTTTATCCTTCTGATCCACCATCTCCTGCATTCACAGGTGGACTAACAAGCTCAGCGTCTTTCCTGCTCCCTCCCCCCCCCCCCAGTGCTGGCATTGTGATCCCATAGTGAAGCAGGTGGAGCAGCCCAGACACCTCTCAGTCATTCCGACTTGTAAATAAATTTAAAAAAATACACGGCTTCATCTCTCTCTAGACAGCAGAGAGAAGGGCACTGCATACCGCAGCAATATCTATTACTGCTGAATGAGGGACTGTTTTCTATGAAGGAAAAGAAGGGGTTGACTACAATGCACTACTACATGATGCAGTAGCTTGACTATCACTTGGGATGAGCTGCTGCCCACCTACACAAAGGGATGAGATAAGTACTCCTAATATGAGAGTAAAAAAAAAAAAAAGAGAAAGAAAGGTGAAAAATTACACGGCAGAGTAGTGTTTTTTGTATTGATATAATTAAAATAATGGTGTGCAAAACATAATTTATTATTATATATTTTTTTTTTTGTGTAGGGTAATCCCTTTAATAGAAGTTAAACTAATATTCCACAGAAAGATCCAAGTGGAACCTGCAAATATGGTGTAAACATTAAAAAATATGTCTGAAAAGGAAAAGCACACAGATAGATGGATTGATATTGAAAATCGCATTAAAAACTGTAGCACAAACAGAATATATATATATATATATATATATATATATATATATATATATATATATATATACACATACATATATATACACATACACACATACATCACTCAACCTCGAGGTTACATATAACCCCATCTTTAAAAAATGTATATATACAAATGTATTATTTCCTATTTAATGTATTTCCAGGTACACAGCACAGATCCACTTTAAGACTGGAAATCAGAAGAAAGTGTTGTTGTTTGGGAAAATTAGAACAGTTGGAGATCTCTATTTCTGCAATTACCTATGGCTTGCAAAAACATCAAATAAAGGATAACCACACCAAAAAAAATACACAAAAACATGAAAAAAATGCAATAAAACAAGAAATGCCAACGGGTGGCAGTAGCCATTATTCCTGACTGATGAACCTCAGTCATATTGCTCGGTTTCCGGCTGTTAAATGCACAGGACACGACGAGTATTTGTGTGTTGTGCCGTTTTTCTCTCATCCATGTACAGCTGGTAATGGCACCAAATTGCCGTCAGTACAAAATAAATAAATACATTCTTCCCCACAAGATTCATTTCAGGTCTCCTATCCTACAGCTGATGGAACTCTACAGTCATACAGACTCTCAGAGTTCACCGTCCTCCCATTTTAATGCAATTAGAGACAACTCTAATGTGTGATGTCAGAAATAGATTTGAGGATTACTGGAAACAAAAAATTGTGGTAAATCAAGTCTAAAAAATAAAATCTCTGAGAATTCACTGGCGTCGACCGAGAAGAGGACACGAGGTTACATCTGTCTATACCCTCTAGTCCATTTACTGGTGTAACTTTCCAGTTTGCAATTTAACATAGAGGCTTAGCACATACAGTTTCACAGAATTTGGGCTTAATAAATCCACCTCTGCCAGAAAACAATCACTCTATAGAATTAAAGTGCAAAATCTAGGATCATTTAGGGGAATTTTTTGCATTTTCCCGTCTGAGCATCGTTACTTGGAGAGGACCCACGGTGTGATCTATGGCTATGTTTCCATATGACATGCTCCACAATAGGCGTTCCGTTTCCCCATTTTATTATCAGGCCAGCAGAAATATTAACAATGCAATCAAACTCCTGCCACCGTCCTTGTAGTTAGGGGCTGTAAATATCTTAAGGACATTTATCCTGCATAGAAAATACATTTAAAATGACATTACATGCAAGACACCCTTCAATCAAAAGCTATTGTTCTGAAAAAGCGAGAGGTCATGATATATTTTACACTGTAATCCGTCACTGGGGACAGCTAAACGCATCCATAATCTACTCTCCTGGTGGAAGTGTTTTGTTGACTGGGCAAAAATTCATGCTAATTAGACATAAAAATTTAGAGATCGTTATTATAGGTGTCATTAAGGCATGGTGTTTCAGTGCAGTGACTAAATCATATAGTAAATTCCTTTAAGCTGGCATCTAAAAGGATTAACACAGAAAATAATCAAAAAAAACATAAAAAAGGTTATATTCTGCATTACTAAATTCTGTACACATGTACAAATGTGATTGAGTTTAGTATCTAACGGAGACTAAATAAATGGGCGGAAGCAGGAAAAAGTAAAGCACTCCCTTTAAGAGTACTTTGAAGCCACGCAAAACTTGTCTGCAACCCAAAATTAAGTCTTTACAGCAGATCTGGTCTTGTGAGAATAGAAGTCATTGACCATCCAACTATGGAATCTGTATTGGTGCCGGCTTCAAAAAAAAATGAAAAATTACAAAAATTTTACTCATTACAAAACTAGCAATGACTGTAGCCAATACAAACATCCAAGTATTGAAAGAAAATAAAAATACTATCCAAAATTACAAGGGAAAACATCTGCCAATAAACTCAATGAACATAGAAAATCATAATACAGGCAATTTTTTGCCAAACCTCATACTTGGCCAGTGCTGACACAGATAAGGAGGCATCATCCACTTTTGGTCACATCAAGCATGTTCCATCATGTCTTCAGTATAAGACATGATGGAACATGCTTGATGTGACCAAATACTGATCATTGGGCACGGCTGGGGAGGCAATTCGGGGCATGATGAAAGGGTGAAATAGTACTAAATAAGTCAACTCTTTAATCCATTAAACCCTTTTACGTCTCCTGCAATGCTATTTTTTTCATATTTTAATATTATTAAATTTAATATTTTTTCCCTCCTCAACCACAAATGGAATTTGCAGTAATAATAAAACCATGTAACACTACTTGGCACAGATACTCAGAGGATCTCCAAAAACAAAAACAGTCTGCGAGACAAAGGAAATAAAAAAAATATATATTTGTATTAATAAGCATATAGTTGGTTACTATACTATGGTTCGGAGAAAGCTGGGATGAGAGCCACAAGTTTACATCCACTGTAATAAAGAACTGATTAAACTTGCATCCATTTTTTGACATTCAGGACTACTTGTAGATTTGTGTTACTGTAACAGTACAAGAATCCACATTAATCTAGTAGCAGGGGAATTGTCTTCATTCTTAATAGAAACCAGAAGGACTTCTAAGTAACCTCGACCTTTTTCTTGATACACACCTGCATCTTGAAATTCAAACCAAAACCTAGTAGCTTCATCCTTCCCTACACCGAACCAAAAGGCACCTTCTTCAATCATTTTGTCAGTGGTTACATCCATTAAAAATAGTGTAAAACATCCAGACTATGATCCACTGCACTCCAAACAAATCTCTCATGAAAACCAATCTGCCCCACACGAAGAGGACAAAAAACGAAGAGCCAGATTTTAACCAAGGACCAAGACATCAATAATGTACAGTTATTGAGCACATTATTCAACACGTGTTGGGAACTGAAACACTACAGAAAATATTTTTTTGACGAATATAAAAATTTTAACATGAATAAATGATGGAAATAGGATCACCTTAGCTTAATGGATTAAGATCTGACTAGCAAATGGCTACTGACCTAAGTGTCTTCACAGTGCACGCTTCTGCTAAAAAACCAAAATGATTTAAGGCTGAAATGGACAATCCCAATACAAAAGACTAAAATATGGCTCAGCTTGGGGTGTTCATGCTGTAAATGTTAATTGTAGGACAAGAAGTAGCCAGGTGATCTATGGTACTGTACACTAGCTGCTGTAACCAAGTATTTGCAAGACCTATTACAAGCAAATGGATTCTAGCTATGACAAGTGATGGGCATGTCCTACGTGATGGAGAAGACATAAGCGTTGTCTACAAGACATAATGCGACTCAAATCTCTTCTTAGTAAACTTTAATGAACTACATTGACGTGTTTAACACATAAATTACGCAAGTGTTGTCCAAAAAAGGAAGACAGATCTTACTCAAACTTATTCGAGCAAGACTTAATGAACTGAACAACATGTTCGACTAGAGAAGACACAAGGGTTGTCTACAAAATTACAGATTGTTGTGGAGAGTTTGAATCTTCCCTCCTACAATAAATCATATTTAGATTTTATCATCTCCTTCCAAAACCATATATTTCTCGCTCTAGACAGATGCCATAAGACCTTTCGTCACCACAACCAAAACCGATAAAGCCAAAATTAAGCCTCTATGTTCCCTCTTATCAAGCCACTTGATCGATATTAAAATGTTTCACTTTAATATACAATCTTAAAGTTAAATAGACCAGAACATCAAGCTAAAGAATAATATCATGAAATAAACTAAAATCCATGTAAAATAATCACATCCTAAGTATTCGGAAGTGGAGAGCATAAGTACAAAAAGTTGTAGTCGAGTCAAATGGCGCATAGACAAACTGGTAACAAATGACAGTAAAAAAAAAAAAAAAAAAACACATTCACCTATAGTAATGTGTACAAACTATAGACTTGGGTCACAAAAATAAAGTACAAACAAGTAAACCATTAGGGACTCTATAATTACCTCTATCTGCAAGCACTAATTATTAACTACTAAAGCAGATAGTTTATTGAACATGGCCACAACGGTTTTCCAATCAAAGCCATTGTAAATTCTATGTGGACAGGAGAAGAGATAGATGGAAGAGAAAACTCCACAACAAACATAATACTTACAGTTGATTGTGGGGAGGACCACTACTGAACTCAAATCTTGAGTTATAAAGGAGATGAGGAATTATGGAGGAGGTTCCTAACCATAAGAAGTTGCAAAGTTTTTAATTAGGACACACTACGTCATGCCCACAAACAGAGAGGGTTGACCCCATCAACAATTAGGAAAAAAAAATATAAAAAAAAGGGGGGGGGGCAGTATTACTATGTACACATATTAGTTCAGGAGGACACATTGCGCTTTAAGATCTAGAAAATATTAATTAAGGAAGCGAAAATCCTAACTTTTGAAGGGTCTAAACTTTCTATGATGGAAGTTTTTGGCATTGACTAGGTAGAAGCTTCTATGCACCATAAGCTCACCATGTTGTACAGCCATCTTTGCCAATAATTACAAGATATCAAGCTGTATCAAATCTTTTTTTCTCAAAAAAGAGTTTTAATATTAAGTTGGAAGGCCAATATTTACATGGCATTAGGTCACACGCCTCATTTATTCTCCAGAAAGTACCCATTGTGCTGTAACACAATAACTTGCTAACCAAGAAGTGGAAGTAAGAGTTGAGCCAAGACTTTCTGACGACTTGTGTTGATGTTTACCCAATATATTCAATGAGACAGATCCCAGTTATCTGTTGCTGTGTCTAAGCATAGCTTGGCACCATTTAGAAATAGATCAGACGCAAGTATGAACATAAAAAAGAACAGACCCACAATCTGCACTCTGTCGGCACGACTGGAAGCGTGACTTGCACTATTCATGACATATCTTAATTAGCACAATTCAGAAGATTCCCATGAAAGAAGAACCAAACCAAGTACTGACAGCACCATGTTAGATAAGGTAGCATGGAATACATTGCCAATGGTCTGCAAGAAACTGTGTGATACTTCAAGTAACATAGCGCTATTTTGAGCATATCTGAAAAGTGATAGGATCGATGTCTAGCTGGCTTCTTAGGTTTCAGCCAGATAAATGCACAGAAATTCGAGTGGACCAACAGAATATAGTAAAAATATACATCAGGCATATGAACACCGAAATGAGTAAGGAAATCTCAGCCAGCCATCTTTTACTCTCTTAGCAAAGCTGTGTCGTAGAGTATTAGAAACACTGCACATTAGCCATTTTATTACCGTCATTCCTATGTTACTAGCTTTAAAATATAGTCCGAATTATAGACACTACATAAAAAGCAGCACAAGATCTAAAAAGCTTAATAAAATCTAGGGAACATAAGCACAAAAGTACTAGTGAACACCATCAATGCCCGAATCCCTGATTACACCACACAATTTCAATGTAAAAGGTCACAGGAACAGGAAATGACATATCAAAATTCCCCAGATGAAGGACTATTCACCAACGTTACTACCTGGAAACCCAATAGACAGTCAGCAAACAACCTGTAATAGCACAATAAATAGTCACTACATGGTGTGTTTTATGGAGAGTTTATAGAGTTGCTAGGCAAGGGGTATTGGAACTACATGAAAAACAAAAAATGCATTATAAAAGGACCCTATATATCTACATGCTATACATTTTCAGATGAGCCAGAGTGTCTGCCTTTCTCCTCAAAACAATGAAACCAACTATTGCCCAATGACAGAGAAGATTATGAAATATAAACTACACGCCAACATTTATAAATGTAATAACTGTGCCCTTATGTTACGTGCGCTCAATCCATAAAACACAAAAAAAGCCATTGTTACGGGGTGCCAGACAAATAACCCATTGAGAACTTTAAGACCATTAATCAAACTAATAAATTATGAACAAGGCGCTCATTTTTAACATTCTGTTGAAACCTACGTATCTACAAACAGGGCATTCCTTGTCGAATGGTGAACAAACAAAAATGTAGAGACCAAGGGATGATCATTTTAGGCATTTTTGTATTTATTTTTTTTAGCTAACATTGCTATACGAAGGGACTGATCACCTTCTATCATCATTAAATATTCATTTCTGTTCTAGAGAAGGGTCGTTGATCCAGGGAGTTGTTTCGATTGCAAGATTTGGAGTCAGGAAGGAATTTTTTTCCCTTGAGGTGAAGAAAATTGGCTACTAGATCAGGAGGGTTTTTTGCCTTCCTCAGGATCAACTTTGCAGGATAATGGGCTGAACTGGATAGACATAGGTCGGTTTTTAGCTTTACGAACCATGTTACTATTACATAAACAGGAATAGGAGGGTTTAGATCTGTGCTTACGACATGCAAGCCTGGGAAAAGACTCAACTCCATTCCTACAAAACACACATGCTCTCACCGACCTTGGCCAATGGAGTTCAACGCCCTCTGGAATCGTGACACGTTTTTCTTTCCCAGACTAGGGAGATCAGACAGAGTTTGGACACCTTTCTAACTACAATGTATAATTAACTCCCAGATAAGCGGAGGCAAAATATTTGACAGCCTCACTTCGAAACTGATATCGCAAAAATACCAGCGACGTCTGGGGAAGGTCACCAACAGCACAGACAGATATTCAGGCAGGAGGCAAAGGGAAAGGACTAAGAGGAGGTAGGTTCTATGCACAAGTAAAGTTGTTTCACGACGATTAGCATTTGCATATACATGCAAGATTATGTAAGCATATGGGAAACGACAAAGACGCTATAGAGTTCTACAGAATAGGTCAATATAACCAAGACCTATTAAAAGTATGAATCATGCATAGATTAGAAGGTGCATTTCCTGTTCCAAGAGGTCATATCAAGCAAAGTCAACTTGGATGAAAAATAATTCATCTCATTTAATGTGGCCGAAAATCGAAATACAACAGGATCCAATAAGGAACGGCAATTTCAAACGCGCTCAATTGCGCAGCATTAAAAAAAAAACATTAAATCGAGACACATCCAGATGAAATGAGCCATTTTAGGCCTCCTGATGTGTTGGTCACTACACCAGAAGTCTCCTGTATACATAGGAGAAGGATTTTTTTTTTTTTTGTGAACTATTTTTGGTGATGAAACTTTGACACATTTTTCACCTTCCGATTTAGCAGAAAGCAAATTTTTGGCGCCTAAGGATTATCAGAGCGGTAACTGCCAAAATCCCTAGAGATCATTCACCGAGACCAATATCTGTGCAAGCAGAATGTCTTTTCAACGCACTCCCACTGTGCACGTTTTCACTACACGGCGTAATCATGCTCTGACACAGAAATCCTAATTCGGCGCCCCACTCACAGTTCAGACCTTGCTTACTTTTTTTCCCATGTTACAATAATCCTATTGGAGAGCAATTGTTGCATTTAATATTTAAGCCCTCGTATGAAAATGTTTCCTATGAAATGTGGCAGAGTTGTTAAGATAATACGTGGGCATGCTGTGAGAGGGTAATGCCTACACAATAGCCCTTTGCCAGTGCCGTAAATCTCTTCATTAGACAACTACATATAACAACGGATCTACTTAACCGTTTCTTTACTTAAAGGGCCATTTGGTTTAACAATAACAAACTCGCAGAAGGATTAGCCAGAATAAATAATGTATTGGTCCCACGATGGGGACCTGCTACGCTCCTCTACACCGTGACAGAATGTACAAAATCCAAAAGCTAGAAAAGATGAATTCTGCACTAAATCACCAGTGTGAGAGTGGGCAATCAGCTGGCAAAGCGGCCTTTTAATCCAAACACCTCCAAGTGCTTGAGTAAACAAGGTCCGCACTGCCCTTCAAGGTGAGGTAAGAGAAGTTCCCACGCTCCACGAAATAAATAAAAAAGTTGGCACAAACACACAACTAGCCAAACGATTCTTGTTTTGCCCTCATTCTCCATCACGAAAAGTTCCTTTGCTTAACATTTTTTGATTTTTTTTTTTTATCCAAGTAAAGTGCATTTTAATACAACTTGCAAATACAGAGCTCTCTCTCTCTCTCTCTCTCTCTCTCTCTCTCTCTCTCTCTCTCTCTCTCTTAGTAAGACCAAATGAAATGGAAAAAGCCCACACTTAATGTCATGGATTTATACTTTCAGGAGATGAGAAAACATAAGCCTTACAGAAGCTTTTAGATCCTAAAATGCCCATTATGGTTATAGTTTATTTTCTCTTGCAAAACGCTAAATAAATTGTATTTTACGGGAAGGATTCTACTGAGTAGATACAAGCATGCAAACAACTTTGGGCTTAAGTGTAATCCATAGATTAAAAATAAATCAGACAGCGATAAAAGTGGGAAAGTAGAGAAAAATTCCCTTGAAGACAGGGAAAGAAAGAAAAACGAACATGAGACACAAGACACAAAAATGCATTTTACCTTTTTCTCCTCAGTTATCAGTAGAGCAGCCTCGAGTTATACAGTTACGTGCATGAAAGTAAGATACAGACTTTCCAGGTTACAAAAGGTCTGAAGACCTGACTAGAGCACTGCCAAGTACTTTCTTATCATAGCTGCTTGCTGTTGGGAATGTCCTTTATATTTGCCGATCTGGTTTGGCAGCTTGAAGCAGCGAGGGCATATTTTGAAGGGCTAAATGGTCATTGACTATCAAGTAACAGCAAAACTAAAGCAAAAGAGGCCTTGTCAGTCCTAAGAGATGCTGCACACATACTGTGATCAAGAATCCTCCAAGCAGTGAAGGCTTTTGAATGAGGTTTTGACATCGGTGGCTGTTGCTAGCGAGTGTTCGTCTTGAGGAAATGAACAGAACCTACATCATTCCATCTTGATGAGTCCTTATATGTCTATCACTCAAAAAACTCCAAAAATAAAACCTTTGCACTACCTGCTCTCTGGTCTGACGACAGTTATGGAATAGTCGATGGAAAATAAACCTCCAAAAAAGGAGTTCTTTTACTATGTCCCCACTCAGCAACCAGGTAAAACCTAACACTTCGGGACAGTAGCCCACCCAATAAAGATCAGCTCCTACCGTCTAAACCAACACATTAAGTAATGTGTCTCTGTTTACTGCCATAATACAAATAGCTCTGAGCCTGCACACATTAGTAAGACCATCAACAATCCACCCCAAACGTTACCAGACCATCAACACAAACAAACTGGTGCCTGCCTAAAACCCCACTGGGCATCCAGGTCATTGTTCCCTCCAGCTACAAATATTCTTCTCGCCTGCTTTGTCCTCCTTTGTCAAGTATGCACTTGGACCTTCTCCATGTTTAAATACTTTTCCCCCCTTCAAGTACATTTGCAAAGCTTAAAAAGAACATGCTCTGAATATTAAAGAGTCTAAAAATAAAGGGTTGACTTCTCAAAACTCTGCAGATCCTTTGTGCCCTCCAGTAAGGAATGCTTTAGTGTTTTACAATAATGATGATTCTTCTATCAAGCGAAGTAATATATAAAATATATTTAAAAAAAAAAGCAAAAAACAACTCAACACGTCTGACATAGAAAGATAAAATACTAGGAGCAAACATAAAATGCCAGTATTGTTTGCAATCTACAGAGTTATTTCGTAAAATGCTATATAGTGGGTGCGTTCCAAAACCCTTCCTGTCTTGTATAGAGCATAAATCTGTTCTGGCAGCCTGACCTTTAGACAAAAATTATACCACAAGGGAGAAACATTCTAAGAAATGCTGTTTAAAGTCAACAGCGATATCCCTCCACCACCATCGCCCCCCTCCACTACCCCCCCAACCCCTCCCCCAAGAGTGCACTTTTCATGAAAAGTACCTGTTGGTGAAACTCGAGTGAATAAGGAGACTTCCAGATAAAGCTGCAGGGATGGCTAAAAGAGCTAAAGAGCTGGTAACCACTTGTACAACAGGAAGCACAGTAATTAAATGGATGTGAATCCCAGACACAAGACTGAGACAAGCCCTCCACCTCCCTTCCCCAATCCGAATGCTCCCAAACAGCCTAAAATAAAAAAGCACTCGTTTTCTACCATCACACACACCAATCAGCTACTACACACATACATACAGATATATATATATATACTTATTTACATACACTTCCAAAATGTTAGGAAGAAACATTTCTGAGGTCAACACCAGCACAGGGCACATTGAAATCCATAGAGGTGTAGGCACAACCTCTGGCTGCTGCAGGGCACCGAGTAAGCAAAGTGTTAATTTGTAGCAGTGCATACAGAGCACGAGATAGATGATATGTAAGCAGTGAGGCATACACATGCAAATAAGTCAGGCTCTCGAACAATGTCTCAAATTCAAATTAGTGGCTGCGAAATCTGTATCATTGTCCCGTGTTGTCCTCCGTCCTCCAAACATGCACACACCGAAAAGATGAGGTTGACCATAATAAAGCTGCTACTTAAACACAGAGAAGAACCTTTCAACAGAGCAAAGTAGTGGGGAATTACCAAAAGGTCATTCCACCCCACAGCTGCCAAGAATCGTTCTCGACAGCAATGGGCGATAGAATGTTCTGTCATCTGTATCCACAGCAATAATCGGACCGAGGCGTTGATTGATAAGAACATACCGAGACTGAACACGACGTCCCACTGAAAACCGACGTGAGAACTTATCAGGAGCTCCGTTTGTCCTCTCACTGTTCACGATGGTGATTCTCCTGTCAACCTTTCCATGGCTACAATGTGAACCGTGCAAGGGAACAGAAGAAAATAAGCTCCTGAAGACCTCAGAAGAGCTGAGAGATGTTCTAGCAAACCACACTGGTCAAAACGTTACAGACAAGAGAACATATCATTAGATTGAACCATGTAAGAACTAATAATAATGATTCTGAAGACCACAGCCCTTAGAATAAAAATGTTATCCTGTATATGTACCAGAGCTAAGTAGGTCATCTATGTGCCATCTGTGGTCTTCCATGGGACTACAGTATTAGCTTAACTCGAGTATCTCAATGCCAGTCAACTACATGTTGAAAAGTGCCAAGACTTGCGTATTACTACATTGAAATTCGCGTCTCCAGCCATTTTTCCACACTTAATAAACTGGAATATGGGTGAAGGAACAGCTGGGTATGAAGATAAGGGGAGGAGTCATGATGCATGATGGATGGTGCACAGTTGCTTTAGTTTAGACCATCATCCTAACAACATAAACGATGGGTCAAGGTTTCGAAAACAGGACAATCACGCTTCAAATTAAGGGGGCACCACCCATATGTTTGCACATTAGACCTTATAAGAGGACCAGCTCACATCACAGACACGTATACCGTAAAAGGTCCTCAAAACTGGAGACGTGTGAGATAAAGTTGTCACCTTGAGGGCAGACTTTTTCTAAACCTCCCCTTTAAAGAAAACACTATGGTAAGCCATTGTTCCCTTGCAGCTCTGGAATCCTGTATTTGAATCCGACCAAAGGCTACCTCTGCATGGAATTTGTATGTTCTCCACGCGTTTGCATGGGCTTCCTCTGCATGTTCTAGTTTCCTTCCACACTTTAAATTGGAATTTAGATTGCGAGCCCAATGGGGACCGATGTGAGTGATTGATGTGGAATATGTTGGCGCTATATAAAATGAGCCTCACCTTGGTCCGAAACTTCTAACAGAACAACACGATGAAGTTAGCTACACAAAAAAATTGCATTTATTGCCCCTTTAAACAAATAATGGCTATAATTTTGCCCCCCCCCCCAAACACCCTTTCGCAAAATGACTTAAGAGCAACATTCAACTATTCTCACGCTGCAAACATTATGCCGCAGTCGACACTTCATACAAAAGGAAGGTTGAGTTGTCCTGTTTGCTTAACAAACCGTGAGTAATTCTCCATCAAGCTGTGACCGACATACCTTTGCACAGCTGTATGAGAAGATAGAGCGTCTTCATCGACAAACCCTTCTCCATTAAAAAGCCTCAAGCACATGTCCAGAGAAGGAGTCATCCATAATGGACAACCGAGACCCTCTTCCCCATTTCTGGCCCTACATATGGTTAACAAAAACTCATTCAAAATTACTGTACTATGAGAAAGCCTTCTCCAAAACTAAAAAAAATAATATATATATACAAAAACACAAAAATCTTATACACATAATACAAGGTTCATGCCCTTACGTCCAGTAAAAATCAATGACCGAACAGGCCAACAGGGGCCTATTTTATTTAAGAACGCGAGAGAGAGAGCGTTCATGATTAATGTGTTTGTCTTGAGGAAAAGGCAGCATTACATCCGGGAGAGGAGACCAATTTTTTTTTTTTTTTTTTTTATACCCCTACGGCAAAAAGGCAAAGACATTACGATTCCGAATAAGATTTTTTTTTCTTCTTTTTTTGTAAAAGTACTTTGTCCTTTGTACTTGACCAGTTTCCCCGGAAATTCTTGCAAATTGGCTTACTGACCCTGGGAGTGACTGAATGGATTTCAAAATGTCACAGAGCCTGCCCTCTTCTCGGAGCCCTGTTAGTTATGGCAACAAAGTGAACCAAGATGCTATGCATTTGGAAGGAAGGGAAGGGAAAGGGAAAAGGGGGGGGGGGGGGCAGCGACACCGAGCAGGTGCCTAAACACTTTTAAACTATTAGGGCCGATTTCAAAAGCAGGTGCAGTAAAAGATTTTAAAAAAAAAGTTCATCCCCAATTTTAAAGAAAAAAAAATAAAATTCTATCAGACTCAATGATGAAGAACACTCACCATCACAATACAAGACAGCAGAGAGAATAAACTTACTGGAAACAAGTGCTTAAGACACAGTGTGACAGCCAGAAGAAAAAAAAAAAAAAAAATATCTAAGAATTACCGAGCAGAATTCAGCGACGGACAGGCTCCTCCAAGCAGTAATTACATTTTACCTCAAGTCTGTATCAAGAACATCTCTTAAAAAGACTTGCATTAGTTTTTTTAACCATAAGGTAGCGAAGGGGGGGGGGGGGGGGGGTGAGTAAAGCCCACACGGTGCAACACAGAACATCATCTGTAATGACGTCGAAGTGTTATTCTACAGTCAACATAAGGTAGAGAAATCTGAAGAGCTAATGGTTCTCTCTCTCCCAGATACATGCTACATCCGAATCTGGTGGTATGATGGGTAGAGAGACCGGAGGGGGTTGGTATATAGAGAGGGAAAGGGACCATAGGAGGAGTATGTAGGTCAACCTTAACATAACGGGGGAGACTGCGCAGAGAGAATTGGGGGGGGGGGGGGGGTTGAGGACACAGAGAAACAAAAAATAAAAGTATGAAATAACTAAGGAGAGGTGGGGGTTGTGAAAGTGATTCCATGGGAGACACCGATCCAGAAAGTGGGGGACATGGGGTGACCTATTGGCAGAGGTAGGAAATGGTGCACGGAAAAAAATAAGTAACTACATGTCTTAGATCTGTATAATCAGGAAAACAATATATATAAAAAAATATTACAATTATGGAAATAGGTCTCATTACCCCTTTACTTCACCTACTCCAGGAAAACACACGCAAAGGTTCCCTACTGGCAAAAGTGAAATACTATATATATATATATATATATACTCCAAGACGTGAAATTACTGATAAATCTACTGCTGTATTGCTGCAACACAAGCAGATTCATACAAAAAAAAAAAACAACTACCTGCCTATTTCTCAGGGAATGAATCATACAATGGTACATTGTTGGGAAGGACCCCGACTCCTCAAGTTACATCAATGTTTGCAAGCCTTCCCAATGGCGAATGCTGCACTACAAGAAGTGCGTTCATTGTCTATGGAATGTCATTATTTCGTTTTTCCTGTAATTATCCAGGCAGCTCCGCGTAAAACAAAACAAACCTTCAGTTCTGATTTTAATAGCCACCGTTAAACATCAAAACCTGGAAAACATGAAAGCACAATATATCACATTGAACCTAACCCAACACACACACACACACTGCGAAGGCTGTACGCTTGTGTTAAGCCCTCTGACGATAAACAGCAAAAAAATAAATAAAAAATAAATAAATAAATAAGAGGGAAAAAAATGGATCAAGACTGACATACGTAAAACTGTACAACAGCAGCAATCAGCCCTGACGTGCCATGATGAATAAAATGTCAATGATGTGGCATAAAGAGTCGTCTAAATATAAAACGTGCTCGCTGCGATTTACAAACCGCCTTGGTAAACGAGAAAAATGTCACCCACTCAACACAGCGATGCATCGAGCAGCGACCGGGGCTTAATAAGAAGTCAATAGACACATTATATATGACTTTTAAAAGGGCATTATAGACAGCAGCGTGAAAAAATAAAGATTGGTAACAAAAAATAAAAAATACAAAAAGGTCGCAAATTCAACCAATGTCAAAAGGTAATGCATCGTGGGGGATCCAACTTTGGACTGCAGAGGGTTAATGCGAAGTAGGTCAAGAGGAAATCCCAGAACCATAAACCATGGGGGTTCCCAACTGTATTGGTATCTCTGGCTATTGGTCAAAGCAAATGAGGGCCCCCTCGCCTATTTTTTTTTTTTTTTTTTTTAAAGGGAAACACCCAGAAAGTGTCTGCTAATGTATCAGATGGCTGTGAAACTGACGGCAATAAAAGTCGACTTGCAGGGCTGGATGGGAGATTGGGATCGCAGAACCTGTCCCTGCACTGGGATGGGTAAGATGATTATAAGAAAACTCAAAACGAGCCAAACCCTTTAAAAAAAAAAAAAAAAAAACAAGGGGCATTTTAATGAACGTTCAAGTTAAAACCTGAAGAGCAATCTGTTTCTTTCCACTAACGTCTTGATTATCTCAACCCAAGATGGAAGCCTGTCGAATAAAACCTCCTGTCCTAGCTCACATGAAGCCATGAAATGTGCCCAAGCAAAATGTAGGTCAATGATCTGCACACCTGTGCCTCCAGAGGGCACTGCACCGGGTAAAAGGCATCGCCTTCTGGTATCCATTACACAGCTGCAAAGCCGACCCAGGAGCTGGAATCTTTTTATAGTAACCCAAACTATTGCCGACAAAAGTGGCATCAACGTGGGGGACGGAGTAAATATGGGCGCCACGATTCACGCAAAATATCGAAAGAAACGGAACACGCCTACGGGAAAGACGTTGCCGTCTGCCTAATGACAAAACTTTAACCCCGTAATTAATTGCCTTCTTCCTTATTGAATACATCCAATGAATTCTTGTAAACTGCTAGGCCAGGCCGCGTACGATAAAAGAACTATCAATTTCGTGCACAAAAAAAGAAGAAAAAAAAACACAAAAGAAAACCTGCTCTCCATCCATAAATTCATTTCAACTTATAAAACAAACTGTGGACCCGAGTTTAATACCTTTCAAATTCTCAACTTACAGTAATAAAACAGATAGCACGTTAGACAGACTATAGATCGCCGAGCAGGAAATATCACTTTTGGCACAGACAGTAAGAACCAAATGCACTGACGGCTCTGAGGCCTGGAGTGTACATAGTAGAAGGGGTGGGGGGGGGGGGGGGAGGCCTAACGCACTGAGGTCTGAGTTATTTTACATGTTGTCTCCAAGCTGCACTAATTGGACCCATTGATTTTCAATGCACTGTTATGAAAAGCAAAAGGATGGAAATTAGTCGAGAGAATCTACTGAATTACAAAAAAATAATATGATAGATAATTTTTTTTTTCCATGTAAGTTATGTATTTATTTATATTTATTTAGGGTATTTACTTTTCTGTTTCAATTGTATTTATTTATTTGTTTTAAGTTGCACACAATAAACATAAATAATAATAATAAACGTCATTGCACAGTGCATAGGGCACAAGGCTTGCATTTCAGCATGAATGCCACGACAGAATTTCATACCACCCTAGCATATAATGTATGTTCTATACTGAAGACAGAATATAGGATATATCCTCCCACACTCCAAAGACAGACTGAAAGGGACCTTAGATTGTGAGCCCCACTGGGGACAGTTGGATGCTAGGGTCTGTAAAGCGATGCGGAATATAGTAGCGCTATATAAGTGCATAAAATAAATAAAAAATGTAAAAAAAAAAAATAAAAAAAAAAGCTGCTCATGGAAGCTATGCAGAGTCACAATGGCGCAGGGCTTGTAGGTCAGCACTGGCATCTCACACGCCATAGAATGCATGAAAGGGGGGGGCTTTTCAGGTCATATGGTTTAAGATACGGAATGGGTAGAGATGGCGGATTTTGCCCAATAAAGGCCTCTCTCTTTCTCCCCTCCCTGTAAGGACCAGCGCACAGCACCATTCTTAAAGGTCACTTTTCATGAGCTCTAAACAGATTAGCTCCTTTCAAGAGCTCTGTCCAAAAATGTTTTTTGGTCAATGTGACTACAAAACAGCAGACGCTTCCATTCAAGCCCCATTTCAACCATCCTGCACGCTCTCCCCCCCTCCCCTTTCTCGCTGCCCCTTTGGGCCTCTATTCTGTAGAGAAATGCAAGCCAGGCTAAAGTTTTCTCCAATGAGCCAGAAGCTGGATCAGCTTTGATATGGTAATAGACCCCTTGGAACCGTAAGAATTCACACTTGCATTAATTCAAACAATTTGTGCAGAATGATGTGAAATGGCACCTCTCTTAGTGGCAGCAACAAAGAGGAGAGGGGAGGGGGGGGGCCTTGAGAAAGAAGCTGGAAAATACAAAAAAATAAATAAAACAACAACAGGGCATTTGTTCTGCAGGATGCTTTTGTGCACCGGGATATTTATGTGCAAATAAAACCGGCGCGCACACCTGAGCGTGGAGCTGAGCTCCTGGGATGTTGGCACAGGGCGATGGATTCACAGCTACACCCGGCAGGCTGCAGATAACGCCTCTTCAATGCCCGCTGCAGCTGTCCAAAGCATGCCATGGATGTCCCTGTCCTTCTCATTCAGGAGCGAGAGGGTCAGGTAACGTTATTCCTTGCATACATGGTGAATGAGACCACGGCCAGCAATGCCCCCCCCCCCCCCTTCCTTGCCAACCTAAGGGATGTGGGTGCAGTAAGAAGGCTGCATTTGCCTGGCACCATCTGCTCTTATTTTCTTACCTTCTCCCAGGCCTGGCATCAACTGAACCCTCATATTACATCAAAAACCAGGTTTGCCAAGCAAGAAGGGAGGTATTTAACCAGTGCCACTATGCCCCCCCCCCCCTCCTTTACCACAAATAGGAGCCTTAAAATAGGAAACCCAACCAAAGGGCATTTTTACTGGGCATAAACCATGCCATGCCCTAGGCACTGCCTATTCCCCCCAAGTCAAAGTTTGGGAAGTCAGCCCCCAGATTGTGTCTGGCTCCCTCAGAACAAAGGATCCTGCATCTAATTGTTGCCATTCCCAGCAGCACCGCCGGAGCCAGTTCACATCTGGCTGCATTTTCATGTAACCTCTCTCTATGTCCCAAGATACAACTCCCCCAACCCCAGTCTCCAGACCCCACAACCCCTTCTGTCTCCCCTGCTTGCCCGTGAGGTGGGTGCCAAGGAGACAAGGGACCCACATGTATCACACAAAGGAGATAATGAGGCTCTGCCTCTTATTTACAGCACAGGGATCAGACAGGATCCTCAGCCCTTCCATCAATATCTGGGGGTCTCTCATTGTGTGGGATGGAGGCTGCTGCCCTGCACTGTACTCCGCGGCGCCACATGTTGGTGCTATAGCTGACTAATATCACCAGGAACCCCCCCCCCCCCCTCCTTCTTGGGATCCACAGAGGAGATCAGACTACAGTCTACAGAGACACAAGGAAGGACACAGCAGCCTCTCCACTGATCACCCCCAGAGAGCCGGGGGTCCTATAGGGTTACACGCACAGGACCGCGGCTGGGTGATCCTGCTGGGGGAGGAGGACACTGCAGCAGCAGCCCCCCAAAGACGGATATCAGCCCCCAGCATAAGAAGCACATTATTACACCAGTTGAACCTCAGCTACAGGGAAAGGATAGAAGTTTACAGAGAGGAGTATACAGTATAGGTGTATACAGGGAGAGGGCTATATACATAGTATAGGTGTATACAGGGAGAGGGCTATATACATAGTATAGGTGTATACTGGGAGAGGGCTATATACATAGTATAGGTGTATACTGGGAGAGGGTACTCTATATACATAGTATAGGTGTATACTGGGAGAGGGTACTCTATATACATAGTATAGGTGTATACTGGGAGAGGGTACTCTATATACATAGTATAGGTGTATACTGGGAGAGGGTACTCTATATACATAGTATAGGTGTATACTGGGAGAGGGTACTCTATATACATAGTATAGGTGTATACTGGGAGAGGGTACTCTATATACATAGTATAGGTGTATACTGGGAGAGGGCTATATACATAGTATAGGTGTATACTGGGAGAGGGCTATATACATAGTATAGGTGTATACTGGGAGAGGGCTATATACATAGTATAGGTGTATACTGGGAGAGGGCTATATACATAGTATAGGTGTATACAGGGAGAGGGCTATATACATAGTATAGGTGTATACAGGGAGAGGGCTATATACATAGTATAGGTGTATACAGGGAGAGGGCTATATACATAGTATAGGTGTATACAGGGAGAGGGCTATATACATAGTATAGGTGTATACTGGGAGAGGGCTATATACATAGTATAGGTGTATACAGGGAGAGGGTACTCTATATACATAGTATAGGTGTATACAGGGAGAGGGCTATATACATAGTATAGGTGTATACTGGGAGAGGGTACTCTATATACATAGTATAGGTGTATACTGGGAGAGGGTACTCTATATACATAGTATAGGTGTATACTGGGAGAGGGTACTCTATATACATAGTATAGGTGTATACAGGGAGAGGGGTATATACCCACATAGTATAGGTGTATACAGGGAGAGGGCTATATACCCACATAGTATAGGTATATACTGGGATAGGGCTATATACATAGTATAGGTATATACTGGGAGAGGGCTATATACATAGTATAGGTGTATACTGGGAGAGGGCTATATACATAGTATAGGTATATACTGGGACAGGGCTATATACATAGTATAGGTGTATACTGGGATAGGGCTATATACCCACATAGTATAGGTATATACAGGGAGAGGGCTATATACATAGTATAGGTATAAACAGGGAGAGGGCTATATACATAGTATAGGTATAAACAGGGAGAGGGCTATATACATAGTATAGGTGTATACTGGGAGAGGGCTATATACATAGTATAGGTATATACTGGGATAGGGCTATATACATAGTATAGGTGTATACTGGGAGAGGGCTATATACATAGTATAGGTATATACTGGGATAGGGCTATATACATAGTATAGGTGTATACTGGGATAGGGCTATATACCCACATAGTATAGGTATATACAGGGAGAGGGCTATATACATAGTATAGGTATAAACAGGGAGAGGGCTATATACACCGTTTCTATATACAGGGAGAGCTGCACACACAGTATATACACAGGCAGAGCTGCACACACAGTATATACACAGGCAGAGCTGCACACACAGTATATACACAGGCAGAGCTGCACACACAGTATATACACAGGCAGAGCTGCACACACAGTATATACACAGGCAGAGCTGCACACACAGTATATACACAGGCAGAGCTGCGCACACACAGTATATACACAGGCAGAGCTGCGCACACACAGTATATACACAGGCAGAGCTGCACACACAGTATATACACAGGCAGAGCTGCACACACAGTATATACACAGGCAGAGCTGCACACACAGTATATACACAGGCAGAGCTGCACACACAGTATATACACAGGCAGAGCTGCACACACAGTATATACACAGGCAGAGCTGCACACACAGTATATACACAGGCAGAGCTGCACACACAGTATATACACAGGCAGAGCTGCACACACAGTATATACACAGGCAGAGCTGCACACACAGTATATACACAGGCAGAGCTGCACACACAGTATATACACAGGCAGAGCTGCACACACAGTATATACACAGGCAGAGCTGCACACACAGTATATACACAGGCAGAGCTGCACACACAGTATATACACAGGCAGAGCTGCACACACAGTATATACACAGGCAGAGCTGCACACACAGTATATACACAGGCAGAGCTGCACACACAGTATATACACAGGCAGAGCTGCACACACAGTATATACACAGGCAGAGCTGCACACACAGTATATACACAGGCAGAGCTGCACACACATGCACAGTATATACAGGGAGACCCCCTCCTACCTGCTGACTGCCTCCAGCTTCCAGGTAACAATGTACAAGGTTCCAATAGTTTCCTCCAGAAAGTAACAAAGTAACAAGACGAGGCGGGATCCGGGTGGTCGGGGGTCTGCAGGTGGTCGCAGCCCGGCACCCAGCACCAGGGGCTTCTGAGGACCCAGCAAGAGGTGGACTCCAGGAATGGCACCAGGGGATCCAGACGCTGAGGATCCAATGGACCGGAGGGATCAAGTAGGTTCAGGGATCCTGGATGTGCAGGGAAAGAGGGGTCCAGTGGATTGTGGGGGCCCGGATCCAGTGAGGGGTCCAGGAGGTTTGGGGACCCCCGTAGCTTCAGTGCTCCTGGCCGGGGTCCAGTGATAGAGGCACGGTGGATCCAGGGGCGGAGAGATCCCGGGATCAGCTCTCTGTCTCTCTCTCTCTCAGGTCTCCAACATTAAGTCAACATTTCCCGCAGCTGCAGTTCCCAGCAAAGTGCGAGCAGCTCCGGAGCCTGAGCCCCTCGGGTCCTGGGCAGAGTTGTGTCAGGCGGGGGCCCCTCTACTCCTGGCAGCCGCTCCCGGGCTGCTCTCCGGTGCACGGGGGACTGTCGGGGCGGGAGGCAGGTATCAGAAGCGGGGTAGCCTGCTGGCCGCTCCCGGGGACATGGTGGCCTGTGCTCGGCTTCTCACTGTCACATCTCCCCGCACACACTGCGGGCACAGAGCGCTGCACGGGGCGGGGGGAGGGAGGAGGCGGGGCCGACTGTGAGAGCGGCCCCGCCCCTCCTCCGCCCCTCCCCGCCGCCAGCGAGGGCTGCAACCGTCACAGAGCCTGGGGGCTGGAGCTTGGAACATGGGGGCCACCCGTGTACGGCACCGAGTGCAGCACATGTACCGCAGCTCCCTCCATGTACAGCACCGAGTACCCCACAGGTACCGCAGCTCCCTCCATGTACAGCACCGAGTACCCCACAGGTACCGCAGCTCCCTCCATGTACAGCGCTGAGCACACCGCATGCACCCATGCTACCAGCTGCCTCTATGTACAGCGCTAAGCACACTGCATGCACCTCATGCTACCAGCTGCCTCTATGTACAGCGCTAAGCACACTGCATGCACCTCATGCTACCAGCTGCCTCCATGTACAGCACTGAGCACACTGCATGCACCTCATGATACCAGCTGCCTCCATGTACAGCACTGAGCACACTGCATGCACCTCATGATACCAGCCCCCTCCATGTACAGCGCTGAGCACACTGCATGCACCTCATGCTACCAGCTGCCTCCATGTACAGCGCTGAGCACATTGCATGCACCTCATGATACCAGCCCCCTCCATGTTCAGCGCTGAGCACACTGCATGCACCTCATGCTACCAGCTGCCTCCATGTACAGCGCTGAGCACATTGCATGCACCTCATGATACCAGCTGCCTCCATGTACAGCACTGAGCACATTGCATGCACCTCATGATACCAGCTGCCTCCATGTACAGCACTGAGCACATTGCATGCACCTCATGATACCAGCTGCCTCCATGTACAGCACTGAGCACATTGCATGCACCTCATGATACCAGCCCCCTCCATGTTCAGTGCTGAGCACACTGCATGCACCTTATGATACCAGCCCCTCCATGTACAGCGCTGAGCACACTGCATGCACCTCATGATACCAGCCCCCTCCATGTACAGCACTGAGCACATTGCATGCACCTCATGATACCAGCCCCCTCCATGTACAGCGCTGAGCACACTGCATGCACCTCATGATACCAGCTTCCTCTATGTTCAGCGCTGAGCACACTGCATGCACCTCATGATACCAGCTTCCTCTATGTTCAGCGCTGAGCACACTGCATGCACCTCATGATACCAGCTTCCTCTATGTTCAGCGCTGAGCACACTGCATGTACCCCATGATACCAGCTTCCTCTATGTTCAGCGCTGAGCACACTGCAAAGGAGAAGCAGAACCTTTCTGGAATTGGTGGTAACCCTACTGCTATCACTGCCTACCATGTACAGTGCCTCCCTGCTGCTTACACAGTACATTTAATAACTCTGTGTACGGTGCCGTGTACACTGCAGGTCACTTACTGACATCACCGACAGTGACCGTCTGCTGACAACACTGGGCTGCACAGTGCACTCCGAAAGTGAAAGCCCTCACAGCCAATCAGATTCCAGCTTTCATTCTCCCTGAGCAGGTTGGAAAATCCAAGTTGTGATCTGATTGGTTGCTAGGGGGAATACTGGCCATGCACTCCTCACACTGCATGGCAACCCACAGGCTAATGTTGTGAGGGGCAGAAGATAATGGGCCCGAGCGTCTGGAGACCACGCACACAACGTCAAGTCACAGATACCAACATTTTTATCCCAAATCATGGGACATTTTGTAATCCACACAACCCCAAAACCGCCAGAAAGGCCCAGTCTAATTTACATAAACCTTGCCCCTTCTGAATCCCCTTTTCAAGACAGTCGCTCAAAAAGCAGGACTGCATTGTGGAGGACATTGTGCCAGTCCTAATCTACCCTCCTCTGATGCCAGGTGCGCGTGCCCGTTTCCTGGCATAGATTATAATAAATGTTCTGCTCCGCCCACTCCTTGTCCTGCCCCACCCAATTTTTCGGGCTCTAAACCCTTAAAAAATTGCACATTTTGTCCGACTGTGTCATGAGCCCAACTTTACGACTTTTTGGGGGCTTCTTTAAACTCCCCCCCCCCCCATAGGAAATTGTCAGGCGGGTTTAGGGCCTGTCTAGAGATGGGGCGTGAATGCCTTGAACTTACCAACAGAAGTGGTAAGTGCTCTATTCAGTAGTATCCGCCAAAAGGTGTACTTTGGGGAATACTCCCAACATGTACTCCCCACATATAGGACAGATGCCATGTCAGCAGAGACTTCTGAGACGGTACCGCTGGTACGACTAGTGAAGTGGGTGTCTGGTCCCTGGGCGCACATTCCTTGTCACCCTCTATTAGAGACGATGGAAGCGCATGCACTCATGTTTCCGTTTTTCCAGTAGACTATAATGGAACCTGACAGCACATGCATGGCCCTTAAAGGGGTACTCCGGTTCGATTGTTATCACTTATCCACAGAATAGGGGGCTAACTATTAGGTTTTTGGGGGTCCTACTGCTGGGAACCCCACTGATCACGATAACGGGGTCCCCTGTACCGCCTACAGCCCCCCTGATATGAACGGAGTGGCCGGTTGGGCATGAGTGCGGTCGCCCTATTCATTTCAGGGGGGCTGTAAAGAGTATGGGGTCCCCTTTCTTGTGATCAGTGAGGTCCCCAGCCGTAGGACCCCCACCAATCTAATAGTTATCCTGTGGATAGGGGGTAACTTAATCTAACCAGAATACCCCTTTAATGGAGACCAGGGAGCCCCATTCTCAAGATCGTCAGGGACCTCAGCAGCGCCCCCCTAAGGTCCCTATAAAATGACACGGAGAGGTTGTCTCCTGCAGTCAAGGAGGACCAGGCTGCCCATGCAATGGTTAATGCCCGCTCAATGCTGCCATCCCATTTAAAAGGAGTTACTAAGTCCGATAGTCTGGCATGCGTAGGATCGCATAATGCAGACTACAAGGTATATCGAAGCAAGAACTTAAAAGTTAGCAGAAATCGTAGATAATCCAGGATTTCAAGCATCCAAATCCGATGTTCTAGTCATTTTCCATTATGAACGCATGTCCTATCAGCAGACGTTCCAGACCATCAGATTCCGGACAGTTGGAATATCCACATGTATACAGTATCTGTTAGTTTTCTATGGTTTATTCTAGTCTATGCTGGTGATGTCACTGTAATACATGGGGTTACCAGTAGGGGGAGCAGAAAGCTGATAACAAAATTGATAACAAGTCCCTTTAAGCCGCAGACAGTAAGTCCTCTACCGCGGATTTCAGCAGTGAACGAAAATGTAGGAAAGATTCCCAGACTTCATGAACGTCTCTGATGCCAACACAGTAACCTAATAGTAATTCATTGTATTCCCTGGCTTTGTTATATTAATATTGTCTCTGACTGCCAGCCCTGGGCTGTCTCTCCCCATGACTGTGCCGCAATCACACAGGTTTTTGTAAGAGCAGTAGTAAAGAATACCGCCGACGTCTGTCCCAGTTCTGGTTTTGATTCTGACCTTGATTTTTCTATCAAATTTCAGCGCCGACGAGCTGCAGAGAGCGAGTTTTCTTTTTTATTTCACTGTTATTCTATTATCCTGTTATTTTTTAATATTTCATTTAAAAAAAATCACCAGGTGGGAGGCAAGATTCACTTATATGAGGCGAGGGGGCATGATGGGAATTGTAGTGCTTCACAGTGTATGGATGTGAGTTAGGCCTCATGCGCACGACCGTTGTTTTAATCCGTGTCCGTTGTGCCGTTTTTCGTGATTTTCTGCGGACCCATTGACTTTCAATGGGTCCGTTGAAATCTCAGCTAATGCACCGTTTGCCATCCGCGTCCGTGGTTCCAGTCCGTCAAAAAAATATAACCTGTCCTATTATTTTCGCGGAAAACGGTTCGCGGACCCATTCAAGTCAATAGGACCACTAAAAAACACGGAGGCACACAAGATTGTCATCCGCGTCAGTTTTTTTCCTATCATTTGCATGGCAAACTTGACTTAGACTTTTTTTTTACTTTCCTTCATGTCTGGTGATCCTCCAAAAATAAAGGAAGACACACGGAAACAAAAACGGATTACGGAACCCCATTTTGCGGAACGGAACACAACAACGGTCGTTTGCATGAGGCCTAAATGTGCTGAGCTGGCTGTCAACTGATATATTACTGTAATTTTTTTTTTCTTTTTCGGAATTTTTTCAACATTTTCAAACATGTTTTGTTTAAAAAAAATAACGGAAATGGCCCACGTGATATTGTTGAAGCTGAAAGTCGTCGATAAAGATAATTATTGTGTATCAATATATTATTTTCCACATGGGTCATCAGGGAGACTTCACAATTGTCCTGTCCTCCTCCTACTATCTGGCTGTAGTCCTCTTCAGTGTAGCCCTGCCCTCACTATTCTAATCACTCTTGAATAGGTCACTGACCCCACACGTTCAGCACACTCCTCCTGTGCTGTTATCACCATTCTTGCCTATAGGATGATGTCCTGTCCACCTTATGGCTCTGCCATTGTCACACACAACCCTGTCATAAACTGATATTATAACATTGATGGGCAGGTCACTGCCTCTCACAAGATCAGCACACTCCTCCTCTGCTGCTCTCATCTTTCTCGTGTATAGGATGATGCCCTGTCCGCTTTATGATGGTGCTGTTGTTGTGACTCACAAAATCCTGTCGTAACTGATATAATAACATGGATGGACAGGTCACTGCCCCCCCACAAGATCAGCGTACTCGTCCTCTGCTGCTTCCATAGAGAAGAATGATGTCCTGTACACTTTATATGACACTGCTATTGCCACGCACAAATCTGTCATAGCTGATATAATAACATGAATGGACAGGTCACTGCCTCTCCAAGATCATCATGCTCCTCTTCTGCTGCCATCATCAGTCTATAGCAGCGGTGGGGAACCATTTTGCTGCCAAGGGCCATTTGGATATTTGTAACATCATTCGGGGGCCATACAAAATTCTCAATAAATTTTTTTTACTGCTGTATTTGGTCAAACATATAATTGACTTAGGGATAAGTTACAGAAATTGCACTTCAATTAAAATAATCTAGAGGGCTGTATTTTTGCAGCACAAAATAGCGCCTGCACTATATATATACAGTATATTACATACAATACAGGCGCCATATTGACCACACATAGCAGTCTAATTTTTAAGTTCAGAATGTTACTTATTTGACATTAATGGCAGGAAGCTAAACCCAGGGGGTCCAGAGAGGGGTTCACCCAGCTTTCACTCTCCCTGCCTCTTTCTTCGCAACTGTCCCTGCCTTTGTCCCTTTCTCAGCAAAATATCTGCCCCCACCTCCATCAGCCTGAAATCAGCCTCCTATCAGACCCCCCAGGCCTACATCAGCCTCAGATCAGACTCCCATCAGACCTCTAAGCCTCAGATTAGACCCCAATCAGACCCTTCCTAGCTTCAGATCAGACTCCCATCAGACCCCCAGCCTCAGACCAGACCCGGATCAGACGCCCAGCCTCAGATCAGACCCCCCAGGGTCAGATCAGCCCCTATAAGACCCCCCAGCCTCAGATCAGACCTTCATAATACCCTCCCTAGCCTCAGATCAGCCCCCATCAGACCCTCCCCAGCCTCAGATCAGCCCCCATCAGCCCCCCTAGTCTCAGATCAGACCCCTATCAAACCCCAGCCTCAGATCAGACACCCCCAGCCTCAGATCAGACCCTCCCAAGCCTCAGATCAGACCCCCATCAGACCCTCCCCACCCTCCTTTAGCCTCAGATCAGCCCCAATCAGACATCAGATCAGATACTGTATTTAAGATAAACAAATAAACTTACCTCTCCAGCTCCGTACGGCGCTGCCTCTTGGCAGATTCACTTACCCTCCCTGTTCTTCTTCCTGCCGCACTATATTGTCACCTCACACCGCACAGCGTCAGGTCATAGTGCACGTCTACGTGCACTGCGTCCTGACGCTGGATGTGTCAGGACACAGTGTGGGGCTGAAAGAAGACCAGGGAAGGTGAGGACAGCCAGTGCAGTGCTGTTCTCACCTTCCTGTGCCTCCCGTATGCTAATGACCGCTTCCATAATGGAAGGGGTCATAAGCATTTTCACATTATGTTCTGGCAGGGGGCCGGGGGCCACATGAAATGATACCGTGGGCCGCATACGGCCCTCGGGCCGGAGGTTCCCCACCCCTGGTCTATAGGATGACATCCTGTCCACGTTATGGCACTGCCATTGTCACACACATAATACTGATATAATAACATGTCTGGACAGGTCACTGCCCCCACAAGATCAGAACACTCCTCTCCTGCTGCTGCTGTCATTCTTGTCATCTCATCGACGCCACTGACCTCATGGCCTTGTCCTTGTCACTCACATCCCTTCCCTTTACTATCCATTAGACAGGTCTACATTTCCTGCAAGGCTAGCTCTCTGTTTTCCTGAAATACACTGTGCTGCTTTGAATTCTTGAACAAGTCACAGATGCTACTGACTGTCATCATCCCCCGTCATCTAACAGGCTGAAGGGTGTATCCGTGCCCACGCCATGACACTGCCCCTTTCTTATATACAGGAATCACATGAGAAGGAAGGTCACTGCTTCCTGTAACATCAGCACACTCCTCTGCTGCTGCTGCTGCTATTGTCAAGGTCCATTTTAAGACATTGTCCTTCCACAGGCAGATCTGTCCTCACTAACATAATACAGGTCACTGCCCCCCCACAAGAACAAACTCTTATCTCCTGCTCTGCGCTGCCATGAATACCAGCACAAGATGATCTGTTTGCGACCCGAGCCTGTCTTTAGAAAATGTTACAATGTCGTGTATTTCCTGCAGAGATATTTTTGTACTTTGTTACATTGTTTTCCTCTTGTTGCCAGGTGGTGCAGGGAGCAGCAGAAGCACAAACTTTACAGCATTCACAGCAAATATACATCTGTGCCGCCCATCGCCGGCCTGCTTTTTATTTAAGGTTATTTTTTTTTATTTTTTTTTGCATTACTATTATCATTTACATTGTAAAACCTTTAGCAGTAACATATGCATATTAGGACAATGCTGCCAGTGGCATAGCCATAGGGATTGCACAGATAGCAATCCCATCCGAGGGGACCAGAGGCTACCTGGCATATGACAGCGGCATCTTATGTAGACGGAAGAGCCAGGGTGTATTAGGCTACTTTCGCACTCGCGTTTTGTGCGGATCCGTCATGGACGTATCCGTTCAGATTGTATTATCTTTAACATAGCTAAGACCGATCCGTCTTGAACACCAATGAAAGTCAATGGAGGACGGATCCGTTTTCTATTGTGTCAGTGAAAACGGATCCGTCCCTATTGACTTACATTGTGTGCCGGGACGGATCTGTTTGGCTCAGTTTCGTCAGACGGACATCAAAACGCTGCAAGCAGCGTTTTGGTGTCCGTCTCCAAAGTGGAATGGAGGGAAGCTGATGCAAACTGAGCGGATCCTTTTCCATTCAGAATGCATTAGAATGCAAACGGATCCGTTTTGGACCGCGTGTGAAAGCCCTGAACAGATCTCACAAACGGAAAGCCAAAACGCCAGTGTGAAAGTAGACTTAGGCCTCTTTCACACGGGCGTGTCCGGATGCGTCCCAGTGCATTGCGGCAAACCCGCGCGAGTAGGAACGCAATTGCAGTCAGTTTTGACTGCGATTGTGTTCCGATGTTAATTTTTTATCGCGCGGGTGCAATGTGTTTTGCACGCGCATGATAAAAAAACGACTGTGGTACCCAGACCCGAACTTCTTTACAGAAGTTCAGGTTTAGGTTAGTTGTAGTGTAGATTGTATTATTTCCCCTTATAACATGGTTATAAGGGAAAATAATAGCATTCTGAATACAGAATGCATAGTAAAACAGCGCTGGAGGGGTTAAAAAAAAAATACAAAAAAATTTAACTCACCTTAATCCACTTGTTCGCGCAGCCGGCATCTCTTCTGTCTTCTTCTGTGAGCAATAGGACCTTTGATGACGTCACTGCGTTCATCACATGGTCCATCACATGATCCATCACCATGGTGATGGATCATGTGATGAGTGTAGTGACGTCATCAAAGGTCCTATTGCTCACAGCACAGAAGAAGACAGAAGAGATGCCGGCTGCGCGAACAAGTGGATTAAGGTGAGTTAAATTATTATTATTATTATTTTTTTAACCCCTCCAGCCCTATTGTACTAAGCATTCTGTATTCAGAATGCTATTATTTCCCCTTATAACCATGTTATAAGGGGAAATAATAATGATCGGGTCTCCATCCCGATCGTCACCTAACAACCGTGACGAGAAAATCGCAGCGCATCCGCACTTGCTTGCGGATGCTTGCGATTTTCACGCAACCCCATTCACTTCTATGGGGCCTGCGTTGCGTGAAAAATGCACAAAATAGAGCATTCTGCGATTTTCACGCAACGCGCAAGTGATGCATGAAAATCACTGCTCGTGTGCACAGCCCCATAGAAATGAATGGGTCCGGATTCAGTGCGGGTGCAATGTGTTCACCTCACGCATTGCACCCGCGCGGAAAACTCGCCCCTTGTGAAAGGGGCCTTAGGCTACTTTTACACCTGCGTTAGGTGCGGATCCGTCTGGTATCTGCACAGACGGATCCGCACCTATAATGCAAACGCTTGTATCCGTTCAGAACGGATCCGTTTGCATTACCATGAACAACAAAAAAAAAATGTTGTTTTTTTTTTTTGTTCATGATAATGCAAACGGATCCGTTTTGACTTACACTGAAAGTCAATAGGAGGCGGATCCGTTTTCAATTGCACCATATTGTGTCAGTGAAAATGGAGCCGCCCCCCTTGACTTACATTGTAAGTCAGGACGGATCCGTTTGGCTCCGCATGGTCAGGCGGACATCAAATGCTGCAAGCAGCGTTTTGGTGTCCGCCTCCAGAGCGAAATGGAGGCTGAACTGATGCAAACTGAGCGGATCCTTATCCATTCAGAATGCATTGGGGCTAAACTGATCCGTTTTGGGCCGCTTGTGAGATCCTTGAAACGGATCTCACAAGCGGACCCAGAAACGACAGTGTGAAAGTAGCCTAACTGTACATCGTGATGAAGGTGTCTCACTATGCAGATGAATAGGTGGTTAGGTGGAGCGATTGGCCTAGTCTCGTCCAGTGTTTCTAGAGTGATGGCTTCATGGATACTATAGTCCACAGGTGTAGAATGGGCATGGAAGGAGAAGAGATGAGTGTCATGTTTCTGGTAAGAAAGCCCCTTGAAGGTACACTTTTGTGTCTATCACATAGAGGTAAAAGCAGTGTAAGCTGTTGGTCTGGAATTTTCAAAATTATTTCAGCAAATGCTGTCACTAGGCATGGAGTGGATGTAGGGGTTCCTCAGGTTGGAAAAAAACCATCTCCGCACAGATGAGTCTGTAAGGTATCAGAATAATAGAATGAGTAAGTGATGGTAGGCTTCTCAGTCATAGGCCCTATAGCTCTATCTCCCGACTGCCTCCGAGCTCCTCCATACACGTGTACAGTCTGCTCTTCCAGACTGTGTATGTGTATTTAAAAGGTTTTTCCAAGATTTTTTAACTGATGACTTAGGCTTCTTTCACATTAGCATTAGAATTGTCTGGCAGGCTGTTCTGGCAGGGGAACAGTCTGCCGGATCCGTGCTAACGCTAGCCCACGTGTGCTGCTGGAAGTCCGTTTCGGCTCCATTCACTATAATGGGGACGGGTCAGAGATGCGGCCGCAGCACGGCAAACATGCCGAGAGGCGGCCGGACAAAAAACCACAGTGTGGAGCGGACTTCCGGCAGCACACTTGTGCTAGCGTTAGTACGGATCCCCTGCCGGACAAACCTAACGCTAAAACCTCTGCATAGGTCATCAGCATCTGATCGGTGGGGGTCCGACACCCGGGCCCACTGCCGATCAACTATTTTGAGAAGGAACTCAAGAAAGGAACTGACCTATCCGGAGGAAATCTCGGGAAACCCCTTTAACGAGGAAAGCAGAGAAAGCCCCTACCTGACGCTTCTGGCGGCAGCTTATGTCCCAGGAGAACAAAAGGATCAAGCGAAAATGGAGCTTCCCATACACCTTAAACTGCCGGCGAAAACCGCTGGGTTCTCTGCTGGAACAGCCTGCCGGAATTTACGTCGCAGGTGTAAAAGTAGCCTTACTCAGCCATTTTCAGAATTCGCATAGAAATTAATAGAGACAACCCTCCATGTGTTGCACAGCCACCTCTCCTTTCCCTGCGGCTTGTTGCGGGGCCCCATTCTCAAGATAGGTGTCAGAGGTGGGATCCTGACCTATCGGACATTTATGGCATATGCTGTGGATATTAATAAATTTGGCGCATCTTACTCCAGCGCACTTCTTATTAATATTCGTGTATGAAATGCCGGTCTTCTTAAATCCCCCCCCCCCCCCCCCTTATCTATTCTCGTTCTTGAAGAGGAATAAGAAATCTTAATTCAGTCTGCGCGTTTCATTTACTGTAATTTCAAGGTGGCGGGCCGGTCACAGAGGAGACTATGCGAGGACTTTGGAACAGAGGAAGGAAGGATGGCTACGAGCTCCCGAATGTAATCAAAGTTTTCTAGGTCTGTTTCCCTCATTTCCTTAAATTGAAATGATCCCGTCAAGTTTGCTATTGTCCACTGAGCACGTTCACTGGCTGCTCCAGGAATGTCTCTGCTATCAAGAACGGGAATCAAAGCCCCGTAATCAAGCCTAAAGAAATGAACAAAGGGCCAAAGAAAAGGCAGGCAGGTTATGACTGACAGCCGCTAAAAGTGCCAAGGAGATAACTATTAATTAAAAAATGAAGCATGTCTTAATGTTGGAATTCTCCAATTGACCGCTCATAAAATGGACTGATAAGAAAGCGAAGGAACTTGAAGAGGGGAATGCAAAAGTTTAATTTTTTTTATTTTTTATTATCAGATGTATCTGAAATCGAAAAAAAAAAAAAGAAGCCATGTTGCAAAGAGGTTTGATTTAAAAATCTCCCACTGTTTGTGTAAGCAGCTTCTAGGAAGACGTGTTTCTCCATGGTTACAGACTACAAATAAACCCCGTGTAGTCTGGCTCTGCAGTCGTATACTTCCTTCCGTGGGTGAACAAAGAAAAAGCTTTGTTTTTTTAAAATAAATTCTTTAGAATCGAAACATGTAAATGTGAAATGATACTTTATGTATCATTTCATAAATATTTAGTACAATTATATGGGTAAAGTATCCAAAGTACTTTCCCGATATAAGTGTAAACCTAATGTTTCCATAAAACAAAACGTAGAGTGCGGCTCAGTCTTGTAGCAAAGAGGAGCGCTTTATTAGAGCGATAAAAACTTCCTGTACAGGACAGTCTCGTCTACGCGTTTCAGACCTTTGGACTTCGGTCCTTTACTCAGGACCAAAGAACTCGGCAAAATAGCAAAAGCTAGTTAAAACACCACGTGTGAACAGCCTAAGGGATCATGCACACGACCGTATGCCCTCCGAGACCGTGAGCAGGCCATATGTCCCGGAGCGGCATACATTGTGCGCACTGGAGCGCACAGCATCATAGGTTACCATGATGCTGTGCGCATCGGGCCGCCCGCGGGACTATTGTCCCGCAGTCATATCATTTTATGAGTGCAGGACAATAGACCCGATGCGCGCAGCATCATAGTAACCTATGATGCTGTGCGCTCCCGTACGCATGAGGTTTGCCGCTTCGGGACATATGGCCCTCTCACGGACCGTATGTCTCGGAGGGAATATGGTCGTGTGCATGAGCCCTTAAAGACACAGTTGACCTTCTAAATCAGGGATGCTCAATCTGCGGCCCTCCAGCTGTTGTAAAACTACAACTCCCACCATGCCCTGCTGTAGGCTGATAGCTGTAGGCAGTCCGGGCATGCTGGGAGTTGTAGTTTCGCAACAGCTGGAGGGCCGCAGGTTGGGCATCCCTGTTCTAAATTGAATTCTGTCCTTTTGCTGGTTGGTAGGTGATTTTCTAGTTTTAATAAATGCTATTCTCATATTTGCATCAGTAATTGCTAATATATGATTCAAATTTAAACTCTAATTGGGTTATTTTACATAATAGCACCCCCCCTCCCCCCTCCCTCCCCCCACACAGAGGCCTCAAACAAAATGCGATTTAATTGATATCTGACAAACACCCATTCTAGGCTGTTTATGTTTGTGTGGCCCCTGGTGGCTTTTTAAAAGCAGGGCTTGTCACCAGGAGAGTTATGCCTCTCAGTAGGGGTCTTCCTATTGGTGTTTCCAAGGATTAAGTGTGAATTGCGGGTGGGCATTGAGAGTCAGCAGATGTAATTATTGACACAGTTTTTTCCCCCCTCCTGTCTATAAGTGTTGTGTCACCATGTAGCTTCTCAGTCACGTTAAAACCGAAAAGACCTAGTGATATAATGAGCAGCAGCAGATGACATACACACATACTGTTATCACCGTCCACATTCTCTTTGCATTGTGACTTGTTATGTATTTTGAGCTTTTAGTTATCTGTATTACATCATTTCATAGTTATTAAAAGGGGACCCCAATAGTCTCCCTATGTAATTGTCCCTCATCCAGTCTTTCAGACTTCTTGTTTTTGGGGTGTGTGTGGTTTGAAGGAGCTCCATGGATATGGTTACCAACAGAGGAGACCAGTGCTGTATAGAGAAGACATGGGCAGAATAGACAAAGACAAACCTATTCTTCTGGCATTTGTTTCCCCTTTCATGAACCCCGGGACAGTTCCTCTGGCTTGATAGCCATGCAGTTCCTCTGTAGTCCTTAGTCCTGCACATGGGCTGAATGGCCATAGACCCTCCAGGGAAATTTTCCGGTGGGCCAATATCCAGGGGGGCCGCCTGAACCCTTCTCACGGCCGGCCAGTGGAAGTTTTTGAGGTGTATTTTGTGCTGCTGGCAGTATTTTGTGCTGCTGGCATAATGTTGGGGTGGTATAATGTGCCACAATATGGTATTGCTGGCCTTGACTTCCATCAATTTGGACCTGACTACAAAATGGGGCCACTTTTAGTATTTTTTCCAGGCCACTTTAAGTTCCCAGTCCACCCCTGGGCCTGCATAGGTCCTCATAACCTCATAGCAAAGGGGTGAGACCTGGAATGAGCCCCCTATCTCCAGTTACCCCGTGGCTGCCATAGTGATACATATAGACAAAAATATGGCGGCCCATGATGCCCAGATTGGTTGCCTTCCTGTGTTGTGTTTTAGGGTGACTGGGCGAGGAGCTTTGATTCTTCGATCAAGGACTAAAATGGACACGGTTCCTCACTGTGATGCTTATAGCTGTCAGGCTGTGCAGACTTTGGTGATGAACAGCTGCTAGACACTTCTGACATCTCTACCCTTGGAGAAAACAATAGAATCTTGCAAAATGCACCTTACCGACAAGGCCAGTGATTGGCACTTCCAACGAGTAGAGCTGGGACCAGTGCAGCAGCGGGGCAATAGAGGAGTGAGGACTGCTTCCCGGAAGCCCCTTTAGGTCTATGGGGTCGGCATGACCAGAGTTGTAGACCTTTTGTTACTCATATTCAGTTCACTGAATTAGCCCTTTATCTAAATACCCTGGTCAAGGGAAAGTAGCTTGTTGGTGCCCCTGCTGGCACCCAGTGTCTGTCACCCCCACCTGCTTTGCCCCTAAACCAGGTTGATGTCATCTGTCGGAGAAATAGTGTTATGCTAGCAGCCTTAGTCCGCCGCTCCGTCTGTCCAGTGTGTATGTGTGAACAGAAGCTTAGTTCAGTGTATCTCACCTCAGGGTCAGCACTGCAAGGGTTGCGCCCTTTCTCTCCTTGCTCTATGTGTTGCTATCCAGCTTCTGGCTAATTAGTTCATCAGCTCCCCTATAAATACCTGATTGTCTCTCTCACTGTTTGCCTGATCAACAAAGGTCCTGCTAGGTTCTGCTAGTCAGCTTTAGGCCTCTTGCACACGAACATAAGGGCTCCGTGCCCGTGCTGTGCACCGCAAATTAAGGTCCGCAGTGCACGGGCACCGACCATGGGGAAGCCGCATGCGGATCGCAGACCCATTCACTTGAATGGGTTCCGCGATCCGTCCGTTCCGCAAAAAGATAGAACAAGTTCTATCTTTTTGCAGATCGGAACACCACAGAAGCACTCCATAGTGCTTCCGTGGGGTTCCATTCCGTGCTACCGTTCCGCACCGCATCTCCGGAATGGGTCCGCATCCGTGATGCCGAATGCACACGGCTGGTAACCCGTGGTATTGCGGAACCGCCGTATGCTGTCTGCAGCACGGGCACGGAGCCCTTACGTTCATGTGAAAGAGGCCTTACCTTGCTATCTCAGCTATTATCCGTTTACCTGTCAGTATACTGACATCTGCCTTCCTGGACTTTGACCTCAGCCTATTCCTGACTACAAGTTAGGGCTCATGCACATGACCATTTTCAGCCGGTGCCCGTATTGCGGCCCGCAAACAGCGTGTCCGCACTATACAGGCACCGGACGTTTGTGTACTGCATCACAGATGCGGACCCATTCACTCGAATGGATCCGCAATCCGGAAGGTGCGATGCGGAATGGAGCCACAGAACCCGACGGAAGAGCTACGGAGTGCTTCTGTGGGTATTTTCTGTCCATGCCTCCGTACCACAAAAAAGTAGTGCATGCACTTCTTTTTTGCGGTGCAGATCGCGGACCCCATTCAAGTGAATAAGTCCTGCATCCACATGCGGCGGCCCTATGGTCAGCGCCCTTGCATTGCAGACGTTCGTGTGCATGAGCCCTCAGCCTGATTCCTCTGGTGTCCCTGATCTCTGTGGGTCAGCACCCTGCCACTCCTGGGTGGTTGAAACAGTGGATCCACATCCACAGATCGTAACAAACAGTAAAGAGCTCATTCACACTACCGTTATCGGCCTGGGAAAGACGGTTTGTGTGTCGCCCTCATCTCCCGGGGGCCGACCACTGCTCCCCTCACCCAAACTGACCGTACCTGATCGAGGCCATTTTCTAGTGTGCTCACATGATGATGTGAGTACATCGCAATAGGCCTGCGATCACATCAAGCCTGTCCGATATCATTCAGTCAGTTTGGGTCAAGGGACCCGTGGTTACGGTCTGTACTAGCCGAATCCATAACGGAATTCTTAGGTGACCCAAACTTTTCACGCCGAACTCGAAACACAGGTTCGCTCAACACCACCCGTGGTCGGCCTTGGGAATGAGACAGACGCACGGACCATGTGCATGAGCCCTAATCGGACAGGTTGAATTTTAGATGCTTTGCTGCTCCCTAAGATAAGCGGAAATCTGTCAGCTGCTTATTCCCACCATAGCAGTAATAGGTGAGTTCATGGTGGAGTACAGGAAGATTGCGTCAATCTATTTTACGCCTGTGGCCTGTCTTATGCCGGCGCAACTCAAAAAAATATCTGTATTACCTAACGCATTTTTTTTTTTTTTTTATTTTTGCAAAGGAGGAAGGCGACAAAACCTTTGCGCGGTTCACATCTGTACTTTCCTCCTGATCTGCACACATCGCCCGTCGTCGTAAACAGTGATTTGCAGCCTGTCCTGTAAACGAAGCCGCTAATTATTTTCTGCTGAATTAACGCTGATTAATAATGACCAGTCCACCATTTACCAGGGATAAAGCTGCAGGTTATTAGGCAATCGTTACACTTTAGGGTTGGATTCTTAAGAAGTCACTAAGCAGCAGTGTCCGTTATTGTCATGTATTCGGGGATAATGCAAGCAGCCGGGGCCTGATTCAATGTGATTCACTGGTCACACATTCATTAAATCTTTTTCAGCTCAACTGCCTCGCTCTGCATTGTGTTACCAGCAGCAAGTGTACATTCCAGAGGACAGAGGGGGAGGACACAGATCCCGCAAAATAGAGATGTCTTTGTTCACCACTCACCCCCCCCCCACCCCAAAAAAAAAACCTGCTGTTTGTTTTGTGAATTGCAAAAATAACACATGGTCGCTTATTATTTTCCTAAAACTACAAAGAAATCAAGCGTTGAAAAGAAAAAAAAATACTTAAAATGTAAAAAAAATTGTAAAAAAAAAAAAAAGTTTGAATACAGTCTTGAGAGACAGAAAGTATGTCGGCTTAGGTGAGGTCACTCACTGGGAAGAGTTTGGAAAGGTTTTGATCACAGCAACAACCTAATAATAAAAGGAAAAATAACACACCGTATATTCCTATAATATCTGCAGTATTATCATTATTAGGTTAAATCCACTCAAAGAGGATTTTCTGTGGATTATTTCCTCTGAAAACCAACCAGGAAAATCCGTTTCGAAGAGTCGTGCGGATTTATGTGCACGAGATTTGCCGAAAAAGAAACTTAAAAAGATCATTGGTTCAGCGAGAACACATTTGCTCCCAGGTTTTGTTGCGTACTTTGACTTTTCTGTAGAAGTCGATGGGGGAAAAAACTTCCAGCAACTTTGCAAACATTAAAGGGAGTCTGTCCTCATGTAAGACTGCGTAAAATAACGCTGTTGGTTGCAAACACAGTTCACAAACGGTGCCGTTAATTACCTTGTCTGCTGCTCTGATGGTCGAAAAACAAACTTTATAGACTTAGGCTGGGCTCACAAGGGCGTTGCGGGAACATGCACGATTTAATGCGTTTTAGGACCCAGACCCGAACCCGGACTTCTTCACAGAAGTTCGGGTTTGGGTTAGGTGTTCTGTAGATTTTATTATTTTTCCTTATAACATGGTTATAAGGGAAAATAATAGCATTCTGAATACAGAATGCTTAGTAAAATAGTGATGGAGGGGTTAAAAAAAAATGTTTTACTCACCTTAATCCACTTGTTCACGCAGCCCGGCTTCTCTTCTTTCTTCTTCTTTGAGAAAAAGGACCTGTGGGGACGTCACTGCGCTCATCACATGGTCCGTCACATGATCCATTACCATGGTGATGGATCATGTGACGGACCATGTGATGAGCGCAGTGACGTCACCACAGGTCCTTTTCCTCCTGGACAGCAAAGAAGAAGACAGAAGAGAAGCCGTGCTGCGCGAACAAGTGGATTAAGATGAGTAACAAAACATTTTTTAACCCCTCCATCACTATTTTACTAAGCATTCTGTATTCATTATGCTATTATTTTCCCTTATAACCATGTTATAAGGGAAAATAATAATGATCGGGTCTCCATCCCGATCATCTCCTAGCAACCGTGCGTGAAAATCGCACCGCATCCACACTTGCTTGCGGATGCTTGCGATTTTCACGCAGCCCCATTCACTTCTATGGGGCCTGCCTTGCGTGAAAAACCCACAATATAGAGCATGCTGCGATTTTCATGCAACGCACAAGTGATGCGTGAAAATCACCGCTCATGTGCACCGCCCCATAGAAATAAATGGGTCCGGATTCAGTGCGGGTGCAATGCGTTCACCTCACGCATTGCACCTGCGCGGAACTCTCGCCCGTGTGAAAAGGGGCCTTATGCGAATGAGCTTGCAAGTGCCCAGGGGCGTTGTCTATTGCTGCAAGTGCCGGGCCCCCAGGCGTTAAGGCCTCTTTACACTGCCCCATGTTTGGGCCGATCGTTTATAGGGATGCTCATTAGCAATAATCTGCCAGTGTAAATGTGCCGCCAAATATCCGCTCGTTCATCGGGTAAAAGGATTGTTCGTGCCGTCACCTAACTCATTGTTTGCTGGCAGCAGATCATGGTGTCTAAAGAGCACTCCACTGCCCACAAGCAATAATTCTGTATGGGGAGGAGCGATGACATTAGCGATCACTTCTCCCCATACTAAGGAGGAGATCTCAGCTTTGTCCTCCACTGACGAGCAGACTATTGCCGGGAAGTAAGGCTTCCTTGCTACTTTGGACCATGTGAAGAGGCCTTTACACGGCGATAACCCCTTCCCTGTCTGGCTGTCAGACAGGTTATTATCTTCCTGACGTCACTGTCCTCTGCGCCTGTAATCCCACGCCTGCCTGAAAACCTGCACCGACGCATGCGCAGACCCTTCGTGGATGCTGCTGCCCACAGTCGGTGCGTGCCTGGCAGGGATGTGCGCAGGTGCAGAGGACAGTAATGTCAGGAGGCAGGGGCGTAGCTAAAGGCTCATGGGCCCTGGTCCAAAGGTTCAGCTTGGGCCCCCCCTTCCCTCAGTGTTTTGTGGCTAGGGAAGCACATAGCCTTCATTCTGCCTGCGGCTAAAAATTTAAACTGTAGACCCCCCCCCCCAACCCCCCATGCTAAATTCTTGACCTAACCTCTTCCCTCCAGCCAGAGCTATAACTTGACCAGCATGCACTTTCTATAATACCGGTGTCTTCTTATGTGGCACAAGGGTCTTTGGGGCCCCTCAGGCTCCTGGGCCCGGTAGCGACTGCTACCTCTGCACCCCTATAGCTACGCCCTTGTCAGGAGGATACTAGGCTGACGTACAGCCAGACAGGAGAGGAGTTATTGCCCAGCAACTTGCACCAATAGACAACACCCCTGGGCACTTGCACACTCATTTGCCAATGGCTTCAAAGTTTGTTTTTGGATCATCAGAGCAGCAGACGGGGCAATAAAAGGTGCTATTTGTAAACTGTGTTACATCAGACAGACTTTGAAGTCGACACACTGCAAACTCTAAAGTCTATACCAGGGATCAGCAACCTCCAGCACTCCACCTGCTCTGAAACTACAACTCCCACAATCCTCCTTTCACTTCTATGGGAGGTAGAAAAACAGCCGAGGAAGTATGCATGTTGGGAAGGATAGTTGCCAAAGGTTGCTGATCCCACAGGGCAATTTCCGCCTAGGAAATGTCCACAATGTATAAATCTCATCTTTTGCAAAGAGTCTGCTATGCCACTAGCATTTTCTTCATGGTATTTTCTCCCTATACAGAAGGTGATGTGACAATTAGGGATGAGCGAATTGATTTCGGATGAAACATTCAAAGTCGATTCGCATAAAAGTTTGTTCTAACCGGGGACCGGGTAATTACTGCTATATTTGTGACGTCTGGCAGTGCCGCCTATCTCTCTGTCTCTCATATCCCTGCAAGTTTGTTCTAATACCGTACGGAGCAGGAGCTCCATACAGCGTTAGAATGTATTGGCTCCGATGAGCCGAAATGTTTTTTTTTTACAGTACAAATTAATTTATGAAGTTATTTGTGCGCAGTCTTGCAAGATTTCACAAAGCAATAACTTTGGCTCATCGGAGACAATACATTCTAATACTGTACGGAGCTCCTGCTCCGTACAGTATTAGAACGAAGTTTTATGCGAATCGACTTAGGATGTTTTATCGATTCGCACATCCCTGGTGACAATGCCCCAAAATTCGAGAAGCGCTTCAGCATCATACATTTTTAAAAGACACTAGAAAAAATAATAATAATCCAACTAATGAACAAAACGGAAATAGCAAAAAAACAAAAACAACATTTTTTTTTGGGTGTCCTACGTTTCATATTTCCCATAGACCAGGGATCAGCAACCTCTAGCTGTTCTGAAACTACAACTCCCAGAATCCTCCTTTTACTTCTATAGGACTTAAAAGAGCAGCCAAGTACGCGTGCATGCTGGGAGTTGTAGTTTCACAGCAGCTGGAGTGCTGAAGGTTGCTGATCCCTGCCATAGACCCTCAGCTAACATCTGGAGCTGGTGTTTTACCTTTTTTACCTTACAAAAAGGCACACAAACAATGCAAGTGCAGAAAAGGCCATTCAAGTTGTAAAAGCGCAGAAAACAAAAATAATTTACGGGTGCTGGTCCCACAGCTCCCCCCACCCCGAAAGGAAGCACTGAGGTTCCTCAGCAGGCATGGTAATTCCTTCTTTTTCTGTGACTGTGAGATTCTGCATTGACATGACTGCAAATAGTATGTGTATGAACATCACATTCTGGTGCCTGAGCCTGACGATCAGGCAGAGATGAATGGCACTTCCTATTACAAATTTTTTCAGGTGCAAAAAATTGGGATCAAGGCCAATCCACCCCTTTTACATCAGAGTCCAGCATTATAAGCAGCACATGGAAGGTGGGGGCCCTGACACAGACTTTGGCATTGATTTTCAAGTGACCCCCTATGACCACTAGGAGAACATATAAACTCAATGGACATATCCCGGTTGGATTCACACCTATGGTTCCTGTGCTGTAAGTTGCCAATGTCAACCATGGACCACCAAGCTGCTATATAACATTGCAAAGAATATTTTTCCCATTTACCCATCAGCACGATGGACCTATTAAACCAGGCACACTTCCTGCTAGAGATCCTGCTATTTATAAAGGATACATGGCTTGATTTTTTAGCACTTTAACGAGCCTTAATATTTTTTTGTCCAAAGTTTTATGAACTTTTTTTAGAATTTGCAGGGACAAAACGAACAGGCGCTTTCTGCAGAATTCTTGGCCATCCCCAGTCCCCCTTTCACAAAGCCTGGCATTCAACATTCGCCGCTCCAAGCCCTTTACATCAAAAAGGCTGAAAGACACGATGACATAAACAGAATAAATGCTTCTTGATACAAGACATAAACCAGTTTACAAAGAAACAAAACAATTTGTTTACGCTGCAACGTACCGCAGAATGGGCTTTGCGGATGAACACATCTTCATGGGAATTTGGTATGCAGACATGAAGCAATGGCAGAGCCTCCGTGGCCTGGTCTCCAGTAATTTTCCTTTAGTTCAATTCCTCCCGGAATGTAAACATTTGCTCTGAGTGCGGGTCAAGTGTCTGAACTGGGAACAAACAGGTGAATTCACGTCTCCTTATGCATGATTATGTGGATAAAAATATCCCGGGCTCCTGCCCCCACCTCATTCCGCAAGGAAGGCTCATTTCCCTACAGTCATGCTGCATGCAAGTTTTCTGGGTCCTTCGAGATGAGCTCCTCATCTATTCTACTATATTTAGGACCAGGGCAGGGCTGAGAACTGAAGGGCTTCAAGGGTTGGGTCACATGTGCTGTAGCTTTCTGATACACCAGTGCCAAATGAAGGACCCTTTCACATACAATAATTAGTAGCATGTTTTCTACAAAGTTGTCTGGATTAGGCTTTGTCCACATTACATTGATTTCAGTGGGCAACTTGTAATACTTTATTTCCCCTGTGGTGGCGCTGCTGGGGAACTGAGCACTTGTTGCTGGATTCCCCTGCCGATCGCGGGATGTCCCTACAGCATGATATCCTGTAATCAGATTATTTTTGTGTAACCTTTCTAACATAATGAATTGCCCAAACTAGACAGTTCCTGCAAAGTATAGTACATGAAGACCTAACTTAGGCAAGATGTTTCGGCTGCCTGATCCGACACAAATGTCGGCTGTCATCCGGACCAAAAACTGCATCATGCAATGGTTTTTGTCTGGCCCGAAACACGCCACTTATGCCGGAAAGTGTCCTGACCCCATTGTAGACAATAGGGACCTGGAAGTGATCTGTTGAATCCGGCAATGCCGGATCTGGTGAACAAGTTCTCTGGAGATGTCAATGTGGCCATACTGGTCCATGGGTCCGGGACTCATCTCCGGTGCCATCATGTGCATGGTGCTGATGCAGATGAGGGAAGTGCACCTTGTTTCACCGCACATGTTCCCGATTTATAAGGTGTGCACAGCAAAGCAAGGTGTACCGAGTTTGCAGGGATGGACTTGCTATGGGCAAGTTTGGGACCCTAAACTCTAGCTGCATATCAACATGTTGATGGTTTAGTGGCCCCAAACCAAGGGACAGTGGTTTAAAATCAAAATTCAGTTGTTTCTTGGAATTTTTTAGAACATTGGGTATTCAGTAATTTCATTCATTTCATGCACTTATATAGCGCTACTATATTCCGCTTTACAGACATTATCATCCAACTGTCCCCAATGGGGCTCACAATCTAAGGTCCCTATCAGTATGTTTTTGGAGTGTGGGAGGAAACCGGAGAACCCGGAGGAAACCCAGGCAAACACGGGGAGAACATACAAACTCCATGCAGATGTTGCCCTTGTTTGGATTCCAACCTAGGACCCCAGCGCTGACCACCAATATGGCAACCATGGTTAAACAGCCTCGATATGCAGTAATGCCTCTTGCACACAAACGTATTTTCTTTCCGTGTCCGTTTTTTTTTTTTTTGCGGACCGTATACAAAAAACATTCATTTCAATGGGTCCGCAAAAAAACGGAAGTTACTCCGTGTGCATTCCGTTTCCGTATGTCCGTATTTCCGTTCTGCAAAAAAATAGATCATGTCCTATTATTGTCCGCAGTACGGACAAGGATAGGACTGTTCAATTAGGGGCCAGCTGTTCCGTTCCGCAAAATACGGAATGCACACAGACGTCATCCGTATTTTTTGCGGACCGTAAAATACATACGGTTGCATGCCTGAGCCCTGAGGGAGGAGTTTGTTTATATCCGGGATGCCCAACCTGCGGCCCTCCAGCTGTTGTAAAACTACAACTCTCACAATGCCCTGCTGTAGACCGATAGCTGTAGGCTGTCCAGGCATTGTTTGGCCTCCTTGGTCTATATAATAGGACAGATTTGTCATTCAAGGTCCTAAAATGCTGGGAAATGACCCCCGTGGGAGCTCCCACATTGTTTCTTACCCAGTTTCCCCACTTGATAAAGGTGGAAAATACTGTTTGCATTTTGTCAGTGATGATCTGTGAATGACCAAAGGTCACATGAATGTCTCGTTTTTAATCTCACATTTGTGGTAGCCCTTAAAAAAAATATACGCTGCGCTCCAAAATCCTTTCTTTGATTTGTCAGTTTGATTTCACAAAGCTGAAAGAAATTATATTGAGATGGTATCAAATTGCAACGTGTTTTAAACTGAGCCCTTGACCATTTCTTATGTACTTTTTTTTTTTACCTTTAGCCAAATTTTCGTAGTTTTTTTTTTCCCCTTCAACTCTAAATTCTAAAGGTGGCTGCGGAAAACACCCATTTCCATTTGTTTTATGTTAGATCAACATATAGCCACTCAAAGCGATTTCATTCAAAGAAAACACAAGGAACGCATTAGCTCTGTGGTCGGAGAGATTGATGGGCTTCAAACATTTTTAAGCCGGGATATTCCTTCTCAACTTCTTACAGACTCATGCTTTCAATTTAAACAGGCCGAGCAAAAAGACTTGTAGGATTTTGCTCGGCGAGACTCGCTTGTTATATCCGTTGTATCGAAAACGAAAAAAATTCCTGCAAATATTTTTGTAATTGCTGTTTATTTTTCTTTTGTGCTTAAAAAAAAAACAAAAAAAAAACAACTCCAAATATTTGCTTGAGGGGAAAAAAAAAACATAATATTTGAAAACAAAATTTTCTTTGAACGGGGCTGAAGAGGCCATAAATGAAATATATTCTCCGTCCCAATCTGACTCCTGACTTCAAAAGCTTTAAAATTGTTTAAAAATATTATCCCTGTCATTATAGGTATGGTTTATAAATTAGATTATGGCCCCAGTAGTGGAAGGTATGGCAAGTCCATATATCACTAGCGAGCTCGCGGTGGCTTAACCCTCACCGCTCTCGCTGCTCTTTTGTCTGTGTATACGGCTCTGTTAGTAATTATTGGTCCCCAACTGTACAGAGCAGCTGGATGGTTCATAAATAAATTATAACTACATCTTGTAATATGCAGAGATTTAGAGGACATGGAAGGGAAATATATGGTAGAGAGGCTCAGTTGTGAGTGGGAACATGGGAGAGGCTAAAGTAAAACTCATGTCATCATTGAGGAATGAGGCACTTTTGCACCTCGTGCCTCAGAGATATCCCTTGTTCCTTAAGATAGATCAATGCTATTTAAAGAACCATTTTTTTTATAAACTAAGGTAAGTCCTGTTCCATATATGTTCAAGTTTTGGCAACAAAAGAAATGTCGAAAATAGGACCCTTCAGTGCCGGATCACCTTTGTTTTTACGTGACTATACAAGTTTGACTTCAACTTTTACAGGTGAGCTGGACTTTTTGATACTATTGACCTATCTAAGGTAGAGTTCCTAAAATATTAAGCCTGTGATTGTCTGCTCGCTAGCGGAGGAGACCACCACTATTGCATGCAGCGATCACCTTCGCAGTATGAGGAGGAGCGATCGCTATACCGTCACTCATCCCCATGCTGTCTAGTGGTTTGCTGGCAGCAGATCGCTATTAGACAGCACAATCTGCTGCCGGCAAGCGCTAATTTTCAAGCATGCCTCACAATCAGAATTGCCCGGTGAACGAGCGTTTGCTTGTTCCTCGGGCAATTGGTGGTAGCATTACACTGCAAGAGGATCGCTAACGAGCGTTCATGTGAACGTTCATTAGTGATGCCAGTGTAATACAGCCTTAGGATGCATTCACGCGAACGTGGTTTGGTTCCGCATCCAAGCCGCATGTTTTGCGCCTCAGATGTGGACCCACATTCACTTCAATGGGGCCGCAAAAGATGCGGACTGCACTCCGTGTGCTCTCTCCGCATCCGTTGCTCCGTTCCGTGACCTCGCAAAAATTATAGATCATGTCCTATTCTTGTCCGTTTTGCCAACAAGAATAGGCATTTCTATAATGGGCCGCCCGTTCCGCAAATTGCGGAAGGCACACGACCGGCATCTGTGTTTTGCGGACCGTTTGTGTGCATGAGCCCTTAAGAAGGGTTTTGTGGTAGCTCCCAATCAAATGAAAGGGCAACCGTATTTGACATGGTTTCTTTGGGTCCTCCAGAGTGGGACCAGCGTCTGTCCACTTTGTCTTAGAGAGACGAGTCTTGAATAGTGGACCCTCCTCAATTTCATGTTTATGGCCAGATGGGCCAGCCCTTTAATCGGGGCATATTGAAAAGTTATGCAACTTTCTAACACACTTTATGTAATATATGTTGTTAACAATAGTCATAGGTGCACTCATTATATGTAAAAAAAAAAGAAGAAGCTAAAAACAAATAAGGACTGTAAAAGCCTCCATACACATTAGATTATCGTCGGCAGAACCTGTTGATTTTGGTATAGAGTTACTAATGTGTTTCCACCAATAATCTGTCTAGAAAATGGCACAATTTGGCGCATGTAGGGTTTCTATAAATTTTTTGACTTGCTTGACAGGTGGTGGGGCTTAGCGGAAAGGGCTTTGCAGAGATAGGGGCCTAAGAGGCACAATTTTTCATCAAAATTGCACAACAATTCTAATGTAAAAATCTCATAGTAAGCCAGCCAATGTGGTATACAGTCTCAGATTACGGCATCTTTAAGATTAGTAAATCTAGGGCTTTGTGTCTAATGTGGGTGGCGTTTTCCCGACTCTCCGTTGACAGATGAAGAATCAGACAGTTTGAATGTCTGCGCCAGATCCTTCTGTTTCAGCAGGAGATAAACTGCCACCGGAGGTGTCTCCTCTCTTGCCATTGAAAACACATGCATGCTCAGCTGAGCCGAGAATGTATGGGTATGGGGGAAGTCGGGAGAAATATGTAACGGTCGCGTACACACACACACAGGGGGAGGGAAGTGACCACTGCGCTCCACCCTTACCCCTGGCCCTGCCTACTTGCCTCGCGAGTCCTAATGACAGGGGACAACTGGACGGCAATCCCTAACTTGGAGTAAGTGCAGGGATGACAGACAGACAAACAACAGGACGTGAACGGACCGAGTCAATACCAGGAAAGCTGCAAAGTACAAATGGAGCAAGCAGAGAATTGTCAGGAGAAGCCGGGGTCATAAATACCAGGAGAGCAGAGAAGTACAAGAGGAGTCCTAAGAGAGTAGTCAGGTGGGAGCCGAGGTCACAATACCAGGACAGAAGCGCAGTACAGGAGGAGCAGGCAAAAGGATGGTCAGGGAACAGGATCAGGTAAGTATTCAGCAGTCCAACAAATAGCCAGGAACCTAGAAATTAACAGGCAACCTGTAGCCAGCAGGCTGCCTGTATTTATAGTGGGGAGTGAGGGTCCTGTGACGTGGCCAGCGTCACATGACCGACAGACCAACCAGTCGAGCACCGAGTGATCATCTCGGCGCTCAAGGCAGACTAGGAGTAGGGAGCCACCCGGCTAGTAAAGCCGCCCTGGGAATGAGGTCAAACACAGAACCTTATTCCAAAAGCTAAGCAACAGTTCTGCGGGCAATGGGGGACCGAGTGCGCCTTCGGAACCCCGTGACAGAATAGCTGTAGACTGAATGAGCAATTGGCCAACAGCTATTAGAGTCATATGCGCACCACACATTATGCAAATTGCGGATCTGCAAAACACGGATACCGACCGAGAGCCTGCCGCCATTTTTTTTTACACCTTCACAAATGTCCTAACCTTGTCAACAAAACGGACAAGAATAGGATGTTCTATTTTTTTGCAGGGCCGCAGAATGGACTTACAGATGCAGATGAGATAAATGGGTCTGCATCTGATCCTCAAAAAATTAGATCGGATGCAGACCAAAAACACGGTCATGTGTATGAGCCCTAAGGCCCCTTTCACACGGGCGAGTATTCCGCGCGTGTGCGATGCGTGAGTTGAACGCATTGCACCCGCATTGAATCCTGACCGATTCATTTCTATGGGGCTGTGCACACGAGCGGTGATTTTCACGCATCACTTGTGTGTTGCGTGAAAATCGCAGCATGCTCTATATTCTGCGTTTTTCACGTAACGCAGGCCCCATAGAAATGAATGGGGTTGCGTGAAAATCGCAAGCAAGTGCGGATGCAGTGCGATTTTCACGCACGGTTGCTAGGAGACGATCGGGATGGAGACCCGATCATTATTATTTCCCCTTATAACATGGTTATAAGGGAAAATAATAGCATTCTGAATACAGAATACATAGTACAATAGCGCTGGAGGGGTTAAATTTTTTTTTAATTTTTTAGCTCACCTTAATCCACTTGATGGACCATGTGATGAACGCAGTGACGTCATCAAAGGTCCTATTGCTCACAAATGAAGACAGAAGAGATGCCGGCTGCGCGAACAAGTGGATTAAGGTGAGCTAAATTATTTTGTATTTTTTTTAACCCCTCCAGCCCTATTGTACTATGCATTCTGTATTCAGAATGCTATTATTTTCCCTTATAACCATGTTATAAGGGGAAATAATACAATCTACACTACAACTAACCCAAAACTGAACTTCTGTGAAGAAGATCGGGTCTGGGTACCACAGTCAGTTTTTTATCGCGCGTGTGCAAAACACATTGCACCCGCGCGATAAAAACTGAACATCGGAACGCAATCACAGTCGAAAGTGACTGCAATTGCGTACCTACTCGCGCGGGTTTGCCGCAATGCACCGGGACCTAATCCGGACACGCTCGTCTGCAAGGGGCCTTAGAGCACAGCTCAGCAAGACAAAGCTACAGTCGTCCTTATTAAAACCAAGGTGAGGATGGTAGACACTAGAACAGATTCTGAGTCAGTCTTGCCTACAGTCCCAGAATACTGCTGTCTGAAGGGGGAGAGTGTAAACGAGGGCGGGCGTTTCCTCCATAATGTTGCTTCCACCCACTGATTTTCCTCCCGGCAGTCTGTGTTTTTATCAAAACACTTATTGTATTAAATAATATAAAGGGGCTTATAGAATAGCTAACATAGACCTATGCATTTGCTGATTGTTTCATTTATCTGCTAAGTGTAACCTGTGTTTGTGTGGGGTGGCACGTTTGTCATCTGAAAAGTGTCAGAGTTCGACAAGTGTCAGGCAGTTAAACATAGCATGGATCTAACAGCCATCTCTCTTCTCTTCATACAGGTATATGCATCTTTTAGTAACCCTGATTGCTGTACATCTCATCCTGCATAATAACTCTGCTTGCCATGCATCTCATCCTGCATTGTCATCACTTATGTTATATAAGACTATGGTATGCGACTTGATCTGGTCACATGACCTTACAGCTTAGTAATTGTCAGCATTCTGCTTCCTGGTGAGGAGGAGGCTGTAGTGGGAGGAGTGAAGAGCTCCTCAGGGGCGGAGATATAGCAGATGACAATCTCCCTTCAGACTGTGCTTGTAGGAGAGAAACTGAAGTCACATGATGCTTGAAGTGAAGATGTGAATTTCTGTATAAACTAAGCATCTAAAATGTAACTTTATTAGTAAAGGAGGTTTAATATTAGGGTTGAGCGAACCCAAACTGCAACTGTTCGGGTTCATACTGAACTTTGCGACCCGAACCCGGACTTTTTCACTGAAGTTCAGGTTCGGTGTTCGGGTGATTTTATTATTTTCCGTTATAAAATGGCCATTGAGGGGTTAAAAATAATAAAATAAAAAAACTCATCTCATCCACTTGATTGCGCAGCTGGTACCCTCTTCTTTCTGCAGGACCTGCAAAAGGACCTGCGATGACGTCACCGCACTCACCACTTTGACCTGAAGTTCGTCCGAACCCGGCGAACCCGAACTTCCACGGGTTCACTCATCCCTATTTAATATCTATTTGAAATGCAAGTCTGAACATGGGAGCGGTTCTTTAAAAAGCAGACATCATATAGTACATGATTTTATAACAAAGCTAAAACCAGCCCTGTACTTCACATGGATTCAGAGATCTCCCCATTCATTGCTCCCATTGCTTGTCTTGATTCTGGAACCTATGGGGTGTGTCTTTTCTCAGAGAGCATGTCCTTTCTGCTGCAGCTCTCTCCCTATCACAACACAGGTGGTGTGTCCTTTCTGCTGCAGCTCTCTCCCTATCACAACACAGGTGGTGTGTCCTTTCTGCAGCAGCTCCCTCCCTAATTTCTCCTCAGTGGGTGTACCCTTTCTGTTGCAGCTATCTCCCTATCACATTTCAGGGGCATGTCCTTTCTGCTGCGGCTCCTTTCCTATCACAGGACAGGAGGCATGTCCTTTCTCCTGCAGCTCTCTTCCTATCTCAGCTTAGGGGAAGTGTCCTTTCTGCTGCAGCTCCCTCCCCGTAACTGTCACAACTTCTATCAGTAGATATAGCTGGTGGCAGGTGAAGGATTGAATTGAGAATGTTTGACCATTCTCATCCAGCTCAGCAGGTGGACGTGCACATTACTATGCAAATTAAACACGAGGGGGCACCATTATAATGAAGTTAATTTCACAAATGGATCATATTTGTAATAGAATACTTTTGTAATTTACTTTCTATCTTCCATGGTGAATTATACAAAAACACAACCACTTTAGTCTACTTTCACACTTGCGTTTTGGCTTTCCGTTTGTGAGATCCGTTCAGGGCTCTCACAAGCGGTCCAAAACAGATCAGTTTTGCCCTAATGCATTCTGAAGGGAAAAGGATCCGCTCAGAATGCATCAGTTTGCCTCCGTTCAGCCTCCATTCCGCTGCCTGCAGCGTTTTGCTGTCCGTTTGACGAAACTGAGCCAAACAGATCCGTCCTGGCACACAATGCAAGTCAATGGGGACGGATCCGTTTTCTATGACGCAATCTGGCACACTAGAAAACGGATCCGTCCTCCATTGACTTTCAGTGGTGTTCAAGACGGATCCGTCTTGGCTATGTTAAACATAATACAAACGGATCCGTTCTGAACGGATGCAGACGTTTGTATTATTTGAACGGATCCGTCTGTGCAGATCCATGACGGATCCGCACCAAACGCGAGTGTGAAAGTAGCCTTAAGTACGAATATTTATAAAAGAAAGTCAAGAACTAGATGTCAAACCTGGCATAAGAGGCACCGCTGTCCTGATGACCTCCGAGCCAAACTCGGCACATTCATTTTTTTTTTTTCTAAAGACCATCAACAGCCATCAAATATTAAAACCTTCTCAGTCAATAACATCCAGTGTCTAATCTGAACCAACGACCTAGAGGTGAAATGTTTTACTAACCCTTAGGTAATGTTGGAAACCAGACCAGTATTAACTTCCAAATAGGTTTTTAATAAGTATAAATCATGGTGGGGTTGAAACCACATGTATGTATGAATAAATCAAGACGGCATTGTGGAGGTTTACGGCCATGAATCATACAGGGATCTCTTTCCTTTTTTTTTTACCACCTGAAAAAAATCTTATTATCCACATAAGAAAGTGCGGAGTAAACAGAAGCCCCTTTGTCTCTATCACACCTCCTCCTTATAACGTCTAGCTGGAGGTATAGACAGTTCTTATATCTCTGGCCGCTCTGCACAGCTAGTTATAATCTCAGGATGCAGATAAACGCGAGTATTATAAGAATAAAATATCAAAAGATCGGAAGCATCACAATAATTGGATAAAAATTGTGATTTTTCAAAATAAAGGAGTGAAATGAAAAAGCATTCCGATCGTAGGTACAATCTGTTCCGCACAGGCCGGTTTATTATGGCACTGACCATTCTGACAACCTCATATGGGTTAGGCTCCATTCACACCGATCTTATTGGCCGCGGCTCCAGGAAAAAAATAGAACATGTCCTATTCTTGTCCGTAATTGCGGACAAGAATAGGCAGTTCTATGGGGGTGCAGGCGGGGTGTATTGCGGATCCGCAATGCACTACAGACGTCTGAATGGACCCTTATACCGAGTTTTAGTCAGAGCTAGTGGGAGATGGAAGGTCCTTAAAAATGATTTTAGGGAGTTAGGTGAGAAGCTCAAGTCCAGGACCTCCAAGGTAGTGTTTTCAGAAATACTACCAGTGCCACGAGCGTCACTAGAGAGACAACGGGAGCTTAGGGAGTTAAATAAGTGGCTCAGAAGCTGGTGCAGGAAGGAAGGGTTTGGGTTCATGGAGAACTGGGCCGACTTCATGGTTGGTTACAGGCTCTACAGTAGGGACGGGCTGCACCTCAATGGGGAGCGTGCAACTGCCCTAGGGGAAAAAATGGTTAGACGGCTGGAGGAGCTTTTAAACTAGGATCTGGGGGGGGTATCATACTAATAAGGGGGTAGATAGTGTAGATAAAGAGTGGGTTATAGAAGGGGACAGTGGGGATTTAGTGGGGGCTGGGGTTAGCAAGAAAAACTGGGCATAACTATACATTTATAAAAAATAAAACTGCTGGTAACAAGAACCTGTTACATACAAAAATTAACCAAGGTAACAAAAAAAATCCTAGATAATCACTTTACAGGTAATAGTAATTTAAAATGTATTTTCACAAATGCCAGAAGTCTAGCTAGCATAATGGGGGAGCTGGAGGCTATGGTACTAGAAGAACACATAAATGTCGTTGGTGTGGCTGAGACATGGTTGGACTCTTCACATGACTGGGCGGTTAATATTGAGGGTTTTACACTATTTAGGAATGACCGGGTCAATAGAAAAGGTGGTGGCGTGCGCCTGTATGTGAGGAGTGATCTGAAGACAAGTGTGAAAGAGGTAATTGTGGGTGAGGATGTGGAAACCTTATGGTTGGAAGTTCAAAAGGATATAAACACTGAAAAAATAATACTTGGTGTAATCTATAGACCCCCTAACATCACAGAAGAGATAAAAACGCAACTGTATAACCAAATAGAGCGGGCGGCACAGGCTGGTACAGTGGTCATAATGGGAGATTTTAACTTCCCAGATATTGACTGGGGTCACGGTTCTGCCTCAACTTCAAAAAGGAGAAGATTCCTCAACTTGCTGCAGGACCACTTTATGGGCCAGCTTGTAGAAGCTCCCACTAGGGGCGATGCTCTGTTGGATCTAGTAATTTCTAATGATGCAGAGCTTATTGGTAATGTTACTGTTCGAGAAACACTAGGTAATAGTGACCACAATATAATTATATTCCTCCTAAACTATAAGAAGCAAACAGGCAGAGCAAAGACACTGAATTTCAAAAAGGCTAATTTCCCTGGGTTGAGGGCAGCATTTCAGGGCATAGACTGGGAGCAGCTACTGTCACATAATAATACTGAGGATAAATGGGAGAGCTTCAAATCCACATTGAGTAATTGCACTGAAAAATGTATTCCTTTAGGTAACAAGTATAAACGGCTAAAATTAAACCCCCCATGGCTTACAGCTACTGTAAAAAGAGCAATAAAAGTCAAAAAGAGGGCATTTAAATAATACAAATCTGAGGTGTCAGCTGTAGCGTTTTAAGATTACAAAGGGCTTAATAAAATCTGCAAAAAGGAGATAAAATTAGCAAAGATACAAAACAAACAGCAGGTAGCAAAAGAAAGCAAAACAAATCCCAAAAAGTTTTTTTAATATATAAATGCTAAAAAACCTAGGTCTGAGCAGGTAGGTCCCCTAAATAATGGTAATGGGGGGGGGGGGGGGGGGGGGTAGTCACTGAAGATAAGGAAAAGGCAGAGTTCCTAAATAGGTTTTTTAGCACTGCATATACAAAAGAAGAGAAAGGAGCTGATATCTGTGGCGCCAGGGCTGTTAGTACATCCAGTAATATACTTAATTGGCTAACTGTAGATATGGTCCAAGAGAAGTTAAATAGCTTAAATTTGAACAAAGCTCCGGGTCCAGATGGATTACACCCAAGAGTGCTTAAAGAGCTCAGTTCAGTCATTGCTGTGCCCCTGTTTATAATTTTTAAGGTTTCTCTAGGGACTGGTACAGTGCCAAGTGATTGGCGCAAAGCAAACGTGGTGCCCATATTCAAAAAAGGATCTAGGTCCTCCACAGGTAATTATAGACCAGTTAGTTTAACTTCTGTTGTGGGGAAAATATTTGAAGGACTCTTAAGGGACTACATACAGGATTATGTGACTATAAATAATATTATAAGTGCTAACCAGCATGGGTTTACCAAGGACAGAAGTTGTCAGACTAACCTGATTTGTTTTTATGAGGAGGTGAGTAGAAGCCTGGACAGAGGGGCGGCTGTGGATGTAGTGTTTCTGGATTTTGCAAAGGCTTTTGATACTGTCCCTCTTAGACGCTTAATAAGTAAAGTGAGGTCCATTGACTTGGAAAGTATAGTTTGTAATGGGATAGAAAACTGTCTGAAGGACCGTGTCGAGAGAGTTGTGGTCAATGATTCGTATTCAGAATGGTGCCAGGTTATAAGTGGTGACCCTAAGGTTCAGTGCTGGGCCCTTTATTATTTAATTTATTTATTAATGATATTGAGGACGGGATTAATAGCACCATTTCTATTTTTGCAGATGACACTAAGCTATGTAGAACTGTACGGTCTATGGAAGATGTCCATAAACTACAAGCTGACTTGAACACTGAGTGATTGGGCATCAACTTGGCAAATGAGGTTCAATGTGGACAAATGTAAAGTTATACATCTTGGTAGTAATAATCTCTGTGTTTCATATGTCCTAGGAGATGTAACACTGGGAGAGTCACTTATAGAGAAGGATTTGGGTGTCCTTGTAGATGGTAGATTAAATTACAGCAAACAATGTCAATCAGCTGCTTCTAAGGCCACAAGGATATTGTCATGCATTATACGAGGCATGGACTCGCGGGGCAGGGATGTAATATTACCACTTTACAAAGCGCTGGTGCGGCCTCACCTGGAATATGCAGTTCAATTCTGGGCACCAGTCCATAGAAAGGACGCACTGCAGCTGGAAAAAGTACAGAGGAGAGCGACTAAAATGATAAGGGGCATGGAGGGTCTTAGTTATGAAGAAAGATTAAAATAATTTAATGTATTTAGTCTTGAGAAGAGACGTCTAAGAGGGGACGTGATTAACCTTTACAAGCTGTTCTATGTAAAATGTGCTCCGACTGGAGAAGAAAAAGTTCAGTCTCCAGAAGCGTCAAAGCTTCTTTACTGTAAGAACTGTGAATCTGTGGAATAGACTTCCTCAGGACGTGGTCACAGCAGGAACAGTGGACAGTTTCAAAGAGGGTTTAGACAAATTCTTAAAAGTAAAAAACATAAATGCTTATAAAAACGTGTAGAAATCTGAGTGTCATTTCCTTCTGGGATTCGCGTCCCCACCTATCCCTTGGTTGAACTTGATGGACGTTTGTCTTTTTTCAACCGTATTAACTATGTAACTAGTAATAGTATCAGGCCAAAGGGAAGCGGAAGAGGGTAAATATGAATTATGCTTATGAAACCAAGAGTAGGGTGGACATAGAGGCTCGCTGTGATTCATACATTTAAAGCCATCTCTAATTATTCTCATTAACCCCTTAAGGACACAGCCTTTTTACACCTTAGGACCAGGCCATTTTTTGAAAATCTGACCAGAGTCCCTTTAAGTGCTGATAACTTTAAAACGCTTTGACTTATCCAGGCCGTTCTGAGATTGTTTTTTCGTCACATATTGTACTTCATGACACTTGTAAAATGAAGTCAAAAAAATTATTTTTTTTGCACCAAAAAATACCTAATTTAACAAAAAATTTGGAAAAATTTGCAAATTTCAAAGTTTCAGTTTCTCTACTTCTGTAATACATAGTAATACCCCAAAAAATTGTGATGACTTTACATTCCCCATATGTCTACTTCTTGTTAGAATTGATTTGGGAATGATATTTTATTTTTTGGGGATGTTATAAGGCTTAGAAGTTTAGAAGCAAATCTTGAAATTTTTCAGAAATTTACAAAAACTCAATTTTTAGGGACCAGTTCAGGTCTCAAGTCACTTTGCGAGGCTTACATTATAGAAACCACCCAAAAATGACCCCATCTAAGAAACTACACCCCTCAAGGTATTCAAAACTGATTTTACATACATCGTTAACCCTTTAGGTGTTGCACAGGAGTTATTGGCAAATGGCGATGAAATTTGAGAATTTCATTTTTTTGTCTAATTTTTCATTTTAACCCATTTTTTCCACTAACAAAGCAAGGGTTAACAGCCAAACAAGACTGTATCTTTATTGCCCTGACTCTGCTGTTTACAGAAACACCCCATATGTGGCCGTAAACTACTGTACGGGCACACAGCGGGGCGTAGAGTGAAAGGTGCGCCGTTTGGTTTTTGGAGGGCTGATTTTGCTGGACTGTTTTTTTGGCACCATGTCCCATTTGAAGCCCCCCTGATGCACCCCTGGAGTAGAAACTCCATAAAAGTGACCCCATCTAAGAAACTACACCCCTCAAGGTATTCAAAACTGATTTTACAAACTTTGTTAACCCTTTAGGTGTTGCACAAGATTTAATGGAAAATAGAGATACAATTTCAAAATTTCACTTTTTTGGCAGATTTTCCATTTTAATATTTTTTTTCCAGTTACAAAGCAAGGGTTAACAGCCAAACAAAACTCATTATTTATGGCCCTGATTCTGTAGTTTACAGAAACACCCCATATGTGGTCGTAAACTGCTGTACGGGCACACGGCAGGGCGCAGAAGGAAAGGAACGCCATACGGTTTTTGGAAGGCAGATTTTGCTGGACAGTTTTTTTTTACACCATGTCCCATTTGAAGCCCCCCTGATGCACCCCTAGAGTAGAAACTCCAAAAAAGTGACCCCATTTTAGAAACTACGGGATAGGGTGGCAGTTTTGTTGGTACTAGTTTAGGGTACATATGATTTTTGGTTGCTCTATATTACACTTTTTGTGCGGCAAGGTAACAAGAAATAGATTTTTTGGCACGTTTTTATTTTTTGTTATTGACAACATTCATCTGACAGGTTAGATCATGTGGTAATTTTATAGAGCAGGTTGTCACGGACGCGGCGATACCTAATATGTATACTATTTTTTTTATTTATGTAAGTTTTACACAATGATTTCATTTTTAAAACAAAAAAAATGTTTTAGTGTCTCCATAGTCTAAGAGCCATAGTTTTTTCAGTTTTTGGGCGATTATCTTAAGTAGGGTCTCATTTTTTGCGGGATGAAATGACGGTTTGATTGGCATCTATTTTGGGGTGCATATGACTTTTTGATTGCTTGCTATTACACTTTTTGTGACGTAAGATGACAAAAAATGGCTTTTTTTACACCGTTTTTATTTTAATTTTTTTACGGTGGTCATCTGAGGGGTTAGATCATGTGATATTTTTATAGAGCCGGTCGATACGGACGCGGCGATACCTAATATGTATACTTTTTTTTATTTTTGTAAGTTTTACACAATGATTTCATTTTTGAAACAAAAAAAATCATGTTTTAGTGTTTCCATAGTCTAAGAGCCATAGTTTTTTCAGTTTTTGGGCGATTATCTTGGGTAGGGTATGATTTTTGCGGGATGAGATGACGGTTTGATTGGTACTATTTTGGCGTACATGCGACTTTTTTGATCACTTTTATTACCTTTTTTGGGAAGTAAGGTGGGCAAAATTTCAATTTCATCCTAGTTTTTTATTTTTTATTTTTTATTTTTATGGCGTTCACCGTTCGGGTAAAGTAACATAACCGTTTTATAGATCAGGTCGTTACGGACACGGCGATACCAAACATGTGTAGGGAATTTTATTTTTTTCATTTTTAATCAGTGATAAATGTGTTTTTTGATTTTTACTTTTTTTTCACTTTTTTTAACTTTTTTTTGACCCAGACCCACTTGGTTCTTGAAGATCCAGTGGGTCTGATGTCTGTATAATACAGTACAGTACAATATATATTGTTCTGTACTGTATTTTACTTACACTGAACAGATCTATGCTTTTAGCACAGATCTGTTCAGCACCATGGACAGCAGGACGCCTGAGAGGCGTCCTGTTGCCATGGGAACCTTCCCCGTCTGCTCAGAACTGCGCAGACGGGGAAGGGTAAGCACAGGGCTGAGGGGGGCTCTCTGGGGGCTCTCTCCCTCTCCCATCGGGGGGCTGCAAAGGCACAGCAGCCCCCCGATGGGAGAGGGAGGGAGCTTCCTGCGCTGTTAACCTTTTCCATACAGCGGTCCGTACGGACCGCTGTATGGAAAGGGTTAACGGCTGACATCGCATCGCAGATGTCAGCCGTTTATACCAGGGTGCCAGCAATGTGCTGGCACCCTGGTATCCCCACTAGAAACCAACGATTATACAAGGGGAGGCGGGCGGGGGATCGCGATCCCGCCTGCCGCACCGCCCGCCTCCCGCACCGCCCACACTGCCCGCAACCCTCCCCCTGCACCTCCCACCGGGCTAAAATCACTCGGGGGGTGCAGGGGGAGGGATACAGATCTATTTTAGGAATACTAAAGTTTCTGATCCCCGCGGTCAGGGACCGCAGGGATCAGAAACTGCAGAAATCGCAGCAAACCGCAGGTCTGAATTGACCTGCGGTTTGCCGCGATCGCCGACATGGGGGGGTCACGGGACCCCCCCGCGCATTTAGCCTAGGTGCCTGCTCGATGATTTGAGCAGGCACCGGGTTCCGATCACTGCCGGCCGGGCGGCAGTGATCGGAACAACACATGACGTACCGGTACGTCATGTGTCCTTAAGTACCAGGACATCATGACGTACCGGTACGTCATGTGTCCTTAAGAGGTTAAAGGGGTTTTCCCATGAATAATGTAAAAAAATAAGAAAATTATTTGTAATCTAGTACATGGCAACCTTTTCCTAACAAACCTAGAACCAGCCCTGTACCTCACATGGATCCAGTGATCTCATTTATTGCTCCTATTGTTCTGCTAGATTTATTTAAAACGGTCAGATTAGGGGACGTGTCCTTTCTGTTGCAGCTGGTGACAGTTCAAGGATGGAATTGAGCATGTGCTTCCTTCTCAGTAGGCAGGACAGAGGAATTAGAAAAAAGCAAACAGCAGGTGGCGCTATACAAAGAAATTTCAAATACATTTTAAATTACCTGCAATTACAAAAGTATTCAAATCCAGGTGCTGGTTTCAAAACTGTAGAATTTTTTATCAAGGGACAACCCCTTTAAGGCCTCATGCACACAACCCCAAAATGCAGATACTGGCCGTGTCCATCCTGCAATTTCTGCAGGCCCCATTGTGAGAATGCCTATTCTTGTCTGCAAAACGGACAAGAATAGGACTTGTTCATTTTTTTTGGTGCAGACATACGGATGATTAAAGCACATGTTGCGGCTCAATTGAAATGAATTGGTCCTAAAAAATGCAAATCAGATGCTGAAAAAAATACGGTCGTGTGCGTGGGACCTAAAAGGGACCTGTCATGTTGAACATTATGTCCAAACTGCAGGTACCGTAGTATTTTATAGAGTAGATGGAGCCGAGCAGATTGATATATAGTTTCTTGGAAACGATTTCCTATAGCTTTTATTTTAGTCAGTCTTCTATGTACGACTGTAGCTGTCAATCACTGAGTAGGACCGCCCACTGGACTCCTAGAAAGAACAGAGATTTACATGAACAAAATGCAAGTTATACTGAATCTTTTCCTGGAAAATGATATATCAATCTGCTCAGCTCCTCCTGCTCTATACAATGCTGCTCACAGATATGGCTGCAAGTATGGTGTGATAGGTTCCCTTTAAATACGTGGGATGGTGGCATTGTGTATATCTTTAAAGGGAAAAGTCATTGAGCATACTCTGTGTACAGACTCTGATGAACTGTGCACTGTTCAGAAGACAGATCATTATAGGAAAGCCAGGGGCCACTGGCAAAGTCATCTAGGGCCCTAGGTAGTCACTGGGTAACAGTCACCTGCCAGTATATCCCCATTAGGATGTCATTGGTAAATTAAAATGTGAATCTATGAATAATAGCATATGTTGCCCATAGGCCTCCTCTTATAGGACCTTATGGATAGTTTTGACGTGTGCATCGGGAGCTTTCACAGCATAGACACTGACAAACACTATGGAGATATCCAGTTCTTCAGGATCGTTCTTCTTCGTCTGGAGTATTTCTGTAAAATAGCATCACCCCATGCGATGCACCTACCACACAGCATTTACAAGTGGTTTGCATTCAAGAGAAAACTTGTCTACATTTCTTGGCGGGCCAACCTGGATCAATGCTGGTGCCTGGAGATGAGATGACTAACGTGTAACGCAGTTGAGTGCCCTTTAGATTCAGACAGCCCATGTAGTCATTCGTACTCCAGTTAAAGGATAATCACAATTAATATATCTCTTTATTGCGAGAAACTTTTAGGGAAGGACCACACAGAACGGTTGTGATGTAACTGCAACGTGCCGTTCTGCGGTCGGGTTCTGCGTGTCCCGACAGGCCGCATCTGGCTCGTGTTAAACCAATGAGACTGCACTGTTTAGTTAATGCTGCATGGCACCTTCAATACCGCCAACGCAGACCAACTAAACAGTGGGATCCTCACTAGTTAAAGCGTAACTCGACTTTCTTTAAAAAAAAAAATTGAATAGCCCAAAAATGATTTTTGTAATATACTTTATCAATCAATTATACTGTTTTCCTACTGAAATAGGAACATAAAGTCCTGGGTGCTATTGCATCTTAAAATCAGCATTCTTGTACAGCGCCCGCTCCGCTAAATCCTGGCATAGCACACCTGTACAGGGCACAGGGTACCGATGTGCGGTGCCAGAATTAAGCCAAGCTTGAGGGGCGCACAGGCAGGAGCAACGATCCGTGCTCAGGCCTGTGCAGCATTCCCTGCGACCCCCTGTGAAATCCGTCAGTGCTGTGCGAGAATGATGATTTTAAGATGCGATAGCACCCATGACTTTGGGTCCCTATTTGAGTAGGAGAATAACATAATTAATTAATAAAGTATATTGCAAAAAAAAAATTGGGGCTATTAAGAACATTTTAAAGGGCATCTGTCAGCAGATTTGCACCTATGACACTGGCTGACCTGTTACATGTGCGCTTGGCAGCTGAAGGCATCTGTGTTGGTCCCATGTTCACATGTGCCCACATTGATGAGAAAAATGAAGCTTTAATATATGCAAATGAGCCTCTAGGAGCAACGGGGTGTTGCCATTACTCCTAGAGGCTCTGCTCTCTCTGCAGCTGTCACGCCCTCTACACTTTGGTTGACAGGGCCAGGCATGATGACGTTTTCACTGTCTGACCTTGTCAATCAAAGTGCAGAGGGCACAGCAGTTGCAGAGAGAGCAGAGCCTCTAGGAGTAACGGCAACGCTCCTAGTGGCTCATTTGCATATATTAAAACATCATTTTTCTCAGCAATGCGGGCACATATGAACATGAGACCAACACAGATGCCTTCAGCTGCCAATTGCACATGTAACAGGTCAGCCTGTGTCATAGGTACAGATCTGCTGACAGATGCCCTTTAAAAAAGTTGTAAAAAGGTTTAGCAAGAGCCAGCTGCAGCCCATAGGGCTGTACGGCACTCGACTGACTCAAGGCTGAGTCGCAACCTCGACATGACCGCACTATGTGGTCATACCCTCAGGATGCACTATATGGAAAAAAGTATTGGGACACACCTCATAATCATTGAATTCAGGTGTTTCCTTCAGGCCCACTATCACAGGTGTATAACATTCAGCCCCTAGCTACGCAGTCTGACTTTCTAAAAAATTTTGGTGACGAGTCATCCTAAAGATCTCAAGGAATCCCATCATGGTCCTGTAATAGGATGTCACTGCTGCCACGTGTCATTTCCTGAAATTTCTTTCCTCCTAGATATTTTACCAACACCTGTAAGTGATATCATTGTAAAGTGGAAGCGTTGAGGAATCATTACAAGTGGAGACCATGTAACGTTACAGAGCGAGGTCATCGAGTACTGAGGTGCATAAAAGTCACCAACACTCTGCTGACTCCTTAACTGCAGAGTCCAGACCTCATCTGGTATTGACATCAGCAAAAAAAAACTGCCGTGCCGGGAGCTTCATGACATGGGTTTCCATGGCCAGAACAGCTGCATGCAAACCTTACATCACCAAGTACAATGCCAAGTGTCGGATGGAATGGTGTAAAGCACACACCTCTGGACTCTGGAATAGTGGAAACGTTCTGTGGAGTGAGCAATCACACTTCTCCATCTGGAGGTCTGATGGACTAGTCTACGTTTAGTGAATGCCAGCAGAACTTTACCTGCCTGACTGAATTGTGCCAACTGTAAAAATTTGATTGGGTTGTTTGCTTTTTTTTTTTTTCAGGTGGCAGCCTAGGTCTCCTAGTTCCAGTGAATGGAAATCTTAATGCTTCAGCAGACCAAGACATTTTGGAATATTGCGTGCTTCTAACTTTGTGGGAACAGTTTGGGGGAGGCTCTTTTCTGCTCCAGCATGACTGTGCCCCAGTGCATAAAGCAAGGTCCATAAAGGCATGGTTGGCTGAGTTTGGTGTGGAAGAACTTGATAAAACTCTGACCTCAACTCCATCCAACACTTTTGAGATGAACAAGAGATTGTGAGCCAGACCCTCTCCTCCAATATTTTACAGTTCCTCTTTTGGAGAGCATCAAGACTTTTCACTACTTTCTAACATGGTACCAATCTCTTTCTTCTGCCTGGCCTCACAAATGCTCTTCTAGGTGACTGGTTAAAAATTCCCAGAAAATTGCAAGCTGTTAAACCTTAAAAAAGGGGTACAACTCCATACTATTCCCTATGGATATAGAATGGGAAAAGCTCCTGTAGATGTATTGTTTAGGTGCCCCAGTACTTTTGTCCGTGTAGTGTTTTTGAGTCCACATTTACTTTCCCTTTCTTGCTATAATGAATGCCTGGTCTTTACCGAAGGCTCGCAAAACTGTCCTTCCTCTGAATTTGGTGTTTTCTTTTCCCTGCACTGGAAAAGTCGATCCTCCATTAAAAGTGACCCATTGCTCCCCTATAATGTTTTGACTATTCTTGACGTTATTTAAGATCAGCTGGAAACTGCTCGCTAAGATTCTATAAAACGTGAATAATGCCTAAAAGAAAATTAACAATGCCGGACCTCATCCCCAGGGACTGAAAACTGAATTGTATTTTGTGTTGTACACGTAGCTGCAAATCCTAAACCAGCCCAATTAAAAAGTCATGTTGCAGCTTATATGTGCAATGTCTGCAGTTTGTGTTCTGTTTATCTGTAGTAAACACCATCAGTTACCCCCAAAACACCCTGAGGGCAAAATCTGTACATATTGTGGATATGGTTGTTACAGACTCAGACAATGTGTGCTTAGTAATATGACATCTTGGCAGGTGCCCTGCTGGGGCCGTGTGCCTTGATATACATCAGCCTGGCTGCCTCGATGTTTGACCTCCCGAGTTTAGTTCAGCTGTTCTTGTTGCTGAGAACCATAAGGCCGCATTCACACGCCGACCAGATGTGCAGTCTTAGTGGATGGGATTTTACGAATCCTATCACGCATTGCGTTACTGTGCAGATTCAGAATATGCTGGTTTTAAGATTTCGTACTGTGTTCCCTTCCCCCACCACCCATAATCTTCTTATGAAAACCATATTTTTGGCTTGTCCGTGTTGTACAGCATGGTGACTCAGTAGTTCGCACTGTCATGTTTGTGCAGTCTACGACCAGGTTCTCAATATCCTCTGCCATTTGGATAGTTTAATTGGCCCTAGTAGGTATCTCAAATTAGATTCTGAGACCCACTGGGGCAGGGCCTATGAATGATTACATTTTGTATACCACGAGGAATGTGTTGGTTTGGGAAATAAATGAGTGATATAAAAGATAGTTGTAGGACACCTAGATGGGATATTTTTGTTAGTGGATCCCAACAATCTTCCAAAATTTTCATTTGGTAGAATCAGAAATTGGCCGGGTTGGATTTTAACATGTCCATGCAACATCCTGAGATTACCAACATGAAGGGTAATCTACATCAGGTCTCTGAATTAAGAAAGTCACACATTTTGTACAAGTCTGTTAGTTTGCCTTTTTTTCCTGTTCTGCTCCTTACTTACCACTAGAGATGACCAAATCAGTGCTAAGTTAATCAAATTTGATGTCTTAAAGTTACATCTGATTTAGGCGAGGGAGTCATAGAGAGAGAAGAAAAATGTATAAAATTTTAAAAAGTGAGAGACAAGGGAGAAAAATAAGAGATCTCAGAGTGTTAAAGTATTCACAGGTTTTAAGGCCAATTGGAGCACTTTTGATTCTGGTACAATCAATTTGGACCCAAATCAAATCGGTTGACCAGTGTGGTCGAAGCAAAATCGAATCAAATTTTGAGGGATCCTCTTGTGAGCCAGGCCCTCTCCTCCAATATTTTATATTGTTCCTCTTTTGGAGAGCATCAAGACTTTTTACTACTTTCTAACACTGTACCAAACCTCTTTCTTCTGCCTGGCCTCACAAATGCTTCTGGGTGAATGGGTAAAAATTCCCACAAGCACACTCTAAAATAAGAGATCTCAGAGTGTTAAAGTATTCACAGGTTTTCAGGCCAATTGGAGCACTTTTGATTCTGGTACAATCAATTTGGACCCAAATCAAATCGGTTGACCAATGTGGCCGAAGCAAAATCAAATTTTGAGAAATCCTCTTATCTCTACTCACCACTTTTCTGAAAAGTGAACTAGGCTTAGCAGAAGCCACTAGTTAGCTTAGATTTAAACTTCTGCCACTTGGTGTGCCAGAGATGTCTTTTATTTATTAAGAGGCATACCTCTTAATAAATTAGACACATCTAACTCAAGTGTACATGAGATTAATGAAACGTATGAAATGCCAGTCTTGATAATTTTCCCCCTTATATGTCCACTGCATCTCCCATATCTTGCTTGTCATAAAAAATAAAATGGGTATGGGAGGCAGCAATGAAAGATAGTTAGAAGATTTCAGCAAAAACACATGGTAAGGATATCATCATACATTCAATAATACAGTTGGTGAATTAGCAGTGATTGGTGCTGTTTCACCTCGTGGACTCCACTGATGATGACAGAGAAGGGCTCCAGGTCTCATAGTCATTGGTGCTGTTTGACCTCGTGGACTCCACTGATGATGACAAAGAAGGGCTCCAGGTCCCATTTAGGGCTTGACATACACTCATTATCCATAGGGATGAATGGGAGTGACAAAAAAGCCAGAGCAAGCCTAATGGTGGCCCGGTCACAAATGATCCAGTTATGGAAAGCCAGTTTCTAAGAATGTAAGACTGTATCATCCTACTCAAACATTTATTGCCATCAATATTAATTTCTATCCTTCCTCCACCAATATTCACTACTAGGAATTGATAAGTAGTGATGAGCAAATATCTTGAAATCTGATTCCGATGAAAATGCCAGGTAATTTGATCCAGGTCTGAATTTTCACTTTGTGGCGGCAAACGCCTGTTGGTGTGTATACATGTTAAACACATGGGATCATATGAGTCTCCTTCTGCATCTCTCAAGTCTTTTGATGCGAAAAGTGTCTGACGCCATTTTTAAATAGTCACCCAAATTGAACTGGCAAAAATAATCGATTTTTACCTGAATTCTATGAAAAATTCGGGTCAAATTTGATTAGTTTAGGGATGATTCGCTCAACTCTAACCCAGAGTAAACACAATGCAACCAATCTGCACGTACTCCACCATGGGTCATCATGTCCACCAATGTCCATGGACGATGTAATTGTGACGACTCTACATCAGACTGCGGAGCTGGCAAAGTTTTGTCTACTTTTTGAAAGTGTAATATATTTAAATCATGTGTTTAGTAAATTATATGTTATCCAGAAGAAGCCGGGGTAAATTGTATAAGCAAAGAGTTACAATTAAATCTTAATTACAGCCTAAACAGTCTTGAATCATATCAATAGTAGAAATGTCTTTTATTAAACATCAGAACACCCCGGCTCCTGTTTTCTTGCTCTTTTTTTGTCAAGACTTCAGGACTGACAACCCTGGAAACGCTATTTTATTTTATTTGTGTTATGTTTTGTGACAATGAAAGAAATTACTTTTTGTCAGAACCTTCATAACGGACAGCATTGACTCTGTGTTTAGTCTGATGTTGACAAGAAGAATGTTACACCATGGAAGCCATGGGAAATACAAGGTTGGCAACATTTAAAGGGGTTGTCTATTTTAGAATTACTTTTAAAATAAATATGTAAATTAGTTTTTTTTGTTACTTTTTAGCCGGGACTCGAAAACAATGTCAATCTTTGTTTTTCATTAGAAGTCCTCCCACAGGGGTCTTTTGTGAGTTAAAGACAGATACAGCCTTCAGTGGCTTTTTAACAAAGTGATCTCTCAGCTTTTGTTGTTGAGGGGGTGGGGAGATAGGTCAGTATTATTACCTGTCCTGAGTTAGCATTTTTGCATTTTAAACTTTTAGGTTATTTACAATACATAGATGGCACTAATGGTCTGATGTTCAAGCAGCTGGATGTTCACATATGTGATTGTTGTAACACATCTCATTGAAGAGTCATAAAGTAAGTTGTTTGAAAACTTCTTGAATCTTTAGTACAGGTAAGTGCTCCTAGATTATGATCTTAGCTGTAAGTGTTTTGTTCTCAGGCTCAGTGGAATATCTGGCTTCTCTGGGACATGTGGACAGGGAGTGCCCTAAATGACTCTGTTTCCGGTTCATTTTTTGAGCACAGCAGTGTTTACGGTAACAAATAGCTGATTTTTAAACAGGGGGCCTTTAGGATTTCATTCTGTATGTTTTTCGGCGAGCATGAATCTCCTGACAGTTTCCTTTAAAGGGGTTTTCTGGGATGACTATGGGTTTTAACAGATATCCTCAGGTAGTTCCTTACCTCATGTACATCTTCCCCAATCACCATGGTTTGTTTCTGTCCTGTATGTTGGACTTTCTGTTCTTGTGTCCAACCAAACCCATGATGCAAGATAATGCACCTGGGGCGTAAAAACCCAAGAGCAGAATATAAAATCAGTGATACAGTCCTAACCTCAGTATCTGAGGAAAGGGATTTAGGGGTCAATATTTCAGAAGACTTAAAGGTAGGCAGACAATGTCGTAGAGCAGCAGGAAATGCTAGCAGAATGCTTGGGTGTATAGGGAGAGGAATTACCAGTAGACAGAGGGAGGTGCTCATGCCGCTCTACAGAGCACTAGTGAGACCTCATTTGGAGTATTGTGCGCAGTACTGGAGACCATATCTCCAGAAGGATATTGATACTTTGGAGAGAGTTCAGAGAAGAGCTACTAAACTGGTACATGGATGGATTGCAGGATAAAACTTACCAGGAAAGATTAAAGGACCTTAACATGTATAGCTTGGAAGAAAGACGAGACAGAGGGCATATGATAGAAACTTTTAAATACATAAAGGGAATCAACAAGGTAAAAGAGGAGAGAATATTTAATAGAAGAAAAACTGCTACAAGAGGACATAGTTTAAAATTAGAGGGGCAAAGGTTTAAAAGTAATATCAGGAAGTATTACTTTACTGAGAGATTAGTGGATGCCTGGAATAGCCTTCCTGCAGAAGTGGTAGCTGCAAATACAGTGAAGGAGTTTAAGCATGCATGGGATAGGCATAAGGCCATCCTTCATATAAGATAGGGCCGGGGGCTATCCATAGTATTCAGTATATTGGGCAGACAGACTAGATGGGCCAAATGGTTCTTATCTGCCGACACATTCTATGTTTCTATGCACTTCTCCTTCCTCTGCCACAGCTCCAGCACCGCCCCTAACAAAATCCAGCTGATTTATAGCTCCTCCCACCTACCTAGTTACAAAGCCACTCCCCTATCACCGCCCCTAACAACACCCAGCTAGTTTATAGCTCCTTCCACCCAGCTAGTTACATAGACACTCCCCTAACAATGCCCAGCTAGTTTATAGCTCCTCCCACCCAGCTAGTTACATAGACACTCCCATAACAATGCCCAGCTAGTTTATAGCCCCTCCCACCCAGTTAGTTACATTATCATTGCACTAACAATATCCAGCTAGTTTATAGCTCCTTCTCTAGCTAGTTACGTAGACACTTGCCTATCACAGGAAATTAGAAAACTTTGCATGGACAAGGTCATGTGACCACAGCCAAAAACTGAAGCTGGGTAAAAGAAATGCATTACCAAATTACAGGTACCTTCATAAATGACTATTTTAAAGGATGTTTATGCAAACTGGAAACCCCCTTTAATGGACAGATAAATAGTATAGTACTTTATATAGAATGGGTTGAGTGGTGCATGATTGACATCACTTTTAAAAGTCTTTATCCTCCTGGGTCTCATCACAAAGAGTCTTTAGTGTCCTAGAGAAGCCTCATACTTGGCTCTGCTGGGATACAGAAGTGAACACTGAGCTTCGAGCTGATCGATCCAGTCTTAGCCTGTGGCAGATGGCAGACGTATGATTGCTTGGAACTGCCAGGAGGTCAACAGCTTTATGCATGTTACACTGTGACCCGTCATGTGGTTCATTGTGTTTTCCCCATAGTGAGTCGAAATTCAGAACTATCAGATGGAGGATCCACAAGGTAACACTGATGTAATATCTGCATCAGCAAATGCATGATTGCTAAAGATATCAGAACCAGCCGAGCCTCAACATATGACCTGTGATCATATTGTTGGTGCTGATATGGATCCATTGACAGCTATATGCATGTAGACATTCACATAGAAATACAAATGGTTTTAAGTTTCAATCCAAATATTCCTGTAAGGATGACGGAAGAGTAATCCAGAGGACCAAGAGTAATCCATTAAAGGAAAACCCTTTCCATATACTCTATCAGGGTACATGAACGGGGGTCTCAAACATGTGGCGCCACACTGGGGTTCCTTCCTGACAATCTGCTGATCGCTAGTGGAGGAGACCGCTGCATTTACATGCACCGATCTCCTCCAGAGTATGGGGAGGAGTGATCACTAATGCCATCGCTTGTTCCCATACAGTCTCGTTGTTTCCCGGCAGAAGATTGTCTTTACACAGCATGATCTGCCACGATGATCTTTTGTTCCGCACAAAATATGCAATTACCCGATGAACGAGCATTTTGCCTGTTCATCTGGTAATCGGTGGTGCATTTACACTGCCAGATCATCGCTAACGAGCACTACTAGTAACGCTGATCAACGATGATCTGTTCAATTGTTGGCCCTTTATCTATATACAGATTATATCTGTCGTTGTAATCCTGCCTGTTTTAATACTGAGACGACTGCTGAAAATTAATCTCTACAGAACAGGAAGTCTCAACATATTATTAGGCTTAGTGGCCAGTGCCTTAAAGGGGTATACCCATCACAGACAATGGGGCATATCACCGAGAACAGAGCCGGGAGAGTGGTGGCTGGAGGACCCCTTGGTCTGGCCACCATAAAGCTCTCTCCCCATACAAGTGAATGGTAGTGCGCCGTGCTTGTGTGGCCACCCCCCCTTTCATTTCTATGCCAGCGCTCAGCTATTTTTGGCGGCCCCATAGAAATTAATGGAGGGTGGCAGTGCGCCCTCCACCACCTTTCCTCGCTCCGTTCCCAGAGGTGGGACCAGCACCTATCAGACAATGGTGGCATATCCTAGAGATGGGAAAACCCCTTTAACTGCAAAATAATAGGATTTTAAAAATTATATATATATATGAAACTGGGTGGACAGATGTCATTTTTCAGCATTACAAACCAAAAATTCTACAAAAACATGTTTAACATAAAAAACTTCATTTAAAGAAAAGGTCCTTTCTAATGACACATTCCCTTTAATAACCAGGTCTAAAAGAGCCTTAAAAGGGTTGTCCAGGTTTTTCATATTGAACACGGCACAGCCAGAGACTTTAGGAGAAGTCAGGGTTAGGATCAAAGTGCAGAGTTGCAGAGAGAGCAGAGCCTCTAGGTGTAACGGTAACACCCCCGTTGCTCCTAGAGGCTCATTTGCATATTTTAAAACTTCCTTTTTCTCAGCAATGCGGGCACATATGAACATGGGACCAACACAGATGCCTTCAGCTCCCAAGTGCACATGTAACAGGTCAGCCAGTGTCATAGGGGCAAATCTGCTGACAGATGCCCTTTAAATAATAAACTGCACAGTAGACCTCATGTTGCCATGTCTGGACCATGACCTGGCATATAACTTGCACATTTCATGATCGCGTTGATATATGACCGAACCTGTCATTTCCATGGGAATATAGACAAATTAGGGTGTATCTGACAATACTATTGCTCCGGGAAGTAACCGAAAGTCTTCCACAAACATGTTTGCATATGTTATGTGCACTTCACAGAGCAACAACAGTTACTGCAGACACTATTAGTCATAAAGATTTCCAATCCCTGTAATATTCTGCCAAAAACCTATTGCCTGAGGTGGACCCATGACATTGTCTGATTAAACACTGCAAAAGATAATGCCACCCAAGGTGCACGGTTAGCACATGAGCGTGTTACATTATGCATGGTTCTCCTGTGCAGCCATAGACCATTCTAGACACTCACAAGATCCCAATATTGTCTGAGCCCTCAGACGTATATGTCTAGACTAGAATTTCCCAAGGCAAATCTCAAGCCAAAGACTTTGATATATGCCATTGTGTAGGCATACCATGACATATGATGTCCACAGAGTCCCACTGTAATAAAATAATACCTCTGTATTAAGAAGCATAGTTGACTACACCATGCCATACGGTGGGTCAGTAGCACCCTATTGGTACTTTTGGGGTATCCCCCAGGAGCTTTCCCAGCACATACTCTGAATGAAGTGTTAGGATGCAACAAGAATAAAATGTTAGAGTGAATTCACACATGATGGTTTTTTTTTACGACCACAATCAAATCTTAAATGCAGATTTGCTCCAGGATTGTGTAGAAATTGCTTCAGATTACGTACTTTTCAATGCCAAGGGCGAAATTTGCAGTATTCCATGGAAAGAAAATTTACATTGAAATAATCATAAAATTTTGTTTCTGAATTTCTTTCATTTCTTAACATTACTCCCATGTGGGAGTTCACCTCGATACTATAGTCACAGCTATATAGTTTCTCAGTGGTGACAAACTCTGAAGCTTTCATGAACATTACTTAAGAGGTTGCAGAAGCATCATTCATGATAGAACAGTCAATCAATGTTATAAAGTGTACAGCTCCTATGCAGACTTATGTCTCCATGGTTACAGACTACAAACAATCCCCTGTAGTCTGATCTTGCTTGCAGTCGTGCACACTGTACTCCCTCTTCCTTCTCTTCTGGTTAACCTACACATAATAGGATACGGGAAGAAATGCATGACTGTAGAATCAGACTACACACAGGACCTGTTTGTAGTCTGTAACCATGACAACACTTAGGGGGGAATTTATCAAGCCCTGCACTCCAAAGGTTTTGTCACATAATAGGGATTTGCGACTTTCTGGATTAGTTGCACAGGAATGTGTAACATTTTGCAATTTTTATACTACCTCAGTTTGGGAAAGTGGATGTTGGTAGCCTGTAGATCTGATTTAAGGAGGACCTGACACCACAAATTTCAATGCAACTTGAAAACATCATGTTATAGAGCAGGAGGAGCTGAGCAGATTGATATATATATATATATTTATTTGTGGGAAAAGATTCAGTAAAACTTGTAATCTATACATTATTTTTACCTCCTATAAACATCTGTTGGTACAGGGAGGAGGTGTTATCACTGATTGATAGCATTGTGTGTGTGTCCATACAGAGATAGCTGTCAGTCACTGATAACCCCTCCTCTCTGTACCAATAGCTGTTCACAGGAGGTAGAAAAAGCAAAGTTAAAAATGTATAAATTACAGGTTTTAGTGAATCTTTTCCCATAAAAATATTTATTAATCCCTTTGGCTTCTCCTGTTCTATAACATACTGTTTTCAGATTGCATTTTGTGGTGTCAGGTCATCTTTAAGCCAGATTCTTCAAACTGCGACATTGTCGCAATCCTACTCCAGTAAAGAGTTGGCATAGGAAATGGAGTAAAATCTCAAAACAGAAGTGTTAGACTTAAAGGGGTTGTCCGGGTTCAGAGCTGAACCCGGATATACAGTTAGGTCCATATATATTTGGACAGAGACAACATTTTTCTAATTTTTTTTCTGTACATTACCACAATGGATTTTGAACAAAACAATTCAGACGCAGTTGAAGTTCAGACTTTCAGCTTTAATTCAGTGGGTTGAACAAAATGAGTGCATAAAAACATGAGGAACTAAAGCATTTTTTAACCTTAATCCCTTCATTTCAGGGGCTCAAAAGTAATTGGACAAATTAAATAATTGTAAATAAAATGTTAATTTCTAATACTTGGTTGAAAACCCTTTGTTGGAAATGACTGCCTGAAGTCTTGAGCTCATGGACATCACCAGACGCTGTGTTTCCTCCTTTTTAATGCTCGGCCTTTACTGCAGCGGTTTTCATTTGCTGTTTATTTGTGGCCTTTCTGTCTGAAGTTTAGTCTTTACCAAGTGAAATGCTCTTTTGGGTCCAGATCCGGTGACTGACTCGGCCATTCAGGAATATTCCACTTCTTTGCTTTAACCCCTTAAGGACCGGGCTCATTTTCACCTTAAGGACCAGGCCATTTTTTGCAAATCTGACCAGTGTCACTTTAAGTGCTCATAACTTTAAAACGCTTTGACTTATCCAGGCCATTCTGAGATTGTTTTTTCGTCACATATTGTACTTCATGACACTGGTAATATGAAGTCAAAAAAATTATTTTTTTTGCACAAAAAAATACCAAATTTACCAAAAATTTGAAAAAAATTAGCAAATTTCAAAGTTTCAGTTTCTCTACTTCTGTAATACATAGTAATACCCCAAAAAATTGTGATGACTTTACATTCCCCATATGTCTACTTCATGTTTGAATTGTTTTGGGAATGATATTTTATTTTTTGGGGATGTTATAAGGCTTAGAAGTTTAGAAGCAAATCTTGAAATTTTTCAGAAATTTACAAAAACTCAATTTTTAGCGACCAGTTCAGGTCTGAAGTCACTTTGCGAGGCTTACATAATAGAAACCACCCAAAAATGACCCTATCTAAGAAACTACACCCCTCAAGGTATTCAAAACTGATTTTGCATACATTGTTAACCCTTTAGGTGTTGCACAAGAGTTATTGGCAAATGGGGAGGAAATTTGAGAATTTCATATTTTTGTCAAATTTTTCATTTTAACCCATTTTTTCCACTAACAAAGCAAGGGTTAACAGCCAAACAAGATTGTATCTTTATTGCCCTGACTCTGCCGTTTACAGAAACACCCAATATGTGACCGTAAACTACTGTACGGCCACACAGCGGGGCGTAGAGTGAAAGGTGCACCGTTTGGTTTTTGGAAGGCTGATTTTTATGGACTGGTTTTTTGACACCATGTCCCATTTGAAGCCCCCTGATGCACCCCTAGAGGAGAAACTCCCTAAAAGTGACCCCATCTAAGAAACTACACCCCTCAAGGTATTCAAAACTGATTTTACATACGTCGTTAACCCTTTAGGTGTTGCACAAGAGTTATTGGCAAATGGGGATGAAATTTGAGAATTTCATTTTTTTGCCTAATTTTCAATTTTAACCCATTTTTTCCACTAACAAAGCAAGGGTTAACAGCCAAACAAGATTGTATCTTTATTGCCCTGACTCTGCCGTTTACAGAAACACCCCATATGTGGCCGTAAACTACTGTATGGCCACACAGCGGGGCGTAGAGTGAAAGGTGCGCCGTTTGGTTTTTGGAAGCCAGATTTTGCTGGACTGGTTTTTTGACACCATGTCCCATTTGAAGCCCCCCTGATGCACCCCTAGATTATAAACTCCATAAAAGTGACCCCATCTAAGAAACTACACCCCTCAAGCTATTCAAAACTGATTTTACAAACTTTGTTAACCCTTTAGGTGTTGCACAAGATTTAATGGAAAATAGAGACACAATTTCAAAATTTCACATTTTTGGCAGATTTTCCATTTTAATATTTTTTTACAGTTACAAAGCAAGGGTTAACAGCCAAACAAAACTCAATATTTATGGCCCTTATTCTGTAGTTTACAGAAACACCCCATATGTGGTCGTAAACTGCTGTACGGGCACACGGCAGGGTGCAGAAGGAAAGGAATTCCATACGGTTTTTGGAAGGCAGGTTTTGCTGGACTGTTTTTTTTTACACCATGTCCCATTTGAAGCCCCCCTGATGCACCCCTAGAGTAAAAACTCCAAAAAAGTGACTCCATTTTAGAAACTACGGGATAGGGTGGCAGTTTTGTTGGTACTAGTTTAGGGTACATATGATTTTTGGTTGCTCTATATTACACTTTTTGTGCAGCAAGGTAACAAGAAATAGCTTTTTTGGCACGTTTTTTTTTTTGTTATTTACAACATTCATCTGACAGGTTAGATCATGTGGTATTTTTATAGGGCAGGTTGTCGCGGACGCGGCGATACCTAATATGTATACATTTTTTTTTATTTATGTAAGTTTTATACAATAACTTCATTTTTAAAACCAAAAAAATGTTTTAGTGTCTCCATATTCTAAGAGCCATAGTTTTTTCAGTTTTTGGGCGATTATCTTGAGTAGGGTCTCATTTTTTGCGGGATGAGATGACGGTTTGATTGGCACTATTTTGGGGTGCATATGACTTTTTGATCGCTTGCTATTACACTTTTTGTGACGTAAGATGGCAAAAAATGGCTTTTTTTACACTGTTTTTATTTTTATTTTTTTACGGTGGTCATCTGAGGGGTTAGGTCATGTGATATTTTTATAGAGCCGGTCGATACGGACGCGGCGATACCTAATATGTATACTTTTTTTTTATTTATGTAAGTTTTACAGAATGAGTTCATTTTTGAAAAAAAAAAAATCATGTTTTAGTGTTTCCATAGTCTAAGAGCCATAGTTTTTTCAGCTTTTGGGCGATTATCTTGAGTAGGGTCTCATTTTTTGCGGGATGAGATGACGGTTTGATTGGTACTATTTTGGCGTACATGCGACTTTTTTGATCACTTTTATTACCTTTTTTGGGAAGTAAGGTGGGCAAAATTTCAATTTTCTCATAGTTTTTATTTTTTTATTTTTATGGCGTTCACCGTGCGGGGAAAGTAACATGACCATTTTATAGATCAGGTCGTTACGGACGCGGCGATACCTAATATGTGTAGTTTATTTTATTTTTTTAATTTTTATTCAGTGATAAATGTTTTTTTTTTTATCTTAACTTTTTTCACTTTTTTTTACATTTTTGTGACCCAGACCCACTTGGTTCTTGAAGATCCAGTGGGTCTGGTGTCTGTATAATACAGTACAGAACAATATATATTGTTCTGTACTGTATTTTACTTACACTGAACAGATCTGTGCTTTTAGCATAGATCTGTTCAGCACCATGGACAGCAGGACGCCTGAGCAGGCGTCCTGTTGCCATGGGAACCCTCCCCGTCTGCTCAGAACTTCGCAGACGGGGAAGGGTAAGCACGGGGCTGAGGGGGGCTCTCTGGGGGCTCTCTCCCTCTCCATCGGGGGGCTGCAAAGGCACAGCAGCCCCCCGATGGAGAGGGAGGGAGCTCCCTGACCGATGACAGTTAACTTTTTCCATACAGCGGTCCGTACGGACCGCGGTATGGAAAGGGTTAAACGGCTGACATCTTCACAGATGTCAGCCGTTTATACCAGGGTGCCAGCAATGTGCTGGCACCCTGGTACAACCACTAGAAGCCAACGATCGTTCATGGGGAGGCGGGCGGGGGATCGCGATCCCGCCTGCCGCACCGCCCGCCTCCCGCAACGCCCCCACCGCCTGCGACACCCGCACCACCCTCCGGCATCAAATCGTGCAGGGGTGCAGGGGGGGGTGAAAAATATTTATTTTAGCCACTCTATAGTTTCTGATCCCCGCGGTCAGGTACCGCGGCGATCAGAAACTGCAAAAAGCGCAGCAAACCGCAGGTCTGAATTGACCTGCGGTTTGCTGCGATCGCCGATACGGGGGGGTCAAATGACCCCCCCCCTGCATTGTTACGGGATGCCGGCTGAATGATTTCAGCCGAAATCCCGTTCCAATTAACCCCTGGGGCGCCGGAATACAGATTTTAAGTCAGGACGTACCGGTACGTCCTGGGTCCTTAAGGACTCGGGAAATAGGGCGTACCGGTACGTCCTAGGTCCTTAAGGGGTTAATAAACTCCTGGGTTGCTTTGGCTTTATGTTTTGGGTCATTGTCCATCTGTATTATGAAACGCTGACCAATCAGTTTGGCTGGATTTGAGCACACGGTATGTGTCTGAAAACTCCAGAATTCATCCGGCTGCTTCTGTCCTGTGTCACATCATCAATAAACCCTAGGGCCCGGGGCCACTGGCAGCCATGCATGCCCAGGCCATCAGACTGCCTCCACCGTCTTTTATAGATGATGTGGTATGCTTTGGATCATGAGCTGTACCATGCCTTCGCCATACTTTTTTCTTTCCATCATTCTGGTAAAGGCTGATCTTGGTTTCATCTGTCCAAAGAATGTTCTTCCAGAAGTGTGCTGGTTTTTTAAGATGCTTTTTTAGCAAAGTCCAATCTAGCCGCCTTATTCTTGAGGCTGATGAGTGGCTGCACCGTGCAGTGAACCCTCTGTAGTTACTTTCATGCAGTCTTCTCTTTATGGTAGATTTGGATATTGATACGCCTATATCCTGGAGAGTGTTGTTCACTTGGTTGGCTGTTGTGAAGGGGTTTATCTTCACCATGGTAATTATTCTGCCACTGTTGTCTTCTGTGGGTGTCCAGGTCTTTTTTGCATTGTTGAGTTCACCAGTGCTTTCTTTCTTTCTCAGGATGTACCAAACTGTAGATTTTGCCACTCCTAATAGTGCAGCAATTTCTCAGATGTTTTTTTTCTGATTTTGCAGATGAAGGACGGCTTGTTTCACCTGCATGGAGAGCTCTTTTGACCGCCTGTTTAGTTCTCAGCAAAATCTTCAATGTGCAAGCACCGCACCTCAAATCAACTTCAGGCCTTTTATGTGCTTAATTGAAAATGAAATTATGGAGGAATTGCCCGCACCTGCCCATGAAACAGCCTTTGAGTCAATTGTCCAAATAATTTTGGTCTCTTGAACAACAGGGTGCCACATGTAAAGGAGCTGAAACTCTTAAACCCTTCATCCAATTTTAATATGGATACCCTCAAATGAAAGCTAAAAGTCTGGACTTTATGTCCATGTCCATTATATAACTATAACTTGAATATGTTTTAGTAAACAGGTAATAAAAACAAAATTGGTGTCAGTGTCCAAATATACATGGACCTAACTGTACTTAGAATTTCATCCAGGCAGCCCCCCATGTTATGAGCATCGGAGCATTTCATGCTCCGATGCTCTCCCTTGCCCTGTGCTGGATCGCACAGGGCAAAGGCATTTTATGGAGTTCTGGTGACGTCCTGAGCTCTCCATAAGGACTACTAGGCGGAGGCTTCCAGCCAGCAGTGTTCCTGGTGACATCGCCGGCTCTGATGGGCGAGCTTTAGTGCTGCCCTAGCCATTTTACAAGTTAGGGCAGCGCGAAGGCCTGCCCATCAGAGCCGGTGATGTCACCGGGCTCACAGCTGGGCAGGAGCCTCCACCTAGCAGTCCTTATGGGGTACTACCTGGGTGAAATTGTGGCTCTGAACCCGGACAACCCCTTTAAAGATCCACCAAATGTACAGTCCTGATCAAAAGTTTAAGACCACTTGAAAAATGGCAAAAAATCATGTTTAGCATGGCTGGATCTTAACAAGGTTCCAAGTAGAGCTTCAACATGCAACAAGAAGAAATGGGAGTGAGACAAAACATTTTTTGAGCATTCAATTTAATGAAAATAACGAATAAACTAAAACAGGCTGTTTTTCAGCTGATCAAAAGTTTAGGACCACACCTCAAAAAAAAAAAAAAAAAAAACCCAAAACAGAAATCCAACTTCCAAACTTGAACTCAGTAATGAGAATCTCCGCCGTTTGTTTATCACTTCCAAAATTTGTTTCGGCATGCTTGATGCAAGCGTTTCCATGAGGTGAGTGGGAACATTTCTCCAAGTGGTGAAGACGGCCGCACGAAGGCCATCTACTGTCTGGAACTGTTGTCCATTTTTGTAAACTTCCCTTGCCATCCATCCCCAAAGGTTCTCAATTGCATTTAGATCAGGGGAACACGCAGGATGGGCCAAAAGAGTGATGTTATTCTCAATGGAAGAAGTCCCTTGTCCTGCGGGCATTGTGTACTGTAGCGTTGTCCTGTTAAAAAACCCAGTCGTTACCACACAGACGAGGGCCCTCAGTCATGAGGAATGCTCTCTGCAACATCTGGACATAGACAGCGGCCGTTTGACGCCCCTGCACTTCCTGAAGCTCCATTGTTCCACTGAAGGAAAAAGCACCCCAGACCATTATGGCTCCACTGGTGGGATCTGGTTGTCATGCCAGTAATGTTGGAAACCATCAGGACCATCAATGTAAATTTTTTCTCATCAGAGAATAAATAAAACTTTCTTGCACCTTTGAATGTCCCATGTTTGGTGCTCTCTTGCATAGTCCAAACGAGCAGTTCTGTGGCGTTAAAGGAGACGAGGTCTTTGAAGATGTTTTTTTGTTTTTGAAGCCCTTCAGTCTCAGATGCCGTCTGATGGTTATGGGGCTGCAGTCAGCACCAGTAAGGGCCTTAATTTGGGTCGAGGATCGTCCAGTATCTTGACGGACAGCCAATTGGATCCTCCGGCTCAGTGCTGATGAAATTTTTTTGTGTCTTCCACTTGACTTTTTTGTTCCATAACCCTCAGGATCATTTAAGAAATTCCAAATGACTGTCTTACTGCGTCCCACCTCAGCAGCGATGGCGCGCTGTGAGAGACCCTGCTTATGCAGTTCAACAACCCGACCACGTTCAAAAAGGGAGAGTTTTTTTGCCTTTGCCATCACAACGTGTGACTACCGGACAGAAAATGACAATGAATCCACATCTTTGCACAGATTTGGCCTTTTAAAGGCATGTGGTCCTAAAATTTGGATCAGCTGAAAAAGAGCCTGTTTCAGTTTAATTGTTATTTTCAATTAATTAAATGCTCAAAAAATGTTTTGTCTCACTCTCATTTCTTCTTGTTGCATGTTGAAGCTCTACTTGGAACCTTGTTAAGATCCAACAATGTAAAATATGATTTTTTTTGCCATTTTTCAAGTGGTCTTAAACTTTTGATCAGGACTGTATCAGACAAATTGTGGTGTCATGAGTAAGGATCTTGATGTATTGATCCATAACACGTAGACACGAGTGTACTTGTCTATGGGATTTTTTACTGCTTGAGAAATAAAGGTCACCACTTTTATGGGAAGCTGGATTTCTTTTCTTCCATTTTTGAGTTGCTCAAGCATGACGTGTTCGAGGCATTTCCTTGCTTCCTGGGCGGAGAGCAGGTGAGTGCTGTTTAATTACTTTGGGCCATTAGACAAATTGTGTAACATTTTGATACATTTGGTGCAAATTACTTTAACGCAGACTCCTGCGAAACTGACTTTGAAAATTCCCCTCATGATAAATCTTCCCCATAGTTCTGCACAGGAGCTGTATACACAAAGCAGTTGTAGATTTTTATTGAAGACAGTTTCTAAAATTTTTTATTTTAGAGGCATCGGGGACAGCAACAAACTGGTTACAAAAGTATAGATAGCTATATTGTTTATTTTCTTATACAGATACAGTGTTTGGCTACACGCACACGACCGTTGTGTGTTTTGCAGTCTGCAAATTGCGGATCCGCAAAACACGGATGGCGTCCGTGTGCGTTCCGCGGAACGGCACGGACAGCCATTGATATAACTGCCTATTCTTGTCCGCACAACGGACAGGAATAGGACAGGTTATATTTTTTTTGCGGACCACAGAACAGAGCAACGGATGCGGACAGCACACGGAGTGCTGTCCGCATCTTTTGCGGCCCAATTAAAGTGAATGGGTCCGCACCCGAGCCGCAGACCAAAACAACGGTCGTGTGCACGAGGCCTTACTTTAATGGAGAAATGACACATTCCACAACTGCAGCTGGAGCTCTTCTAAATCACATCGCGGTCACGTCGTCTCTTACAAGTCCAAGAACACATCGCTTAAACACCAATATTCTCCACCGCTGCTTTGCTATTGTAAAGGCACATATGCTACATTAGATGTCTGGACCTTTCTGCTGGGTCATCTTTGTAACATATTGTTACGGTGACAGCTATATGTTTACCGCTGTATCGTCGCCCCGCCATGTTATTGACAATGCTATAATACCAGTTACATCAGTCTTGCGATCCATTTTGAAAGCTTGTGGCCTCTTCTATACAATGGGAACATCTGAAGTACCCGAGGATTAAAATGATATAGTACTGTACATAGATCACGCATATTCCACCATCTTCTCGCTAGCTGTGAATGTGTTTCTGACAGACCACAATGGGTTTGACAGATATTCTATTGTCTGACTTGAAGCAGCAGTTACGCCTAATAACATTGTTGTTACAGATGAGATGAGCAAAAATCTATCTGTCTGACACAATGGACGGCTGGGTGCATGCTCGTCTACAAATAGGTACATAAAGATGTACATGCACACACGCAGGTATATAAACCGGCATGCATACCGTCATACGTATTCAGTGCTATGTGAAGGAATACATACCAGCCTCATTTAAAGGGGTTGTTGCCTATCGACAGTTGTCACTCGCACAACTTAGCTGAGTGGGGCAGTTATTTTTCCCTACATCAAATGAATGGGCAGTGCCTGGCATAACCTTGATGTCTCTTGGTAATAGAAATCAGCAAAACATGTCCTTTGCAGACCCTGACCGAGCAGGGAACGTTTAGAGATTCCAGCTCTGAAGCCTGCAGATTTGTAAATGCAGCTCTGGTCTATAATACATGCTGTAATTCACGATCAGTTCAAGCTAAGTTATGCATTGTGGCCCTTTCTGTGACCTGCATCCCGATTCCTCCCCCCCTTGACTGCTAACAATGCAGTTCCTCTATAGTGGGGAGTCCTGCACAGGTAATAGCAAAGGAAGTGAGACCAACCTGCCTCCAAGGGACCCCCAGAAGCTGCATGGGACGTTTCCATAAGGGTCCATTCACACGTTCCGCAAATGTATTGTGGATCCGCAAAACACGGATACTGGCCATGTGCATTCTGTATTTTGCGGACCGCACATGACCGGGCCCTGTGATAGAAATGCCTATTCTTGTCCATGATTGCGGGCAAGATTAGGACATTCTGTATCTTTTCTAAGGAGCCGCGGCACGGAACTATGGATGTGGACAGCACACGGTGTGCCGTCTGCACCTTTTGCTACCCCATTGAAATGAATGGGTCCACACCCGTTCCACAAAATTGCAGAGGGGATGCAGACCCTGAACTATGGACGTCTGAGTGGACCCTGATACAAATTCCCTTTGTCCTCTAAGGCAGGGCTGGCCAACATGCGGCTCTCCAGCTGTTGCAAAACTTCAACTCCCAGCATGCCCAGACAGCCTACAACTATCAGCCTACAGCAAGGCAAGGTGGGAATTGTAGTTTTACAACAGCTGGAGAGCCGCAGGTTGGCCAGCCCTGCTCTAAGACATAACTGCTTTTTTAGACCCTCCCTTCCAGAGGACCCCCCCCCATCAAAAACGAAAAGCGACATGATGATGCAGTGTCTATGGAAGTGTTATACTACATCTAGTGTTGAGCAAAGTCAAATCAACTGCCTTCAATCCGAATTTTATGGAAAATTCAATTCACCGCGAAACAGAATCATTTGTTGGTAACAAATCAATTTCCCCAAAAATGACGGTAAAAACAAAAACAAATGCATACTCATCTCATCCATTTGTGCACAAAGAGGCCGTAGTGGCCATCTTGATTGAAGATACCGCCCAGCCAGCATGATGACGTTATCTTTTCACTGCGCAAGATTTCGTGTGGTGTGCAAGATGGTGGTGACAGCTTCTACACAAGCAAATGGATAAGGTGAGTATTTTTTATTTTTACCCTGCTTAACCCCAGAAAGGTTTAAATGGTGGCCTCAGATCCCGCGATCAGCAATAAATGCAGCATCTGAGGGGTTCAATGACGGGGAGTGATGCGATCGCCATTCCCCATCATTGCTCCCGCTACATATAAAGACATGTGCTTCTTGATTACCCTGATTAACCCCTGAAAGGCCTAAATAGTAGCCTCAGCTGCCGCGATCAGCCATGAACACGGCATTGGAGGGGTTCAATGATGTTGGGTGGCGCGATCGCCATTCCCCATCATTGCACCCGCTACACACAAGGAAATGCACTTTATGACAAAGCAGTCAAATCGAACTTCGCTCATCTCTAACTACATCACAGCAGGAAATGGAGGAGTCTGTTGGTCAGAACTGCTTCCCGTCAGGGTGGATTTGGGGGAAAAAAAATCCTTAAAAGTAGACCCAAGTTGTAGACAAGTCCCAGTAGATAGGGACAACAGAAGTAGGTGGGACCAGCAATACCATAGTGCAGCACAAACTACCAGCCCAGCAAAACCCAATACCATAGTGCAGCATAAAATACTGCCCTATCGCCTTGGGGCACTTACTTTCACACTTGCTTTTTTCTTTTCCAGCATAGAGTTCCGTCCTAAGGGAAAATAACTTATCAGTTTAATCCCCATGCATTCTGAAGGGAGAAAAATTCGTTCAGGATGTCTTCAGTTCAGTCTTTTTGACTGATCAGGCAAAAGATAAAACCAGAGCATGCTACGGTTTTATCTTCGGTCGAAAAAAACTGAAGACTTGCCTGAAATTTTTTCCATAGGAATGTATTAGTGCCGGATCCGGCATTCAAAATATGCATGCGCAGACCGAATAAAAGGTGAAAAAAATTAATGCCGGATCAGTTTTTCTGGATGACACCGGAAAGATGGATCCGGCATTTTAATGCATTTTTCTGACTGATCAGGCATTTTTAAGATTGATCAGGATCCTGATCAGTCTTACAAATGCCATCAGTTGGCATACGTTTTGCCTGATCACTCTGCCGCAAGTGTGAAAGTAGCCTTACTAAGGACGGTAATACAGTTGAATTCAGGAGGACACCTACAGCTGCTGGACTGCTGTATAAGTACTTGATGCTCCCTAGCATTAATTTATTAATTAATGCCGAGAGTATCAGATCATTAAGTACCTGGCCAGAAGCCATGAGGAGGGCTCAGGCGGCCCCCTGTGTATCAACCCATCATTTCCCTGTAGGGTATATGGTTTCAATGGTCCTATGAAGTATTGTCACACTGCACATCATGTTGTCCCTCTTTAAGAACCTTTGGGTATTGAATAAAGATCTCATCAGTGGGGGTCCCTCCATCAAGAATGAGATGCCGGGAGTCATCTCTGGAGTGAACGGAGCAGTGGTCACACACAGTCAATTCAACATTATGGAAGAGAAGTCTAGTAAAGCATTCGGCTATCTCCCAGTGATCGGACCCCCACCGATCAGAGGCTTATCACCTGTATTGTGGATAATGGGTAGATTCCTATGGTCGGACAACCCTTTTAAAGAGCACCACAGTGCAGCCTGAACCAGCAACATTTTTACATTTTAAGAGGGGTTTTAAGAAGAGTATATATGTCACATAAACCCTGTAACACTGTTACGAGAGCACAACGGAGGTATCGAGCTAGGTATAATCGGTTCAATGTGCGCCCGTGACTCCGAGCTGTGATCCACAGCCTTTCAGCTCTAGTTGGGTTGTTATATAGCCTTTAATCCTGCGTAGGGTTATAACCTGCGCCCTTCTCCTGCAAGGCATCTGTACAAAAATAATAATCTTCCAAAACAGACAACATTGTGATTATTGATCTGTCGTGCTGCAGTTGGCAGCGGAAAGTGGAGCTCGAGACATTATTGTCAAGAAAAGATTCTGAATCTTCCCGTTATTATCTGGTTATAAAAGCACAATGAATACAAATTTTCCAAGCAGATGTCATTCCCTCACAACAGAATAACATTTTACCATTATAATTTGGATAAATAGGTCTGTAAAATTGATCTGCGGCATAAAAACTTTCTTCCGAAAAGTGCAAAGTAACATAATGAAATGAAACATTAAAAAATGGATTAACATAAAATGCTTTATGACCTCAAAGTAGGTCTCGTAATCTGTTTTTTGGGTTTTTTTTTTTGCCTAAAAACAAATTGTTTAAATCTGAGAGGAAGCGACATTTTATAGGAGATCATAGACTTAACGCAAGTTTGTATCATGGAAGTCTTTACGATAATTAGACCCGAAAATTTGAACTTCAAGTCGGCGTGATAGAGTTTAATGCAGAAGGGAGATAAATAGGCGCATACTGAGCAAAGGCAATAAGCCACCTGATTGTGGAGACGATAGCGGTGACAGCCTCGTTAATAGGGTTTTAATATGATCATTTGCAAACTAATTCTAAGAACAAAGTTTTCTTCCAAATCTTAACCAATCAGTTCTCTGACAAATGCCAAACCTGCATTTGTACCAACCAACTATCTATCTATCTATCTATCTATCTATCTATCTATCTATCTATCTATCTAATTATTACCTATCTATCTATTATCTATCTATTGTCTGTCAATATGTATCTATCTATCTATTTTATATTTCATCTGCCATCTTGTATCTGTAAAAATGGTGACCCAATGCCAAATTGCCTTGGGAATAAATTGGGTCACCATTTTTACATATTTTGGAGATATCTATCTATCTATCTATCTATCTATCTATCTATCTATCTATCTATCTATCTATCTATCTATCTATCTATCTTCATATCTAACTCTCTATCTAATGTATCTCTCATATCATCTTTTAACTATATATCTTCTGTTCATCTATCTTTTTTATATCTATCATTATATATCTATCTATCTTCTATTTATCTACAGTATCGATTTCTATCTGCTGCTTCTTTTTGAATATTGGATCTATCTATTATCTATCTTTCTATCTATCAATCTATTATCTATCTATTGTCTGTCTGTCCATCTGTATATATCTATTTTATATTTCATCTGCAATCTTCTATCTATCTATCTATCTATCTATCTATCTATCTATCTATCTATCTATTATCTATCTCTGTCTGTCCATCTGTATCTATCTATCTATTATCTGTCTGTCTGTCTATCTATCCATCCATCTATTATCTATCTATTGTCTGTCTGTCCATCTGTATCTATCAATCTATTTTATATTTTATCTGCCATCTTATATCTATCTATCTATCTATCATCTATCTATCTACTATCAATAGAAAGAAAGAAACAAACAGATAGACGGATAAATAGATGGATGGATAGAGTGGTAGATACATAATATTAATTTCTGTCTGTTTAGCCTATGATATTCACGCCATTGGTATATCTGCAAAGTAGAATACTGTACTTTATTTCCTCCAATACTCAAGTGAAATTACTCTATGACTTATTTTGTACTTGTGAAGAAAAATTACATTGTGGACCCTGGGGATAGGAATGATGAGAATAACGACTTACTGAATCCACTGCCAGTAAAGACATAATGGATAATAAACTGGATGTTAATAGGCTTAATGCTTCAGTAAATATTTCTAGAATCCCATGTGTTTGAGAGGTGAAGCTCCGAAGTTCTCTGATTGCAGATTTAGGCAGGTATTGAGCAAACCCAGTGTGAACAGGTCCCGAGTGCATCTCTCTGCTCACCCTATGTTCTTGTACTTTTATACTTCAGGGTATAGAACTTCCAAATGCTGGAGTATTTTTAAGGCTACTTTCACACTAGCGTCGGGTTCCGCTTGTGAGCTCCGTTTGAAGAGTCTCACAAGCGGCCCGAACGCATCCGTCCAGCTACCAATGCATTCTGAGTGGACGCGGATCCGCTCAGAATGCATCAGTCTGGCGGCGTTCAACCTCCGCTCCGCTCAGCAGGCGGACACCCGAACGCTACTTGCAGCGTTCGGGTGTCCGCCTGCCCGTGCGGAGGCAAACGGATCCGTCCAGACTTACAATGTAAGTCAATGGGGACGGATCCATTTGAAGTTGACACAATATGACTCAATTTTCAAACGGATCCGTCCCCCATTGACTTTCAAAGTAAAGTCTGGACGGATCCGTCTGAACTACTTTCACACTTAGAATTTTTTTTAAACTATAATGCAGACGGATCCGTTCTGAACGGATCCAAACGTCTGCATTATAGGAGCGGAACCGTCTGTGAAGACATCAGACGGACCCGCTCTGAACGCAAGTGTGAAAGTAGCCTTATACTACTGACATGGATCATTTTTATGGAATGGCAAAACATTAATTACCGAATTGGAAGACTTTGATTGTGTAATTCAAGTCCAACTTTTTTTTTGCATTGTAAGTTTTTTAAAACATCTCTGAATATATTTTTCCCGCAAGGTTTATCTAGAGGACACTCACTACTACACTTTACTGGAGGAGCTCCTGACACTTTAAATACGCCCTAAATTGTAAGCTGAAGGCTCAGACACGGCGGTAGATAACATCAGACAGTCTGTAGAAGCATTTGTAACCATGGGAACAGTCATTGAAATCCAAAGTGTGTTTCAGAATTCCACCATAACTTGGCTGGACACAGAAACGAGATAAAGGTCTGCTATAACAAGTGATTTGGAGATTTTAGGCTGACTGACTGGTGAAATTGTCGCCCTAATAATAGTCCTTAGGCGGACGAATCCCCATTGAAAAATTGATTGGCCGGGTTGGATTGTCCTGGTCTTTAGAAAGTGACTATTAAAAATGGTAGATTGTCATATGGAAAGTCAAGTCTGATATTCTGTGATTTGTCATATTCTATTTGGTCATTGGATGGTAAAAATAATGTATGTATTCGCTGACAGCAAACAGAGATCTTGAAAATGGTAGAGAATAAAAAAGAATAGCTGCAAGTGAATGGATTACTATGGGAACTGTGCACTGTGAGGCGATGGGATCCGTCTCCCTGCTGTTCCCTTACCCTCTCAAAGCTGCCGTTTTATGGACAGAGAGAGAGAAGCTGCAGCCAGGGTTGTGACAGGTAACCATGGGGCCCCAATTCAAAATGGTTTCCAATGCACCATGATCACCTTCAGCACCAAGTTCAGAACATGAACACCTTGTGGTTATTTTGGTGTCCCCTAAAATACAGGAATAATGCACTTAGTGAAATCACAGTGGAATAATAATAATAATCTTTATTTATATAGCGCCAATATATTCCACAGTGCTCTACAATTCAGGAGCGTGCCTAGGTGGTTTGGCACCCGGGGCGGGTCCTTTCTCTGCTCCCCCCCCCCCCCCAATACTATAAAAAAATCGTACCTCCTCACAGAAGTATTGCCCTCATTGTACAACCTTTACAGTAGTTTTGTACAGATGTGTGCCCCCTAACAGTAGTTTTTCCCACATTGTGCCCCCTTAAAGTACTTATCCCTTCATTGTACCCCCTCACAGTAGTTATGCCCTTTCTGTGCCCCTTTCACAGTAGTAAGGCCCTCTTTGTGCCCCCTTCACAGTAATAATCCCCATTGTGCCCCCTTCATAGTAATAATTATCCCTATTGTGCCCCCTTCATAGTAATAATCCCCATTGTGCCTCCTTCATAGTAATAATGCCTCTTAATAGTAGTAATGCCCATTGTACCCCCTTCATAGTAATAATGCCCATTGTGCCCCCTTCATAGTAATAATTATCCCCATTGTGCCCCCTTCATAGTACTAATCCCCATTGTTCCCCCTTCATAGTAATAATCCCCATTGTGCCTCCTTCACAGTAATAATGCCTCTTAATAGTAGTAATGCCCATTGTACCTCCTTCACAGTAATAATGCCCTCTGTGCCACCTTCATTGTAGTAATTCCCTCTGTGCACTGTGCCTCCTTCAGAGTAGTAATGTCCTCTGTGCACTGTGCCCCCTCCATAGTAGAAATGTCCATTGTGCCTCCTTCACAGTAATAATGCCTCTTAATAGTAGTAATGCCCATTGTACCTCCTTCACAGTAATAATGCCCTCTGTGCCACCTTCATTGTAGTAATTCCCTCTGTGCACTGTGCCTCCTTCAGAGTAGTAATGCCCTCTGTGCACTGTGCCCCCTCCATAGTAGAAATGTCCATTGTGCCCCCTTCACATTAGCAATGCCCATTCTGCCCCCTTTAGAGTAGAAATGCCCATTGTGCCCCCTTCACATTAGCAATGCCCATTGGTGCCCCCTCCAGAGTAAAAATGCCCATTGTGCCTCCACCCAGAGTAGAAATGCCCATTGTGCCCCCTTCACAATAGCCATGCCCATTGTACTCCCTCCAGAGTAGAAATGCCCATTGTGCCCTCTCCAGAGTAGAAATGCCTTCTGTGCCCCATCTGTGTTTAAAAAAAAAAAAAAAACACTGTACCTACTCACCTTGTCCCGTTCCTGAAGCTCACAGTCCTCTCTCCCCTGCAGACACAGATCGCTCTGCATCACGGTGTGGGCGGAGCTTATGCAGATTTCCGGACTGCAGGCTCATCCCACACAGGCCAGCAGCGCGATCTGTGCCTGCAGGCTCCCTGCTTCACCATTCTGCGCTGACGGCCTAAGCAATGACAGGACCACAGCTCCCTGCGCTCCAGCAATGAGCGCTTTCATCTGTATTGATGGAAGCGCTCATTGCTTCAGGACTCTGGCACCCCCTGAGAGCCGACACCCAGGGCAGACCGAATCTGTAGTGCTTATGGATGCGGTGGAGAGTTTGGTGGAGGATCAGGTTCAGAAAATGATGATAAATAGGCTATATATGGAGAGGATTTAGATCAGGGGATGTGATAGGCCACCCTAAAAAGATGTGTTTTTAGGGAGCGCCTAAAACTGTGCATATTGTAATTTAACCTAATCTTATGGGGTAGAGCATTTCAGAGAACTGGTGCAGCTCGGGAGAAGTATTGAAGCCTGGAGTGAGAGGTTGGGATTATGGTGTATGTCAGTCGTAAATCATTTGCAGAGAGTAGAGCACAGGTAGGGTGGTAGACAGAGATGAGGGAAGAGATGTAGGAGGGTGCAGCACTGGGGAGAGCTTTGTGGGTGAGATAATGCACACAGTAATGTCTTAGTGAAGATCTATTGCACACAGTGATGTCACAGAAGAGTGCAAGTATAATGCATATACAATGATGCAATTGTGATAGCATAATTTACACACTGATGTGGGGTAATGCACACAGCGATGTCACAGTGCAAACCTAATGCACACAGTGATGTCATAGTGCAAACCCAATGCACACAGTGAGGCCAAAGTAGAAGCATAATGCACACATTGATGTGACAGTAGTGGGATAATATGCATAGTAATATCATTGCACTTGCTTGGATAATGCACACTGTGATGTCATAGTAGGGAAATAATGCACACAGTGATGTCTCAGTACAGGACTAATCTACTCTTCATGTTATAGCACAGGAATTATACCAGTGGTCAGCAATCTTCAACACTCCAGCTGCTGTGAAACTACAACTCCCAGCATGCAAACTTACTTGGCTGTTCTCGTAACTCCCATAATATTGAATGGCGCATTCCAGGAATTGTAGTTTCAGAACAGCTGGAGTGCTGAAAGTTGCCGATCCCTTAATTATACCATCAGTGATGTCACAGTCCAGGGATAATGCACACAGTGATGTCACAGTACAGAAATAATGCACATAGTGATGTCTTAGTAGTGGGATAATGCACACAGCAATGTCACAGGGCAGGGATATCATAGCACAGGAATGATGCGCGCACAAATAGTCATGATCTGCAAAGGAAACAAATGCATAATCATGTCACATGCAGGCGTTATGAAGTCCCGTCACAGGGTTAATACAGAGACGTCATAGCTGAGGAATGATGCACACAGCAGAGGTAGCCATAGGACAGAGTCCATAGTAAAACTTAGGAAGGGTCTGCATTCAGCTTTCTGCCCCCCCTCCATCATTCATAGTCATCATTAACTGCACCTTATCCACAGTAAATGGGAGCCCCTTTGTTGGGCCCCGACAGCAGCTGCTATGCTTGTTACCCTGGTAGTGCCAGACTAGGCAATATTCGTTTTTTGCGATATTTCGCACATTTTTTGCATAGAATTTGTGATCTCCAGTCATTATTTTCGCGATTGCGCAAATCTGCACTAATGATGCGCAGATTTTTTGCGCAATACATGCAACTTCACATTTTAGCAGGTGTTGGGCGCGAATATTCGAATTGCAAAAATTAATCACAAATATCGGCACCTCGAGAATAAGCGAATATTTAGAATATAGTGATATATATTCGTAATTTTGAATATTCTAGATTTTTTTTTTACATCAGTAACCTCCCTTCTTGCTTGCTCTCTCTGGTAGGCAGGTTAGCGGACGCAGTATAGAGTCAACAACCAAGTCTTTAAATTAAACAGTTCAGTGTTTATTCACACATTAAGGCCTCATGCAATTTGCGGAACGGCACGGACAGCCTTTAATATACATCCCTATTCTTGTCCGCAAAGCGCGGACAAGAATAGGACATGTTATTTTTTTTTTTGCGGGGCCACGGAACGGAGCAACGGATGCGGACAGCACACGGAGTGCTGTCCACATCTTTTGCGGCCCCATTGAAGTGAATGGGCTGCATCCGAGCCGCCAAAACGGCGGCTCGGATGCGGACCAAAGCAACGGCCGTGTGCATGAGGCCTAAGTAAGTGACAAAACAAAAAGTCCATTTCAAGGAAAACAGTCAACTGATTCTGGTATTCTTTCACACCATGCAGCAAAGAAGAAGTCCTTGGACAAAGCAGAATCCATCTGCTTTCACACCAACAAGGTAGCAGGCCTTAATCCAGGCCCAAACTCCAAGGTCCAAACACAGAGACCGACAGAGCTCCACTGTCACAGAGGAGTAATTCACCCCACTTGACAGTGCTGCCTGTGTTTTATAGCCCAAAACCAAGACCCCCGCCTGCAACGTGGGGAGTAGTCACCCACTCAACACTTTGACTACTCCCAGTAAGAGCCAGTCTGGATCAGCCTTACTAAATAGCAACATGTCAAACAGTAACTGCTGCTAACACATGAAACAGTCTCTTACTTCACCGAGGCCAGGAACCTCGGTGACACATATCTATCATCCACGAACATCCCTTGAACCCTCCTATAGTATGGACAGCAGAGAAACAGTAATTCCTATCACACTACCTAACATCAGCTACACTATATCACGATCTAACCCTACACTGACTATCTCCCACTAACTATCTGTATTATATATATGAGCTAACTAACTAACTAACTAATGCAATTGGATAAGGAATAGGATCCAGGTGAAAGCACAGAGCACAGCTATAACACTGCTCTCTCTCTCTCAGAACTGCAAAATACTACATACACTGGCTGCTGGGGAGGTTCTTATATAATAAGGGGTAGGCAACTTTCCTATTGGTTGCTAGGGATGTTGCTAAGACAAAGACATTGCAGCCTTCTCATTGGCCCACAAGCAAAAAGGGAGGTTACTGATGAAAAAAAATCTAGAATATTCGCGATTACGAATATATATCACTATATTCTACATCTTCGCGAATTCTCGAAGTGGCGATATTCGCGATTTGAATATTTGTGATCAACACTATGCCAGACATGACTGAAGCTGCATCCCCTCCCCCTCTCTTCTTTTTACCATTTTATAGACAGGTAGCTTTTTGGAGAGTGAAGACATTTCTATGCACTTACCGAAATTCCTGCAGGGAGGGAAAGAGGAGCTACAGGCTGTTGGAAGGTCAGCAAGATTCCAACAGGGATGCTCAAACTGTGGCCCTCCAGCTGTTGTAAAACTACAACCCCCAGCATGCCTGGACAGCCTACAGCTATTAGGGCATGCTGGGAGTTGTCGTTTTGTAACAGCTGCAGAGCCGCATATTGAGCATCCCTGCAGAATAATACACAGGTAAGTTGTTAAACTTCAGATCCACAGAACACACATACAAACTGCGTTCTGCCCAATCACATACATAGCTGCGCGCTATGCAAGCAAATACGAACGCGTCTGTTCCACTTCAGCCCGAACGCTGCACCAGATATATATTTATTCAATAAACCACAAAGGAAAAATCAGGACAAAAAAAAAATTATTCCACAAAGAAATATGTCTGATATTCATTAGCGATGTAGGAGAACATTTTAATCATTGTACATCAGAGAATAACCTTTTGTACATCAATTTGAAACTAGTAATCTTTCTATGAAAATACAGACAGTAATTAGAAGAGTGAATATTAATTGTGCTGAAACACATTGATTCTTTAGAAAGGTCATCAACCGGATTATTAAGACTTTTAAGATACAGTCGAAATCTAAAACTAGATTTGTTATAACTTCCTAAACTGAATGCGGGTTAACCTGTTCAGTGAAGGTGTATGGAAGCCGCACCGAAGAGATTGTTTCTTCTGGCGTTCATATCGCTGATTACTTCTCTGTAGCTAAGCAACCTTATATTCTAATTGTTAATATGAAGAGTTGATTCAGCTGATTTAAAAAAAAAAAAGTTTGCACTGGATATAGACCGATCCAAGCGGTAACATAATAGCGTCATACAGTTGCAAGAAAAAGTATGTGAACCCTTTGAAATGATCTGGATTTCTGCACAAATTGGTCATAAAATGTGATCTGATCTTCATCTAAGTCACAACAATAGACAATCACAGTCTGCTTAAACTAATAACACACAAAGAATTAAATGTTACCATGTTTTTATTGAACACACCATGTAAACATTCACAGTGCAGGTGGAGAAAGTATGTGAACCCCTAGACTAATGACCTCTCCAAGAGCTAATTGGAGCGAGGTGTCAGCCAACTGGAGTCCAGTCAATGAGATGAGATTGGAGGTGTTGGTTACAGCTGCCCTGCCCTATAAAAAACACACACCAGTTCTGGGTTTGCTTTTCACAAGAAGCATTGCCTGATGTGAATGATGCCTCACACGAAAGAGCTCTCAGAAGACCTATGATTAAGAATTGTTGACTTGCATAAAGCTGGAAAGGGTTATAAAAGTATCTCCAAAAGCCTTGCTGTTCATCAGTCCACGTTAAGACAAATTGTCTATAAATGGAGAAAGTTCAGCACTGCTGCTACACTCCCTAGGAGTGGCCGTCCTGTAAAGATGACTGCAAGAGCACAGCGCAGACTGCTCAATGAGGTGAAGAAGAATCCTAGAGTGTCCGCTAAAGACTTACAAAAGTCTCTGGCATATGCTAACATCCCTGTTAGCGAATCTACGATACGTAAAACACTAAACAAGAATGGATTTCATGGGAGGATACCACAGAGGAAGCCACTGTTGTCCAAAAAAAGCATTGCTGCATGTTTACAGTTTGCAGAAGAGCACCTGGATGTTCCACAGCAGTACTGGCAAAATATTCTGTGGACAGATGAAACCAAAGTTGAGTTGTTTGGAAGAAACACACAACACTATGTGTGGAGAAAAAGAGGCACAGCACACCAACATCAAAACCTCATCTCAACTGTGAAGTATGGTGGTGGGGGCATCATGGTTTGGGGCTGCTTTGCTGCATCAGGGCCTGGACAGATTGTTATCATCGAAGGAAAAATGAATTCCCAAGTTAATCAAGACATTTTACAGGAGAACTTAAGGTCATCTGTCCACCAGCTGAAGCTCAACAGAAGATGGGTGTTGCAACAGGACAACGACTTAAAGCATAGAAGTAAATTAACAACAGAATGGCTTAAACAGAAGAAAATACGCCTTCTGGAGTGGCCCAGTCAGAGTCCTGACCTCAACCCGATTGAGATGCTGTGGCATGACCTCAAGAAAGCGATTCACACCAGACAGCCCAAGAATATTGCTGAACTGAAACAGTTCTGTAACGAGGAATGGTCAAGAATTACTCCTGACCGTTGTGCACGTCTGATCTGCAACTACAGGAAACGTTTGGTTGAAGTTATTGCTGCCAAAGGAGGTTCAACCAGTTATTAAATCCAAGGGTTCACATACTTTTTCCACCTGCACTGTGAATGTTTACATGGTGTGTTCAATAAAAAACATGGTAACATTTAATTCTTTGTGTGTTATTAGTTTAAGCAGACTGTGATTGTCTATTGTTGTGACTTAGATGAAGATCAGATCACATTTTATGACCAATTTGTGCAGAAATCCATATCATTCCAAAGGGTTCACATACTTTTTCTTGCAACTGTATATACTTCAGGTTGTATGGAGCCTTAAAGGGGCTCTCTGGCTTGTCGTTCTTTTTTAAATGGCAAGATGGCATTGAAAAAACTAAAGTCATACTCAACTTAGGCTACTTTCACACTTTCCCTTTCACACTTTCCCTTTCTCAGTAGTGGGGAAAACTCTTCCGTTTGTCCCTATTCATTGTCAATAGGGACAAAACTGAACTGAAGGAAACGGAATGCACCAAAATGCATTCCGTTCCACTTAGTTGCATCCCCATCCCAGACAGAATAATGCTGCAAGCAGCGTTTTTCTGTCCGCGATGTGGTGCGGAGCAAGACGGAGCCGTATATGACACAGATCTGTTTTCTCTGACACAATAGAAAACGGATCCGTCCCCCATTGACTTTCAATAGAGTTTATGACTGATCTCATGGCTATTTTAAAGATAATACAACCGGATCCGTTCATAACGGATGCAGACGGTTGTATTATCAGAAGGGAAGCGTTTTTGCTGATCCATGACGGATCCAGAAAAAACACTGGTGTGAAAGTAGCCTTACAGATGCTTCCCAGGTCCCTGCTGGTCTCTACTGCTTGGTCCCTCTCCCTATACAGGAAATGACCAATCAGCCAATCACTGACGGCTGAGCAGTTACTTCCTGTGTGTCAAGAGGAAGGAGGAAGTAGAGACCGGTGGAGGACTGCAAAGTATCGGAACAAGAGCCACAAGGATCAAAAGTGAAAGGGGTTACCCAGGATTTTGATATTGATGTTCTATCCGATAAGTTGTTTGAAGAGGCCATGATTCTCAGGTGAGCTATGCGGCCTCCTCACAGCTTACCAAGCACAGCGCTGTACATTGTGTAGTGGCCATGCTTGGTATTGCAGCTCAGGCCCATTAACCTGAATGTGACTGAAGTGCACCTAACCCACGTGACCGATGGACGGAGGACACCGAGCCGCTCACTGGAGTGCTGCAGCCTTTTGGCGGGAGTGCCAGGAGTCGGACCACCACCAACCAGATATACTGTAGATAAGCCATCCTGAGGATAGTCCATCAACATCAAAATCCGGGAAATTGTTTTATTTTTAATTGGCTGGACAACCAGTTGATGGAGACCAGCTGCGAAGTGTTGAAACAATAGTGGCAGTGGACCAGTGAGGTGAATATCGGTTACCTGACCCAGCTGTTTAGTTAAAATCTGTATTGAGCAGCTCCAACGCGAACCAGGGGCTGGAGCTGTTTCATACACAGCGTGTCGGCTATTGCAGAGCCAAGAACTCATAAATAGGAGGACTCACTGGTGCACGGTGAGTATTGACCAGCTCCAGCGCTGAACATGCGCTGGAGCCGTCTGATACATGTTTTAGCAAAAATCCTGAATCCATTCAAGCCAATGTCCCAGTGTTTTCCCAGGGTATCTGTCATCAGTTTATGCTGTTCTCATATAGGTCAGCATTAAACTGCTGACAGATCCTCTTTAAGTGTCGACTTAATGTTTGCTACATTTGTATGTTTAGTTGTCATTTGGTTATGTACAGTGTCCGTTATCCAGTATGATTATTATATCTCTGCAGGGACATCACTTCTTCCCAACTCTCTGAACTTAAGGCGAGACTCTTTCTAACTTTCTCCTCCATGTCGATATAGGACGTCTTTGTCTGCCATTGACAATCACAGGGTATATATAATAAAGGATATCTTTTCCCCTTTTAAATGCCGTCATTGTTGCAGATGACAGGGCTTTTTCATCCAGGAGATCAGGGGTTGAAAACTGAGAGTGAAAAGACCTGCCGATATCTGCCTACATGTTAAACCTAGCCTTTATCTCGGCTTAGGGAATAGCAACACATAAACACATTATAGCTGGAATGAATTGTCTGGTTTGTTGGTGTTGTGCTCGTGAAAACAAACAATTCCAGTTCATTTGCTGATAAGTGACACAGGTTGGATTACAATTAGCGAGCAGAGACAGATACAGGAGGTCTCACCGAGCTGCCTGGCCCCTACCTGCTTTAAGTACTCGAGCCCAGAAAATAATACTTAAAAAGACCTTTTCATTACTCCGTCAGCTTGACATACTCAACAATTCATTTTTATTCATTCCCTCTGAGTGATGGGTCACAGGAAAGCTCAGAGGTCCGCTGACCACAATGGGCCCCCAGGATGTCTGAGGATTTAGCGAATTCAGGGGATTTTAGGTAACAAAGAAATCGTACAGTCGGAGAACATAGAATTAACTCCTGTTTGAAGTCAGCAATAGCTGGATTTTCATACAATCTATCCTGCCAGGGCTAAGAATATTTCACCAGTAGTTATGCTTAAATTATTAATTGGGAAGTCATAGAATTTTTTTCTTTTTTCTTTTTTGTTCTAAGATCAGTCATCAAACATTTTATAGGCAAATTATAATTTTAGGGATTCTAATATTTTACAGAAATTTGTTTCGGCTAATACCGCACTGTATATATTGCTCTATTCAGCCTTAAAGGGGGTTTCCAAGATTTTTCAACTGGTGACCTTTCCTATGGATAGGCCATCAGTATCTGATTGCTGGTGTTGTGACACACGGAACCCCCACTGATCAGCTGTCTGAGAAGACCCTGGTGCTCACAGTTGTGCCGCGGCCTTCTCTCGGCTCATCAAGCTCAGCGCCGTACATTGTATAGCGGCTGTACTTGGTATCACAGCTCAGCTCCAGTCACTTCAGAGAGGCTGAGCTGTACCTAGGCCATGTGACCGATGAACGTGACATCACATGGCCTAGGCTTATCTGCAAGAAGTCCTGTGAGTGCCAGTGCCTTCTCAAACAGATGATTGGCAGGGGACACGGGTGTTGGACCTCCACCATTCAGATACTAATGACCAATCCAGAGGATAGGTCATCAGTTAAAAAATCTCAGAAAACCCCCGGGATAGTCTTTTTTTTTTTACCTTTGTGGTATTATTTCCTTGGCTATGTTTATAACTCATATCATCTGCGATTTTGGGAATCATAAAGAGGTCCAACCGATAAAATGCACCATCTTCTTTCTTGTTGGTATTGAGTAGCCGTACTTACCTACAGCTCCTGTATGAGTTCTCAGCTGATTCCACTCCGCATTGTATGTACCGTTTATAACAGAACATCCATTGTACATAGGATCCAATTACTGCCCAATGGACCTCACTGGCTGGCCTTTTAGAACTGCAAATGGCAACTGTAGCAGGCGCGGTCAGCTAAGGCTACTTTCACACTTGCGTTTTGTGTCATGGATGGACCTGTTTATATTATACAACCATCTGCATCCGTTCAGAACGGATCCGTTTGTATTATCTTTAACATAGCCAAGACAGATCCGTCTTGAACACCATTGAAAGTCAATAGAGGACGGATCCGTTTTCTATTGTGCCAGATTGTGTCAGTGAAAACAGATCCGTCCCCATTGACTTAAATTGTGTGCCAGGACGGATCCATTTGTCTCAGTTTCATCAGACGGACTGATGCAAACTGAGGCATTCTGAGCGGATCCTTTTCCATTCAGAATGCATTAGAATGCAAACTGATCCGTTTTGGACCGCTTGTGAGAGCCCTGAACGGATCTCACAAACGGAAAGCCAAAACGCGAGTGTGAAAGTAGACTAACTTTTTGGTGCCATGATAGTAGCTTGCTTCTATAGAACCAAGTTTTCCCAAAAATTTGCATTCTATAGAATAAAAATTTCACGTGATTCCATTCGGGAAAACATTTTTGTGGGGTTGAAGTGGCGAGAGAAAGAGAGACAACCCAGAATGTCATTTTGGAGATTGGAGCTAGTGCTGAGCGAACTTGTGTTTTAAGTTCAGCGTCTAAAGTTTGGGTTATCGAAGAATCCCATTATGGATTCAGCTACCACGGACCGTTACGGAATTCGGAATCCATAACTGGATTCTTCGATAACCCGAACCTGAACTCTGGACGCCGAATTTAAAACATAAGTTCGCTCAACACTAATTAAAGCCCTTTTGATTCTGGTAGAAGTTATTCGAGGCCGAATTTAATTGGACACTACAATTGGGTCAAATTGAAACTGAATCGAATTTTCAGCAATTCGCTCATCATCACTACTTGCTGCCATTCAGGAATTTCAATCATGGATCCATCACAGAAACATGCCCCCATTTTGTATGCGGGTCCAGATTGTCAGAAGGAAGAGCAACACATATAGACAGAGCCAACACACATAGGCTGAAACAACAGAAGTAAGCGGGGCCAGCAATAACATAGTGCAGCACAAAATACCACCCCAGCAGAACCAAATACCACACTGCAGCACAAAATACCACCCCGGCAGAACCAAATACCGCAGTACAGAACTAAATATTGAAGCTGTTGCAGTATTTAGCTGTATAACTGTCAGGGGGGCACTTGCTACGGCTAAACTTTCCTTAATGTGGGGCAAAGATTCAGTTCACCTCCTAGCCTTGTATGTAAATACCCTGGCCAAGACAGAGTGGTTTATTGGCACCCCCTTCCCCACACAGGCATCCAGTACCCAGGAAACATGGCCTCGAGCTCCAACCTAGAGGCACCACTTCAAAAACCATCACATATATACTACTTTCTAAGACTAAATGTCTTGAACCCAGCAGTGTCTCATAGACACATTTGGTATAGGGTTGAGTACTATTGGGCTACGTGAGCCCTTTGAAATCTACGGGGTTCCTGGGCCACATGGTGGCCAGTCTGGTTCAATGGGTTGACCCTTGAACATGATTTTATAGTGTATAGACTGATAGAATCAAGAATAACAAGCACATTAAGTTTGTATATATATTATATTGCTTATCTGATCTTGAGATACAGCTGTATTATGCTTCAGAGCAGCATTCATAATGCTGAAGGTTGTTACTGGAATTTTATGTAAAACTGTACAGGGTCACAGGTAAGTCACCAGATACTGAACAACCAGAGCATTCTTGGAGATTTAGGGTTAGTGGTCTGCTGAATTGTAATTACTGCTGGGGATGTGGCTTTCGTACAAGGCATGTTTTGAAAAGCAAAGCGTCTGCAAAGTTACCCAAACTTTTAAGCAGATTTTCATCTATTTGCAAAGGGTAAAATGCTATTCAGAATCAGGAATCTCAGCTTTAAAATGTTCAGCATTTGTATTTGTAACATGCATGCTGTTTAACTGAGTCTTTAATAGGTTGTATAATGAATTACAATGATGCACCTGCTGCTCTATAGATTTAGCACAAACATCTCCTGGAAGCAGTACAGAAAGGGAGCTGAGGAGCAGTGGGTCATAAAAAGATTCTCTACCATCCTTCTACAGGTGCATCATCAAGGCCATCCTTACAGCCAATATCACAGTCTGGCTTGGCAGCCTGATTCCGGTGAACCGTCAGCAAATCATCACTGGAACACTGGCGACCTGGATGCCACTCAGTTCTCTAGAAAACCATTATGATGGCCTTCTCCCACCTGGGGCATCTCATCTTTAGATGGTGAGATTCAACATAAGATTGTAGAGACTTTGCAACATCACGATCAGGTGCAGCAGATTGCAAAACTGCTTCTATCCAGGAGACCACTATGGACCATAAAAACTTAAAGGGTTAGTGCCATAAACCACTTTTCACTCCAAAGTGTATTTTCATCATTTACTGTAGATCACATCCCTCATTGGATTATTTCCCCCCCCCCACACCACATTCACTTTAGTTGCAGTTTTCTCTTACCCCCATGTTTGAATCCTACTTCTTGGTTTGTCATGTCACTGCTGTCCCATCAAACCTTAGAGCAGTCAGATGTGTCCTGACATCAGCATATCATGTGACACCAACCAATGAAGACATCAACATCTTTTTGTTACCAATGAAGCGCCCTGTGTCCTACAGTACAAGGCTCCAATAAAGGACTTAACCAACAGCAGGTGAAAAATCATAAAAACTCTGGTCAGGGGTCAGAATGAGGAGTAGAACAACAGGCACCAGGTAAACCACCCTAAGAATAAAGCAGAAGGAATATCCATGGACAAGGACAATGTCAGGGTCCATCAAGATTCCTGATTTGCCACAGGGCGCAACGGGAGGCTAGTAACTTTAAAAAAAGGCAATTTTAATACATTTTGGGAAATGTAATATAACAGCATTATCTGGGTGGGATACATTTATATTAGTAGCACAACCCCTTTAAAAGGCAGTATTTTACTGTTACCATCTATACTAGTGCCAAAATAGGAACAAGACTTTTGGTGCTGTTTGGCTTCTTTGGGTACTAGGAGCTTTGAAAGGATACCACAAATTTACAGTGGTGCATACAACAATCTCATGAGTTTGGTGCATTCATGAGTACTGTGGTCAACCTGCCTCCCTCCACCTCTCAGACTGTGATTGACAAACTGTTTATATGTCCCTCCAAGGGGAGGTAAAAAACACTCTCCTGATAGCCATACCACTCATGCATGTTTTCTTAAAGGGGAGAGAGGTCTAAGATTCTCTGGTAGTGGCTTGTCTCCCACAGGTAGAATAGAAAAGCTTATGCTGAAACCCCAAATTCCCGATCCTTCTCCTTCCAATAGCATATGCATGCTCAATACTCAATGCTATTGGCTGGAGACTGGAGACTATTTATATAGACAAGACAATCCTGACAAAATGAACTGGTTCAGCCAACATTTCCCCAATGTATATGGCCACTTCTATGAATTTACCCCCACTTCCCAAAAATATTAACGCATAATGTGTGTGTGTGTATATATATATATATATATATATATATATATATATATATATACAGTCACCTAAAGAATTATTAGGAACACCTGTTCTATTTCTCATTAGTGCAATTATCTAGTCAACCAATCACATGGCAGTTGCTTTAATGCATTTAGGGGTGTGGTCCTGGTCAAGACAATCTCCTGAACTCCAAACTGAATGTCAGAATTGGAAAGAAAGGTGATTTAAGCAATTTTGAGCGTGGCATGGTTGTTGGTGCCAGACGGGCCGGTCTGAGTATTTCACAATCTGCTCAGTTACTGGGATTTTCACGCACAACCATTTCTAGGGTTTACAAAGAATGGTGTGAAAAGGGAAAAACATTCAGTATGCGGCAGTCCTGTGGGCAAAAATGCCTTGTGGATGCTGGAGGTCAGAGGAGAATGGGCCGACTGATTCAAGCTGATAGAAGAGCAACGTTGACTGAAATAACCACTCGTTACAACCGAGGTATGCAGCAAAGCATTTGTGAAGCCACAACACGCACAACCTTGAGGTGGATGGGCTACAACAGCAGAAGACCCCACCGGGTACCACTCATCTCCACTACAAATAGGAAGAAGAGGCTACAATTTGCACGAGCTCACCAAAATTGGACTGTTGAAGACTGGAAAAATGTTGCCTGGTCTGATGAGTCTCGATTTCTGTTGAGACATTCAAATGGTAGAGTCCGAATTTGGCGTAAACAGAATGAGAACATGTATCCATCCTCTGATGGCTACTTCCAGCAGGATAATGCATCATGTCACAAAGCTCGAATCATTTCAAATTGGTTTCTTGAACATGACAATGAGTTCACTGTACTAAAATGGCCCCCACAGTCACCAGATCTCAACCCAATAGAGCATCTTTGGGATGTGGTGGAACGGGAGCTTCGTGCCCTGGATGTGCATCCCTCAACTCTCCATTAACTGCAAGATGCTATCCTATCAATATGGGCCAACATTTCTAAAGAATGCTATCAGCACCTTGTGGAATCAATGCCACATAGAATTAAGGCAGTTCTGAAGGCAAAAGGGGGTCCAACACCGTATTAGTATGGTGTTCCTAATTATTCTTTAGGTGAGTGTATCGATAGTATCCCCCATAACAGTGACCTCTACCTCACCCTGCCCCACTGTCTGCTGAGCTGTGTATCTAATCTTATCCTGTGTGATACTGTCTGCTGAGCTGTGTATCTAATCCTATCCTGTGTGATACTGTCTGCTGAGCTGTGTATCTAATCCTATCCTGTGTGATACTGTCTGCTGAGCTGTGTATCTAATCCTATCCTGTGTGATACTGTCTGCTGAGCTGTGTATCTAATCCTATTCTGTGTGATACTGCCTGCTGAGCTGTGTATCTAATCCTATTCTGTGTGATACTGTCTGCTGAGCTGTGTATGATACTGTCTGCTGAGCTTTGTATCTAATCCTATTCTGTGTGATACTGTCTGCTGAGCTGTGTATTGAATGTCCTATCTTGTGTGATACTGTCTGCTGAGTTGTGTATCTAATCCTGTCACATGTGATACTGTCTGTTGAGCTGTGTATCTAATCCTATCCTGTGTGATACTGTCTGCTGTGTATCTAAGTCTATTGTGTGATACTGTCTGCTGAGCTGTGCTTGTCGTCCTGTAGCCCTAGCCTAAAGCTGACTTACAGCAGGGAAGAAAAATGGCTGGGTTGTTATGGAAACCTGAAGTAAAACTGTATGTATGTGGAAACTAAGGGCCTGCGAGCTTCTATTGGCTGATAAAGGACATGTGACCGTGTGCATGGCAGTTGAGGGCTTCTATTGGCTAAGGCAGGTCATTTTTTGGGAATATCTCAGGAACGGTACATCCTAGAGAGCTGAGACCCGGTCTAAAACCTTCCCGGACACCTGATGTACCTGTGTGCCAAATTTGGTGAAGATCGGTCCAGTCGCACATAAAGAACAGACAGACAGACGTCCAGATGTCCAATCAGACAGAAACTCATTTTTATATATACTTGTTTATTTATTTGCTTCCTCAAAGTTCTTTTTTTTATTTATAACATACCGGGTATATAAAAAATAGATATTCTATAAAGAACAATTGAGGTAACAGGTGGCTTTCATATCTGACAAGTGATTATGCTGACATTTCAAAAATTCCACCTCACTAATGCATTGCTGAGTGAATCACAGGAAAAATAAGGTTAAATACATAGAAGAAGAAAAATAAATACAGCAACTTTCATAGTAAGGGACAAAATAATACCTCCAGAAATTAAGTATATATCAAAGAATATCTCAGAGGTTTATTGTTTGTTGATAGACGGCGACGTAGCCACCTAAAGAAGAAGTGTTTTGCATCCATATTTCATGATTGTATCTTGCAGTTTCCTTTGTGACTTCAGTAACAGGTTCTTCGGTTCTCCTCTTTAAAAGTAGCTTATTGCAACCTGCTTTTTTCAAAAGCAATTTTGCATTTTATGAGGAATTCAGTTATAGAAGAGACATGGAAGAATTCTTTAGAAACCTTTCTTATTTCAGCAGCATTAAGAAGGTATTTGACTAAAGAATCAAAGGCATTTTCTGGGCAAAACAAAGCAAAAGGTCAATTAAAAGTGTTTTCCAGGACATCCATATTGATGGTCTATCCTTAGGATAGGCCATCATTATCTGCAGAATGAAGCGAGTGCTGTGTCCTTTTTTGTTCGTTACCGGAGATGTGGATTCTCTAAGCTACAATTGGTTTGGCACTTAGTAGACTTAGGAAGAAATCTAAGGAATCTCCTTGTTCTTTACCCTTAACCCCCTTAGAAGTCAAGACTTTCTTTACTAGTTTGATTCCCAGGTCATGGTACTAGAATCTTTACTGGTTAGTGGCAGTATCTTCTTCAGATGGGCAGCCAAAATGCTAGATGAGGAGATCATACTCTTGGAGATGGTCAGTGGTCAGAATCAGGAGTAGAGCAACAGGTACCAGATGAACAATCCTAAGAATAAAGCAGGAACAATATCCAGGGACAAGGTCAAGGTCAGGGTCCATCAAGATTCCAGATCAGTATTAGTAGCTTTAAATATACCAGCCAACTTGATGTCCTCGGCAGGCACTATTTTCCTGGTAGCTCATCACTGCTGGCCATGTTGAGAAGAGGAATTGTGGTCAGATTCAGCAAGGTGGCTGCTGACATCAGGCCTGAGGAGGGGCAACCAGAAATAACTGCCAGCTCTTGCCGGGACCTATTGTTGTGTCCAAGTGAGATGACTAACAGCCTCATTGTTTACCTTGGCATCAAGGTGTATTTATTCAAATAAGGAGCATAATGGGGGTGCAGATTTACTAGTGGGGATGGCCGCTAATCATTTGTGTCTACAGTCTCCTAAGAGGTAAACTACTTTATCAACTATAAAAATCTGCTCATTCCCTAGAACATGCTTGATGCTCTATTGACAGCTTCTAATGCCACCGAACGGCCATCTTTCCCATGCAGATGTCCTATCATAGATTTTCTATGTCTACCAGTGCTTATGTATGTCCTGTTAGAAAGATCAGCACACTTTCTGCTGCTGTCATCATAGAATTGGCTAGAGGCTGATCTAACCACTGCCACCATGGCGCTCACTGTCTCCCTCAAGGTCAACAAGTTTCTCACCTGCTGTTCTCATCATTCCCATGTTCTAACTGGCTTCAGACTGGTCTATTCCCACCTTCTCCCTGACATACGTTGACGAGCTAAAGATATTTTTACTGTACTACCTTTGATATGTGCCTTTCATCCCATTCTATTTTTCCCTTTCCGCTAAGGTCCATCCTAATTTGTAAAGGCGCACAAAGCAAACCGTTCTGCTTTTCTAAATGCACAGCAATGGGTATCCGAATGTTCAACTAATTAACTAACACATGCTCCTTCGGAGCGGATTGTGTGGAGCTTGTAACTGCATTAGCTTAAGGCAAACAACACACAGAATATCTGGCACAGGGCCTCGGGCACTGCGTAACGACGCTGAAATACAGTTCTGCTCTGCAGTACCTCATGTTACGTCAGATTTATGCACATCATTAAGGCCATATGTGACTGATTATTTTCTCCATATTGCTCTTTTCTATATTTGTCAAAATTTAAACACTAAGATAAATAAACGTGAACGGCCCGGATGGAAGAACTCAATTTCGATTCCCGGAGATCTCCAACATTTCTTCCTCTTGGATTTTTAAAGCATTAGGTACTAAAACCCCAGATTAAAATGCGAAAAATGCAGGTGTGAGCTCAAGATTGTAATCCTCCTGCTGTTTGTTTAAGGCAAACTTTGCAAGTTAGAAAAAGAGGCAACTTGGGGTCAAGCGAGAGACACGGAGAGGGCCGTCTCACGGAGCTCCATTAACTGGAGAGGCTAACAGTTCATCAAACGGCGTGGTCGGTTCAAGCCTACAACACCTTGTGACTTATGGCCGTCTTCTCTTTGCTTCGGTTTGCCAGTTAACGATAGTCGTGTTTAAGTACGCCTAGTTATATTATTAACTTCTAGAAAACAGAAACAGATGTGTTTGGTTACTACGCCATTAAATCTATGATTTACATAGTACCCATGATTCGGCTTTGAGCTGAGCTGAAGCCAAACGTTCTAATTTGCTGTAGGTTTACAAAAACCTGATCTGGTTTTTGTAAGGGCCGAAGCACTTTTAAACAAAATCAGAAAAGCAGTTGTTGTAGGCCGTGATTAAAGATGGAATTCCCATTTGGGTCATGTAGCAGAAAGTTTTGGACAAGGTTCCTCCTTCCAAACAGAAGTGAAATAGATCATCTATTCTGGATTTGGACCCATTCAACTACTTTCAAAATAAAATCAAAAAGAAGATAAGTTTGTTTCCTAGGAATTTTGGACAAAGACATTGCCAGCACATTAGTGGGGAATGTAACGTGAAGCAAATGGGAGACCTGAAAAGCTTTCGGGAAGTGTTTTAAAAAATGTTCACTCTTTTTTTGTTATTTGGGATTTCAGGGCTGGAAATTGGAGGCTATAAATAGTGATCAATGGTTTCATTACTTTGCATTAAGGATTTGGTCTTCTCAGGCACTTTTTATTTTCGTGAGAATATAAGACCATAATGAGCAGCGTGGTAGGCTCCCCCCACCGGGTGGTGTCTCGGCTCGGATGCAGATTTTTGCAGTTTGGGCCAACAGTTATTATAACAAACTTAAAATCTGTTGTCACACTGATTTATGCTGGTTTTTCATTTAACCGACTATATTTTTTACTTAATAAGTCACTGAGGCGCAAAGAGGGAAAAAGTCAGGCTGCAGAATATAAAAGTGTTTATGGAAGAACTAAATCTGTTTTTATTTTTCACAACCTAAAGAGACAGCCTGGAACCCTGTTATGGAGGCTGCATTGCAGTATTAAAAAAAGAAGGTCTGAACTTATAAACCTCAACGGGTTTCCTACCTTCCATTCTACGTGAAGCGTGCCATCTCCAACAGAAGACAAACAGCTTTGTAGCTAAAGTTGAGACGAGCAATGGTGACTCCTGCCCGCTGAGTGATACCTAGAGGAATTGGTGAGATTTATTATCTATTATCTATCTATCTATCTATCTATCTATCTATCTATCTATCTATCTATCTATCTATCTATCTATCTCTATTATCTATCTATCTATCTATCTATCTATCTATCTATCTATCTATCTATCTATCTATCTATTATCTATCTATCTATCTATCTATCTATCTATCTATCTATCTATCTATCTATCTATCTATCTATCTATCTATCTAAACAACAGAAGAAGCAGCAGCACAATCAGACCAGAATCCTCAGGGACGACAGGCATACACATCCACTGATGAATATCTCCAAAAAATGAGGCTGCACTCCAAAATGGTGTGAAAATGGTGACCCAATGCCAAATTGCTTTGGAAATAAATTGGGTCACCATTTTTACACCATTTTGGAGTGCAGCCTCATTTTTTGGAGATATTTATCTATCTATCTTCTTTTTATCTAACTCTCTATCTAATGTATCTCTCACATCATCTTTTAACTATTTATCTTCTGTTCATCTATCTTTTTTTCTGTTTATCTATTATCTCTCTTTCTATCTATTTTCTGTTTATCTATCTTCTGTCCATTTATCTACAGTATCCATCTATCTGCAGTTTATTTTTGAATATTGTATCTATCTATCTATCTATCTATCTATCTATCTATCTGTCTGTCTGTCTGTCTGTCTGTCTGTCTGTCTGTCTGTCTGTCTATCTATCTATCTATCTATCTATCTATCTATCTATCTATCTCTCATATCTATCTATCTATCTGTTTATCTATCTATCTATCTATCTATCTATCTATCAATCATCTATCCATCTTACTATCTATCTATCTATCTATCTATCTATCTATCTATCTATCTATCAATCATCTATCCATCTTACTATTTATCTATCTATTTAGACCAAAATAGAAAAATGTGGGCAGCACAGCTGTCTGTCAGGTACAGGTGGAGTGCCAGCGGCTGTGAAGGCGATCCCCCTCCAAATAATAAGCAAAAAAATTCCACGGCACCTCCAAGGTGTAAAAAAGTAGAAAAGTTTTATTCACCAGATCTATCTATTTATCTATCTATCTATCTATCTATCTATCTATCTATCTATCTATCTATCTATCTATCATCCATCTATCCATCTTACTATTTATCTATCTATCTATCTATCTATCTATCTATCTATCTCCTATCTATCTATCTATCTATCTATCTATCTATCTTCTGTTTATCTATCTATCTATCTATCTATCTATTATCTATCTATCTATCTATCTATCTATCTATCTATCTATCTATCTATCTCTTATCTATCGAATCAACCTCTTTATCCATCTATGTATCTAACCAATTTCCTTTCTGTCGCTGAATACACGGAGGACACTGAGATAAGAACAGATCCTCATATAACTTACTTTACTTCTCTATATTCCCAAGATATCTTCTATCCTCACTGAGTGTTTGGGACCCAAAAGGAGAAGCTTTATATTTTTTTCTCTTAATGCTAAGTATGACTCCTCCAAAGAACAGATTCACAAAGAAACATGACACAGACGGGATTAGTTTCTAGTATCTAAAGCAAGAAACCATATGGGCTGAAAACAAACGATATAATAAAATCTCGCAGCAGGGAATATCATTCTGAGTTCTGTATTCTCTTGTCTGGAGGAGAGAAAAAGACGTTTTTTTGGTTGCCTCCTTCAGTCGCACAGGAACTGCAGTAGTTTAAACATAATCATAATGATAAACACAAGAGAGAAAAAGTCTCTTATTAGAGTCGGTGCAAAATACAAAATCTGACATCACATGTAATAGGTGACTCCACACAACGTATTCCCCTTTATGTGCCTACATTTTCTTTGGTTTACCTGTGCATTTACATAAAGCGTTAAAGGGGCTCTCGAACCATGCGATTTCGGGGGGTACCACCACCCGGCCCCCCACCGATCTTGAGAATGGGGGTCTTATGTCCCATTTTTAAATAAGTGGTGGTCACTTGGTCTTTGTCACTATCTCTGGCAGTCCTAAAGACATTGGATGAAGTGGTAGTGCACATGCTTAACCAACCCATTCAAAAGGAAGACTGATGGACCCCCAACAATCTCACATGTATTACCTATTCTCAGCATAGGTGATAAGTAGAGTTGAGCGAACACCTGGATGTTCGGGTTCGAAAAGTTCGGCCGAACTTCCCGGAAATGTTCGGGTTCGGGATCCGAACCCGATCCGAACTTCGTCCCGAACCCGAACCCCATTGAAGTCAATGGGGACCCGAACTTTTGGGCACTAAAAAGGCTGTAAAACAGCCCAGGAAAGAGCTAGAGGGCTGCAAAAGGCAGCAACATGTAGGTAAATCCCCTGCAAACAAATGTGGATAGGGAAATGAATTAAAATAAAAATAAAAAAAATAAAAATGAACCAATATCAATTGGACAGAGGTCCCATAGCAGAGAATCTGGCTTCACGTCAGCAGAGAATCAGTCTCTTCATGCCATAGCAAAGAATCTGGCTTCATGTCAGCAGAGAATCAGTCTCTTCATGCCATAGCAGAGAATCTGGCTTCATGTCAGCGCAGAATCAGTCTTCATGTCATAGCAGAGAATCAGGCTTCACGTCACCCACCACTGGAACAGGCCACTGTCACACATTTAGGCCCCGGCACCCAGGCAGAGGAGAGAGGTCCCGTAACAGAGAATCTGGCCTGATGTCAGCACAGAATCTGTCTTCATGTCATAGCAGAGAATCAGGCTTCACGTCACCCACCACTGGAACAGGCCACTGTCACACATTTAGGCCCCGGCACCCAGACAGAGGAGAGCGGTCCCGTAACAGAGAATCTGGCCTTATGTCAGCGCAGAATCTGTCTTCATGTCATAGCAGAGAATCAGGCTTCACGTCACCCACCACTGGAACAGGCCACTGTCACACATTTAGGCCCAGGCAGAGGAGAGAGGTCCCGTAACAGAGAATCTGGCCTTATGTCAGCGCAGAATCTGTCTTCATGTCATAGCAGAGAATCAGGCTTCACGTCACCCACCACTGGAACAGGCCACTGTCACACATTTAGGCCCAGGCACCCAGGCAGAGGAGAGAGGTCCCGTAACAGAGAATCTGGCCTTATGTCAGCGCAGAATCTGTATTCATGTCATAGCAGAGAATCAGGCTTCACGTCACCCACCACTGGAACAGGCCACTGTCACACATTTAGGCCCCGGCACCCAGACAGAGGAGAGAGGTCCCGTAACAGAGAATCTGGCCTTATGTCAGCGCAGAATCTGTCTTCATGTCATAGCAGAGAATCAGGCTTCACGTCACCCACCACTGGAACAGGCCACTGTCACACATTTAGGCCCAGGCACCCAGGCAGAGGAGAGAGGTCCCGTAACAGAGAATCTGGCCTTATGTCAGCGCAGAATCTGTATTCATGTCATAGCAGAGAATCAGGCTTCACGTCACCCACCACTGGAACAGGCCACTGTCAAACATTTAGGCCCAGGCACCCAGGCAGAGGAGAGAGGTCCCGTAACAGAGAATCTGGCCTTATGTCAGCGCAGAATCTGTCTTTATGTCATAGCAGAGAATCAGGCTTCACGTCACCCACCACTGGAACAGGCCACTGTCACACATTTAGGCCCAGGCACCCAGGCAGAGGAGAGGTTCATTCAACTTTGGGTTGCCCCGCAATATAATGGTAAAATGAAATTAAAAATAGTATTAAATGAGGAAGTGCCCTGGAGTAGAATAATATATTGTTAAGGGGAGGTAGTTAATATCTAATCTGCACAAGGGATGGACAGGTCCTGTGGGTGCTTTTACGGTCACTACAAATAACTTGACCAGCTAAAACAGTACAGATTTGGTTAAATAGAGATGTGAGGCCTGTTTTTTTTTGCGCTGTGTGACAGGTATAGGTTTAATCACAGAATCAGATTTCTATCAGCACGCTAGCGTGTGTCTTAGGTTTTTCTGAATGACACTATCAGTACCTTCAATGTAAGATATTCTTTTTGGGATAGATTTCAAGTAGGCCTCAAATACCAGAAACTAGTTATTTTGAGAATGGCAAATTTGGTAATGGTTTTTCAACCCAGAAAAAAAAGTGTGCTTTTACGGTCACTACAAAAAACTTGACCAGCTAAAACAGTACAGATTTGGTTGAATAGAAATGTCAGGTCTATTTTTTAGGTGCTGGGTGACAGGCTCAACTTGCCCCTGATGTAATATATGGCCAAAAAATAACCACACTGTTGATGGTTAAATGCACTTGGGTGACACAGGCTCAGCCTGCACCAGATGTAGTATACGGCCAAAAAATAATCAGACTGTCGATGGTTAAATGCACTTCGGTGACACAGGCTCAGCCTGCAGCTGATGTAGTATATGGCCAAAAAATAACCAGACTGTTGATGGTTAAATGCACTTCGGTGACACAGGTTCAGCCTGCAGCTGATGTAGGATATAGCACAAAATAACCACACTATCGATGGTTAAATACACTTGGTGATAGCTTGTGCTGGCGCACCACAAGTCACAAAATGGCCGCCGATCACCCCAGAAAAAAAGTGATCTAAAAACGCTCTGGGCAGCCTCAAAAAAGTGAGCAAGTCAATAATAGCACTTCAATGATCCACAGCTGCAGATCGATCACAGAATGAAGTCTTTTGGAGGAGTTAATCTGCCTAATCTCGCCCTAACGTCGCAGCTGCAACCTCTCCCTATACTGATCATAGCAGAGTGACGTGCAGCGCTACGTGACTCCAGCTTAAATAGTGGCTGGGTCACATGGTGCACTGGCCAATCACAGCCATGCCAATAGTAGGCATGGCTGTGATGGCCTCTTGGGGCAAGTAGTATGACGCTTGTTGATTGGCTGCTTTGCAGCCTTTCAAAAAGCGCCAAGAAAGCGCCGAACACCGAACCCGAACCCGGACTTTTAAGAAAATGTTCGGGTTCGCTTCCGTGTCACGGACACCCCAAAATTCGGTACAAACCCGAACTATACAGTTCGGGTTCGCTCATCCCTAGTGATAAGTTTCTATGGTTGGACAACCCCTATAAAGGGCGTCTATCAGCAGTTTTGACCCCTCAGTACGGCTGACAGAAGAGAACGATACTCACATACCTTTGTGAATAGTCATACTACTTTCATGACCAAGAAATCTAATTTTTAATCCTCCTGGCACAAGGATTGCAAGTGCCCGGGGTTGGTTCTCTTCATGTGCAGTGCCCAAGGCTCTGCACTTAAAGGGGTTCTTCCATGACTAATGTAAAAAATGAGAATGAGACTTCATATAGTACATGACAACCGCTTTCAAACAAAGCTAGAACCAGCCCTGGACCTCACATGGATCCAGGGATCTCCCCATTCATTGCTCTGCTAGATTTATATCAAGATGACAGTTCAAGGGGAGTGTCCATTCTGCCGCAGCTCAGGGGGCGTGTCCATGTTCTCCCTATCACAGCTCAGGAGGCAGTTGAAGGATGAAACTGAGCATGTGCAGCCATCTCAGCGAGCAGGACAAAGAAATAAAAAAACAAACAAACAGCAGGTGGCGCTATATAGATAGATTTTATTTAATAACTCATTGGCTATGTAAAGTTTTTAATTACAAAATAATTCAGATCCAGGTTCTGGTTTGAAAACTGTAGAATATTTTTTGTGGGACAACCCCTTTAATATTTTCCAGTCCCTCCCCTCTGCTTCTGAGTAATGGCTGTCACACCCAGTTAGGAGGCCGCTAGTGCCATCCTTGGTCAGACATCAATCGGAGGATCTTAGGCTAGTTTCACACTAGTGTTAAAATTTTCCAGCAGGTTGGTTCAGCAAGAGGAACTGCCTGCTGGAGTTCATCATATCCGGCATAGCCAGAAATGATTGTAGCACCGCCAGTTCCCATTGACTATAATGGGATCCAGCGAGGATCCAGCCTTTTTTTCGGCATTAGTGGCGGAATTTGTCCTGACAAAAAACAGTGCTTACAATCAATGGGCTCTGGCAGGGAAGGCAGTATCTTATGGCTGTTTCTCTGCCAGAAAAGCCTACTGGAACATTTTAACTTTAGTGTGAAACTAGCCTTATGCAGCTTCTATTAAAGTCTATGGAGTTGCAGATCATCTCTCCTAGCAACATTTAAATTAAACAAATTGTGTATGAGGAGCCCCGGAGCCAGAGGGCCTTCAGAAGTAACAGTCACCTGGTGCTGGTGCATTTGGGGTCCCAAAGACCTCTTTACCACATAAGGGTACGGTCACATGTAGCCGAATTATTTCAGAAAATTTTGCAAGAACTTTTTGCGACAAATCTGCAGAGAATCATGCTTGCAGTTTTCATCTGTGGAAAACTGTTTAAAAAATGTATATATATATAAAAAACTATACTGACCTCACCAAGCTTATACCTAACAACATAGCTGTGGTCCTTCTCTAGCCTCCTGCAATGAAGTTTCGTCTCATGTGAACACTGCAGCCTCTGATTGGGTGCAGCAGGTATATGTGACAATACTTTTTAACAAGAGGCTAGATGTACAGAGCCCGGTAAAAGACCAGGCAAGTTAGCCATGGAAGCCCCGGGGAAGTTGAGTATAGTTTTTGATTTTTCATCTTATTTTGTATTTAGGATTTCTGGTTTCCATGGCCAATCCACAGCAAAATCTGCATAAGTTGAGGACCGAGGACCTAAAAGTTTGTACTGCAAGTAAATTTTTTCATAAACTCTCATCCATTTTGTCGCTTGCCTCTGTAAGATTTTCCACCTGCAAATCTGTTCGGAAGTAATTCCGTCACTTGTGCACAAGCCCTTGAAAAAAGGGACATTTATAGCACATTGTAGGTGGAGGCAAAAAACAAAGTTAGTCTGTACATCATAGTATGCAGGTTCACATCGCCATGGCTGAAAATACAAAAACGCAAGGCAACAGCATTCTGCAAACCCAGGATATATGAACTAATACTATACTCACTATATAAATAAATGATCATGATCCAAATAATTTGTGGTTATCCACCACAACAAGGTGACCTCTTTTGATTATGGACAGGAACCTACACTAAATGCTACCTCTTTTTGTGCCAGCCAGCCTCCCAATGCATTTAGGGAAGGCAGGTTCCACAAATATACTAAGCCCCCTCTGTATTTTACCTTTCTTGGTGCCAAAATGCCCTCCAATGAATACAGGGAGAGCAGGCTTCAGCTTTATGCTACTCTAATTAAAATCAACCTTTGGAAAAGATGTGAAACCTCCCTTTCCTAAATTCATTGGAGGCCGGCTGGCACCAAAAGATTAAGCATATATCATAGGCTCCTATCCAAAAGAGGTCACATTGTCGTGGTGGATGGGCACAAATGATTCTGATAAAAATATATTTGACAAGAACCGCTATTTACATAGTGAGTAAAGCATTCGTTCATATATTCTGTGTTCGCAGAGTGCTGTTGCACTGGTTTTGACATTGCAGGTGTGTGTGTGTGTGTGTGTGTGGGGGGGGGTCCTATTTTGCAAGAGTTCCGGGTCATTCCTCGGAGAAGTGTCGATACATAATGGAGCTCAGTAAGATTTTCCACCTTAGCAGTCCTCAGCAATCTGTCTCTTGTGAACAAGTCCTTGGAAGTCACCAGCAGCATTTATGGAACATTATAGGAGGGGGATCGGTGTCTCAAGAGTTCCAAGATATCCCTCGGAGCAGTGTCGATGCGTAATGGTGCTCCATCTCCAATTAAAATATGCTACACCGCGCCTTAGAATTTAAGAACCAGTAGAAGACTCTATGAAGTTTATAGCCGGAGGGACACTAGAAATGATTTTTGCCCGTTTATTTATATGTGCTTGAGAGAGCGGCGAGTAAGTCTTTCATATACAGAAACTTAGATTTTAGGCTTAGCGATCCTTTTACTGAGAAATGATTATGAAATGAGAATTCTCCGCTCGAGCATCGCCACCGAGCCTGTAATTGGCACCAGCTCAGTTTCCCTGATTACTGTAATGCATATTACACTATGTTACAAAATTCATCCCATGTATAAACCAGAAATCTGACTCTCATACTCCGACAACCCCTCCCCCCCCCCTCCACTCACTTTCTATGGAAAAATCATTTTATCCGGGTCTCTGAAAGTGGATTTCAAGCAATTGAATGAGTCAGCTACCTGCGAGGTACAGAGGATGGCATTTTCATAAACTGCTTTGTGTGGGATACATTTCATCCATTGGTAGTTTATAGAGTTATGTTCGGGACCCAGAATTCACCTCTCCCTTGATATTTGGATGAAGCTTGAAACTCAATTATATCCATCCTTCAGAAATCAGCTTATTTCTGCAAAAAAAAAAACTCTTTGTTCTTTACAAGTCCAGGAAAACAGGCCGCAGAAAGCCAGCTTTTTCTTGGGTTAATATTGAGGAGTTGTTATTTGGGATTTCTCTGGCTGCCGAGGATAAAGTTAATGCAGACCATGTGTTTGCTGATTCTGCAAAGAGGGCAGTATATGGGAGGTTGGGGATAGTCGCAGACGTTTAGAAAGTGGACTGAAAAACAAAGTATTTATCCTTTTAGAATTAATCTTCAAAATGATTTTGTTGTAATTCAGTGTTTCCTAATGCTATAAGTACTAACATGGTGCTTCTTATAAAAGGGGACGGAGAATGCCAGAACGCTCTCGAGATGAAGAATCTGCTTTCGGAAAGAGCTATAAATACTATTAGTCTAGAATGCTATGGTCCAATCACTGGGGTACATAGATCATTGAAAATAGCCCCCCCCCCCCTCCCAGCAGGGGTTGGCTCACAACTTTGGGTTACTTCCTGCCCTTACGGTCAGCACTGCTGATGGTGTTTCTTGCACAGCCTCACAGTACTTCCAATTCTGAGGTTACTGGCGAGAACGTAAAAGGGATGTAAAAAATTAAAATCAGACATCATATAACACGTGGCAATCACTTTCTAACAAAGCTAGAACCAGTTCTGTATCGTGCATGGATCCAGAGATCTCCCCATTCATTGCTCCAATTATTCCGCTAGATTTATTTTAATCTGGCAGTTTAAGGGTGTATCATTTTCAGAAGGCGTGCCCTGTCTGCTGCAGCTAGTGGCAGTTGAAGGATGGAGCTGAGCGTGTGCTTCCTCCTCAGTGAGCTGGACAGAGAAATTAGAAAAATAACAAACAGCAGGTGGCGCTATACATTTTATTGAATAATTCAGTGGCTCTGCAGAATTTTTAATTACATGCAATTACAAAAGTATTCAGATCCAGGTGCTGGTTTGAAAACCGTAGAATATTATTTGTGGGACAACCCCTTTAAAGGGATTTTCAGTGGGAAAAATTTAGTGGTGGTGAATTTTAAAAATAAAAGAACTGATACACACTGATCCTCTGCCACTCCCATTCTACTGCTGCTCCAGATCCCACTAGTCTACTATCTGGTCCTGTCTTGACACAGAGAAAGTACCTAAAAAATCACTGGCCACAGCAGTGACCCATCTCAGTGTTTTTCTTGTGCGTCAACACAGGACCAGGAAGTAGAGACCAGCAGTGGAACGGGAACAGCAGAGGATTAGTACTTTTATTTTATTTTTTAACCCACTGAGCACAGATCTTACAGCCATGACTCAATTTTGCACACAAACTTCTGCCCTCTGTACAGTAGTCTAGTAATAGTACTAGTAATAGTACTCTACTCACACCCTCTTTTATCAACCACAAAGTAAAGCAATTTTCACACTAGAGGTAAATTCTTCCAGCAGAGGAACAGCCTGTCCGAAGACATCATATCCGGCACAGCCGGAAAAGGCCAGAGCACTGCCAGGCCCTATTGACTATAATGAGACCTGGAGGGGATCCGGGCTGTTATCTGCATTTGTGCCAGGCCTAGTCCTGATAAATGCTGTTGCAAGCAACAGTTTTTGTTTGGCCGAACCCCGGCACTAATTCACCGAAAATAGGCTTTATCCCTGGTATCAGGCAGGTAGTATCCAGCCTGTTGGAAGAATTTACCGCTAATGTGAAACTAACCTAACACTGCCTACCTTATTACCGGGTAATAATTACCCCCATCCTTTCAGCCCACCACAAAATAATAATGTTTCCATTTATTCACCTGCATGGAGTTTGTATTTTCTCCCCGTGTCTGCGTGGGTTTCCTCCGGGTTCTCCGGTTTCCTCCCACACTCCAAAGACATACTGATAGGGACCTTAGATTGTGAGCCCCACTGGGGACAGAGTGATGCTAATTAGAGTTGAGCGAACCCAAGCTGAAAAGTTCGGGTTCGTACCGAACGTTGCGAGTTCAGGTACCCGGACCCAAACCCAGACTTTTTCACTGAAGTTCAGGTTCGGTGTTCAGGTGATTTTATTATTTTCGGTTATAACATGGTTATAACGGAAAATAATAGCATTCTTAAAACATAATGCTAAATAAAATAACTATTGAGGGGTTAAAAATAAAAAAAACCTCACCTCAGCCACTTGATCACACACACCTTCTATCTTAATTCAGCAGGACCTGCGGTGACGTCACCGCGCTCACCACGTGGCGAGCACAGTGATGTCACCGCAGGTCCTTTTGCAGGACTTGAATAAAAGAAGATACCAGCTGCGCGATCAAGTGGATGAGGTGAGTTTTTTTTTTGTTTTTTTTAACCCTTCAACAGACATTTTATTTAGCATTCTGTTTTAAGAATGCTATTATTTTCCGTTATAACATGTTATAAAGGAAAATAATAAAGTGAAATTCGGGTCCCCATTGATTTAAATGGGGTCGGGGTTCCGGGTGAAGTTCGGGTCAAGTTCGGGTTCCGAACCCGAACATTGACCTAAAGTTCGGCTGAACCTGGTGAACCCGAACTTCCACGGGTTCACTTAACCCTAATGCTAATGTTTGTAAAGCGCTGCGGAATATAGTAGCGCTATATAAGTGCGTAAAATAAATAAATAAATACAATTTATTCCCATAGTAATAGTGCTCTCCTTTGTGCCCCCTCACAAAGTGTAGTGTAATGCGCCCTTTGTCCCCTCACAAAGTGATAATTGCCCCAATGAGTTACAAATTTTCCCTTTTTGTGCCCCCAAAGTACTAATCTCCCTTTGTGCCCGCCATGAGGTAACAGTGCCACCAAAAGTAGTAAATCCCTTTCTACTTTAGTTGATGGTCGTATAGGAGTCCTATTCAGGTTCTCTAAAACCTGGACAGTATGTAGGACAGTATGAGTCCAGTTCAAACAACTGGAAAACAGTCCAGTGATTCTGATTCAAGAGGCACAGCGATCTACTATGGAGCCTACAGTGCATTGGGCTCGGCACATGTTACAGCACTGTGCAACACCCTGTACATGGCCTCAGTATCTCAGAGGCCCATTGCCTACAGGAATGCATGTCAAGGCAGCCAGCTGACGGTCGATGGTTGAATGTCCCACCCAGGGATCTGAGGCAAGGTCTTGAATACTTAGTGTTAGCAATGCTACTGCCACTTCAACTTTGTTCTGATGATCATTGGGGGTTGGAATTAAGCATGAGTGCTGAATATTTTATTTATTAGCCACAGCTTATTCACGCTTGCCAACTCTCCCAGAACATGTGGGAGGCTCCTCGGAAGAGGGTTTGGCAAATCTACCAGGTTCTGGGGATTCTTCCTGGCAACTGGAATTGAACCATTAGATGTGTTTGGTGCTAAGGGCTGCATCATCAGACACAGCCTTGGCATTCAAACATTGAGGGGGTGGGTCCTGTCCATGAAAGGATGTGGCTTGCAAAAAGTGGCCTGTCTTCCCAATTTGTGAAAAAAGATTACGAGCACTGCACACATTAACTTGTGCCAAAATGATGGCAAGTGTGCCTCACAGATTGTAACCATTCAGGAAGTGTTGTGGAAAAAAAGGAGACTTTCCCAGGTGCTGCTGGTGATGAAGGGTCTGGAAGCCTTATTATACTGTGTAAAAAAGCAACACGTCCTTTAATCGAATACATTATGTGATAGATGTGTAATGCCTGATGAAGGGGCTAGTCCAGTCCCGAAATGTTTTGATTTTCCTTGTGCACTAAAAGATGAAAAAGACGAAGCTTCCAGACCCTTCATCACCGGAAGCACCTGGCAAGGTCTCCTTTCTTCACATCACTTCCAGGTCATCTTTTTCCAGATCCAGTAGTGTTTCCGGTTTGGACTTCGGGCTGCAGGAATGGTTTTCTCCAAGCACAACCCCTCAAGATGAGCATATTCTATCACATTCCCATTTATATGTTTATCCAGATAACACCTTATGTTACACCATTGTGTATTATTTTTTCATAGAAAATTGCCTGCCCACCATAGGGTTTACATTTAATCTAATTTACCTATCCTTCCTTATTCTTTTCAGCCTGTTGGGGTCATAGCTGTAGGGGGAGTAGATATAGCAGTAGTCGTGGTATTTCCAGACGTCTTAAAAGGGGTTCTCCGGGCTTGCCTATATTGATGATGACCTATCCTTAGGAGAGGTCATCAATATCAGATCAGCGGAGTCCAGCACCAGCACCCCCGCCGATCAGTTGTATGAGGAGATGGCGTGCGCAGTTTGCACGTGTCGTGTCCCGTCTCTCTTCCTGGTTACCGCTGCTGTCTATGGCAAAGCAGGAGCAACCGATCTGATATTAATGACCTATCCTGAGGATAAGTGATCAATATAGGTTCTCCGTGATTAGAAAAACATGGCTGCTTGCTTCCAAAAACAGCATCATCCTGTCTATGGATTGTGTGTGGTATTGCAGCTCAGCTACATTGGAGTCATCCGTTTGCATCAGTTCAGTCTCCATTCCACTTTGGAGACGGACACCATAATGCTGCTTGCAGCGTCCTGGTGTCCGTCTGATGAAACTGAGCCAAACAGATCCGTCCTGGCACACAACAATGTAAGTCAACGGGGACAGATCCGTTTTCACTGACACAATCTGGCACAATAGAAAACTGATCCGTCCTCCATTGACTTTCAATAGTTTTCAAGACGGATCTGTCATGGCTATGTTAAAGATAATACAAACGGATCCGTTCTGAACGGATGCAGACGGTTGTATTATCTGAACAAAATGCGAGTTTGAAAGTAGCCTTAGAGTGGGTTCACACTAGCGTTATGGAGTCCGTTATAACGGAACATAACGGAATCCATAGGATAGAATGCAAAACGGAAGCCTTTAAGAGGCATTCATTCCGTTTTGCTCCGTCCTAATGGAAGTCTATGGGGAAACATAACGGATCCGTCTGGGTCCCGTTATGCAAGACGGAAAACAAAGTCTTTGTTTTCCGTCTTGCATAACGGGAACCAGACGGATCCGTTTTGTTTCCTATAGACTTCTATTAGGACGGAGAGCAAACGGAATGCCTTTTAAAGGCGTCCGTTTTGCATTCCGTCATAATGCAAGTCTATGGGCAGCAAAACAGATCCGCCCTTCCGTCTTATGGATTCCGCAATGTTCCGTTATAACCCTGTTATAACGGAAAGCCATAACGGACTCCATAACGCTAGTGTGAACCCACCCTTACCCTGTAGACAGGGGTGATGCTGTTTTTGGAAGAAAGGAACGATTAAGCTCCTCTACCACATACAGTATGATATTGGTATTAGAAATGGCACATGGCAGGTGGGGGCCTTGTTTTAGATTTTGCCTTGGGGCCCGGGAGCTTCATGTTACGCCTCCGCAGCCTGCAGTCGTTGTGTTTTCTGACCTCTACTCCATCTATTAACCGTATTTTCCTGAATCAGAAAATACTGAGAAGAGATGATTCAAACTGGAATAAAAAAAAATGCTGAATACATAAATGCCGCCTAGAGGCAGGTCTAACCTCACCTCCAGCCATGTGTAGTCAGCGCTCCATTTAACTGTTAAGTAAAGAAATATATTTAGAAGAAGGAGCTGAACATGGAAAATCTGATGACGGGGAACATTTGTCAAACAATCAGAACTCAAATGGACGCTGGAATTACATTGTATTTCCCGATATTGAACGACTCGCCCAGACCATTCGCAATCCTTACGACAGCCAGAAATAATGCCTATAGGAACAATCTGTCTAATGTAAAAGTACATGGCTCAATGGTTTCATTACAATTGTTTCTGATTTAATTAAAATAGGATACTCGCATAAAGTGTTTTTTTTTGCACTGCAATAATCCAATGAATAAAATCATTATAATGGCATTATGTATCGAAAGAGAATATTAAAAAAAGTGGTCCTGGATTTAGAAATCCCTCTCAGCGTGGCGAGAGCTGAGACTTAATGTTCTCAGTCGCTACATTCTCTGTGCTGAGAGCTCAGTCAATATAATCTATGTGTATGTTCATTAAAGGGCATCTGTCAGCAGATTTGTCCCTATGACTCCGGCTGACCTGTTACATGTGCACTTGGCAGCTGAAGGTATCCGTGTTGGTCCCATGCTCATATGTGCCCGCACTGCTGAGAAAAAAAGAAATTTTTATATATGCAAATGAGACTCTAGGAGCAACGGGGGCGTTGCCGTTACACCTAGAAGCTCTGCTCTCTCTGCAACTGCCACGTCCACAGGATGCATTGGTCACCCATGGCCTTTTAATTCTGACCTAAAAGATAAATATAGTTTCAATCCTGAAAAACCCCTTTTAAATTTCTGTACTTTCACACAACTTGGCATAAATCAATATTACAGGTGAATACCAGAAACTTTGTAATATATCTTACAAGAGAAATATGTCTTATTCTGGAGCTATCGGCTGTTTTCTTCTTCTCACCTTTTCTAATCTAACATTAGAGACTAAGATGGGCTGCCTGCTCACTGAAAGATCAGATTACATCATCCCATCTGTATTGGCCCTATGTTCATATGTGCCCGCATTGCTGAGAAAGTTTTAATATATGCAAATGAGCCTCTAGGAGCAATGGGGGCGTTGCTGTTACACCTAGAGGCTCTGCTCTTTCTTCAACTGCCAGGGCAAGAAAGTGAGAACATCATCGCATCTGGCTCTGTCAATCAAAGTGCAGAGGGCGCAGCAGTTTCAGAGAGAGCAGAGCCTCTAGGTGTAATGGTAACGCCCCCGTTGCTCCTAGAGGCTCATTTGCATATATTAAAACATCATTTTTCTCAGCAATGCGGGCCTATATGAACATGGGACCAACACAGATGTATTCAGCTGCCAAGTGCACATGTAACAGGTCAGCCAGTGTCATAGGTACAAAACTGCTGACAGATGCCCTTTAAAGAATTAAAAATAAGAATTTATGAAGCATTTCTCCATTGGCAGTATTCAGTATAAATGTTTATTTGCATACATTACCCAGGGTGCATTGCTTGATTGTCTCCCTATCTTTACTCAGCGTTCCATTAAACTATATGATCAGCTTCAGATACCATGTACGGTAATAATTAAGGCATTCATTAAGTCGTCACGGCTTTAGTTGTTCTCAGACAGATTAATTTAACACTTCACTTTATAAATGTGAGTGATTTCATGTTACTATCTGTCTGTATACTGAGTGGTGGGTGTTCTGCACCTTTATAAAGCACTGACAGTCCCATAAAACAAATGTCAGCTCTCTCTAAGCCTTACAGCCCCACGTATCATTTTTTTAAATACTTTTACAAAACTTTATATTTTTTTTTGCACATTTACGGTAATCAAAATTACAGCTCCGATCACTTATTTTTATTGAAAAAAATATATGTTCGCCTTTTGGCCATTATTCTAATTATTTTTGATGCAATAATTTGTGACATTCGCACGGCTAAACACAGGTTTTACCACTCTTAAATTATATTAGGTGCGAACCGGTGACGTTAATTGTTGTGTTTTCCTTTGTGCTGCAAAAACGCAAAAAGCTCCTTGGACCGAGGTTACCTGTGGGGAAAATAAGACATTCTGTAGATGAATTAAATATAGTAATTGCAGACAAAAGTACAGAGAATGACATATAATTTTTTTGTTATATCCTTAGAATAATAATAAAAAAAATTTCCTTGGTTATTAAAAAATGCTCCTGGACATGTTAGATTGCATTAGGTCCCTGGGGGTCTGGTTTTAATCCTTTGTTCAGCAGCAGCGGATTCCTGAATTATATGCTCTTTTGTCTTTACCTAGGAAAAGCTCAACTAAGACACATCAGGGGACTTTGTACAACAGTTTTGCTTCTGCCGTAATGTTGGGATTTTTGAAGATTTTCTAAAAAGTTGTTTCATCTTCGTCTTGATTTAAAAAAAAAAATAATATATTATAAATACAAATAAAAAAGAAAACATTTTGCTGATTATTCATTTTTTGGTGGCACTCTCTTTTGTTAAAGGGTTTCTGCCACGATGTGCTAATGTCAGCTGAACATAACTATATTAGTGCCATCTCACTGCCTAAAGCCTTTTATTGAGAAAAAAATACTCTTATAATATGCTAATTAGCCTCTAGGAGGGGTCGTTGAACCTTCTCCTAGAGGCTCCGTTTGCCCACCTCTTTTCACGCTCTTTTTCTCTTGATTGACAGGGCCAGGGCAGCGCTGCTCTCCTCCCGCCGGCAGTGTCTCCAGTGTAAATCTTGCGCCGAATATTGAATGGCGTGAGAATTACACTGCAGACACAGCCGGCGGGAGGAGAGTAGCGGTGCCTGGCCCTGTCAATCAAGAGAAAAAGGGGCGTGAAAAGAGGTGGGCAAACGGAGCCTCTAGGAGAAGGTTCAACGACCCCTCCTAGAGGCTAATTAGCATATTATAAAAGTTAGTTTTTCTCAATAAAGGCTTTAGGCAGTGAGATGGCACTAATATAGTTATGTTATCGCTAATGTCAGCCAGCTTAATACCCATTATTCAGGTAACAGAAACCCTTTAAAAAAAAAGGAAAACTGTCAGTAATTAAATATACAGATAATTATTAAAAAAAATGTCTATTAAAAGTTCTAAAGGAGTTTTTCAGGATTTGAATATTGATGAGTAGAGATGAGTAAATCTCACGTAATTCAATTTGGGTTTGATTTGGCCGATTCGGGTCTGAACTGATTCTACCTGAATCGAAGGTTCTCCCACTGGCCTTAAACTTTGTGTAAAGTTGGCCGGATTCGCATTCGGGTCCACTTCAAATTTTTACAAAATTAGTTTTGAATCCGATTTTGTTTCAAATCAATCCACTTCATCTTTATTGATCGATCCTTTGACTAGGTTAGAGGCCCGCAACCTCCAGCACGGCAGCTTTTGTGAATACGACTCCCAGTATGCACATTTGCTCTGCTGTTCTCAGAACTCCCATAGACGTAAATGGAGCACACCGGATGATGCTGACCCCTGGGCTAGGTCGTCAACTTCATATCGCCAGTGCTTTGACTCCTGACAAAACTCCTGGTGTTACAGCGCCCAGCATCTCCTGCAAACAGCTAATCGGTGTAAGCTCCACAAATCCCCCCCCCCCTCGCCAATCTGATATTTATGAACTATCCTAAGGTCACCAATATTAAAATCCCGGGAAACCCCTCTAATTATGAAAAAATGGTGCACTGGCCATTGACCCTACAGGGAAATTTCCCTGGTGGGCCTATGCCCAACGGGCCTCTTCATCGCCGCCAGCCAGGTACATAACAATCTGATCATTTATTGCATGGTATTGCCCCTCCTTCAGCGAATTTAACCCTAACTACAACATGGGGCCACATTTAAGTTTTTTCCGCGGGGCCACTTTTAAGTTTTTTCGCAGGGCCACTTTAAGTTTCCATTCCGCCACCGGTTATAGCTCAGTTATTTCTAATTTCTAAGATTTTTCTAAAAGTAGGAAAACATGCTATTTGTTTTCATGCAAATGATAGCCATACGCAGGAGGTTGTATGGCAGCACATGGAGTCCCCTTCAGCTCAGTACTAGGAAACCAAAGGGACTCCAATATGAGGCTCCCTGGGGTTCTGTATATCAGAAAGAAACGATGCGTCTAGTGGAGAATATCACCATAATATGGGATGCATTTTGTTCCTAAAGAATCCAGCAGAAAGAAAACCTTGTGAATCTCTATATGATTCAGGAAGCATACAGAGGTACAGTAGTCCATGAGTGCCTGAGCTTTCATGGATGTGTACAGTGTGAAGGCTGGATGGAGCCATAATATGGCCATGCGCATGACTCTGTAGGGCAACCTAGTATGATTATGTTGTATAGCATCATATTACTTTATGTCGCTGTATAAGAGAGTATAATGGGCTTGATATAGGTGCTCTATTATGACTCCATACATCCTGAAGGTTGCTCTAGAAGATTTGCCACTTCCTCTTTTAAATAATTGTCTGTAAAAAATAGTTTTCATCTTCAGGTTATCCTGCAAGTTGATCCAGAGAAAGGCAAAAAAAAAAACTGTGAGGTAGAAGCCAATTTTCCTCACTTAAGGGGAAAAAAATTCCTTCCCGACTCCAATCAGGCATCAGAATAACTCCCTGGATCAACGACCCCTCTCTAGTAGCTATAGCCTGTAATATTATTACACTCCAGAAATACATCCAGGCCCCTCTTGAATTCTTTTATTGTACTCACCATCAGCACCTCCTCGGGCAGAGAGTTCCATAGTCTCACTGCTCTTACCGTAAAGAATCCTCTTCTATGTTTGTGTACAAACCTTCTTTCCTCCAGACGCAGAGGATGTCCCCTCGTCACAGTCACAGTCCTGGGGATAAATAGATGATGGGAGAGATCTCTGTACTGACCCCTGATATATTTATACATAGTAATTAGATCTCCCCTCAGTCGTCTTTTTTCTAACGTGAATAACCCTAATTTTGATAATCTTTCAGGGTACTGTAGTTGCCCCATTCCAGTTATTACTTTAGTTGCCCTCCTCTGGACCCTCTCCAGCTCTGCTATGTCTGCCTTGTTCACAGGAGCCCAGAACTGTACACAGTACTCCATGTGTGGTCTGACTAGCGATTTGTAAAGTGGTCGGACTATGTTCTCATCACGGGCATCTATGCCCCTTTTGATGCAACCCAGTATCTTATTGGCCTTGGCAGCAGCTGCCTGACACTGGTTTCTACAGCTTAGTTTGCTGTTCACTAAAGTTCCTAGGTCCTTTTCCATGTCAGTGTTACCCAGTGTTTTACCATTTAGTATGTACGGGTAACTTGCATTATTCCTTCCCATGTGCATAACCTTACATTTGTGTTAAACCTCATCTTCCACTTCTCTGCCCAAGCCTCCAATCTATCCAGATCCCGCTGCAGCCGTATACTGTCCTCTTCCGTGTTAATTACTTTACACAGTTTAGTGTCATCTGCAAAAATTGATATTTTACTATGCAAGCCTTCTACAAGATCATTAATAAATATATTGAGGAGAATAGGGCCCAATACTGACCCCTGAGGTACCCCACTAGTGACAGTGACCCAATCTGAGTGTGTACCGTTAATAACCACCCTCTGTTTTCTATCACTGAGCCAGTTACTTACCCACATACAGACATTTTCTCCCAGTCGAGCATTCTCATTTTATATACTAACCTTTTATGTGGTACAGTGTCAAATGCTTTGGAGAAGTCCAGATATACGACAACCATTGATTCGCCGATGTCAAGTCTAGAACTTACCTCCTCATAGAAACTGTTTAAATTAGTATGACATGACCGATCCCTCATGAAGCCATGCTGATATGGCGTTATTTGCTTATTTTCATTGACGTACTCTAAGATAGCATCTCTTAGAAAACCTTCAAACTGTTTACCCACAACAGATTTTAAACTTACCGGCCTATAGTTTCCGGGCTCTGTTTTTGGACCCTTTTTGAATATTGGCACCACATTTGCTATGCGCCAATCCCGTGGAACATTCCCTGTCAGTATAGAGTCTGTAAATATCAGAAATAAGGGTCTGGCTATGACATTACTTAATTCTCTTAGGATACGGGGGTGTATGCCACCTGGTCCTAGCGATTTGTCTATTTTAATCTTTTTAGGACTCCACTATACTTCCTGGGTCAGACAGGACACTTTTTTTATTGGGAATTTACTTTTACATTCTGCATTTCATCTGACAGTTTATTTTCCTCAGTGAATACAGTGGAGAAAAAAATATTTAATAGCTTTGCTTTCTCCTCATCGCTCTCTGCAACTCCTCCTCATTACTCTGTAGAGGGCCGACACCTTTAGATTTATACTTTTTACCATTTATATAATTGAAGAACATTTTAGGGTTAGTTTTGCTCTCTTTGGCAACTAATCTCTCGGTCTCTAGTTTGGCTGCTTTTATTTTTTTTTTGCAAATTTTTTTGGAGAGCCTGGTTCGTCACCGGAACTCCAGAAAATGCCTTTGGCCTGTGCGATCTAGCACAGGGCAAAGGAGAGTTTCGGAGTGTGAACTGCTCAGATGCTCAAGTCAGGGGGGCTCCCTGGGTAAAAATGGAGACAAACCCTTTAAATAAAAAATGGGTGCATAGTTTTCTGTATTCCACTTCCTGTCCTGGCTCAGTAACTTCCTCTTTGCCCTGTAATGACTCAATTAGAGCATCACACTTTACACACGATCAATGTGATGCTCTTCTTTAGGCATCTTTATCTAGGCCAATCAGAAGAACAATAGAACTGTCATAATGTTATCCCAATTCTATAAATTCTATTATCACAAGGATTACCCAGCAGATACAATCTTCCCCTCACAGCAGCAGTAAACTAACAATGAATTACCTATTAATCTAGGAAGCCTTATCATTTCTTTTGATCTCTATAGAAAAACAATATTTTGTATGCAATGTCCAATATCATAGTGCCCTCAAAATGAAAGAAAATAGTACTCAGAATTTTTTTTTCTTTTTATATAAATAGTGATTTAAAAAAAAAAAAAAAACATTTTGGTTGGAAGTGTCCTTTAATTCTTTTGACATTGATTTTACATGTATATTTGCTCTATGGTTAAAGTCTGTTTTTAGATGCAATATTTGATGGTTTTCTCCCGCCTCCCTGTGTGAATGCTGTCTTATACTGCTGCTAAGACACTATCAGTGTTATTGCTTAGCTTTCAGTCATTTCCTTCATCTTGCTGTTGGTTAGAAGAAGCCTCTGCCTATTTCTTGAACCATTATATATGAAAGAATCCATTGCTGATGGCTAAAAAAAAAAAAAAAAAAAAAAATCACAACGAAAATAGTTTTTGGCCGCCTTATCTTGTACGTTCCCTTGTACTTATCTGTCACACACAGCTGTAAGGTGTCCCATTTATCAACAGTTTATATTAAGGTTACCTTTCAATTTTCACCAACCGCATATTGTTCCAGCAGTAATTAGTAGGCACAAGTCAATCCACCTAACTGGGACGTGTAGAAAGACGGAATGACTTACCCTCTTTTCAAAGTCAGATTGTTCCGCCTGGCTGCTCTCTGCTTTCCTTGATTTATCCGGTGGGTGAGACACCACTTTAGTGCACATGATAAAGTGTCTGTAAATTACAGCAGCAGGAACACTTTAAGAAATGGGAGAATCATCCATCTTGTCCATCACTGCCCTGGCTGGTGTTTATCTCTGGTGGAAATCAGACAGTATGTTCTTCCATTGTTGCAACCCCCCCCCCCTTCCTCCTTTCGATTCTGCTTGCACATGTGTTATGGATATGGAAACAGGATCATCACACATGGAGACGTTGTTACTTTTTTGTCCAATTGGAGCACTGTAGTTAGGGGTCTGGGCTACTAAGTTTAATAACCTAACATTAAAGGGTATTCGTCCGCAGATTTGTACCTGTGAAGCTGACTGACCTGTCACATGTGCGCTTGGCAGCGGAAGGCATCTGTGTTGGTCCCATGTTCATATGTGCCCACATTGCTGAGAAAAATTAAGTTTTAATATATGCAAATGAGCCTCTAGGAGCAACGGGGGCGTTGCCGTTACACGTAGAGGCTCAGCTCTCTCTGAAAATGTGACACCCTCAGGATGCATTGGTCACCCCTGGCCCTTTAATGCTGACCTAAAAGATAAACCATTAAAATTTCAATCATGAAAAACCCCTTTAGGGTCCATTCACACGTCGTGGTGCATTGCGGATCCACAAATTACGGATCCGCAATACACCCGGCCGGCACCCCCATGGAGATGCCTATTCTTGTCCGCAATTGCGGACAAGAATAGGACATGTTCTATTTTTTTCCGGAGCTGCGGACTGGAAGATCGGCGGCGCGCTCTCGAAATGCGGATGCGGACAGCACACTGTGTGCTGTCTGCATCCATTCCATCCCCATAGAGACTGAATGGGTCCGCATCCGTTCCACAATTTGCGGAACGAATGCAGACCCATTATAACGGACGAGGAGCCTTAAATAGTTACTGTACTTTCACACAACTTGGCATAAATCAATATCACAGGTGAATACCAGAAACTTTGTAATATATCTTACAAGAGAAAAATGTCTCATTCTAGTGCTATCATCTGTTTTCTTCTTCCCACCTTTTCTAATTTAATATTCTGTCTGAAATTTATAAGCAGTCTGTCTTGTGAGACGAAGATGGACTGCCTGCTCACTGAAAGATCAAATTACATCATCCCATAGAGGTCTATGGAGTGGGGAAGGGGGAGGAGGAGAGGAAGTGCAGAGAGAAACAGGCTGTCACTGCCAGCCCTGTGAGAGATCTGAGGAGATCAGATAGACTTGCTGCACGTGAGTCTATCTGACAGGTTCTAGGTGTTTCCTTTCAGTTTGTCGTTGTGGGCGGGATCCCACCTCTCCACAGGTTCAGCTTGTTTGCTGGTTAGAGGCTCTATTTCAGTCTGCCTCTGACTTCTCACCATGTGGTTGATATTTCCTTCTGGAGTTTCTGCTAGTTGTTTGTGGATCCCTTGTTCCTCACTCTTCCCAAGCTAAGTTCCGCTTTTGCTCTGTGTTGTTTGTGTCAGTCTAGGTCTTAGGGAGACGCTGGCCCCTTCATTGTGGAAGGTACCGGCAGTCTCATACCCCGTTCCAAATTTAGGGTTTCCTACAGTATTAGCAGGGACTAGGTACATGTGTATATGTTCGTCCACCATCAGGGCTTGCACATACTGTCAGGAGTCAGGGAGAGACTCAGGGATTGCTAGGAGATAACCATCTCTCCCTCACTTTCTTCTAGGCCTAGACTGTTATCCTATGCTGTCTGTTTATCTGGTGTACCTGTTATCCACATTACCCCATGACACAGGCAGACACAGAGGCAGACATGATTCAGTGTCTAATAGTAAGTGATATATCTCACCCCTGGTGCTTTATTCACATCATTACTACTCACTACTATCTATAATTCCCTGTATGATGCTTCTGGATGTTTTTGAGTCAGGTAGTAAGCAAAATCTGCTATCTCTAGCTGACAACTGAGAATTAGAGATGCAGCACGCATATGGAGAAAACTTAAAAAAAAAAAAAAGTCATATAATGGTCAGATATAGTGCTGTCCCTCATGTATACAATATAGGTTTACCGCATCTGAAAACTTATCTAAAACTTTAGGTATGTTATAAACTAGAGCGGGCATTTTGAAGGGGGCATACACTTATTGCCAGTGCTGTTTTATAGTAGGTGTTTTATTCCTACTTCCTTCAGTCACCATTTCTCCCGTCTGGGCAATATAAACTACTATTTTCCTATTCAGGAAAGATCTTGAAGTGCAAGCATCTGTGTGAGAAGGTAAATGCTCCTTCCTGCTTAAAATGGAACATATTCAGTCAAATGTCTCTTCTAAAGCGGCGTATTATTACATCATTAAATTTAAGTGCAATTTTGTGCACCTCTGTTCTTTAAGGTAATGAAGCAAAAAACGTTCTTAATGATGTGACAACTGCATTAAATCTTAGGACTATACTCCGGGTATTTAGCATTGCAGCTGACGCTAATACCCCTGCTCCATAGATTTTCAGTTTTGTGCCATTCACTGACCTAAATCTGCCATTTACACGTAGAGCAGAGGATTGTGCAAGATTGTAATGGCTTCTCAGGAATGTTTAGATGATACCTGGAAGATGTGCAAGTAACGAGGACCCTTGTCACCGATTTATAGGCCTTTATGTTGAGGTTTCCTGGCCCTGGGCACAGGTGGAAGTAACACATGCTGCACCCTTAACAATTTACATATTCACATACCGTATGAGTGCTGGCTGAAAGTCAATCTAGTAACTATGGTAGTGTTATATGGATACTATATAATAAGCATAATAACAATCTATCTCTATCTACATACATCTATCTATTTATCTATGTAATTCAAATTCAGTTCATTCATCTATCTATCTATCTATCTATCTATCTATCTATCTATCTATCTATCTATTGTCCGTCAGTCCCAAGGTTGTTGGAATATTCACCTTTTTACCATATCCATTCTTTGTAAATGAAAAAAGTGTGTGCAGAAGATGTGACTTGAGGAGATTGACGACTAGATGAGATCAATGAAAATATACACTGCTCAAAAAAATAAAGGGAACACAAAAATAACACATGCTAGATCTAAGTTAATTAAATATTCTTCTGAAATACATTGTTCTTTACATAGTTGAATGTGCTGACAACAAAATCACACAAAAATTAAAAAATGGAAATCAAATTTTTCAACCCATGGAGGTCTGGATTTGGAGTCACACTCAAAATTAAAGTGAAAAAACACACTACAGGCTGATCCAACTTTGATGTAATGTCCTTAAAACAAGTCAAAATGAGGCTCAGTAGTGTGTGTGGCCTTCACGTGCCTGTATGACCTCCCTACAATGCCTGTGCATGCTCTTGATGAGGTGGCGGACGGTCTCCTGAAGAATCTCCTCCCAGACCTGGACTAAAGCATCTGCCAACTTGGTGGATAGAGCGAGACATGATGTCCCAGATGTGCTCAATTGGATTCAGGTCTGGGGAACGGGCGGGCCAGTCCATAGCATCAATGCCTTCATCTTGCAGGAACTGCTGACACACTCCAGCCAGGGCCGGCCTTAGGTGTCCAGGCGCCCTGTGCGAGCTAACCTTGTGGCGCCCCCCCCCCCCCCAAAAAAAAAACACTGCTTGTTGCTGGCATCATGGCATAGGCTGGCTGACTATCCAACCAAGTAGTTACAGCCCAAAGGCCGGTGTAATGTTATACTTCCCTACTTCGTGAGATTTCCCTACCCTCGTCACTTCCGGTCGCACCGGACATGACGTGAGGAGGTGTGCAGCGCCGCACAGGCGCACAACGTCAGGTTAGGGAAGTTTCACAGCAGAGTGCGCATGCGCCAGGAGTCTCGCCGGCGGTTAGGGAAGGGAAAAATTACGTACGGGCCAGTGCTTTTTCCCTACCCTAACCGCCAGCGAGGCTCCCAGCGCATGCGCACTCTGCTGTGAAATTTCCCTAACCCATCGTTGTGCGCAGTGCGCCCCCCCAGTATTATAAACATTGGTGGCACAGTGCGCCCCCCCAACACCCCAGTATAATAAACATTGGTGGCGCAGTGCGCCCCCCCAACACCCCAGTATAATAAACATTGGCGCAGTGCGCCCCCCCAACACCCCAGTATAATAAACATTGGCGCAGTACGCCCCCCCTCAATATAATAAACATTGGTGGCGCAGTGCGCCCCCCCTCAATATAATAAACATTGGTGGCGCAGTGCGCCCCCCCTTAATATAATAAACATTGGTGGCGCAGTGGGCAGTGCCAATGAGGGTTAAAAAATAAAAAAATAATTAACTCACCTCCTCCAATTGATCGTCTTCTGTTCTTTCTTCATGACCTGTCAAAGGACCTGTGGTGACATCACTGTGCTCATCACATGATACATCACATGATCCATCACCATGGTAATGGGTCATGTGATGAGCTCAGTGACGTCACCACAGGTCCTGAAGAAAGACCGGCAGCTACGCGATCAACTGGAGGAGGTGAGTTAATTTTTTTAAATTATTTTTTAACCCTCATTGGCACTTCCCACTGAGCCACTAATGTTTCTTATACTAAGGGGGGAACACTGTGCCACCAACGTTTCTTATACTAGGGGGGGCGCACTGAGCCACCAATTATGTTTGTTTCTTATACTGGGGTGTTTGGGGGGGGATGGCGCACTGTGCCACCAACGTTTCTTATACTAGGGGGGGCGCACTGAGCCACCAATTATGTTTCTTATACTAGGGTGTTGGGGGGAGGGGGGGCACTGTGCCACCAACGTTTCTTATACTAGGGGGGGCGCACTGAGCCACCAATTATGTTTCTTATGCTGGGGTGTTGGGGGGGGGGGCGCACTGAGCCACCAATTATGTTTCTTATACTGGGGTGTTTGGGGGGGGGCGCACTGTGCCACCAACGTTTCTTATACAAATACAGGAGGCGGGTGCCGGAATCAAATAGCCGACACCCGACCTCTGTGACAGGGAGCTGCGATCAGCGGCAGTTAACCCCTCAGGTACCGCACCTGAAGGGTTAACTCAACTGCAGCTGATCGCAGCTCCCTGTCACAGAGGTCGGGTGCGGGCTATTTGATTCCGGCACCCGCCTCCTGTATTTGTATTCAGGTCAGTTTTCTTCATTGGTGGCGCAGTGGCCACAGCCCCTCCCCTCCTCCTCCTCCTGTCTCTCTTCTTATTGGCAGCGGCGGGGGCAGCAGGCAGGTCAGACAGGGGAGGGGGAGATGGAGGGGGCGCCCCGAGGGAGAACACAAGTACAGCCTCGCCTGCCGCAGATTACATTGCGAGCTGTCGGCCGCCCAGCGCCCCTGTTACTATGGCGCCCTGTGCGGCCGCACAGCCCGCACACCCCAAAGGCCGGCCCTGACTCCAGCCACATGAGGTCTAGCATTGTCTTGCATTAGGAGGAACCCAGGGCCAACCGCACCAGCATATGGTCTCACAAGGGGTCTGAGGATCTCATCTCGGTACCTAATGGCAGTCAGGCTACCTCTGGCGAGCACATGGAGGGCTGTGCGGCCCTCCAAAGAAATGCCACCCCACATCATTACTGACCCAATGCCAAACCGGTCATGCTGGAGGATGTTGCAGGCAGCAGAACATTCTCCACGGCGTCTCAAGACTCTGTCACGTCTGTCACATGTGCTCAGTTTGAACCTGCATTCATCTGTGAAGAGCATAGGGCGCCAGTGGCGAATTTGCCAATCTTGGTGTTCTCTGGCAAATGCCAAACGTCCTGCACAGTGTTGGGCTGTAAGCACAACCCCTACCTGTGGACGTCGGGCCTTCATATCACCCTCATGGAGTCTGTTTCTGACCGTTTGAGCAGACACATGCACATTTGTGGCCTGCTGGAGGTCATTTTGCAGGACTCTGGCAGTGCTCCTCCTGTTCCTCCTTGCACAAAGGCGGAGGTAGCGGTCCTGCTGCTGGGTTGTTGCCCCCCTACGGCCTCCTCCACGTCTCCTGATGTACTGGCCTGTCTCCTGGTAGCGCCTCCATGCTCTGGACACTACGCTGACAGACACAGCAAACCTTCTTGCCACAGCTCGCATTGATGTGCCATCCTGGATAAGCTGCACTACCTGAGCCACTTGTGTGGGTTGTAGACTCCGTCTCATGCTACCACTAGAGTGAAAGCACCGCTAGCATTCAAAAGTGGCCAAAACATCAGCCAGGAAGCATAGGAACTGAAAAGTGGTCTGTGGTCACCACCTGCAGAACCACTCCTTTATTGGGGGTGTCTTGCTAATTGCCTATAATTTCCACCTGTTGTCTATCCCATTTGCACAACAGCATGTGAAATTGATTGTCACTCAGTGTTGCTTCCTAAGTGGACAGTTTGATTTCACAGAAGTGTGATTGACTTGGAGTTACATTGTGTTGTTTAAGTGTTCCTTTTATTTTTTTGAGCAGTGTATATGTAGAGAGAAAAATGCTAAGAGAGAAATTAGATATACAATAGATATAGACAGACATATACAGTAGATATAAAAAGTCTACACACCCCTGCTAAAATGTCAGGTTTCTGTGATGTAAAAAAAAATGAGACAAAGATAAATAATTTCAGAACTTTTTCCACCTTTAATGTGACCTATAAACTGTACAACTCAACTGAAAAACAAACTGAAATCTTTTAGGTAGAGGGAAGAAAAAATATAAAAATAAAATAATATGGTTGCATAAGTGTGCACACCCTTAAACTAATACTTGAAGCACCTTTTGATTTTATTACAGCACTCAGTCTTTTTGAGTCTATCAGCATGGCACATTTTGACTTGGCAAGATTTGCCCACTCTTCTTTGCAAAAACACTCCAAATCTGTCAGATTGCGAGGGCATCTCCTGTGCACAGCCCTCTTCAGATCACCCCACAGATTTTCAATCGGATTCAGGTCTGGGCTCTGGCTGGGCCATTCCAAAACTTTACTCTTCTTCTGGTGGAGCCATTCCTTGGTTGATTTGGATGTATGCTTTGGGTTGTTGTCATGCCGAAAGATGAAGTTCCTCTTCATGTTCAGCTTTCTAGCAGAAGCCAATATTGTGCCAATATTGACTGGTATTTGGAACTGTTCATAATTCCCTCTAGCTTAACTAAGGCCCCAGTTCCAGCTGAAGAAGAACAGCCCCTTGCCATGATGCTGCCACCACCATGCTTCACTGTGGGTATGGTGTTCTTTTCGTGATGAGCAGTGTTGTTTTTGGGCCAAACATATCTTTTGGAATTATGGCCAAAAAGTTCAACCTTGGTTTCATCAGACCATAACACCTTTTCCCACATGCTTTTGGGAGACTTCAGATGTGTTTTTGCAAAATGTAGCCTGGCTTGGATGTTTTTCTTCGTAAGAAAAGGCTTTTGTCTTGCCACTCTACCCCATAGCCCAGACATATGAAGAATATGGGAGATTGTTGTCACATGTACCACACAGCCAGGACTTGCCAGATATTCCTGCAGCTCCTTTAATGTTGCTGTAGGCCTCTTGGTCGCCTCCCAGACCATTTTTTTTCTTGTTTTTTCATCCATTTTGGAGGGACGTCCAGTTCTTGGTAATGTCACTGTTGTGCCATATTTTCTCCACTTGATGATGACGGTCTCCACTGTGTTCCATGGTATATCTAATGCCTTGGAAATTCTTTTGTCCCCTTCTCCTGACTGATACCTTCTTACAATGAGATCCCTCTGATGCTTTGGAAGCTCTCTGTGGACCATGGCTTCTGCTGTGGGATGCGACTAAGAAAATTTCAGGAAAGACCAACTAGAGCAGCTGAACTTTATCTGGGGTTAATCAGAGGCACTTTACATGATGGCAGGTGTATGCTGACTCCTATTTAACAGGATTCTGAATGTGATTGCTTAATTCTGAACACAGCTACATCCCCAGTTATAAGGGTGTGCACACTTATGCAAACACATTATTTTAGTTTGTTGTTTTTCTTCACCTAAAAAATATGTTTGTTTTTAAATTGAGTTGTACAGTTTATAGGTCACATTAAAGGTGGAAAAATTTCTGAAATGATTTATCTTTGTCTCATTTTTTTTACATCACAGAAACCTGACATTTTAACAGGGGTGTGTAGACTTTTTATATCCACTGTAGATAGACAGATACAGAAATAGAGATGTAGACAGTGATAGATGATAAGAAACCTATATAAAGCCCAAGACAAATATCCAGGACCTACACCTCAACATATCAGAGAAAACCAACAAAAGATGAATGGGTCACTCAATTAACAAAACACATGTGTTTTGCTTATTGAGTGACCCATTCATCTTTTGTTGGTTTTCAGTGATAGATGATGGATATACAGATAGACAGACAGATTAAAAGACAAATAGATAGATAGACAGGCAGATAATAGATAGAGATAGATAGATAGACAGGCAGATAATAGATAGAGATAGATAGATAGATAGATAGATAGATAGATAGATAGATAGATAGATAGATAGATAGATAGATAGATAGATAGATAGATAGATAGATAGATACAGAAATTGAGATGTAGATAGAAATAGATGATAGATAGACAGATCAGTAGATAAATGGATAGATAGATAAATAGTTAGACAGACAGATAATAGATATATATATATAGACAGACAGATAGATACAGAAATTGAGATGTAGAGATTGATAGATAGATAGATAATAATTTATAGATATCACCCAGCTTCCCCCGTTTTACAAATGGCAGGTACAGTGTACATTAATATACCCTCTTTCTCCATTAATTAGTCAGAAGTCTAGAAAAGCTGAGTTACAACTCACGTCAGATGATTGATCAGATCTGTAAATTTCTTTTAATTGTCGCACAGCTTTCTAAGAAATATGATATAAGTAAGGGTCCATTGGACGGAATACGACTGCTGGATCTCCAGAACATGTTACGCTATGAGGACTAGAACCATCTACCATGATAGTAATCGACAGGGGATTTCAGTGAGAGCGTCTCTCAGGGTGAGAGCCCGCGAGGCGTCATTTAGGGAATTATTAAAAGGCTATATATCAGGGAGACAGCGCGTTGTGTGTTATAGCGGCTCCTGTATGAATGAGATGATGCTTGCACAAGGGTATTGAACGTTGTACCCTCCAGCACTGGCATTGAGTAGTTGTCGGCTACCCATAGTTTACACACAAGCTCTCAGTTGGCACAGGTCCACGTTTAGAGAACCCAGCGTCTGTGGATCAGGTCACGGAGGACTAGAAGACCTATCGAAACTTCTGAGTCTCTGGAGGCAATGCAATAAATCAAAAAGGTATTGTGATAAATAGTTGATGATTCATTTACTGCAATTTTTTTCCTGTATCTATTGTATAAAGTCATTTATTAGCCTAGCAAGGTGGATATAACATCGACATATTAAAAATAGCCTTTTTTTTTTTTCGTTTCCATAAACAGCGCCACTCTCGCCCACAGGCTGTGTCTGGTATTGCAATTTAACCTCATTCCCTGGAATAGGGCTGAGCTGCACCACCAGACGCAGCCTGCGGACAAGGGTGGAGGTTTTTCTGGAGAAGAAGTAGATTCCAAATTTACATCTACCTTGCTGAGGCTGATATATGGGTTTGAACGGCAACACCAGTCACAACCTGTGGACAAAGGTGGCGCTATTTCTGGAGAAAAGCACAGCAAAGAGACCACTGCCTGCATTAGATATTTATTTTATTTATTTATTTATTTAATGCAGTTATATAGCGCTACTATATTCCACAGCGCTTTACAGACATTACAAATGTATCCACTGACAGCAAGACCAGCTGGGTGCTGGTTAGCAACATTGTTTCAATTCACTGACAGCAAACATTGTGAAAATGGTGAAGAATTGAAAGAAAATAAAGTATATTAGAAAGTTGTAGACATTTCCATTTATACTTGGGTTAAACTATTTATGCAAATCTGTAAAAGTCCATTTAAAGGGGTGTTACCATCTGGGACATGTGTTACCACATTGGGGACCCACTCCTATCTCCAGAATGGGACCCCCGAAGATAACAGAGAGCAGCAGCGCATGCAAGTCCAACCTCAGTTCTTCGCTATGTGTTGACTGGGCAATTACCGGTGGTCTCATAGTAGTGAATGGAGAGGTGACTGTGCTTGCGCACTCACTCGCCTATTTTCAAAGATCCCATAGTGATGAATGGAGAACATGCTGCGCATGTGCAGTGTGGGTTTTCTTCATTTAAGGGGCCTCTTTCTCTAGATAGGTCTGGGTCCCAGAAGTGTAAGTTTTGTGTTCTCCCAGCACCAATGCATCTTAAATATTTAGGGATTGCTATTTAAGCCTTTTTAGCTTTTGCAAAACCAAGAAAAATAAAAACACAAGAATTCTATCTTTGCTATTGATTTAATCGTAGGGATCGCCATAGCAGCCATAGCAATGGCTATGGTGCCCTACCCCACTGGGGGCCCGGGCTGCTGGCTGAGGATTAAAAAAAATAAAAATCCAAGTGGTGGTACGAGTGGCGGTGCGATAGGGCCCCCCTCATTGGTGGCATCAGCAGTTCCGATCGGAGTCCCAGCAGTGTAATGCTGGGGCTCCGATCGGTTACCATGGCAACCAGGACGCTACTGAAGTCCTGTCTGCCATGGCCAGTTACTCTGCAGCATACTTACATGCGCTGTGGCCGCCCGGCGCTCCTCCTTCTTGTAACTCGTCACAGTTATGTGTGGCGCATTGCTATAAGCATAAGCAATGCACCGCACAGACCTGTGACGAGTTACAAGAAGAAGGAGTGCCGGGCGGCCACAGCACATGTAAGTATGCTGCAGAGTAACTGGCCATGGCAGACAGGACTTCAGTAGCGTCCTGGCTGCCATGGTAACCGATCGTAGCCCCAGCATTACACTGCTGGGACTCCGATTGGAACTGCCACTGCCACCAATGATAGGGGAGGAGTCCGCACTGCCCACCAATGATTTTAATACAGGGGAGGGGGGCACACTGCCCACCAATGATTTTAATATGGGGGGGGAGTGTGCACTGCCCACCAATGATTTTAATACTGACGGGGGGAGGGTGCACTGCCCACCAATGATTTTAATACCGAGGGGGTGGGTGCACTGCCCACCAATGATTTTAATACCAGGGAGGGTGCACTGGGGGCTGATGGAGATGGTACTGGGGGCTGATGAGAGGCACTGGGGACTGATGGAGAGGCACTGGGGGCTGGTGAGAGGCGCTGGGGGCTGATGGGGAGGCACTGGTGGCTGGTGAGAGGCACTGGGGGCTGATGGAGACGCACTGGGGGCTGGTGAGATGCACTGGGGGCTGATGGAGAGGCACTGGGGGCTGGTGAAAGGCACTGGGAGCTGATGGAGAGGCACTGGGGGCTGATAAAGAGGCACTGGGGGCTGATGGAGAGGCATTGGGGGCTGATGGAGAGGCACTGGGGGCTGGTAAGAGGCACTGGGGGCTGGTGAGAGGCACTGGGGGCTGGTGAGAGGCACTGGGGGCTGATGGAGAGGCACTGGGGGCTGGTGAGAGGCTGTCACTACCAGAGCATTGAGACGTTCTCACAGCTCTGTTTCTCCACCCCTGTGATGATGTCACTACTAGAGCTTGGAGGAGTTCTCACTGCTCTGTTTCTCCGCCCCTGTGATGAGGTTTTTACTTTCTGTTTCCTTCCTCCCAGCTGTTCCTCCTGCGTTTGATTTCCCTGCCTTTAAATCACCCCTCCTCCTTTGTAGGGTGTGGATTATATTTCTCATTTAGTTGTAGCTCTTGCTTGAGTATCTTCACTTGTAAGCTATCATTTCACTGGACCTGTGTTCTGCTGCAGCAAGTACTCCGGATATTGCCAGCTGTCTTTGGATCCGTCTTCTCTGCTGCTGCAGCTCCTTCAGCTAAGTGTGCAGACATTGTAGTGTATCTGTTTATTTTCTGACTGGATCTGAGGCGACCACGGTTCCCTCCATATACTGAGCAGGGCACCGGTGGCCGTGCCCCTTCCACTAATGTAGGGGTTACAGTGGTCATCAGTCTTAGGTACGCGGGCATGCCTCGTTCCACCATTTGGATCCGGGCATGTGCTTTAGCAGCATAGGGAGAGCTTTGAGGGTCTGACAGGGGTCACCCTTTATCCTCCCTAGTTTGGGTCCGGTCAGTAGCTCTATTTACTGTGTATGCTCTTGTTGCTCACATACAGCCGTGACAGAGGCACTGGTGGCTGATGGAGAGGCACTTGGGGCTGGTGAGAGGCACTGGGGGCTGATGTAGAGGCACTGGGGGCTGATGGAAAGGCTACTGGGGGCTGCTATGAGGCTACTGGGGGCTGCTATAAGGCTACTGGGGGCTGCTATGAGGTATGGGGCTCTTATCTGAGGTCTGATTGGGAGTCATTCATATTGGGGTCTGAGCTGAGGTGTGATCTGAGGTCTTATTAACATTGGGGATCTTATTGATGCTGTCAGCTGAGGTCTGATTAACATTGGGGGTCTGATTGGTGGTCTGACCTGAGGTGTAATGATTTTTTTTTTTCTGGAGCAGCTTGGAGAAAAAAGGCCTTACAGTCTCCCACGCTCATTCTGCCCGGTTAAGCCTGCCAGCACCCCTGAGGCCAAGCCTGTCAGCACTCCTGAGGCCAAGCCTGTCAGCACCCCTGAGGCCAAGCCTGTCAGCACCCCTGAGGCTAAGCCAGCCAGCACCCCTGAGGCCAAGCCAGCCAGCACCCCTGAGGCCAAGCCAGCCAGCACCCCTGAGGCCAAGCCTGTCAGCACCCCTGAGGCCAAGCCTGTCAGCACCCCTGAGGCCAAGCCAGCCAGCACCTCTGAGGCCAAGCCTGTCAGCACCCCTGAGGCCAAGCCTGTCAGCACCCCTGAGGCCAAGCCTGTCAGCACCCCTTAAGCGAAGCCTGCCAGCACCCCTGAGTCTTCAGAACTGTAAGTAAATTATATATAAGGGGAGCTTATAATATGAAAGAGACGAATTATGTCAGAGCGGCTCTTCACCTACACGTGTATCAGCACTAGATATATACCCCTTACTCTCCCTAATACCCAAACTACACAAGATACATAACCCTACCTTCTGTCTAATACACATACACACCCCACGATATGTACTTTCACCTTCTTGTGTTACAGACCCCTGTACAATTTAACAATCTTCTTTAATACACAGACATTTAGATTCATAAATTTCCTACACTGGCACAAATGTGTTGCCAGTGACCAACTGTCTGTGCTCAGTCCTACGCGTAACCGTCGCAATTGCATGAGTAGCTGCGGATGTGGCGGCGAGGTCCGAGAGGTATGTGGGGGTGGGAGACCCAGGAGAGAGGGGGCCCCATACATTTTTTTTGCTATGGGGCCCAGTCATTTCTAGCTACGCCCCTGATCGATTATATTTTAAAGGTGCCAAACTGTCTGCAAATTCAACAACCGTTGTGAAAAACAACATCTCAGTCTAGAAGGAAAAAATTTTTTTTCATGCTTCGGAATTCAATAAAATATTCAAAAAAATGCAGAAAAGAGGGCCAGGGAAGAAAACCTTACTAAAGCTTGTTCTTGAATAAGTAGAGAGTTTCCCTCGGCGAACCTGGATTCCTTTTGTATCCAGGCGAAATAACACAGTGCGCCCAGTTCAAGGCATAGAAAGAAGTGTGCAGGTATAGGATAATACAGCATAAAAGATGCAGCACTGACATCCCAAGACACAGCGCAGATATGCACATAAATTATTACACCGTACATTGTGCACACAGAACTATACACTTCTGTTACATTATTTAAATGTTCATATACATACCTAGATAGAGAGATAAATATTGCAGATAGATGATCAATAAATCCAAAAAGCGAAAAGCAGCACACTGAAAACCGGTGCAATCCCTTCCACGGACCCGAAACTCAGGTCCACTTGATACAACTTTAGTAAAGGAAGGCAGCACTCCAGATCAAAGTGAACAACAGGATTTATTGGCCCATGTGACGGCAACGTTTCCGCTGACTCCTTGGAGCCTTTGTAAAGCTAAAGTGACATGTGCATAGTGCAGCAACTTATACAAGTCGCAATCAAAGTGACATAATTGCAATTAATCAAATAATTTTAAAAAAATTCATAAAAAGTCAATAAAAGACATAAAAATAATGTTTGATTTGATAGTGTCCATACTGTGATTCCTTCATTGAAGTGACACGATGATCCATAAGTCCATTCAATGAAAAACGTCCATATAATCCATGATTGTTGTATAATCAATAGTGCATAACATAATTGTGTCTAATCAAGAAATCAGGTGAAGTGAAATAAAATCAGAATACATGATTGAACAGTCTCACTCGTAGCCGGGGACATGCAGGGCCAACTCAGCGTCTGGAAGTGCGCACTGCGCATGCGTCATCTATTTCTTATCTCGCATCCAACAAGATCATCCCCAAACACATAGGAAACCACTTCAAAGATGGCCGCGGCTTTAATTGTGCTACAACGCTTGCGCTTGCCCACAGGTCTAATACTCCTAATCTCGCAGTAAGCGGGAACGGGAGATCCTCCCTCATCCTATCGCAAGGAGTTGGCTTATGCCTAAATCCTACCATAGCAACCTGTGTAAACAATTCAATACCCGCCACAAAATGCATGCGGGTCTACAATGAAGATGATAAAATCTCCAACTGGGGATCAGATAACATACTGTGGCGAGAATCCGTCAAACAAACGTTGATATTACATAATACAACTAAACCGAATCACACAGAATGCGCACACTGTATAAGGAGTTTAATAGGTTAAAGCGGGGCACAGTGAACCCATGGTACCTAATCCATTTTATCGCAACAAGCCGGCGGCTGCCATCTTGATTGAAGATCTCACATGAAATCTCTTGCGGTGACATATGAGGTCACCACGCCGGCCGAGGTGATGACGTCATCACAGGCCGCGTGAGATTTCGCGCTAGATCTTCAATCAAGATGGTAGCGCCTGACTCGCCACGCTCAAATGGATGAGGTAAGTATAATAAAAAATGTTTTCATTTTTTATTTTACATTTTATTATCACTGCCAGATGCCGCGATCATCTATGAACACGGCATCTGACGGGTGCAATGAAGGGGGAGGCACAATCGCAGCTCCCTGTCATTGCACCCACTACTTACAAAGAAATGCGCTTTGTGACAAAGTAATTAATCACAAAGCTAATTTTTTGGTAAAATTCGGCGAAGCAGCTGAATTGAATTTTCAAATACTTAGCTCATCGCTAGTGAATAGTCAAGAATGCGATTTAGCATTGTCCTGCTGTAATATGCAAGGCCTTGTTTAGTTCTAAACCCTCTATATACCTTTCTGCATTGATAGTGCCTATCCAGATGTGTAAGCTGCCCGTGCTATAGGCACTAATGCAATTCCATACAATGAGAGATGCAGGCTTTTGAACTGTGTGTTCAGCGTCCCACTACGTGTGTGTGGGCACTGCTTAAAAGCACTTTTTACCTTATCCAAAGTCACTAGGTTGTAATGTATGATTTTGTGTGTATGTATCTGCAAAATCCCTGTTAACAGGCCTATTAGGTGTAATTTATACATCCCGCCACTAGATGGGGATACAGTTCAGGTCCTATATATACTCAGGTCAGGCCTAGTTAATCAGTTGAGGAGAGGAGTCAGAGTAGTTGAAACCAGGATGTAGTTCAGAAGAGAGCAGATCTGAGGTAGTCAGATCAAGTTAGTGGGAGGAAAGATAGAGTGAAGACTTCGCAACACAGATTAGTGAGTGGAGCCAACTTCGCTAGGAGGTGTTTACTCAGATGTTAGGCGCAGAAGAGCGTTTTCCTTCTGTAGCTGGACTATAGACTTGCATCCCTGACCAGTAGGAGAAGAGTTTGCCTCCCTGGAAAAGAAACAAGCATTCCTAGGAATTCATCGGTGATAAGAGCCATTATTGAGGGCCACAGACACCTTTGCATGGTGGAGGTTTTATAGCTTCAGGCAGCCACACCTGAAAAACATCTAAAGTAAAAGTTGTGAGTTGCATCTTACCACTGTCTACCTCATTATTACTACCTATGGTTGTACCACCATTAACGGTACTGGCGTCACGACTAAAACCATCAAGGGACTCAGCCGCAACAAGCACCCTAAGCACCCTTAACATCAAGGGCACCTCAACCACCATCTTGGCTGATGCTTCCTACCACAGAGTGTGCCCCGGAGGATTTCGTGCTGTCCACCTCAACACTGTGCTGCCAGCCCAGGGAGGCTATCTGCTAACCGTGAGTAAACTGATAAACTGTGTGTTATACCATTTGACCCCTCATCGGTCCACCGTGAACCTCACGTGTTCCCCCTGCGACTGGCTGGCTGCATGTGTTGATAAGAAGCTGGATGGTCCCTCTCCTCAGAGCTGAACCCGCACATACCCATATTTTCACCCAGGCAGCCCCCCTGATGTTAGCATCAGGGCATTTTATGCTCCGTTGCTCTCCCTTGCCCTGCACAGGATCGCGCAGGGAAATGGCTTTTTTATTTACAGTAACACACTGCCGGGCCAAGGCTTCGACCCAGAAGTGTGTTCGGTGATGTCACCTGCTCTGATAGGCTGGCTTTAGCGCTGCCCTAGCCGTTTTACAGGCTAGGGCATAGCTAAAGCCCGCCCATCAGTGCTGGTGATGTGACCGGGCTCACTGCTGGGTGGAAGCCTCCGCCCGGCAGCCCTAAGGAGAGCCCAGTTCATCACTGGATCTCCTAAAAATGCCTTTGCCCTGCGCGATTCAGCGTAGGGCAAAGGAAAGCAGCAGAGCATGAAATGCTCCGATGCTCTTGTCAGGGGGGCTGCCTGGGTGAAAATATGGGTATGTCTGGGTTTAGCTCTGAACCCGGACAACCCCTTTAAGTCTTCAGAACATGGTATCTGTTGCTTCTAAAAAGCATTTCAAATTTTGATTTATCTGACCGCAGAACAGTTTTTCATTTTCCCTCAGTCCATTTTAAAAGCTTTGGCCCAGAGAAGACAGAGGGGTTTCTGGATTGTGTTGACATATGGCTTCTTCTTTGAATGATACAGCTTTAAACGGGTTTTCTGAGGCCTTTTAACTGATGATCTATCCTCTGGATAGGTCATCAGTATCTGATCGTGGGGGTCTGACACCCGAGACCAATGCCGATCAACTGTAGGGCTGCGGCTTTTTTTTCGCAGCTTTGCTCATGTTCATCGATCACATGGCCTAGGCGCCGCTCAGCCTCATTGAAGTGAATGGGGCTAAGCTGCAATACAAAGCACAGCTGCTATACAATGTATAGTGCTGTGCTTGGTTAGCTGAGAGAAGGCCGTGGCGCTACTGTGAGCTCCGGTGCTTTCTCAAACAGCTGATTGGCGGGGATCCCGGTTGTCGGACCCCCACTAATCAGATAATATGAGATAAAATAGATTAGATGGATAGTAATGAGGAGTGGACTGCTATACATAAGACTATATTTTTCACACAAGATTGTAGCTTCTTATTCATGGGATGCACAGTCCTGGAAATCTATAGGTAAAATCCCTCCATCCATCACAGGACCTGTATCTGTAGCTGCCGCTGGAGAATATTACACATTCAGTGTGATTCTGGAACAGCTATTCCCTATGCGCTTATTTCAATGTATGCAGATTAAAAACATAGAGTAATGTCTAGACTTCCCCCTTTCAATATATTCCTCTTCTGCAGCCATAAAATAGGCATTTCTGAAGGGCTTTTGCTTACTGGGAAAGTAGACAAAACTTTCTGGATGTTTTCTGCCAATACTCACTTAAGAAAACCCAAACTTTTATTGCCAGACTATAAAATTCTTCTGTTAGTAAAAGTCAGTAATTCAGACTCAGCTTATATTCTGTTTTCCAAATGTACACATTCAATCCCGTTCTCTTTAATCTGAATCTGGATGGATTTTACCCAATTTTGCTGTCTGAGTAGATAAGATATTACTATACAGAAAATAGTTTTGCAAATGGCTGCAAGTCAAAGCCACAAACTCAATCCACACAAGGTATAACAATACAATAAACAGGCACAAGATATTTTCAAGAAGTTAGGAAACATGACCTTAATTGACCTTCACCTTTTTGATCCACTTTTTAGAATATCTCGACCTCATTTGACTTTCATATTGATCTTCATATATTGTAAATTTTGACTAGAAGACCTAGATTCATTTATCTATCTATCTATCTATCTACTGTACAGTGGCATGAAAAAGTTTGGGTACCTCTAGTCAAAATTACTGTTACTGAGAACAGTTAAGCAAGCTGAAGATGAAATGATCTCCAAAAGACATAAAGTTAAAGATTAATGCAATATCAATGTATTATTTTGGTTTTGTACAATTTTAGAGTGAAAAAAAGGAAATGAGTACCTTGCAAAAGTATGGGAACCAAGAGATTTGAGACCTTAGAAAAGGTCAGGTGATGCAAATTTCAAAGCTTTATAATTACCCAGACTCCTCTAACCTTGTCCCAGAAACAACAGCCACAGGTTCCTCTAAGCAGCTGCCTAACACTCTGAAAATGAAAATGGTTGTGGCCCACAAAGCAGGGGAAGCAGGGAAAGATAGCAAATCATTTTTAGGTTGCCATTTCCTCAGTTTAAAATTTATTAAGAAATGGTAGTTAACGGGAACTGTGGAGGTCAAGAGAAGGCCTGGAAGTCCAAGAAACATTTCAGAGACAGCTGCTCGTAGGATTGCTAGAAAGGCAAATCAGAACCTATGCTTGACTGCAAAAGACATTCAGGAAGATTTAGTAGACTCTGGAGTTGTAGTACATTATTCTACTGTTCAGGGACACCTGCTCCTTCATCCTCACCACAAAATTCAGCAGCAGAAATTTGCAAAAGAACATCTAAAACAAGTCTGATGCATTTTGGAAACAAGTCTTGTGGACCGATTAAAATAAAATTATTTGGCCACAATGAGTAAAGGTACGTTTGGAGAAAAAAGGGCACAGAATTTCATGAAAAAAATACATCTCCAACCATTAAGCATGGGGTGGATCAATCATGCTTTGGGGTTGTGTTGCAGCCAATGGCACTGGGGGCATTTAATGGGTAGAGAGAAGAATGGATTCAATGAAATTTAGCAAATTCTGAAAACAAACATAATGCCAACTGTAAAAAGCTAAAGTTGAAAAGAGGATGGCTTCTACATATGGACAGTGATCCTAAACAAACCTTAAATCCACAATAGATTACCTCAAAAGGCGCAAGCTGAAGGCTTTACCATGGCCATAACAATTCCCTGATCTGAACATCATTGAAAATCTGTGGATAGACCTAAAAAAAACAGTGCATAAAAGATGGCCCAGGAGCCTCACTGAACTGGAAGACTTCTGCAAGGAAGAATGGAGGAAAATCCCTCAAACAAGAATTGAAAGACTCTTGGCTGGCTACAAAAAAGTGTTTGCAAGCTGTGGTACATGCCAAATGGGTGCTTTTAAGTACTAACTATGCAGGGTTAACAATCTTTTGCAAACTGACCATTTTCCTTTTTTATTTTAAAAATGTAAAAGATGAAAATAATTTTTTTTTTTTTGCCTTAAATACAAAGGGAATGTGTCATGTTTAACTTTATGTCTTTTGGAGATCATTTCATCTTCAACTGGTCACAGTAACAGTAATTTTGACCAGGGCTGCCCAACCTTTTACATGCTACTGTATCTATCTATCTATCTATCTATCTATCTATCTATCTATCTATCTATCTATCTATCTATCTATCTTATCTATCTTATCTATCTATCTATCTATTCAGAAAACAAAGAACAACAGAAGCACAGCAGATGTATAAAAATGGGTGCAATCCCTCATGAACACCGGGCGACGAAGTCCATAGATCATTTCCAAGAAATAAATGATGAGGCAGCACTACAACACAGTGCAATAACAATAAACTGACCATCAAACCAGCTGACAAAGGGGGTTCGGTGGTAGTTAAGGATACATCTTGGTACATCATGGAAATTGAGAGACAACTTAATGATGGAGATATTTTAAGTAAGTGTAAGTGTTTACCTCATGATCCCAAATTCGAGATTACCAGAATTATCAAATCTAAATTAGATGCTGCAAAAGAGAGAGGGATTATTGATTCAGATTTACATTCATTTCTACTGATCACACATCCCCGAACACCTTTGATTTATATATTACGTAAGATACATAAATCACTTGTTAATCCACCTGGACGTCCAATCGTTTCAGGTAGGGAATCAATTTTTTCCAATATCGCCATTTTAGATCATCATTTTTAGATCGAGTACTTTGCGATTATGCTGTTAAGACAAGGTTCTATATTACGGACACTAGTGATTTTTTAGATAAAATTGCTAACATTACCTTACCCACAGAGTGCATTGTAGCCTCTTTTGATGCTACCAGTTTATACCTCCATCGACCACAATAAGGGTATTGCTGCAGTTCAGAGATGCTTGGATATCAGCAATTACACAAAAGATAGTCAGAACTTTATTATTGATCTGCTTAATTTCGTTTTGCATCATAATTATTTTGCGTTTATGGACCATTTTTATTTGCAATTGCATGGGACCGCCATGGGGGTCTAACGTGGCGCCCACATATGCAAATATATTTATGGCAGCCATGGAAGAAGAGCACGTCTATGTGTCCCACCACTTCAACCAGGTGTTGGGGTGGTGGCGATACATCGACGATATCTTCCTGATTTGGACAGGGAATGAATCCTCACTTCACGATTTTCATTGCTACTTTAATCAGATTGATGCTGACATTACCTTTACCCTAACTTTTTCAACAGAACAGGTACAATTTCTTGATTCTACTGTGCATGTGGTCGGAGAGAAGCTGTACACTAATCTATACATTAAACCCACTGATTGCAATACCTTATTGAGGTATGAGAGTTGCCACCCTAGATCTACTATTGATGCGCTACCTTATAGTCAATTCTTGAGAACCAAACCTATAGTACAGGACCCTGAACGACGACCTATAAGGTATCAGCAAATGGTAATAAAGTTTAAAAATAGAGGTTATCCCTCCAAGGTTATAGATAAACATTTATCAAACACATTAAAACAACTAAGTTCTGTGACTACTAGGGATAAGACCTCCTTTGCACCTATTCCTTTTGTATCTACTTTTTCAGAACAAAGTAATCACATCAGTAACATCATTAGGAAACACTGGTCCATTTTTACTAGCAATTTGAAACATATTAATGAATTTACTGCCTCTCCACTTATGTCATATTGAAGCCCCCCGAATTTACGTGATAAAACTTGTCAAGGCTGATAAAAGGCATATAAAAAAGAAGGTGCAGACATATATTGGGTCTAAAAGAATGGGATGTTATCCCTGTTTGAGTTGCCTTAACTGTTCATACATGCTGAAGGGTGACTTGAAGTTTTACTCACCCCACTTTGGGCACACATCATGAAATTCATCATTTCCTCACTTGCGATAGTACATTTGTGGTATATCTCCTTTAATGTCCCTATCTATGGTCTGCTCTATGTCGGAGATACCACTTGGGACTTGAAGACCAGTGATGAGCGGCAGGGGCAATATTCGAATTTGCGACATTTTGCAAATATTTGGGTGAATATTCGTCATATATTCGCAACGTCAAGATCTCCAGTCATTATTTTCTTGATTGCGAAAATCGGCAATCGGAATATTTGCGATCAACACTACTCCTAAAGTCAAAGATATTGCAGCATTCTCATTGGCCCACAAGCAAGAAGCAGTGAGGGATCATGGGTACCGATGAAAAAAAATCTAGAATATTCGCGATTACTAAGATATAGCTCTATATTCTAGATATTCCAGAATTCTCAAAGTGCCAATATTCGCGATAAAAATTTGCGATTAGAATATTCGCGATTAACACTATTAAAGAGGAGATTAAATCAACACAGATATACTATTTGGCAAAAGAGGAAAGATTAACCGATTTCTAAACATTCTGTTGAATCTGGACACAAAGAAAAGGATATGAAATTCAGAATCCTGGATCATATTCCACCATTAAGTAGAGGTGGGGATAGGGAGTTAATTCTAAAGCAGAGAAAGCTCCAATGGATTCATCGATTAATCAGACCCTTAGGCCTAGGGGCCTGAACACTGAGTTCAAATGGAGATTCTTTGATTGAGATATGGGATTTGCTGTAGTCCATTGTGGTTGAATTTTCTCACCGTGATTATCTGTAGGAAATTACGAATGATGTCATTGTTATTACTATGGTGTTTAATTTATCTGTACTATGCAGCTAATTTACACCTTTCTTTTCTTTTTTTCAGAATTACACCTCCTAGTCATTTTGTCGCCACTGCACCTTGATGGTTCCGTCTTGTGACTTAACGTTATTATATTTCCAATCTCTCTGGTTTGGCCTTCTGGGAACTACTACCGTGTTTCCCCCAAATTAAGTCCTACCCCGAAAATAAGACCTAGCCCTATTTTGCAGGGTTTTGGGGAGTAGGGCTTAAATATAAGCCCTACTCCAAAAATAAGCCCTAGATAAATTTTATATTTATTGAAGTGTGGGTGATTCAGCAGCTCAGGAGCGCTCACTAATGGCTCCTGAGCTGCCAGGGTGGGCGGGCAGGACCTCGGCGCCGGAAATCTCCGCTCTCCTAGCTGATCGAAGGCGTAGGCGGGCAGGAGTTACAGCCAGCACTTAGCCTTTAGTGAAGCCGCTAGCCCGCACATACATCGCCGCAGGCGGCTTCACTAAATGCAAAATTATGCCGGCAGCCGCGCTTCCATCTACCGTATGGGTACATCGCTGGGCCGGCTGGACGGCTTCTCTACCCTGGTCTGCCGCCAGCCCGCACGTTCTAAGAATGAGGCAGCAGGAGGATGTCCTTCTCCTCTCTGCTGCCTGGAGCTGGAGGTGCTGATTGGTGGTGAGCACGTCATGCTCCCTCCCCCGCCTCCACCAATCAGCACCCTGTCATCTCTCGCGCCGGATCTCCCTGGCATAAATGTGTGATTGTTGTTCATGGAGCCAAAGTAAGCCCTACCCCGATAATAAACCCTAACCCTTTTTTCGGAGAAAAAAATAATATAAGACCCTGACTTATTTTTGGAGAAACACGGTATTAGAGCAACATATACTTTATGTGGACACATCATAGCTACTTCGGATCAGTTATGCCTATATACTTCTCTACAATAGTGTTCCAATTTGTGTGAATACCTTATGTTGATGAGCTCATGTGATTTTACTTGGGTAGTCTGAGATGAAAAATTGGTCCCAAGTTGATGGACATGAACTTGTGCCCTTCTCCATGGGACCATAACAGGTGGTGTTGATTTGACCATACACAGTGGCAAATTTGCATTCCCAATCCAGACACCTCCTATTTACATTTTGAGTGGGAGTAGCTTGGTCATTGATTATGATCAGTATCTCCCTCTCTCTATAGTTATTTGCTTACTCTGTATGGTGATTTTAGTACGCACTTTCAATGGAACCCTAAGGTTTATATACAGTACCTAAGTAATCACTTATATTTCACCATTTACTTTAATCTGTGTTAATACACAGTAAAGACTATTGGCTTTGATTGACATTTAGCCTGTGCCCTGTTCTTTTATGTCCCAGTGGTGCCACACCAGTTCTTTATACACTTAAATTTCTAGTGGAAATTTGTGTTTACATGTACATATGCCCCGATCATATGACTGTGTCTGTCAGGTGATTCTCCATTTGTTTCTTTCCTCCCCTCCCCTGGACGCGGACGCGTTGCCTTGGGAGCGCTCACGTGATTACGCTCCTTGATCACGTGACCCGCGTCCCGGCGAGTGTTGGATGGATACGACACGGACACCGGGGCATGCACATTAGCGGGCCAAGGATGCTATGTCTCACACTGGAACCACCAACGATGCAGTAGGTGTTTATAATTTATTTTATTTAATACAGCTGTTGCAGTTTTTCATTATTGCACAAACAAAGGTGTAAATTGGTCATGAATGCACTTGGCACTTTATTGTATTAATGTACACATCAGAGATAACTCTGAATGAAATGAATGATACACCAATTATGTTGTAACACTGCTGAAATAATCTCATGAATTTAGAATCATGTTTTGTACAATTTTTTCACTTTATCTTCAATATTGGCAATTAATTATGTAATTAAGTTGCTCCTAAGCACTGTGGGTATTTATGTATGCACTGGACATCATTTGTTTGCTTGACAAAGGCCCCATTGAGTTGGGCTGAAACGTTGCAACAGGGATAATAAAAAGGGTCTGACACCTTCTATCCATGTTGGAGTGCTGCCTTATCATTTGTTTCTTGGAAATTATATATCTATCTATCTGTTCATCAACCTCTCGGTTTTAAAGAGGTTGGTCACCTTTTGGGGGAGTTTTGGCAAACCCACCCTCCATGTCAGACCTTTAAAAATCCCAGTTCCTTTGCTCCCTGACGTTGGCTGTCTCGCTCCGTTCCCTGCTGTGAACATCCACTTCATGCTACTGCAGCCAACGAGCGGTGGCCTGACCACCTTGTGTCATGTTAGTTTATCACATGATGCAAGGGAGGAAGGTCACCTCTGCAGTTGAGCCAAAGTAGATGTTTACAGAGGGGGTCTGAGCGAGGCAGCTGAGCTCAAGGAGCAAAGCATTTGGGACCCAGTAGCTGGAAACAGGTAAGTACAGTATTTTTCACCCCATAAGACACACTGGCCCATAAGACGCACCTAGGTTTTAGAGGAGGAAAATAAGAAAAAAATATTTTTCATTACACCTCAGGTAAGACCACCAATCAGACCCCCAATATTAATCAGACTTCAGCTCACAGCCCCAATCAGACCCCCAGTGTTAATAAGACCCTCAACAAGACCTCAGATCAGACTCCAATGTTAATAAGACCCCAATCAGACCTCAGATCAGCGCCCAATATAAAGAAGACCCCCCCATTCAGACTTCAGATGAGACCCCATGCCTCATATTAGCCTCCTGCTATATCTCATAACCCCCAGCCATATTTCTTTGCCCTTAGCCATGTTTGATCAGCCCCCAACCATGTTTCAGCAGCCCCCAGCCATGTTTCAGCAGCCCCCAACCATATTTGATCAGCCCCTAGCCATGTTTCAGCAGCCCCGACCATGTTTGATCATCCCCCAGCCATATTTCAGCAGCCCCCAACCATGTTTCAGCAGCCCCCAACCATGTTTCATCACCCCCTAACCATGTTTCATCAGCCCCCAGCCTCAGATCACAAAACAATAATCACTTACCTCTCCTGATCCTGGACACTGCTCACTGCCTGCACTCTGTCTTCCTCCTCCGTCGGCTGTGCTCTGTGAACCGGCTCGCACAGCGTGAGGTCACAGAGCGCCCTCACGCTGTGCGCAGCCCTGGATAGCCGACAGCCAAGGACCAGGAAGCGGTGAGTACAAAGCCTTCACCGCTTCCTGGTCCTCCGGTACTAATGAGCGCTTCCATAATGGAAGCGCTCATTAGTATTCGCCCCATAAGACGCAGGGGCATTTTCCCCCCACCTTGGAGGGGAGGGGGGGGAAAGTGCGTCTTATGGGGCGAAAAATACGGTATATGCTTCCCTATTGCATTTATGGCCAGGAGAGGTGTTCCCCCCCCCTCACAAAAGGTGGCCAACCCCTTTAAGATCACTCGGATATTCACCCTTTAATGTATACATCCTTTTTACTCTATGAAATTGCATTCCCAATATGACTGTAGTTGTGAGCTTATAGCAAGACAATAAATTCCAGCAATACACATCATGAATAGCTTTTTTTGCTAATTAAAATGCATATTATTCTGGGGAAATGAACCAAAAAGTTTTATGACACCACAAATCCCCACAGAGATGTAGAATCGCAGAGAATAATTGCTGTAAGTTTTAGCCACTGATAAAAAAAGAGCAAGAGATTGCAGCCAAGATCTCAGCATGTAAAACAATGAGACACTTTAGATACTTGGCAAGTTTTCTAAGACAACGTGTTTATTGTTTACTGACCTGTAGGCCCTTATCTTGCAGATAATTCTGCTGTTTAAAGACTAGGCTTGTTCTAATGAGCGCATATCATACAAATTGTGTTATTGGGTGCAAGGTTCACATAAATTTCTTACTTATTTTATCTATTTGGTAAAAGTCCTTAAAGGTAGAGTCACCGAATGATCATCCAGGTTTCCAGGGTATAGTGTCATTTCCTGTAGAAATGTTATCAGAATATGGGCTGTAGCCTCCATCCATGACCACAGATTTTGGTAAACTATGGCTACCCTATCCAAACTCCCAGAGTCAGTTAAGGTTGATGGAGGCTATCGTACCTCTGGCATCTACATTTTAGACAGCACCTAATACAATTAGGTAAGGTGATCACCCAGTGAATGTATTTGCCCATGTTTTGACACTCAAGCTTCTTGATAAAATCCATAGGCTTTATTGAAGAGATAAAATTACACCATATAGCACAACACTGAACGTTTTTCCTATGCGTTTCGAGCCCTGTAGTTCAAAATCATAGATGACGTTGTTTTATCTCTTCAATAAAGCCTGTGGATTTTATCAAGAATCTAGAGTGCTGGATCACTTTATCTTGGGTGATGGTTAGTAGGGTCCATAACGGGATCAGTAGGTCCTCTGGTTTATTCCAGCCACAGGAGAGCCCATATAGTTCATCAGAGGTCAACACATCTGAAGCTGGAAGTGGAGAAGACCACTTGCGGCTGGCATCCATCATTTTTTTGTTTGGGGTTGTTTCACAGGGCTTATGATATCATTAAAGGAGACATGGTTTACGAGAAGATATTTCTGTCCAGAGCACAATAACAAAGTGAATAATAATTATGTGATCATTTGAAGCTAAACTACCGCAGACATTTTATTGACTGTACAATTCAGAAAATCAAGGAGCCATCATGATGACATCATGTATTTCAAGTACCACATTATTTTTCTTAATGTGAAAAGTAAAATTAAAAAACAAATTGTATGATTCAGGGTTGCCTAAATTATGACGTCTCATAAAAAATACAATTAGAAAGCAGTTGTTTTAGGGTACTATTAAATTGTGTTAAAACACTCATAAAAATGGTTTATTTCCGTCTCATAAAATTAGTCTCTTCGCAGTAATAATACCACATATTACGCTGTCGGATTGGATTTTTTTATGATAAAATTTGTTGTCTTTCGATTCTTTGTAAAATCTGTGTTTGACATGTAAGCATTTCATTTCTTACCTCGCTTCTGTAATTCTGAGAGAACAATCAGCTCATGCATAGGGCCTCGTGTAGAAAGTCTCAAAGAAAGAGCGGCTTTGATGCTCACAGCAGTCAATCAGATTAGCCTACAGCTGGCCATACGCTTTACACAACTATTCCTGACAATCCCCCCTTCCTTTATACACACACACATGCTCAGCTTCGCAGGGTATGCATGTGTTATCAATAGGCAGTATGGAGTAAGCTACACAGACACCTCAGTCAGTGGCTTATCGCTCTTGAGAATGGAAGGATCACCCTAACATCTGATGTTGCGGGAGAGTTCGGATACACATGCACATTAGATATTCTGTTGGTCCGGTGAAATCGGTGGGTTTTCTCAACATTCATGAAAAGGTTCAAAATGGTGTAAAATAATAAAAAAAAAGTCATACACACCTGATCAATCCCCTGACGATTCCCATTCAGACTCTTTCCTAGCTCCCGCCAGCTTCTACTCCATTTCTGATCCCTTTTGATACACAAGAATTGACAGCTCATCCAATCATGTCTGAGGTCTATGTCTGAGGTGGGTCACCAATGTGGCCAGTGATATGTCAAGAGGAACAAAGAAGTGGATTCCAGGTGTGGACTGGGAAACATCGGACTAGGAAGTGGTAGGAAATCAGTAAGATGAGTATGACTTACACTGACGAGCAAAAGGGTAACAATGTTTTGAACTTTTGACTTTCAGGCTCCATATTTCATCATCTACTACAGCTTCGAAAGTGAGACTACCATTATTTTATAGACAATCATTTTGGCTATCTCATACATAAATGGGACTTGCAACAATTTAGCATATGATTAGTTATGCAGATTCTAGTTGTTCAAACTTGGCATACACATATCCTGAAAGTGAGCGATCTTTCTGGAAACATTCTTGGGGGTGCAATCACATGGACATTCATCCAGATATTATTTGGGACAGGTCTGGCCATATAAATTAGTTTTACTAACATTTTACTATGGATCCGCCGTGTTCATGCCTCATGTGAGGTTGGTCCACCTACGTAAGGACGATGTTGACATAGAAGATTTTGACCATAAAATCCAGTGAATATGTTCAGGCAACGACTCCAGTAAACAAGTATATTGTATACTACTCCTCTTCCCTTACAGTTTGCTTTATTGTTTCTGATGCACAATATTCCTTACATATTGACTAGTGCAATCCCAATAAAGCACTGCACTCTTAATGTGCGTTATAGGATTAGATGACTAAATGAATCATCGTTCAGTTCCCCGATGGTTTAGCAAAACCATGAATAACAAATATACTACTCGAAGTACCCTGCGATTTATGCAGTGCCAAGTTCTTTTCCAAGTGTAAAGTTTAGATCCCGTTGCTCTGAAGAAATGAGAATTAGATGTAGCTGATATTCTAAGTGACGTTTTCCTGTGGTGTGTTTTGCATCTTTGCTCTTCCATCTGAGAAGTTGTGTCCACATTTGATTCCTGCTGAATGATGGGGTATTCCAGTTGTTTAAATTTGTTCACAGGACTCCCCTATTTACTGATAGATTGGTGGGGGTTCTACTGCAGGGCCCCCCACCAATCACGAGAAGGGGTACCTCATACCTACCTGAGTGCCCCAAAATGAACAGAGCCGCAGGTCGAGCATTTGAATTTCTGCTCCATTCATCTCTATAGAACTTCCAGAAAAAAGTTGAGCGCTGTACTTAGTTGTCTCCGGAACTTCTATAGAGATGAATGGAGCGGCAATGCACAAGCTTGACCTGATGCTCTGTTCATTTTGAGAGGCTCTGAAGGGTAGGAGGTACCTGTTCTCATGATTCTAGTGGTAGGATCTCCACTGATCTAACAGTTACTCCGTAACCTGTGGTTAGAGGATAACAATTAATAACTGAAATACCCCTTTAACATTCAACATCTTTTAACATATGTTTTGCCTTTCTAGGCCATATGTTTTGCCTTTTTTAACGTTGGCTGAGTCTTTGAATGAATAATTCAGCGAATTTAAAGAAATGTCTTCAACAACAGGTTCTTGTATGAGATTAAAGGTGTTCTCCACTATAGACAATTCCTATTTGTCAGAAGGATCTTTTGATAATATGGAGATCACACAGGTTTCTCCTGCTGGGGCCTCACTGATAAGTTGTGATCTGTTGGAAAACCTAGCAGTAAGTGTTCATTTTCTCTACAGCGTCACCACAGGAGAATTACAAATTACACAAGGTCCATTTATGTCAATGGATTGTCTGTGTACTTTCAGGACAGAATAGGTCCTCCAGATTGGGAAATGTTCTTTATTGCCACTTTCCATTCTGACCAAGATATGACAATCCTGAAAAGATACATTCATTATTAACTCATAATTTCCTAATAGAGTTATGAGCTGGATAATCCTATTAAAAGGGTTTTCTGAGATTAAATACTGATGACCTATCCTCTGGATTATCTGATCGGTGGGGGGCAGGCACCCCCGTCAATTACCTGTTTGAGAAGGCACCAGCATTCCTGTGATCACCGTGGCCTTTTATGTGCTCACTAAGCACAGTGCCATACATTGTATATTGCTCTCTCTCTCAGATCTGCAAAATACTGCATACAAGGGCTGCTGGGGAGGTCCTTATATAGTAAGGGGTAGGCAACTTTCCTATTGGTTGCTAGGGATGTTGCTAAGCTCAGACAAAAACATTGCAGCCTTCTCATTGGCCCACAAGCAAGAAGGGAGGTTACTGATGAAAAAAAAAAATCTAGAATATTCAAAATTCCGAATATATATCACTATATTCTAAATATTCGCGAATTCTCGAAGTGCCGATATTCACGATTAATATTCGCTATTCGAATATTCAAGCCCAACACTACTCTTCACCAGTCAGCACGTAGACCTGTCGTATCAGAAACCTCATTAATGCTCTTCTGTAGACATCCTACAAGAAAATCACAGGTAAACAAACCAACGGTTTCATATGAGGAGTCGGACATTGTGCCGTTGTGGTTAAAAAATGTCAGGGTAACAAGATATATATGTTGTAGGGCAAAGTTTATGAATTTTTTGGGAGATTTTTCAATGCAATATTTTTTATCTGAATTTCAATAACATGCTGACCATCTAAATCTCTGATTACAGGATATACGTGATGGCAAGAATAGTGTAAAATGAGACCAACACCTTAGGCAAGTGACATAAAAGACCAGTCTACATCTCCTGGATGGTACCGTTGTGTAGCATGTCTCGCCGGACAGGTTGATTTTGATTGAGTTTTTGACTAATATATTTTTTAAAGCATTGGGATGTATTTTTGTTTATAACTGTGGACAGGTTTGAGGTCCACCATCCCAGGTTCCTCTATTGCTTTATTACCTGAAAGCTTTTTATGGTCCCTATACATAGCCATGAGCAGAGAAGTCCGTATAGGTTCATATTAACAGTACAACCATTTTTTTCATGTATAAATTGGCTATGGATTGATGTTATTTACTGGCCACAAGAAAATAAATATATTCCAAGAGGAGGTATCTCAGAGATAGTAACAGTGGATACCCAACGTTTAGGGTAACAAGCTTTTTCATACATAACAGGACAGTTATGAATATAATACCTACCCCATGTCTACCCACTATGGATGGGTGCAGTTGTGTCTTTTATTAGAATTCAGATTTCCTTGTTTTCTCACTACTTATGTGTGCAGCTGAAGTAGTGTCATCGTAATTCTATGCATGAGCTTATGAATACAGATGAGTAAATCAATTCTATAGAATCAAAATTTTGACCCAAGGAAGACAGAAAGACTTTTCTGAGCAATCAAAGCAGTTTTGGACCCAAGCTGAATTTTAAGAAATTCCCTCAACTCTAAACTAAATAAAATTTAATGGTACCAATCTACTATGTGACCTGAACTATTAGTTTTTTATAAACTCTTGTTAGGTTGGCAGATTTGGCCAGCATTAATACAATTTGTACGGCCAGCTTTAGGTCCTATTCATGCTAATGTCAAGTTTCTGTTAATAATAAAGCCATGATAACCATTCCTGGATTTTTGTATGGATCCTGACCCATCCTGATGAATCTTATTGGAATATAATGGGATCTTTCAGGTTTTCATTATACAGTAGTTCTAGTATTTGAGCTGTAGACTTCACCAATCATGCTACGAAGAATACCAGACCCTCTGCCCTCCCAGACTGAATATCAAAAATGCCAGTGTGATGTCTTACGTCTTAGTATGGATCCACTCTTGTCCATTCTTACCACATACTTGGCTTTCTCCATATACATATCACAGTGGCCACCATTTCCACTAGATGGCTTGCCTGTACACATACCAATTAAGGACGTGAAAATCAATACTGAACAAACCTGATTCATTCCAAATTTCCTAAAAAACTTTGGATTTTTACAAGCTTTTTGTGATTTGTTTTGGTTAAATAGAGAGAGATAGCACCTAATATGCCACTCTGGGTTTCTGGGCAAAATATATGCATTCTCTCTCTCTCTCTCTATCAAGTTGGAACAACTTTGGAACCAAACTTTTTGAAAAATTCTGAGAACCTGAACTTCACTGAGTCTCAAAAGGTTTTCTTATCTCTAATGCCCATATTCAGCTACATACAGATCAGATCCCTTGGTGGTGTTAGTAGGCCACTGAAACTTTAACAAGTATGTATATGTCTAGGGGAATCGAAGAACAGTGTTCTTTGCTATAGACAGTGAGTACGGTTGTTTTATTGGGTATATAAAAAAATTTAGTATCCTGGTTTCTAATACATAAAATATAATAGGAGGTAGACATAAAAAAAATTATGGGTTGGCCGTGTTTCCTAAAATATTCCTTATATTCACAATGAAAGAAAATATATGTTTTCTGCCTAAAACCTATTCAGACTTTGACCATGAAATGTGTATAAAATATAACTGAATGGTACAACATGGTCCCATTGTTGATAATAATCTTTCTAGGGAGCAAGTTAAAGATTAGACGTGGAATGTCTGTTTCCTGTTACAAATCCAGCCCTATTATAAATATCAACTTTTTATTTCACGGTCTAATGAATTAGGACAATCATCTTGTGAAATGGAAGGTTAGTAAACATTGCGGGTTAAGTAGAGAAAAGGTTGAGTCACTTGTACAGTAAGGAGACTAAATAACCTTCTGTAACCAATTATAATTTTTGATTGAGGTTAAATTGTGCCAATCGCATAGCTCAGCGGACTTCAATTTTGTGAGTGGAACCAATGCTGAACAGAGTAAAGCCAGTTCAATTACTTTAATATGAACAACTAACTCCAGTGAGGATCTTGGCTTGCAAAAAGTTCATTGTGGTTCCCCACTGGCCTTTATTGACCCATGTGTGTTGTGCACCTATTAGAAAATTAAAAACAACTACATATTCTGGGTTTGACTGACTTCAGCAATGATCTTGACATAAATCTACCCGTGGCATGGTAGATGTCTCAAAGAAGCCACCATACTTTGATGCCTATGGCTTTCAAAATAGTCCAAAAATGTGTTATTAGATTGGTTAGTATTAAAGATGAACAGCTTGTATCTAATTATATATCGACACATTCATTAGATTGGACCAAAAATATGAGAAGAATGAGATGAATGTCAATCGGATGAGGACTACAAGAAACATCTAAGTATCTCTTTACATTTGTTCCTTAATAGAATATTCCAAAACTTTTCAAACTTTTCGGTCAACTTGCTACAAACACCACTGTCAATCATAATTCCAATTAGCAACTGGGAATCATTTTTTTTTATACATGTTTGGACATTTTTATTGTTTGAATAATTTTTGGACATTTTTTTGGTTGACATCAGATTAAATTTCATCTATCTGCACAATTATCTCTAATTCTGTGACCATCTGAAGTTCATGTCAGCATGAAGCAAAACAGATTGAGGCCTATTCAGAGCTGCACCTATTTTTACCCAATTTATCCTGATCCCTGATAAACCAAAGTGAGTGACCTAAAGGATAGTTGACGTGGAAGGAATGTCATCAGGTCTAATACCTACTTCAGTTTTACTTACTTGAGCTTGGCCAATGATAAAGCCTCCTGACTTGACATGTTTTGGATGCCAATGTGTCCAACATAACATCAAGTCATGATAGGACAAAAGAACATCTCCTGCTCCTATTTTACTTCTGCTTACTCAAGGTAGGTGTACACTAGTGTTCCCCAACCATTGGCTTTCTGTCCCATGGATGTGGCTCCCCAGCTAGTGACCACTAGTGGCAACAACAATTCCATAAGACTTTTAGGGTCTAAAACATTTATCTGGCAATTAACATTAGGATAAACTCCATATGACTTAGTAGATTAACTTTTTCCCATTTGGTACTTACGTGTTATGTCTAACCTTCGAAAGTGGCTCGCAAGCAGGAAAGATTTAGGATCTTCTGGTGTAGTCCTAATGACTAGACGAAAAATTGTATTTACCTAAGTTTGTCATGTGTCTGATATGTTTTATTTTTGGACTCTTTTTCTATAGGTTCTAAACATTTGCATCATAGGCTTTTTTGTGGTGGTTTTAACAGAATTATCTTCATATCTATTGGACACATACAGTATCTAATGTTACTTCATCACTGTGAAGAATCCTCTTAAAATTATATTTGTATAGTGTTTTTCTTTTTAAGTTTAAATATCAGATCTAATTTTTTTATGTTATTTTTACTTTTAAAAGTAATTCCCGCCCTCTCTCTGTGTAACATAGTAGTAGTAGTAACATAGTAAGCCCATGTCCAGACTACAAGGGTATATATACTGTTCCGAGGTTTTGTTCTCTGTGTGCAGTCTCTAAATAAGCAAACACTTGAGACCTGGCCCTGTGTCTATTCTATATTTTCCTATTATCTTTCATCACGTCAGAGCTGGAGCCCATTAGTGTGACACCACACAAGCTCGCTGCTAATTCAGTGGTGACGGCAATTTTTGGAATTCTTCGCTGCAGCCTCAGCGTGGAAAGCATTTGAAAACAGAAGTCCGTCTTAACAATTATTGCTGAATAAACCATACAGTTATCAAATTTCCTAGGTCATTAGCAGTGAAACACTGAGCATATTCTTCCCTTCCTCTTTTGTATTCAGAGCTATGGAAATAACAAAATGGCATTTTCTTTCCATTTGGGAGAAAGATGGAATTTACCATTGTGCAGCAAATATCCAGGGAAGCTAAGTAAATGGTAATAGTTTAATATTCTTTTGTCCGTAGGGATCCAAACTGCTAAATACAATAGATCATCGGCTTGTCGGAGAATTTAATGAATTATAGTACTTTTAGAGAAAAGTACTTACAATGCAAAAATATGAGTTGTGGATTTTTATCATTTTTTATCCCATGTTTCATTGCATTTAGAGCATTTTAAATATTCATGTATGCATACCAACAACAAAAATTTGCCTTTTTCTTTTAAGTAGGGCCGCGAGTATCCACCCAATGTTTAATTTAAGAAAAGGCTCCACTTTAAATACTTTCCATGATCTTTTTCTTGGACATGTCAAGGGATAAAGGGGGCTATGCAGTAGGCAAAGCATGCTTGCTAGGACTTTCTGTCTTGTAATCATGGTAGGTGGACTGTATCTTCCATGGTCTATATCCCCTATACAGGGATCTGGACTCCACTGCAGGGGAACCACCATCCTGCTACTTCTTGGAGTAGTCCCTCTTCAGTAGACTGCTAACCCATGAGGGCCAAGAGACACAGGTGTGAAACTCTGAGGCACCAGGCAAAACTTTAGTCGAAGACAAGCTGAGTTCAGGGCAGGCAGAGTTTGTACAATCCAAAGGCAGTCCCAGGGCCAGGATAGAAAGCTCAGTGTCAGTACAAACATCAAGCAGTGGTCAAGTCAGGAGGTGAAGCTCCAAATCCTGAGACAGGCAGAAGTTGGTACATGGGAGAGCGAACAAGACAAGCAGCATACCTTTGCAGGGAACTAAACAACTAGAACCTATTGCTCAGGCACATTTCCACAGAGAAAGGCTGTGAAAGATTTAGGTGTGCGTGATGGCCCTTTAATGGGGTTTAATGGAGCCCTTTAAAACCAATTTTTAGCAAGTGACTGCAGCCTTTCCTCTGAAACAGAAGATTCATGCTTACCAGCATCTCCATGACTGAAGCGGTGCAGGTGACTATGCCCGTGCACCAGTGTGGGGACCGGAGGATGGAGACAGGAGAGGCAGCATGGAGAAATGGAGTGGCATATAATAGGTAAGTATGAATATTCTATTTTAGGGGGCAGGTTGTGGGCACTTGGTACAAATTGATATTACTGGAAAACCATTTTAAGAATTAGAGAAAGAGTGTGCATGCATCCCATAGGCTGAGAGAGGCAGACAAGAAGCAGGCCTCATTCTACGTGGAGTTGGAAGAGTGGCACTACCTGGTGGTTGCAGGTGCTAGGAAGAAACAGAGGAACACCGGACAGCTGGGGAACCTGAGAAGAGGGACAGGTGAGTGTTCTGGTGGCCACACCCACCAGGGAGAGGAAGATGGTGGCAGGTATAGACCACGTGTGTAACATAGCCAGAAGCAGAGGACAGGCATAATTAAATATGAATGCAGAATCAGACTACACAGTTTGTTTGTTGTCTGTTACCTTGGAGGCACATAGGGGGTCATTTATGAAGTCAGATATGTCGGTTTTGTGGCATAAAGTCGCAAGTCATGGCAACTGCGACATTTTTGCAACAGTTCGTGATCCTCGCCTCTTTTCACAGTGGTCTATGTTTATGAGCTAAAAGTGAGATTAGACCTAGATTATGGCTCATTTACTATGTGTGAATTTTGCAAAAGTCGCAATCCAGGCCAGGCAACACCCTGGTCTACTTTTACACCTAAAGGTGTAAGCCACATTACACTCACACAACATACACTCACCTAAAGAATTATTAGGAACACCATACTAATACGGTGTTGGACCCCCTTTTGCCTTCAGAACTGCCTTAATTCTACGTGGCATTGATTCAACAAGGTGCTGATAGCATTCTTTAGAAATGTTGGCCCATATTGATAGGATAGCATCTTGCAGTTGATGGAGATTTGAGGGATGCACATCCAGGGCACAAAGCTCCCGTTCCACCACATCCCAAAGATGCTCTATTGGGTTGAGATCTGGTGACTGTGGGGGCCATTTTAGTACAGTGAACTCATTGTCATGTTCAAGAAACCAATTTGAAATGATTCGAGCTTTGTGACATGGTGCATTATCCTGCTGGAAGTAGCCATCAGAGGATGGGTACATGGTGGTCATGAAGGGATGGACATGGTCATAAACAATGCTCAGGTAGCCCGTGGCAACGATGCCCAATTGGCACTAAGGGGCCTAAAGTGTGCCCAGAAAACATCCCCCACACCATTACACCACCACCACCAGCCTGCACAGTGGTAACAAGGCATGATGGATACATGTTCTCATTCTGTTTACGCCAAATTCGGACTCTACCATTTGAATGTCTCAACAGAAATCGAGACTCATCAGACCAGGCAACATTTTTCCAGTCTTCAACAGCCCAATTTTGGTGAGCTCGTGCAAATTGCAGCCACTTTTTCCTATTTGTAGTGGAGATGAGTGGTACCCGGTGGGGTCTTCTGCTCTTGTAGCCCATCCGCCTCAAGGTTGTGCGTGTTGTGGCTTCACAAATGCTTTGCTGCATACCTCGGTTGTAACGAGTGGTTATTTCAGTCAACGTTGCTCTTCTATCAGCTTGAATCAGTCGGCCCATTCTCCTCTGACCTCTAGCATCCACAAGGCATTTTCGCCCACAGGACTGCCGCATACTGGATGTTTTTCCCTTTTCACACTATTCTTTGTTAACCCTAGAAATGGTTGTGCGTGAAAATCCCAGTAACTGAGCAGATTGTGAAATACTCAGACCGGCCCGTCTGGCACCAACAACCATGCCACGCTCAAAATTGCTTAAATCACCTTTCTTTCCCATTCTGACATTCAGTTTGGAGTTCAGGAGATTGTCTTGACCAGGACCACCCCCCTAAATGCATTGAAGCAACTGCCATGTGATTGGTTGACTAGATAATTGCATTAATGAGAAATAGAACAGGTGTACCTAATAATTCTTTAGGTGAGTGTATATTATTAAGGTGCACCAGTTCCTAACTTGGTGCAGGCACACACAGCAAAGTCAGACTTAAAACTGACACAACAACAACCGTAAACCCTTCAAGACCAGGTGGATTTCCATTTTTTTGTTTTCATTGTTTGCTCCGGTCACAGCCTTGCCAAAGCTAAACCTTTTTTGTTTGTCCATTCTCCTAGCCATATGATTACTTGTTTTTTGCAGGACAAATTGTATTTTCCAACCCCAGGCAGGCTCTCCATAGGAACTAATGGGTGGCAGCCTTTTGCAATTCGAGGACAGAGGCTGCTGCACACAAACTCTGGCTTCCCCGATCCTTGCTAGGGGAAGCTGATGCGCATTCAGGAGCCCATGCATCTTGTTTTTACCTACCAGATGCAGTGGTCCAGTGGCATACATAGAGAAGTAAGGGCCCCATAGCGAGGATCAAACCAGGCCCCCACACAGGACAGAAGGGTTTCTGCCTAAACCCTTTTCAATGACCCTTTGGCCATTTTTCCACTGCCTCATTTGCTAAAAGTTGTTCCTTTAGAGGGTAGAGTCCTGACCAAGTTTTCACCTCCAGTAGAAGAGGGGATGATTCCAACTAAGACTGGGCCCCCTCTCGCCCTGGGCCCCATAGCAGTCACATGATCTGCCACTATGGTAGTTACGCCCCTGCCGTGGTCACATTTGACCACAGCATCCTTAAATGTGTGTGAACGACTAACATTGTTCTAAGAGTGCTCAATTTTTAAATACCCGATCGTCGAGGTAAATTTACGCGAGGCGGTCAGGAAGGGGTTAAAAGATAAATGACCCCCATGGTCTGTATAGAAGATGTAGGAAATTCATGTTATTTGCACTGTGAGTATAAAACATGTTTACAAGCTTGGACATAGCCTTTAAAGCAAGTATCCTTATCTTAATGTGTACCACATCCACAGTGGAAGACAAACTACCTGGCACCAAAACCGGTTAGATGCAAGAAGAGTAGGGTAGAGCTGGTACCAAGCTGTGGAAAAGCGGCTTTAGATGTTGCTCCAATATGCACACTCATGGCTGTAAGAGATTTTAAGTTCCTGGCTGAAGCCCTGCAAACCTGTTTGCTACTTACACCAGGGCTGTCCAAGGCATTACCCTGAGGTGGGAGTCATTGCAGTCCACTGTCTCCATAAGGATAGGTGTGAAGGTGCAGTTGGAGACTAGCACTCACTTTTCATTTTCATTCTAATCCCACCAGATTTTTGGAACTTTACTAATATAGTACTTTGGCACAGTGAGGGTTAAAACATGACAACTCTATACCGTACGCACAATATATATATTTTTTCTCTCAGTTACTTAATATGTTATATGATCCCGGGCCTCTGGTGCAATGGTTTAACAGGAAGATTGTGACATGTGATGGAGAATTATAGAATACACAGACATTTGTCACACAGGAAGCATTTTTCTGTTCGTCCAGATGTGCACATTTGGGAGCAATATATTTTTAATTTGTATTGCAGGAGAATTGTCCGTCACAGTCCAGTCCATGCATTTAGCAGAAAACAGGCAGAGCGTAGAACATCTACTACATGCCACATACTGCATTACATCTTGCCTCGAGAACATAATAAGGAGGTAAAACAGCTGATGGCGGCATGCCAGCGCTAACTTGGCCATCGGTTATGCCATTACCCTTTTTATTAAATTTTTACTTTATGTAACAATGCACTATGGATTTATAACCAAAACTCTGCTGTTAACATTAACTAGACTGTGAAGGGAGGCTAAATTTCATTACACCCTACTTAATCTCCCCCCTTTTGGCTTGACATGTAGAAGGAGGTGCCTATTGGAACGTTTATTGACATATGGAGCTGTCATAGAATGGGTGGTAGGTGGCAATGACTGGATGACAAGGACTATTCTCACCAATGAGGGGGGTTGTCTTCTGAGAAACAGACCCTTTTTAGAAAGGAGAGCCATGAAAATTAGCTGATTGACTCTCACCTGCAGCCAGTCCGATATTTGAACCCTGAAATATGGTTTTACATGGCAGACATTCAAAATGACTAGCCACCCAAACATGATTTCTCAAGTCCTCCAGAGCAGGAGATGCTCTCAGGAAGCTGGATGCACTTGGCTAAAGGACTCACCAGTCAAGGAGACATCTCTCCATTCTCATGCCACCCTGACACAGAGAATTTATGACAAATGGTACAGTACCTTTGGTTGAATTCAAGCACTTATGATGATCAATATCTTCTCCGATATCTTCTCCGATATGTCCCAGTTGAGTGAATGACCATCTTTAACTGGGAGGTCCATCTGTTACCCATCTAGGTAGGAAATATAGAAGTAGTAATATAGAAAAAAATAAAAATAACAAAAAAATCCACAGTAGTATGAAGGTCAGTTAATGAAAGGGGCAGTTGTCCTAAAATCTCGCCCTATACTGTAAACCCTGCCTATAAAATGGAATGGCGATCCCGTATCAGGAACCTCCTGCACGCCCTAGGATGGCACTGATTGGGGATAAGTGGCCCACTTGATACGTGTCCTCTGACTAAATTATAAATCAACTATCACAGGTGCACAAAATATATCCATGTTGTGTATATTAACCATTAACCGTGTCTTTTAATGAGTTCTATAGAATTGGTGACACTATCTCAAGTGTACTTGTTTGTCCCCTGATGAGCCCAAGATTGTGTCGGGCGAAATGCGTTGGGATTGAGACAATATGGTATTGATACATTAATATCTTATATAATACTGTATGATTGTACTTACCATTGATGTGGCAATTCTGTTAATGGTGTCGGATTTGAAGTATTGTTAATCTTTTATTTTCTTTACTCACATTGGGATGATCACTTTTGGTATATATTTGTTTATTATTTTGTGTACCTGTCGTAGTTGATTTATAATTTAGTCAGAGGCCACGTATCGAGTGGGCCACTTATCCCCAATCAGGGCCATCCAAGGGCGTGCAGGAGGCTCCTGATACGGGATCGCCCCTATCCGGGCGGCAATTCCGTTTTATAGGCAGGGTTTACAGTATAGGGCGAGATTTAGGGACAACTGCCCCTTTCATCAACTGACCTGCACCCATGCCTATATAACTGCCTGTTATACTACTGTGGATTTTTTTGTTATTTTTTTTTCTGTATAATGAATTATATTAAAGGCTACATTTTATTAGGGTAGTAGTCTGTGATATCTTGTTGGTAATTTAGCAATTGGACCCTTTGACGGGTTATTGTCTTAGCTGTGAATTCTAAGTCCTAGTCTGGTAAACCTAGGACAAGTATTTGGCTATTCCTACCAACTCCTCTATACACAAACACTCTCAGTTTGGCTGAGATCGCTTTTATTCTGAATGAGGATATGGGAATTAGCTGCTGCCATACAGCTTCGGCGGCAGCTTATCTACCATGAGATGAAAGAATCAGGTGTGCTATAAAAGAACATACCTGATTCTTCTCTCCCCCACACTCATAAGATAGTTGGTCAGTCCTGCAGAAATCGGCAGGTTCAGCTGACTTTAAAGGGGTTGTCCCACAAAAAAATATTCTATAGTTTTCAAACCAGCACCTGGATCTGAATACTTTTGTAATTGCATGTATTTAAAAATTTAGCATAAATGCATCTGTATAGCGCCGCCTGCTGTCAGTTTTTTCTTATTTCTTTGACCAGCTCACTGAGATGGCCGCACATGCTCAGATTTATCCTTCAACTGCCTCCTGAGCTGCGATAGGGAGAGCTGAGACACGCCCCCTTAACTACAGCAGAGAAGACACTCCCCTTGAGCTTTCAGCTTAATATAAATCTAGCAGAGCAATGAATGTGGAGATCTCTGGATCCATGTGAGGTACATGGATGGTTCTAGCTTTGTTAGAAAGAGGTTGTCATTCCTATATGATGGCTGATTTTAATTTTTTACATTAGTCATTGGATAACCGCTTTAAGCTAAATATACTATTTGAATTTAATGTCTACAGTAGACAAGGATCTCGTTCCCATACATAAGCACATTCAAGAGTGCTCGTTTTCTGAATGAAGGTAGGGATGGAAACTTCTGCGAGACACCCCTAGTGGCAGTTTGTCTCCCTAAGAACAAAAGCATTAGGCATGTTGAAATTCAGTGGCCTGATTCTACCCTTCCCTCAGTCATATATATTAAATGGTCAGACGGTGATAAAATCAGTAGGTCTGGCTGACATTAATCTAATGTGTATGGCCTGCTTTACTTGTGTACATGGACATTTTAATACTTCAGGATGTTCTTCTAGATCACTCCCTATGGTACTCATGAAACCTTGCCATTTTACTAATTATCAACCACACATTCATCTATCCATACTGATCTTTAGTCATGGATGATTTATCCCATTGAGGCAATATGTTACAATATCTCCTTGTTTTCTGGGAACTGTTGAATTACCTAGATTTCTCCTTCAGAGGTCTACAAAGGTTTTTATAAATATGTGGTCTAACCCCTTGGAAACACCTCTGACCTAACTTTTAATCTCAGGGCTTCAGCATTGTTTAGCTTCTTAATAGGTCAATCCTAGGGAAACAAAGGTTTAGAACATATTTATATTAGCCCAGTGGACTCCTGTAATGTTGAGGGTCATAGTGCCTTGGGTGCAATGAAACGTCATAGTGTGTTATATGCACAGATGTTCATGCCCAGAAGCCATCTTCTAGAGAAAACTAAGATGGTATAACTTCAGCTCCATTAATTTGATGTTATCAGCAGGAGCTTCAGCTCTAGTTTAGATAATATCTCTTGTTCCCAGAGTGTATGACTGTAGTCCTAACATTAGAGGTGAAGCCTAATGTTAGGAAGTTCATTTAGAAGATAATGTGGTCATCTAGGTCAAAAGGGTTTCCATTTTCTTTCCCTCTTTTGGGGCAGGCTACTGGAAAGCTTTGAATGAAAATGAATTAGCCACAGCCATGTGCTGAACATGTAGATGTTTTCTTGCCAAATACAGATATATTATAGGCTATCAGTATTTGGTAGTAGTCTGGCCAATGACCATCTACTTTATAATGAAGTGGCTATGACAGAGGTGTAACTATAGGGGCTACAGAGGTTGCAGTCACATCTCGGTCTGGAGCCTAAAGGTGCCCAAATGATCCCGCTACCCAATATGAGGAGATCAGTATTATAATTGTTGCAGCATGGTATCTGATAGGAACAATGTTCTCTATTTCTTCTAGTATTGAGCGGTTTTTTTTAATTGACAAGTTACCTCCTATTTCATAGGGTACATTAACGCATGCAGTTTTTGATTGATATTTTTTGCAGCTTTGGCACAGTTTTGCTCCACATGACAGGTTTTTGACTTTTAGATGTAAGTAAGGATGTTTTATACTCAAGTAGAGATCTTGAAACTAGTAAGGGTTAGAAAACCTGTAAGATAATTTCTTGGCCATTTCTGTTCTATGAATATGGGTTTTTAGACAATAACGTCAGAGTGGGCTCTTTGTCTACCACACCCTTAGCTTGAAAGGTATAGAGCTTGTTTATCAAACTGGTGAGCCTACCAAGACCAGTAGACCCTGATATCTTCCCAGATTTGCCTGGTACTGACTACATTTAGTGTTTAGGGCAGTTTTATATGTTCTCTTAGGGGGTATTCCTAATTCATGCACAGTATATGCCAAAAATGAGTCAAACGTGCAAGTCTATGGGACTCACACCAAAGTTAAGAATGGTGACCTCTGATCTTCATCCCACCTAGTGAGGCAACCTATGGCCAGAGCATCCAGGTGGAAAATCAATAGAGAGGTGACCATGCATGTGTGAGACATTGAGTTCTATAGGAGCTATGGAAACAGATGAGTACTTGGTTGGGGACCCAGTTACACGAGGGTCACAGAAGTGAGATCCACACCTATCACTTCTGTCATAAATCTGTGATTTAAGAATAACCCTTTATGGTAGTACTATGTGGATACTGTGTGGTTATATTACTTAAATACTATATACCACAATTTGGGAGTATTACATGAATATTTCTCTTCCAAAAAGATGGCGAAAAAAGACGAAATAGCAAAAAGCAGACAAAAGCAAAGAAATACAATAGAACATCTCCCACCTTTTGTATGACACTCAGGGACCTCTAAAGAGCTTGATCCAACCCCAGGTATGTCATACTAACCATATTATACTTAGCCCATGATAATTTTTTTTATTTTTTTATCTAAAATTCTAAAGACTGCTGACTTCAGTATTTTAGGCACATATGTCAAATGTAGACATGTCCGTCAAGCTTAAAAAAAAACAAAAACGAATTTCCTGTCATTTGTCTATTGTGATGCTAAGCCGACCATGTTTAGAAAAATATAATCCCCGACTGGTTTCACATTTTTCTGAGAACTGACCCAAGGACCTAAAAGTAACCCCATAGGATGTTTCTACCCTGAAGGCAGCTTGGTGTGAGCAGGGGATTGCCCCTTTAATGCCCTCCACCATTACATCCTAGAGCTCAGCAGTTTTGCTGTTAGTGTTTTCTTCCTCTTTTTTTATCCTCTTTTTTTTTTTATGACATCTGTCATAAAATGGCAAGAAATATATATGTCAGAGCTGCCAGCCTCATGTGATATACTGCATTGCCGGTGTCTTTTAACACCTTGATGCCGCCGCTTTCCCTCACCTCATGTTTCACTGTCACCTTCAATCAGTGATCTTCTCACCGCTGTACATCCATTTGACATTGAATTATTTACTACCTACTCATCTACTGCGCTTTGTCTTCACCGTCAGGCACTTGCCAACAAGAGGCTTCTACCATTTCCCCTTGTATTAAAGGGGTTGTTTCAGGTCAGACATTGATGGCTTATTGCTAGGATACACCACCAGTATCCAATGGTGGAAGATCAACCACGGCTGATTGCTAGAATGAAGTGGCCCCGGGAAACCACTTTGCCACTTAGGATCCTTCCACATGGACCAGTAATTTAACAAAATTAGCATTCATAAATACTGATCATTGCCCAGTATGAACATTTCCCAGTATACTGTATTAAAGGGGCTGTTAAGGAAAAACACAGATGACATATTGCTAAGATATTCCAAGAATATCAAATGAAAGACCAACCACAGCTTATTGTAGAATGAAAAGGCCCCAGGAAACCACTTTGTCACTTAGGGCCATTTTACATGGGTCAATAATTGACCAGACAAGTGTTCATACTGTATATACAGATCATTGCCCAGTATACTGTAATAAATGGGGTTGTTTCAGGTCAAAAGTTGATGGCATATTTCTAGGATACGCCACCAGTATCGAATCAACCACCGCTGATTGCTAGAATGAGGTGGCCCCAGGAAGCCACTTTGTCACTTAGGGTTCTCATACTTGAGTCGATACCTGACCAAACTAGAGTTCATAAGAACAGATCATTGCCCAGTATACTGTATTAAAGGGGTTTGTTCAGGTCAGACATTGATGACATATTTCTAGGACATGGCACCATTATCACTCATAGCAGAACGGAATCTGTATCTACTGAACGTGTGCCCGTGATCCGAATAGTTCCATAAGCGGTACCATGATGATGATTCCGGATTGGCCGAAACGTCACGCATATATGATTTACTGCTTTTTCTATCAAATACAACTCATCAAATCGCATAAACTGGAGTTTATATTCTTCTTGTTTCTATGGGGTAGGAACCCGACTTCCAGTAGCGTATCTAAAAAAGAGTGCCACGAAGTTCTCTCTTCCTATTTCTAGGATACGCCACCAGTATCTAATGGTGGAAGATCAACCATCGCTGATTGCTAGAATGAAGTGCCACCAGGAAACCACTTTATCACTTAGGGTTCTCATACTTGAGTCGATACCTGACCAAACTAGTGTTTATAAGAACTGATCATTGCCCAGTATACTGTATTAAAGGGGTTGTTTCAGGTCAAGAGTTGATGGCATATTTCGAGGATATCCTACCAGTATCCAATGGTGAAAGATCAACCACCGCTGATTGCTAGAATGAAGTGCCACCAGGAAACCACTTTGCCACTTAGGGCCATTCTACATGGGTCAATAACTGACCAGGCAATCGTTCATACCGTTTGTACAGATCATTGCCCAGTATAATGTAATAAAGGAGTTGTTTCAGATTAAAAGTTGATGGCCTATTTTGAGGATATGCCACCAGTATTCAAAGGTGGAAGATCAACCACCGCTAAATGCTAGAATGAAGTAGCCCCAGGAAACCACTTTGTCACTTAGGGTTCTCATACTTGGATCGATACCTGACCAAACTAGTGTTCATAAGAACGGATCATAGCCCAGTATACTGTATTAAAGGGGCTGTTTCAGGTCAGACATTGATGACATATTTCTAGGACATGCCACCAGTATCCGATGGTGGAAGATCAACTACTGCCGTAGAATGAAGTGGCACCGGGAAGGCACTTAGGGCCCTCATGCACACATCGATAATTGACCAAACACGTTCATAAGAATTGATAATTGCCCGGTATGAACCAGAAGCTAGCACTCATTTGTCCGTGGAACAGATCTGCTATCATCCAGTAGGGCGCGCTGAGACGTGTGGCTCGACAACAGCTGTGAAGCCTCTGGCTGTACGCGTCTTTTGTTTTTCGCATAATCTCTGGAATAACACGTAAGTAGGCTTACATCTGGATAACGCTTAGCTTTAAACATATACTAAAGAAGTCAGTCCACAATTTATATCCAGCTTCCGCTAAGACGGTGACTCATAGCCTGACGGTTACTGGAATTTATGGAAACGTACAAAAATTGTTTTCTCATGCAAATGAAATAATAAGGAAAGTAATGACGCCCAATTAACATATAGGGTAGATTTTAGAATGATTTTTTTTGTTTTGCTGAATATGAAATATGTTTATGCAATATTCATTCATGTATTTTATCTTCTCAGCGGTAGTATTACGTATGGTGTCCATCACAGAGCACGTCTAGTAATAGCAGCACCATGTCGAGGGGGAGTGGGAGAGGGCTCCTTTAACGATGACCTGTCACCTCTCCTGACGTCAATTTTAGTAACTACTTGTATTTCTTGGAATACTAAAATTTTGGAGCATCTTTTCTCATTCCATTATCCATTCCTCTGTTATTCCTCCTGAAAATGAATGGAGAAACTGAAAACTAGGTGTTACCAGTTAGGGGTGTGTCCCTTCACACTCTGACGCTGTCCAGTCACTGCCGGCTATGTAGAGTGTCAGGCTTTGAAAAGGGGAATGGTAACACCCAGTTGTCAATTATTCATAAAGTTTGAAGAGGAATAACAGAGGAACAGCACAAAACTTAGGGGTAGATTTACTGCTGTGTTAAAATGTAAACCGTGTAAACTTACAGAGGATCTTATCACATTCGGCGGTCTAGAATTCTGGCTTCAAAAAGTCACAAACAGGGTTTTGCAACTTGGGTTTACTGGTACAAAAATGTGAAATTTAGCATTTTTACACGCCTCTGCTTTTTGACAGCGGGTGGGATAGCTATGTTAATTAGTTTCACTCCATATTAGGTCTAGTTCACACCAGTTATTTCATCAGTCATTTCCATCATTTAGGGCTCATGCAAACAAATGTGTGCTGGCTGGGCACATGCTGCAGACTGCAGATTGCGGTCCGCAATGCACGGGCATCGACCATAGGGCCACCGTATGCGGGCACAGGAGCTTGAATGGGGTCCGCGATCTGCATGCGACGGTCCGCACCGCAAAAAATCCACCAGTAGTGCTTCCGTAGAGTTCCTTTGACTTTTTATGTTCATTTTTTGAGTGTCTGTCAAGGGCATAATTTTTGCGACAAATTTACAAAATGTCACACGCCATTTGTTACATTTGTTGCACGGCATACTTCTGGATTTTTTTATCTGAATTCTAACCACATTTAGGCTCCTTGCAGATGAGTGTGAGCGGATTAGGTCCGGATACGTTGCGGATGCGTTCAGTGAAAAATGTGCGATTTCGCAAGCAAGTTCCTTCAGTTTTTGGATGCGAGTTCATTCAGTTTTGTATGCGATCGCGTTCAGTTGTTATCGCGCGGGTGCAATGCCATTTAATGCGTTTTCCAAGCGCGTTATACAAAACTGAATGTTTACAAACAACATCTCTTAGCAACCTGCCGTGAAAAACGCGGATGCGATGCGATTTTCATGAAGCCCTATTCACTTCTATGGGGCCAGCGTTGTGTGAAAAACGCAGAATATAGAACATGCTGAGATTTTCACGCAAGGCACAACTGATGCGTGAAAACCAACGCTCATGTGTACACAGACCCATTGAAATGAATGGGTCCGGATTCAGTGCGGGCGCAATGCGTTCGCATCACCCATTGCACCCGCGCGGAATACGCGCTCATGTGAAAGGGGCCTTACTGTAGAGGTTTCCGGCAGTCTGTATGCCCCCAGGGGACTGGAGTACACTTACAACTTTTTGGGGTGACTTTTTGACTTTTTGGTCAAAAGTTGCAATGGTAAAATTCGGTTAAAAATAAAACCTCGTCCCCAAAACATCTGTACATTTTGCCAGGCATGGAACAGTTTTCCTACCGCTTTGTCCTCCATTGCTGAGATCCTACATGTGATTTTTTTCCTATTATTTTTCCATCAGACGCATGAGACAGCCCACGACGAGGAGGAAAAAGCTTTTCTGGCTTATTTTAGCTGCATTAACTTTTCATGTTCACGCAAGTCATCTTTTTATAGGACGCTCTTATATCCTCGCTGGATACAACCAGTATTAGGATGGAGATTTTCCTTCTTGCAATCATGGTGGGTTGTTCTGTGACCACCCAGTGAGGAAATGCATTAGGTATAAAAACTCTGATGTCTTGACTCTCAGTAAACGCATTTTACTTTTTCTACAGCGGTAATTCAGAGGCGTAACTTAAGGCCCTGGACCCCAGTGAAAAATACGTAACAGGCCCCCCACCCACCATCTGCTTTCTAAATCACTGATGTCTTCTTATTTGACACAGGATTTTTTTGGCCTCCTCAGGTTCTGGGCCCAGTAAGGTCTGCTACCTTTACACCCCTGACTATATTTAGGTGCACCCCTCTCTTCATTGTGCACCTGCTCAGGGAGCCCCTGGGAGGACCATAGCCACTGTGAGGACTGACACCACCATTGCTGCTCTGCTACCACTCCCATCCTCTTGTCAAGTGTCGGACTGGGATGCCTAAAGCCCACCAGTAAAATTAATTCTGGGGGCCCACTGTACAGTGACATGCACACGCAGAGGCCGACAGCAACAAGACACTACAAAATGATTGATTATGGGGGTCTCTGCAACAAAAAGTGGATCCCAGGGAAGAGAAGATAGTGGCTGGCCTTCCTCTATTCCTAGAAGACATTTTAACCTTTCGATGCATGTATAATAATAAACTAGATAGTCTACCCAGTTTTTTATATTGATATAGGTTATTTGAGATGCTGTGCTGGTGGACTGGGGGACCACCTTTCTCAGGGGCCCACCGGGGATTCCCCTATTCCCCTGTGGGTCAGTTTGAGTTTTCTCTCCCCTCCCCTCAGGGCTACTGGATGTCAAGTAGGAATCATTCTATATTTTACAGCCCAAAATACAGAAAATGGCCACCATTAGTCCCTGTTCACACAGGGTAAAGGCGCAAAAAAAAAAGAAGCCGGTCTGGTGGACTATGGGAGAAAAAAGGATAGAAAATCATGCTATTTTAAAACATGCCATTGACCCAAAAGACGAAAAAAAACACCAATTCAAAAAAACTAAAAAAACTAAAATAGACTTCCATGCAACATCTAGAACTGGCCAAAAACGTTGCTAAAAAGTGAATAATTAAAAAAAAAAAACACACCAAGAACACCCAAAACTTCTGTGGATTTGATGTTAATGGGGGCACAGTCACTGCCACTTTTATGGCGGGAATGTTGCTGTCACTATTATGGTCACACTTCAGATGATGCTGTAGTAGGGGTCGGTCTCTGCTGTCATTGGTGTCAAATAACTCTGACTGACATTGATTCGGGGGACAGCCACTGATCGTATACACAAAATGTCGCAATAGGGACATTGCCACTATCAACCAGTAAGAATTTATATTGCAGGCTGGAAGACGCAGCAGAGACGTAACCGGTTGCTATAGACAAGGCCTCCATGTGCAGCTTTTATACGTCAGGCATATCGTTTCTGGTCGGACAGTCAGAGCAGAGCCCACGATATGGCACGCTGACAGTTCACACCAAATCTTGCTAAATTAACACCTCGTCAAGCTCGCGAGGAACAGTGGAGGGGAATTAGTCATTTTATTTGCAAATCCATTAGCAAATTACAGAACAGGGTCACAAAGGGATTCTGGCTTTTCCACTGTCACAAAAATCCATCCTGGATGTGACCCAAACGAGTTAAGTGTTAGGACAAGAACTTGAAAAGCAGCTAAACGATTCATTCAGCTGTTCTATCTGTTTCCGGGAAAGCTGGGTTAATGCTCTTGGTTATACACCTCCCATAGGGGCTGTCACCCAGCTTTCTTCGATACCCAAGCAGCAAATCCACTGGAGAGAAAGGAACGAAAAGGACCAATCTTGGAGAATATTGCGATTTATGGTAAATGAGACGGGCCCAGCATTACTACCAAGGTTGGAGATGTTGAGGCTATTTCTATGTCCTCATGCACAAAATATTTATATGGTCCTGTCAGTCTGCTGCAAAAAGAACCTAAATGGCTTATGACTTGTAGGACATGAATACAAACTCATTAGAGAAGCTTAGAGAAGCTCTCCAGCTGCAAAACTACACAACCCAATATGTCCTGAGAGTTTGAGTCCTTGAGGTCATGCTGGTTCTCCTAGATCTCCACCACTGTCCTAGAAGAACATGTTCCACAAAAAACATGAATGCCATGAGGTCCCATAGTGTCCTTGCTCTACAACTAATGGTCATGTAAGCAGGGGCAGGACTAGGGCACCATTGAGGAGGGGGGCACAATGCTCCGTATTACATTCTTTTGTGCAGCCAATCGGATACTGTGTCCGCACTGGTAGAAATGCTATAGAAGACATAATTCAGGGAGAGCTAACATTTATTTATTTGGTGAGGGAATAGTGACTGTCACACAGGAATACACTCCACTGTAGAGAGTGGAGGATGGCTGAAGAGAACGCGCTTTGTAGAGAGTTGAAAGATGGAGAGGGGCTGAAGGAGCTGACGGACCCCTATAAACATGTTGTGGAATGGCCCTCCAGCTCCACGTTAAAGAGATTGCACTGAGATTAAAATGTATGCCCCATCCACATGATATCCATGATTCCTCGGAATCAATGGAGTGGCGTTCCAGCACTGTCTATGGCACTGCCGGAAATAGGCAAGTACAGGATGCGGTATTCTATGAATGCAATGGCAGTCCAGCACACATGCTACTGCTCCATTCACTCTCTTAGGGACCATTTCGGAAATAGTTGGGTACTACTCACTGTATTTTCCGGGATTTTAGACAATGAATGGCGTGATGGCATGCAAGTTCGACTACCACTCCATTTATTTAAGGGAATCTGGATTGGTGTTGATCACAACGCTCAGACCCCCAACAATCAGATGTTTATACTCTATCTTGTATCAACCTTGGTCAAACCCTTTAAAGGGGTTGTCCAGCTTTAGAGTCCTTCAGGCCAGACCTCCCCATGTTGCTGGCTGTGCAGAGGGAAGCATACTTACCATGTGTCACATAAATGGGTTGCATGATGCATAGTAGAAAACAGGGAAGGGGGGGCAACAGGGGACAAATAACGGAATAATAGACCATCCAACAGGTTTCACACTAAACTTCATTGATGGTAGAACACATGAATCTGGCCAACAACCTGCTGCTAAATAGCCTCTAAAGTCATGTACTAGGCAAATAGTTCTCAGGCAAAGCTGAGGGCTCCACTGTGGGGATACGTATGCATGAAACATGTCCAGAAGACCGCCTCAAAAGACCATCTACCATCTAGAGTTCTAGACCAGTTTTCTTGAAGACAGACATTCAATTCTGTGTATTTTGGCCTCTTACAAACGAGACGACCACCCCACTAGAAGACCATTTCTAGAAGACCATGATTTTGGGCGGCAGTCTGCGCAAAGATTTTTCACTGCGTTTGTGTTCTACTGTTAATATACTTTTTTCTGTTCTCACAAAATCTAATATTTTTAAGTAACAACTTATGGAGAAGCCATCAAGTTCTTCCTGTAATTGAATTGTAAGCCACGATTGATCGAGCATAGAGCAGGGCAGATATTTTGTAAAAAAAAAAAAACATTATATTCCTTTTATGTTTCCCCCCCACACACTTCTATTACAATTTAGGCAACAACTACGAAAGGTCACCTGAGCGCGTACGATTATTCCGAGAACATTTGATTTGCGCACCTCAAGCAATGTATTGAAAATAAGAGGAAGAACAAGTAAATTTGATGCAAGTTCTGCTGAGGTTTTTCTTTAATAGCTTAGATAACTTCTCCATTGTCACTGCACTCACTGTCAAGAACTGCTAAAAGGGTTAGATGTAATTACATCACTACTTGCTCATTTCATCTCAATCTCTATAGCAACATGCAGTTGCCTCAGCAGAAATGCAAACTTTAATCAGACATCTCTTCTTCACTGATGTCTACAACAAAGAGAAGTCTGGGAAATCCATAGAGGTACCAAGGACTCTTTGTCAAAAGCTTGTGTCCCACTATAGCATTTAGGTATTTTCAGATATTCCTGATCATATACAATGTTTTGAAGTTGGGTGTGAATGTAACAATTGTTGGCTAGAGAATGAAATATGATATAACCCAATAACTAATATTCGGAACCGATTGCAGCACCATGGAGGCATCGTGGCCTATAAGCCTCCTAGAAGATCTAGGTATTTTACAGGGGACCACTGTGTTTCATTTACGATGCTGTTACTGTCAATGACTAGCCTTAGTGGTGACGTGCCAAAGCTGCACATGACTCAGAAGTGATGTGCCGCTTAGGGACACATCACTGCTGAAGCCAGTCCTTGGCTATAAAGGCACAAGTGACCCCATCTGTGTGGAAGGTTATAGGTGAGGACCAGAAGTGCAATGAAGATAACCTAGGCGCCACACGCAAAGTGAATAGAGTAACATGACTCCGCCCATGCAGAGGTTGACAGATGGGAACCAGAGGTCCAGTGAAGACATCCCTGGAACCAAAGAGCCAGAACGGATTGGCAGGGATCAAGTAAGTACAGCTCTCTTCATAGGTACTGCTAGGAGAAGGGGGGATTTCAAAATAGAATCCTGACCAACCTCTTTAATGGGCTGAAAACCATGGGAGGGCAACATTGCATGATACACCCAAACACCTTGGGAACTAGGGCAATTTTACCTTGAAGACTTTTGCATACAATGTATGTGCCCAGATTGGAAAGGGTCCTCCCTCAGTTTCTTCCAATGAATGCCTCTATCAGTGTTGCTCAAGGCATTCAAAGGTTTCTTTGATCTCCACCATAGGGTTTTACAGTCATTGCCCCACTCCTGATTGCACACACAGCAGTGCCCATGCTATCAGCATGACAAGAATGCCTGTTATGATGCGACAACTCTCTGCGACCATAATCATCAGTCGTCAAATAGTTGATAGATGTACTGTATCATTAGTACACTTTGTAAGAGTAACCAATTTAGTACCTAAACTAAAATTCTGTCTGGTTACAACAAGAGAAAACTTGGCAACCTCCACCATGACTTTTGATACATAGAAGGTCATTCAGCATTCCTAATGTCTTGAAGGGCCTAGTTATTCAGTGATATGGGAGCAAGGGTTATAGTGCTATATAAGTTTCTGAAACTTTTTGCTCTTCCACACAAATCATCTGAGGTTTAACAGACCATTAACACTGCTACATTGTATTGATTCTTTTCTCTTGCTACCACTCCTATTTTACAAGGCTTCCTAATGGAACCCAACCCAACTGACGAGGCTTTTGGGCAGGACCTGTGTTAAGTGTAGCCTTCAAGTAAGAAAACAAACCAGCGTTTACTCTACACCCTCTGTCTCCACGCAGTGATAATGTCCACCATAATCTTGTTTAATCACAGTTGTTGGCCAGACACTTCATTGTCGGGATATTACACTTACAAGTGGAAATATTTGCCTGCTCTGAATACACCTATAATGGGCCTGGGTCTTGAAATGAGCAGACTAATGGTCATACACTTGAGGGCCTTGTCTGCTCTGTATCCTGTTCTACTGGTTTTGCTCAGCTGACTAAGAGAGTGCAGCAATTAGAGTGCAGAGAGGTGGAACTGTGAAGCTGCTTTCACAGGAACCAGGCAAAATTTCAAGGGCTAGCTGGCTGAACACTGTTTATTTGCTTCACCCATTTTGGAGAATTAGGTCTGGTTTCTCATTCTCATCAGGATCGATGCCCTCAGGTAGTGATAGGCTAATGTCTTGAATGCAAATGTGCAACCAACCTACTGGGATAGAGGAAATTTTTATTTCTGTTCCTTGTCTGACCTATGTGGTCGATTAACCATAGTGTGAGATTATGCATCCATGGAATGTATGACCAACCCGCCTTCCTTACACAATGAAATGTGTCCGTGCATATTTTACCGGGTACTGATAAATTGTCAATAGGTGCCTTTCCCATACTTTGGATGAAGTAATAAAAAAGAATCCTCGCCATGATAAAATGTCATAGAAAATGATTAGAAAATGAATATATAAGATAAAACCATAAAATAAGTAACATTGTTTCTAAACTAAAATAACAATAAATAGGAACAAAATAGAGCCTCAGAAATGTTAAAGGGGTTTTCTGGGAATAAAATATTGATGACCCATCCTCAGGATAGATCATCAATATCTGATCAGTGGATTAGATAGGCAGGCAGACAGATTAATATTGATAATGGATGGATAGATAGATAGATAGATAGATAGATAGATAGATAGAATTAAACACAATGCAGCATCACTCTGCAAACACAAAATATATGAACTAATGATATACTCATTATATGAATGAAAATGAGGTACTTAGCAAATACATTTTGATCAAAATCATTTGTGCCCATCAACTACTGCAAGGTGACCCTGTTTTGGTCGGAAACCTACACTAAATGCTACCTCATTTGCTGCCAGCTGGCCTCCGATGAATTTAGGGAACGCAGGCTCCACATATATTTACGGAGCTCATCCTGTAAGCAGAAGAGGTAGCATAGATAGATAGATAGATAGATAGATACGCAGGCTGATTATTAGTGTAGCGATAGTATTAGCTATAGTCTGCTCTCCCTGAATTCATTTGCACATTGGCACAAGGAGAGGTATTGTATAGAGTAGGTTCCCATCCAAAAGAGGTCACCTTGCCGTGTTGGATGGGAGCAAATTATTTTGATTAAAATATATTTGCTAAGTACTTCATATTAATTTTATATAGGGAATACAGCATTAGTTCATATATTCTATATTAGCAGAGTGTTGTTGCATATAGATTGCTTGTATATAGATACTAGATATAAGATAGATAGATAGATAGATAGATAGATAGATAGATAGATATGAGATTGAGAGATAGATAAATAGATAGATATGAGATTGAGAGATAAATAGATAGATAGATAGATAGATAGATGTGCACTTTGGATAATTGTCAGCTGAAAGACCTTCTTCTGAATTGCAGTTATTTCTTCTTATCCTGTGGGAGGAGGAATAAGTCAGTGGCTAATGCACACTGTCATATTCTATGCCCTTGCAACCTCTGACTTTTATGGAGCTGTAACTCGCCGCACATAGCATTCTATAGATTCTATAGGGGTATATACCTCTGTTTCTCTCTGATTTCCTAAGAAGGGCATACAGAGAAATTTATACAAAAAAATTGTGGCATGCTCCATCGGAGGGAGATATTGCTTTGCTCCTAGTGGAGAATATCTATGTAATATAGTGTACCATGTATGACTTCAGTTACCTCTACTACACACAGGAGGACGAGCCAGAGAATGCTGTGCATACACATTTGCAGGTCTCTCGGTTGAACTCTCTAAAAGCTGAAATATAGAGAAATGTTTGGCCATCCTAGATTTTTAAGTTTTCAGTGGATATAAAATGATGTTCCAACCAAAGACAAGTATGGCGCATTCACCAGATGGAGCACGAGGAGCCAGAGACAGCTGGGTATTCCCCTGTGCCGGGTTCTTTCTATTGAAGTCTTTGGAAGCCGAAATATAAAGAGATACTACTCTGATATGGAAGTGTATTCTAATAAAAGAAATGTATGGTCTGCTGAGGATATAGGAAGAGAAAGCTACATTAATAAAGCCGTTAGAAGCTATAACAGCTGGGTGCTCCTGCTTGGCTTAGATACTCCTTCAGGGTGGCATTAAACCACTATTCTGTTGGCTAGACAGATAGATAGATAGATAGATAGATAGATAGATAGATAGATAGATAGATAGATAGATAGATAGATAGATAGATAGATAGTTGGGTTGATAAATATGACCAATAGGTGATTAATATATAGGAGAGAAAGAAAGAAAGAAATGTGTGTGAGAGGGAGAGATAGATAGATAGGGAAATAAAGAAAGAAAGAAAGAAAGAAAGAAAGAAAGAAAGAAAGAAAGAAAGAAATGGATGTGAGAGAGATACAGTAGATAGATAGATAGATAGATAGATAGATAGATAGATAGATAGATAGATAGATAGATAGATAGATAGATAGATATGACCAATAGGTGATCAATATATAGGAGAGAAAGAAAGAAAGAAAGAAAGAAAGAAAGAAAGAAAGAAAGAAAGAAAGAAAGAAAGAAAGAAAGAAAGAAAGACGAAAGAAGAGAATTAGATAGATATAGATTGTCTTGGATAGACAGACAGACAGGTAGATAGATAGATAGTTAGTTGGGTTGATAAATATGACCAATAGGTGATTAATATATAGGAGAGAAAGAAAGAAAGAAAGATAGAAAGAAAGAAAGAAAGAAAGAAAGAAAGAAAGAAAGAAAGAAAGAAAGAAATGTGTGTGTGTGAGAGAGAGGGGGAGAGATAGATAGATAGATAGATAGATATGACCAATAGGTGATCAATATTTAGGCGAGAAAGAAAGAAAGAAAGAAAGAAAGAAAGAAAGAAGAGAATTAGATAGATATAGATTGTCTTGGATAGACAGACAGGTAGATAGATAGATAGATAGATAGATAGATAGATAGTTGGGTTGATAAATATGACCAATAGGTGATTAATATATAGGAGAGAAAGAAAGAAAGAAATGTGTGTGAGAGAGATACAGCAGATAGATAGATAGATAGATAGATAGATACAGTAATAGATAGATAGATAGATAGATAGATATGACCAATAGGTGATCAATATATAGGAGAGAAAGAAAGAAAGAAAGAAAGATAGAAAGAAAGAAAGAAAGAAATGTGTGTGTGTGAGAGAGAGGGGGAGAGATAGATAGATAGATAGATAGATAGATAGATATGACCAATAGGTGATCAATATATAGGAGAGAAAGAAAGAAAGAAAGAAAGAAAGAAAGAAAGAAAGAAAGAAAGAAAGAAAGAAAGAAAGAAAGAAAGAAAGAAGAGAATTAGATAGATATGAGATAGATAGATATAGATTGTCTTGGATAGATAGATAGATAGATAGATAGATAGATAGATAGATAGATAGATAGATAGATAGATAGATAGATAGATAGATCTGACCATAAATATGGTCTTTAGAAGCTATAGCTGGGTGTTCTTGTTTTTCCTGGCTACTCCTCCAGGGGTCCTGGAACCTCTATTCTCTTGAGATAGATAGATCTCCTGCCCTTGGTGAAAGAAAGCCTAGTCAATGCTCATCACTCATATCTGTATCTATTGGGGCTCCCAATCTAAATTCCAAATTAACCAGTATCAGGTCTGTTATTTAGGTATGGAAGGAAACTGATGAACCTGGAGAAAACCCACAGATATTCCAGAGAGAACATACAAGCCCCATGCAGATTTTGTTCTTGGTGGGATTCAATCCCTGGACCCCAGTACTACAAAGCGATGCTACTAACCACCGAGCTACCGTGCTGTCCTCTTTAATTATGAACAATAAACTATTAGGATATATACAGTAGGATTCGCAATCGCTGAGGTCAGTCTCTTTCAGTCAACGCAGAACAGAAAATCCACAGCAAGCCCGACATCTGTGAAAGGAATTAACTCTCCATGACATGCTCCAGAACATGGATCTATCACAACCTGTTTGTACAACATCTTTGTTTGGACAACCACAGTGACTAATGCGAGACGTATGGAAGTCACAGCTAAAGAGCCTCACATTTTGGCCGCACACTGAAGGGCTGTGTTCTGTGCTCCACCACACGGGAGGAACCGCCTTGGCAACGTTCTCACAGCGGATCGTGTTCTGTTTGGAGGGAGGGGTGCAAGTCTCTTTAATGGAATTGAAAGCCTTGCAAACATCTTCTAGACCAGCGTTATGTATTTCATCTCAGGGATACGACCACATATCACCGTCAAATCGTTCCATCGCGGCGGCTCCTAAATTGAAGTTGCGAAACGCGAATTGTAAAAATATTTCAGCAGTCACTTACAGTCGGTTTTATTAATTAAACCTCAACTTTTGTATCTGCTCCTTATTTCCCAGGCCGCTCCTTCCACCTAATAATGCTGTAGGTTTTGGCCTGGTTTTTGACGAAATGTGCCAGAGAAAACAAGACGGATTTGTTTCGTTGGGGAAGATCCCCAGGAGTTTAAGTTGTATTGAAAAGTGAAAATGTATAGTTTCTAAACGGACTGATTTCTGGTTTGAAGCGTGACTGGAGGTCTGGAGCGTTTGAGGGGGCGGCCGCCTCTGGTTAATATCCACCCCTGGATTCAATTACACTTCTATTTATCTATTTAATGGGTTAAGAATAGGAAATAGAATAAATAAATAAATAGAACTGTAAATGATACCTGTTTCCCATGGACAGATTTATGAAAACTGGATTCATGAAAACAAGGAGGCTACATTCACATCATAGTGAAGAACGGCTGTGCGATGGCCATTACGGCTGTTTTTAGAACCAGTCAAAGTCTATGGGGCTAACCACATGCCGTTTTTTTTTTTTAACGTCCAGTGAATAGGACATGTAATATTTTTGGCTGTTTTCACAGCCATATGGACCCCATTGACATCAATGGGTGCATTTTTGACGGCTTTGTAGACCGGAGTGCCCCTCTCTAATGGTGTCACGAGGGTGTCAAGAGCCACGCCTGACTCCGTTATACCCGGGGTCAGGAAGTCGCAGCGGGTGGCTGCGCGCTCTATGTATAAAGATAGTGCTGTTTCTTAATGGTAGCTTTCTGGGTTTGCCTTGCAACCCTTTTTGGCTCAGGGATCCGTAGCTTCTCCTCCTCAGCTGTTTCTTGTCCAGCACATCCAACCTCCTTATATTCCCATCTCCCACTTCTCTGGTTGCCTGATATAGAGCTTTCTGCCTGGACTTCTATACTGACCCAGTGGAGCTGAGTTGCTGCGTTCTCTGGTTGTTGTTCCAGAGCGTTACCCTCCGGATCCCTGTTGGGCTTTTGTCGTCTGCTGTTGTCGCCCACCTGGGATTATATGTTTGTCTGTATTGTCTGTCCTCTCCTTGGTGTTTTCCTTTAGTGTTAGTGGTGCAGACTAGTGTTCCCACCGCCCTATTCACTACGTAGGGCTCATCTTAGGGAAAGCCAGGGTTTAGGCACGTGATCGGCGTACAGGTGAGGAACCCGTCTAGGGACGCCAGGGCAGTCAGGTGCCAGCCTCAAGGTGAGTTAGGGGTCACCACCTTTCCCTCTCCCTTGGACAGGGCCTTCCCTTTTCCCTCCCCTTGCGTCACGTATGTGATCGGCACGCCGGTCATGATAAATGGGCATTAAAAACATGTTAAAATGCCTTTCAGGGGTTAAAATACATATATATATATATACACCCACCTTATACCCACCAAAACGGCCATTAAAATGGACAAAAGGCCAGAAAATGGATGCATAATGGCCATGAAAAACTGACAGTGAGGCCATTTTTTGTCGCTTCACTAAATGGGTTATCCTAGAAAGACTCACCTATTCATAGGATAGCTTGTAAGTGTCTGATTTTTAGAGGTCTAACCACTCAGACCCCTTATAATAATGGTGTTCCTAGGTCCCCCAATTTAATGGAGCGTTATTCAAGCATGCTCGCTGGTGGAGATAGCCCAGCGCTGTACTCGGCTATCTTCAGCATAGCCAAACACTTTAAATACAGCAGCAATGTGCTTGCTTGATCACCAATCCATTCACACAGGGCATAAGAGACCACCCATTCTCATGATCAGCGGGATTCCCAGCAGTTGGACCCCCACCATCCGGAGACATATCACTTATCCTGTGGATAGGTAATAAGGTGTCATTCTAGGACAACTCCTTTATGCGAAGCCTCAAGTCAGACCTGGAACACTGCGTTAAAACGGGGAACACTGTTGGCAAACCTGAAACACTGTGCTACGCATAATACAGGGCCCGAAGAGGTGGATCATGACACAGGGGTTCTCTCTTTGGTGCTCCTCGAATTTACATGTCACTCTCCACCCTCTCAGGTCCTGCAGTATGCATGAGGGCATCGGTTTTGCCTGGAATGTTCCTTTAAGCACATTCTTATCTGTATTAATAACACATACATATTAAACATAAAGAAGTACATACCTAAGGCTACTTTCACACTTGCGGCAGAGAGATCCAGCAAGCAGTTCCGTCGCCGGAACTGCCTGCCGGATCAGGCAAAATGTATGCAAACCGATGGCATTAGTAAGACTGATCAGGATCCTGATCAGTCGAAAAAATGCCTGATCAGTCGAAAAAATGCATTGAAATGCCGGATCCGTCTTTCCGGTGTCATCCGGCAAAACGGATCCGGCATTTATTTTTTTCACCTTTTTTTCGATCTGCGCATGCGGCACTAATACATTCCTATGGGAAAAAATACCGGATCCGGCATTCAGGCAAGTGTTCAGTTTTTTTCGCCGGAGATAAAACCGTAGCATGCTGCGGTTTTCTCTTTTGCCTGATCAGTCAAAACGACTGAACTGAAGACATCCTGATGCATCCTGAACGGATTACTCTCCATTCAGAATGCATGGGGATATGCCTGATCAGTTCTTTTCTGGTATAGAGCCCCTAGGACGGAACTCGGTGCCCGAAAAGAAAAACGCAAGTGTGAAAGTACCCTAACACATCCAGGTACAAGAACATATACAAACCATGCATGAACTACCCACTAACACAAAAATACATTGTATATGGTAAACATATATTCATAAAAATATAAATAATCAGACTGATAAATAATAAACACACACACTGAAACCTATAAGAAAGAAGAGAAATACAGACACATACTCAGATACAACACATATACATACACACACACTATCATGACTGCTATGGAGCTACTTCTGCTCCTGGCCCTAGTCCCATGGAACAACTAAGGCTATGTTCTCGGTAGCGTTATGAGTCCAATAGCCTGATCTGACTGGCTGTTGCGGCATAAATGCCTGCTGTTGACCGGACAAAAAAATAATAATGCTGCATGCAGCGGTATTTTTGTGTCAGAATCCTGACATTTATTCCAGAAAAGTGGCCGGGTCACCGCTGGATCCCATTATAGTCAATGCTACGGTAATCTCTGATAGCCTGATCCTAAGCCGACACAGGCTACCGGAATTTAAACGTAACAGTGAACAGGGCCGAATACAGAATGGTGTAGGGTCCAAAACCAGAGTATGGAGTATCAGCCCCAAAACTGAACAGCTGGAAGCTTAATGCCAAGGTCCCAGAGGTCTGCAGAACGCCAATGGCCATAGTGTCCCCTCTACATTACAGGCTAAAAGAAAGGTAAAGCTGTGGGATCTCCAACAAACAGCTCCGATTTTTCTTCAGGTTTAAGCCGCATTCAAACAGGTTTATTGAACTTTCTGGACTTTGGATGGGACACCCGGACCTTCTGTGGTTCCCTGGGTTCTATGCTGCTCAAATCCAGACCAGGATGTTACATCTGGAAAATGGACAGCTGAACATGAGTACAATACGCCCCTTGCATGATGACATTTCCAATATGAATTTACTCTTGTCGGAGGAACACTTTTTAATTGTGTAACTCTTCTGGTCATAAATGCCATGATTTACTCGAGGGTCATGCAGTTAAGTAAGGCCACACACACACACCGTACCATATGCCATATCTTCATTTATCTTTATGATGACTTGTTATTTTCACCTTCAAATAAAAACCAGAAGTCCGGGTGTTTACGTGAGGCAATGTGTTTTGTGCTTATATAATGATATCTCTGTCTGCAAGGACACGTAACAATAACTTTTTATGCGATGCTAGAATTTAAACTGTTTAGTGTTTACCATTTGTGAAAAATAATAGTAGGGATCATTTTTTAGAACTCCAATGGTTACCAAATGTCTGCAGCCGCCTCCGGTATTTATTATGCCTGTTCTGCCCTTTGTTTGCTATTGTGTATTATATTTCATATAGGAGCATAAGTAGAGGACACATGTTAGAGAACTGCTTACGTGACATTTTATGCAATATTGTTATCAAAATAGTTCACTATGGTAATTCCTGAAGATACAGTCTGTGCCATGTGTATGTGCTGGGCTGCTCAATAAACTACCGAGGTATACTGAAAATAAATTGCCTCCAGATCAGTCTGCAGACTGCACAGTTTTGTACACAGGAGCACTAAGGCCTCATGCACACGACCGTTCCATTTTTTGCGGTCCGCAAAACCGCGGATCCGCAAAACACGGAAGCCGTCCGTGTGCCTTCCGCAATTTGCGGAACGGAAGGCCCATTGTAGAAATGTCTATTCTTGTCCGCAAAACGGACAAGAATAGGACATGTTCCATTTTTTTTGCAGGGCCACGGAACGGAGCAACGGAGGCGGACAGCACACGGAGTGCTGTCTGCATCTTTTGCGGCCCCATTGAAGTGAATAGGTCCGCATCCAAGCCGCCAAAACGGCGGCTCGTATGCGGACCCAAACAACGGCCGTGTGCACGAGGCCTAACACTGTAAAGCACTATTTATTGAGGTATTGTATGGCACTTTTTGGGACACTGAATGGCACTATTTATTTGCACACTACATAACACTATACTATTATTTAGGCATTGTATGACACTATTTCCGCACTGAATGGCACTAATTGGACACTGCAGGGAACTATTTATGGGGGTACTGTATGGCACTATTTATTTGCACACTGCATGACACTATACTATTATTAATCTATTGTAGGACACTATTTGGGCACTGCATGGCACTATTTATTGGGTATTGTATGGCACTATTTGGGCACTGCATGGCACTATTTATTAGGTATTGTATGGCACTATTTGGGCACTGCATGGCACTATTTATTGGGTATTGTATGGCACTATTTTTGTACACTGCATGGCACTATTTATTGGGTATTGTATGGCACTATTTTTGTACACTGCATGGCACTATTTATTGGGTATTGTATGGCACTATTTGGGCACTGCATGGCACTATTTATTTTGGTATTGTATAGCACTATTTATATGACCTCTGTATGGAACTATTCATTGCATTGCATGATTTATGCAGATATAGTGTAGTACTATGTTTAGGGACATTGTATGGCAATATTTACATCATGATATGAAACCACTTATAAGGGCACTCTATGGCACTATTTACATTGCTATTGTATGAGCACGGCGTGGTATCATCTGGGTATTCTATTTACTATTTTCTGGGCATTCTTCTAGTGCATTTGGGCATCGTATAACACTATTCCGATAGAGTTGAACTTTTTATGTTTGTACTGTATGAAACTTCTTAATAGGGTACTGCTTGGCATTATTCCCATGGAACTGTTCACATGGGCACTGTATGAAACTGTTTCATTAGGTACTGTGTAGTACTATCTATTTGAACTTTGTATAGCAATATTCATATGGGCAGCCATTATTAATAAGGACACTGCATGACACTATTCATCATAGCGCTGTATGCCTCTATTTACTGGGGCACAGTATGGCACTATTAACATGGGTGCTGCATACCCTCATCTGGATTCTATATGCAATATTTTTCTGAGAACCCTATTGCACCATTGATCTGGACATATCTGGACATTATGTGCTTCTGTCTAGACATTATCTGGGCACTATAAGTAACTGCAATGTAAAGAATTCTATGATACATAGTCAGTCTGGTTAGGCAGATTAATTATCTGCAACCTGTGGCTTGACAATGGTTAGCAAACTACAACTACCAATGGACTGGCAAGGCATGATAGTAGTTGTAGTCTCCCAAGAACTTGCAAGCTATTGCAGACTGTAAGGGCATCTTTGGAGTTGGCTTCCAGATGTGACCTATTGTGGCCGGTTGGGGCATGCTATAGTTTTACATTACGTCTTGTATACATATGATATACAGTATCCATTGTAATTCTGTGTAAATATGTCATTAGCAACATTCCTTCCAGTTAGAGCAGGCTACATGAATTCTTATTACATGTGTTGTAGACTCCAAGTAGATTTTATGTGAGGACAAGAGGTCACCAGTAAACGTCTTCTCCTGGACATCACTTTCTCAATTGCCCCTGTGTTCATGTGCTGTGAACTTCTGTAGGACAGGCTCAATTGTCTGCTGGATGTCTAAGGTTTGGAATGCGAATTTAATGGAAGAAGCCATCCCAGCTAGGCAGCTCTATTCTAGATGACAAAATTTAGTATGTAATAAAAAGTGGAAGAGACAATTAACCCAAACACAGGTGACCTGTAGAGTGGATATGTGTTGAAAGATTGAAAGAGGAAAGGATTAGGAGGATGACCCTGTCATGACCATCTATGAGTCCCAGTGAGATGGCTGAGGGGCAGGTAGAGGCCTTGGGGTAGATGTTATTAGAGGAACACGTTGTTCATCATACATTCATTATGATAATTTCTCTACCATGAGGTGAACTCATCATGTTGAATTATTTCCAGCTTAAGAACCAGTTGTAAGTCAAGAAGAAGGATGTGATAGATAGACAGCTGATCTTGTAATGATAACATCTCTGGTCAAATTCCTCCTGAAATATTCAGGCTGTATACATTTCAGTTCCCAGTCCTCGGATGATAGCGTTAGCATAGCTGACCCCATAAGCAAGTGAGGGCACCTGACCTAACTCTGCACTGCAGGCAAAAAATAGGAAGACACGACCTTCCCCGACTCTTCAAACAAGCTGTCAATAACCATCAGCAAGGCAAATTCTCACTTCAAAGCTGACGTTTGCTTAAATTTACCAAGGTAAACAGGGAACTGTTTGTAGAAGAAGGTATTAAATCTCATTGATAAAAATATAGAATAGCACAGGATACTTAGAGTTCTCACCATTATTATTTGAGGTGTGTGGGGGTTAATAGAGAACAGCAAAAAGTTGAATTATTTTTATATAGATTTTTTATTAGGCAATACTATTACTTTTGCTACTACTACTTCTACTACTACAACTACCACTACTACTACTATTACTACTACCTTCTTTAGCACTACTAATACCTCTACTACTATTACTATTATTAGCACTACTACTATTACTACTACTACAAGCACTACTACTACTACTACTGTTACTGCTAAAAGCACTGCTGCTACTACTACTTCTAATTCTACTACTACTGTTGCAACCACAAGCACTGCTACTACTTCTACTACTTATAATTCTACTACTATTACTACTTTTATTTCTACTACTTCTACTACTAGTATTAGTGCTGCTACTACTACCTTTACTACTACCTTTACTACTACTGCTACTACGATTACTAGCACTACTACTTATACCACCGTTACTACTACTACTTCTAATTCTACTACTATTACTGTTATTTCTACTACTTCTACTACCACTACTTGTACTACTTCTACTACCACTATTACTACTACTACTGCTACTGCTTCTACTACTACTACTATTACTACTACTATTACTACTTCTTCTACTACTACTTCTACTATTACTATTACTACTCCTTCTATTACTACTACCTCTATTAAGCTTCTACTACTATCACAACTACTATTATTAGATTGAAAGCCCTCACGGGCAGGGCCCTCTCTCCTTCTGTAACTCATCTTGTTCATGCTTAGTGCAATTGTCTGTATTATGTATGTGCACCGCTTATCATATGTACAGCGCTATGGAATGAATGGTGAATTAATTAAAATTAATAATAAGAACTATTACTACTACTTCAACTACTAATACTTTTAGTACTACTACTATTACTACTACTAATATTACTAATTCTACTACTACCACTAATACCACTATTGCAACTGCTAGTTATAAAAGTTATTATAACATAAGATTTTTTTGAAATTTAGTGTTTTTACTGTAAAATAATATGTATATATATATATTGTGGGGACTCGCTCTGGTAGACAGGATTAGCGGACGCAGTATAGAGGCAACAACAAGTTCTTTGAATCAAACTGTTCAGTGTTTTATTCACACTTTAGGCAAGTGACAAAACAAGCAGTCATATTCAAGCAAAAAGTCACCTTGCGGTGTTGGTGGTAATTCACACCCTACGGCAATTCTGCCTCTAAGAGTCCTTGCTGATAGCAGCACCAACTTGTTTTCACACCAAACAGGTAGCAAGCCTTCATCCAGACACAAGGCTCCCAGATCTCAACACAGAGACATGGCTTCTGAGCCCAGCTGCCTATTTAAGGATAGCCAGGTGCTGCCAAAACCTGGACCGGCATTTAAAATCCAGTCCAGTATTTGACCTCATCTGGCTGTAAATCAGCCCAGCAGCACATGCTGGGAGGAAAATACCTGTTTTCCCAGACCAAACCTCTCACTGTGTCACAATATATACAGTTGCAAGAAAAAGTATGTGAACCCTTTGGAATTATATGGATTTCTGCACAAATTGGTCAAAAATTGTGATCTGATCTTCATCTAAGTCACAACAATAGACAATCACAGTCTGCTTAAACTAATAACACACAAAGAATTAAATGTTACCATGTTTTTATTGAACACACCATGTAAACATTCACAGTGCAGGTGGAACAAGTATGTGAACCCCTAGACTGATGACATCTCCAAGAGCTAATTGGAGTGAGGTGTCACTGCTGCCCTGCCCTATAAAAAACACACACCAGTTCTGGGTTTGCTTTTCACAAGAAGCATTGCCTGATGTGAATGATGCCTCGCACAAAAGAGCTCTCAGAAGACCTACGATTAAGAATAGTTGACTTGCATAAAGCTGGAAAGGGTTATAAAAGTATCTCCAAAAGCCTTGCTGTTCATCAGTCCACGGTAAGACAAATTGTCACTAAATGGAGAAAGTTCAGCACTGCTGCTACTTCCCTAGGAGTGGCCTCCTGTAAAGATGACTGCAAGAGCACAGCGCAGACTGCTCGATGAGGTGAAGAAGAATCCTAAAGTGTCAGCTAAAGACTTACAAAAGTCTCTGGCATATGCTAACATCCCTGTTGGCGAATCTACGATACGTAAAACACTAAACAAGAATGGATTTCATGGGAGGATACCACAGAGGAAGCCACTGCTGTCCAAAAAAAACATTGCTGCACGTTTACAGTTTGCACAAGAGCACCTGGATGTTCCACAGCAGTACTGGCAAAATATTCTGTGGACAGATAAAACCAAAGTTGAGTTGTTTGGAAGAAACACACAACACTATGTGTGGAGAAAAAGAGGCACAGCACACCAACATCAAATCCTCATCCTAACTGTGAAGTATGGTGGTGGGGGCATCATGGTTTGGGGCTGCTTTGCTGCATCAGGGCCTGGACGGATTGCTATCATCGAAGGAAAAATGAATTCCTAAGTTTATCAAGACATTTTGCAGGAGAACATAAGGCCTTCTGTCCACCAGCTGAAGATGGGTGTTGCAACAGGACAACGACCCAAAGCATAGAAGTAAATCAACAACAGAATGGCTTAAACAGAAGAAAATACGCCTTCTGGAGTGGTCCAGCCAGAGTCCTGACCTCAACCCGATTGAGATGCTGTGGCATGACCTCAAGAAAGCGATTCACACCAGACATCCCGAGAATATTGCTAAACTGAAACAGTTGTGTGAAGAGGAATGGTCAAGAATTACTCCTGACCGTTGTGTACGTCTGATCTGCAACTACAGGAAACGTTTGGTTAAAGTTATTGCTGCCAAAGGAGGTTCAACCAGTTATTAAATCCAAGGGTTCACATACTTTTTCCACCTGCACTGTGAATGTTTACATGGTGTGTTCAATAAAAACATGGTAACATTTAATTCTTTGTGTGTTATTAGTTTAAGCAGACTGTGATTGTCTATTGTTGTGACTTAGATGAAGATCAGATCACATTTTATGACCAATTTGTGCAGAAATCCATATAATTCCAAAGGGTTCACATACTTTTTCTTGCAACTATATATATATATATATATATATATATATATATATATATGAAAGTTTGTTTGTATGTCTGTTCTTCATAGGCTTCTACTGTATGTACCTTGATGAAGCTCAATGAAACTTAGTACATATACCCTACGTGATCCAACTTAAAATGATAGGGGGTTGACACTTGCCAATTCCATCTGACAGGGTTCTGGAAGGTTCTAATGTAATGTTTTTGATATGGCATTCAAATGTATAGTGTTCATTAGAATTCATTTGCTCATCCCTATTCAGGAGAGTCCAAATTGTAAAAACAAAAAAACAGCATTATAAGTCATAATAATCCTGAAAACCTCCTTTTAGGGCTCATTTAGGTGGCCGAATGTGTTTTGCAGTCTGCAAGTTGCAAAACACGGATACTGGCCCGTGTGCATTCCCCATTTTGCAGAACGCACAGGGCCAGCCTTATGATAGAAATGCCTATTCTTGTCAGAGATTGAGGACAAGAATAGGACATGCTCTATATTTTTTGCGGGGCCACAGAACGGAACGGAACGCGGTGTGCTGTCCCCGTTGAAATGAATAAGTCCGCAGCAGCTGTATCTGAATACTTTTCTAATTGCCTATAATCCAAAAATTGTATTCAATGACATTTATCTGTATAGCGCCACCTGCTGTTTGTTTCTTTCTTATTTCTTTGTCCTGCTCACTGAGATGGCCGCACATGCTCAGTTTCATCCTTCAACTGCCTCTTGAGCTGTGATAGGCAGAGCATGGACACGCCCCCTGAGCTGTGATAGACAGAACATGGACACGCCCCCTGAGCTGTGATAGGCAGAGCATGGACACGCCCCCCCCCCATCTGCAGCAGGAAAGACACTCCCCTTGAGCTGTCAGATTAAAATAAATCTAGCAGAGCAATGAATGGGGAGATCTCTGGATCCATGCGAGGTACAGGGCTGGTTCTAGCTTTGTTACAAAAAGATTGTCATGTACCATATGATCTCTGATTTTCATTTCTTACATTAGTCTTGGGATAACCCCTTTAAGTATACAGGAGGAACTGAGCAGCAATTGATGACATATACAGTGTACTTCAGACGACCTTAGCCTCCATCAGACAATGCAGCTAAGATGGAGTCACTGAACAGATAGACCACAAATGGCTTTCTTTTCCTCCTTTTATTTAGATCTTGCACTGGTATTGGCACGGTCCTCTTCATGCAGTTCTAGCATTACAATTTAATTTGATGTACCATCTGGCCTGACACATCAGTATTTTCAGTATACATGATGAATAATGCAGATACAACAGAGCGGGGTCATATAGTGGTACAGCACTCCCATAGAAACAAAATAGACAACATTGTTCCAATTCCTCAACTCTTTCTTCCTTGACAGATTCACTAGACATCATTTTTCATGCCGTTAGGTGACCGCTTCCCAGCCGCTCGCACATAGAAGTGTATTAGGAGAAGTTAAACAATTTGTCAGAGGTATTTACTATTCTATAAACAGCCGACACCGCAGGTAGTGCTAGATCATCGACGCGCTTTCTCTTCTCATGGATATATTAGCCGTAATAAGATCCACAAACACCATTTATTATCCGTTTTTACAGACTCTCCTTCACCGATCTGACACAAATTATCTCCTTTGGACTTTTCCCGCTATAAAAGAAACTTGTTAGAAGAAAAAGGGAATTTATCTTATTTATAGGATTCTGGTGAAAAAAGGCTTTAACGGATATCGCAAGGCGACAGTTCTTCTATTGTTTCAATTGTAAATCTGAATAAGGCTTCCTTGTTTTAGTATCACAAACTTTAAAAGTCCCCGAAACAAAAAAATAAAAAAAAAAGTTTGGATTTTTTCCCTTAGTAAGTTGCTAAGCTGCCAAAGTGGAGCGGCGAGGCAGCCAGTGATCATGAAACACTCAGGCACACCTAACAGTGGATTCAACACGGCTTCTAAAAGTCCAACGAAAATACACACACCACTTGTGCCGACCCCACACGGAGACGGAGGACGTTGCTCACGTCGTGTTCGGAGGGGACAGAAATCACTTTAATGGTTCAAACACTGTCAGAGTGAGAAAGACGTAAACTCACGTAACACAAACAGAAACGGCTGCAAAAATTAAAATATTGACCTTTTTTGAAGAGTGGAATTCCATCCACTTAGATATTTTATGCTTCTTGAAATTTGTTTCGGGTGCGATTTGCCAAATTTAAAAAAAAACTTTTGTGCCTATGAAACTGGCTGGCCTGTTGCATGTGGACACTGTGCTGGCTCCATGTTAATATGTGTTAAAATGATGTTTTAATATATGCAAATGAGCATCTAGGAGCAACGGGGGACGTTGCCGTTACACCTAGAGGCTCTGCTCTCTCTGCAGCTGCCATTCCCCTTGCACTTTGATTGACAAGGACAGGCATGATGACGTTTTTCACTGCATGGTCCTGTCAATCAAAGTGCAGAGGGAGCTGAGCCTCTTGGAGTAATGGCAACGCCACCATTGCTCCTAGAGGCTCATTTGCATATATTAAAGGGGTTCTGCACTTTCATTTAACTGATGATCTATCCTCTGGATAGATCATCAGCATCTGATCGGCGGGGGTCTGTCACCCGGGACCCCGCCGATCAGCTGTTTGAGAAGGCAGCGGCGCTCCAGCAGCGCCGCGGCCTTCTCACTGTTTACCGCCGGCCCACTGACGTCACGACTAGTATCAACTAGCGTGGGTGCGGCTAAGCTCTGTTCACTTGAATGGAGCTTAGCCCCGCCCACGCTAGTTGATACTAGTCATGACGTCAGTGGGCCGGTGGTAAACAGTGAGAAGGCCGCGGCGCTGCTGTAGCACCGCTGCCTTCTCAAACAGCTGATCGGCGGGGGTCCCGGGTGTCGGACCCCTGCCGATCAGAAGCTGATGATCTATCCAGAGGATAGATCATCAGTTAAATGAAAGTGCAGAACCCCTTTAAAACATAATTTTTCTCAGCAATGCGGGCACATATGAACATGGGACCAACACAGATGCCTTCAGCTGCCAAGCGCACATGTAACAGGTCAGCCGGTTTCATAGGGACAAATCTACTGACAGAAGCCTTTAAAGGCCCAGAGAGAAAGAGAGAGGTGTAATACTTCTCCGAGAGAGACGTGCAAACCAGTTCTCCTTCCAAAAGGACAAGAGTACTGAATGTCCCAGTATTACATCGTTCTCTCTAAGACCTACTCCTTTCAGAATGGGGCCACCGCATCCTCGGACTATAAACACGCCCCCTCCTCTACTTGATAGACAGGGCCAGCGAGCGCTCTCCTCCTCCCACTGGCCCTGTCTGCCGATGAAATCCCATGCCTGCGCCGTACCGGTCCTCATTCGGCGCAGGCGCTCTGAGAGAAGGATGCTCGCTTGCCCGCTCCTTCCTCAGTGCGCCTGCGCCTATGACGTCAGCCTACACCCGGAAAAGGTGCGGGATTTCATGGGCAGACAGGGCCAGTGGGAGCAGGAGAGCGCTCGCTGGCCCTGTCTATCAAGTGGAGGAGGGGGCGTGTTTATAGTCCGAGGATGCGGCAGCTACCAGCATGTAACCGCCCAACTTGCTGGTAGTGAAGTAATTAGCATATTATAAAAGTACGATTTTTAAAGAAATTACAGCACAGAGAGGTAAAAGTGATATATATGGACTCAACTGACATTAGCAAATTGCTAATGTCCGATATGAAAAATTGCTAAATGGGGGGTGACAGAAGCCCTTTAAAGCAACCCTCCGGGTTAAGGAAAATAATTCCCGTTAGAGGGGGAACTAACAGAACATTTCCTTGGTGACTTCCTTTTCATCTTTTCAGCTGCAGATTCTCCACCTTTCAGGCTCTTATACTGCTATCCAAGATGGCCTCACAGCTTCTCAGACTACCTGATGCACACTGTGCATTTGGCAGTCCAAGACACTTCCTGCTGCCCTCAGATTGGCCAGCCCTGCTCACATGAGCACAGTGCTGGCCAATACAAGAGCAGAGCTAGACAAGCAGGAAGTTTCTTGGGCCACCAAATGTACAGTGTGCATCTTTTAGTCTGAGAAGTTGTGTGGCCATCTTGGATGGAAGAAAAGGATCCTGGGACTCTGTGATTATGAAGCTGAAAAGGCCCCTTTACATGGGTTGACTGTGCAGGCAACTATTGGCAATTATCTGTTCATTCCTGATAATTGCCTGCTCATAAGAGGAGGTGAGAGCTGCATTTACATGCAGCAATCATCTCCTCTGTATGGAGACAAGGGATTGCTGCTGCAATCTCTGGTCCCCATAGAAAATCATTGCTCCTGAGCAGAAGATCGCTGCTTGGATAGCGCGATCTGTTGCCCAGAAACGATGACTCATGTGTCGACATCAATGACGCCTTCACCCGATGGACAAGTGCTTGCTCTTTCATCGGCTGACCGGCAGCACCTGTACACAGGGCAGTTTTTTTGAAACGAGAGTTCCAATGCTTATTCCCAATCATTGCCCCGATCATTGACCAACGTGAAGGGGCCTTCTGTTCATTCCTCAGTTTATGCGAATGTTTTTTCTTGAGCTGGAGGATGGTTTAAACTTTTTAAGTCATACTAGAAGGTTGGAACCAAGAACGATCCCAATGCAGATTCCTACCGGGTTATAGGGCTAAAAACACCACTCTAAATCATTTAGAAGATTGAATGTGTCACATGAGTTATAGCTTATTTTGCGCCTTATCCCTGTGCTTTAGGGAGAACAACATGACCGTGAGCTCTTCGATGATCTGAACTTACTGATGAAGGGTGGTCATGGTCACGTCAAGTTTTTGCCTTACAGCCCTATGGTTACTTACTATGCCCCCGATGGTCAGCCATTCGTTTTTTAACCCAACCTCAGCCTACAATCCGCACTCATTAAAAAATGTTAATGAGTCCTACCATGTTTGTTTCTGCTATAATTAGATCATTTAATGCTAGGAACCTTATGCTTGCTTTTATGTGCGTCTTCACTAGCGCTATTCAATCAGATAAGGTCGGGGAGACTTAATATAGCTCTGGATTTCACAGGATTCATTGAATAAAGATAAAACATGAATCTCAATTACTTAAAAAGACTTGAATGACTTAGATCTCCACTTTTAAGTCCGATTAGTAGTCCAGGCACAGCTTCAGTTTCTTCTCGAGAACAATTTGCTACTAAGTAACAACGGTTGTCCAGGTTCCATGGGGCTACGGAGGCGCTGACAACCAAAGCCACCTCTTAGCGTCTCCCTTAGAAAGGTCTGTGTGATGCATTTCACGTGTCAGACGAGTTTCAGATAATTAGACCAATATGTCGGGAGGGCTTTAAGATGAGAATCTCACTTTTAGATGACTCCTAAAGATATGCAAGAGAATTACCTGTGAGAGATCATACCAGTAGCTTCCAGCATACTCTAACCTCTCCCTCGTCCTCAGGCTACACGTAATCTCTGTGACCTACTGTATGTTTCCAAAGCATGAAAAAAATACATCCTGACTACAAACTGCCTTCTACTCTCAAGTCCCGGTGACCAGGCTGTCAAATTGTTCATGACAGTCGCAGGTTGAAAATAGAAATGCGCTGAATTTTGTGTTTTTTTACCCCCTTTTTGTAAATATGAAAACTGCTCAGATATTGCTGAAGAAATAGACAATAGATAATTTGCACAGAATTTCCTGGTGTTGAACACAATACAAATACACTGTGGGCGAGATTTATCATAGATCGGCATTTTATGATGTTCCCCTGCGCTGCCGGAGGAGGCCTCATCATAAATTAGGCGCCTGTTCTAGCGGTCCATGCGCCTACACAGACGCTCGGAGCTGCCGTAGATTTCTTTCGTTGTTTACGCCACATACTGTGCCGTCTCTTGGGGGGCCCTATCGTCTGGGGCTAGTAGAAGTCTAAGTAACAATTTCACTGGGTGCTACAAATGGTTCTTTATCATTTGTATCATCTCCTGGTACCTTCTGCCAGCAGATGACAATCAGACCTATTGGGGTGGCAGCTAGTTACCGACATTATCAAGGGCAATGGAAGGAATAGTTTTCCATGAAAAAAAAAAATACTATCAAAATCATATTAAATGGGTTGTCTGATTCCAATTTTTGTGGGGCAAACTGCAGGAAAGCAGTTAAAATAATAAAAAAACAACAACCTTTAACTCACCTGCTGGAGGTCCCCCCCCCTCCCAATCCAGTGCAGCCACTCACTTGTGCTAGAGCCTTATTATAACATAGTAACATAGTTTATATGGCTGAAAAAATACATTTGTCCATCCAGTTCGGCCTGTTATCCTGCAAGTTGATCCAGAGGAAGGCAAACAAAAAAAACTGTGAGGTAGAAGCCAATTTTCCCCACATAAGGGGGAAAAAATTCCTTCCCGACTCCAATCAGGCAATCAGAATAACTCCCTGGATCAACGACCCCTTTCTAGTAGCTATAGCCTGTAATATTATTACACTCCAGAAATACATCCAGGCCCCTCTTGAATTCCTTTATTGTACTCACCATCACCACCTCCTCAGGCAGAGAGCTCCATAGTCTCACTGCTCTTACCGTAAAGAATCCTCTTCTATGTTTGTGTACAAACCTTCTTTCCTCCAGACGCAGATGATTTCCCCTCGTCACAGTCACAGTCCTGGGAATAAATAGATGATGGGAGAGATCTCTGTACTGACCCCTGATATATTTATACATAGTAATTAGATCTCCCCTCAGTCGTCTTTTTTCTAAAGTGAATAACCCTAATTTTGATAATCTTTCAGGGTACTGTAGTTGCCCCATTCCAGTTATTACTTTAGTTGCCCTCCTCTGAAACCTCTCCAGCTCTGCTATGTCTGCCTTGTTTACAGGAGCCCAGAACTGTACACAGTACTCCATGTGTGGTCTGACTAGCGATTTGTAAAGTGGCAAGACTATGTTCTCATCACGGGCATCTATGCCCCTTTTGATGCAACCCATTATCTTATTGGCCTTGGCAGCAGCTGCCTGACACTGGTTTTTGCAGCTTAGTTTGCTGTTCACAAAAATTCCTAGGTCCTTTTCCATGTCAGTGTTACCCAGTGTTTTACCTTTTAGTATGTACGGGTGACTTGCATTATTCCTTCCCATGTGCATAACCTTACATTTGTCAGTGTTAAACCTCATCTGTCACTTATCTGCCCAAGTCTCCAATCTATCCAGATCCATCTGTAGCAGTATACTGTCCTCTTCAGTGTTAGTTACTTTACACAGTTTAGTGTCATCTGCAAAAATTGATACTTTACTATGCAAGCCTTCTACAAGATCATTAATAAATATATTGAAGAGAATAGGGCCCAATACTGACCCCTGAGGTACTCCACTAGTGACAGTGACCCAATCTGAGTATGTACCGTTAATAACCACCCTCTGTTTTCTATCCCTCAGCCAGTTACTTACCCACATACAGACGTTTTCTCCCAGTCCGAGCATTCTCATTTTATATACTAACCTTTTATGTGGTACAGTGTCAATTGCTTTGGAGAAGTCCAGATACACGACATCCATTGATTCGCCGCTGTCAAGTCTAGAACTTACCTCCTCATAGAAATTGATTAAATTAGTTTGACATGACCGATCCCTCATGAAGCCATGCTGATATGGCATTATTTGCTTATTTTCATTGAGGTACTTTAAGATAGCATCTCTCAGAAAACCTTCAAACAGTTTACCCACGACAGATGTTAAACTTACCGGCCTATAGTTTCCGGGCTCTGTTTTTGGCCTCTTTTTGAATTTTGGCCCCACATTTGCTATGCACCAATCCCGTGGAACACTCCCTGTCAGTATAGAGTCTGCAAATATCAGAAATAAGGGTCTGGCTATGACATTACCTAATTATCTTAGGATACGGGGGTGTATGTCATCTGGTCCTGGCGATTTGTCTATTTTAATCTTTTTAAGACGCCGATGTACTTCTTCCTGGTCAGACAGGACACTTTTAATGGGGAATTAGATTTTACATTCAGCATTTCATCTGACAGTTCATTTTCCTCAGTAAATACAGTGGAGAAAAAAATATTTAATAGCTTTTCTTTCTCCTCATCGCTCTCTGCAACTCCCCCCTCATTACTCTGTAGAGGGCCGACGCCTTCAGATTTATACTTTTTACCATTTATATAACGTTTTGGCTGGTACGGTGATGCCTCATGTACTGCTGTAGCCAATCACCGGCCTCAGCAGTGTATGGTACGAGAACACTGAGACCAGTGACTGACTGCAGTGGTCACGTACAATATATGGGATGTCACCACTGCAGTGAAAACATTATATCATGGCTGCAGCTTGGTGAAGGGAATGAAGCACAGGCACTGGATTGGTGTAGGCTCCCAAAGGTGAGCTTAAAAACTATTTTAACTGACTTATTTTAAACAAGACTGCTAATCAGTTACTAGTATTTTCTGAATACTGCCACCAGATATGGTCTATGATACGAGTGCTAGATATTATTGAATGGCCGCATTATTTTATTTTCATTTTTTCAATAAAATGGTGAAAATGCCTTAAAGAAATCAAATAAGTCTTACTTACCTCTTCAGTCCACCACCAATCTGACTTCCGATGCTTCCGGATCCTCTGCCCGTCTGTACTTCCTGGTCATCTCAACACAGTAAATGTGACTGCTCAGCTATGTCGAGAGGAGAGACCGCTGGAGCACCAGGACAGAGTCAGGGAAGTTGGTAAATATTCTTTTTAATTTTTAGGCCATTCTGACCCTTTCTTTTTTTTACTGACTGGTCAGCCCCATTAATTCCTTACTTTCATTTTTTCCCCCCACTTTCATGTGTGTCCTCGAATATATTGGCTTTTTTCCCTATTAGTGTCTTAATCCTGGCCAGATACATCTTGTCCATGTACAGTTGATAGCACAGTCGTGCAGTACTTTGAAGTGGAAGGCAGAAGTTTAATGAAAATACTATTTCGTAGGAGCTTTAAAACTCAAGGTCTTATGTGCAGTGAAGTATCTCATGAAATCAGAAACACTCCAGTTTTTGGCATCTTTGCTTCTTAAACTGAAATGTATAAAAAAAATTTAACTTAAAAACATCAGACTAAATACACCCATCACCCCTGCTGATCACCGGAGCGCAGTGGCCTCCTCACAGCTTACCAAGCATGGCGCCGTACATTGTATAGTGGCTGTGCATGGTATTACAGCCCAGGCCCATTCGCTGGGACCGAGCTTCACCTAGGTTTGCCATCACTGCTCTAGGCCATGTGGTCAATGAACATGATGTCAGTGGCCTAGGAAAAGGCCTTTTCTAGCAGCTAATCAGCAGGAGTGTCGGGAGTTGAATCACCACCGATCTGGTATTGATGGCCTATCCTGAGGATAGGCCATCAGAATTAAACACTTGGACAACCCCTTTAGGCCGCATGCACACGGCCGTTGTGCAGCCGTTCCGTGCATTGGGGACCGCAATTGCGGTCCCCAATGCACGGACAACATCCGTGCAGCGGGCCGGACTTCTTCAACTTGAATGGGTCCGTGGTCTGTCTGCACTGCAAATAAATATGACAAGTCCTATTTATTTGCGTTGCGGAACAACGGAAAGAAACACCACTCCGTAGTGCTTCCGGTGTTCCGTTCCGTGACTCCGTTCCGCATCTCCGGAATTGCGGACCCATTCAAGTGAATGGGTCCGCATCCGTGATGCATGGTGCACACGGCCGGCGGCCGTAGATTGCCGACCCTCCGTTTGCGGCCCGCAATACGGCCACGGCCGCCCAACGGCCGTGTGCATGAGGCCTTAATCAGAGAATGAAAATTCCCCAACTTTCGAAATACATTTTGTGCTTGAGTTACTCACCGCTTTAAAGATCCTACCTGATGTCAATCAACAGAATAATTATTGAGGCCGAAAAGCCATCCTGACAATCTGCAGCTCATACATGTGCATAGCATGTTACAACGGAAACACTTGATACACTGGAACAAGCCCTGTCATTGTGTCAATTGGACTTGATCAAGGCAGGTTTTCAGTCTCTGGTTGCAAACTTGACAGTTTCCACTCACTGAGAGATCCTGAATATGGTGTACTCCCTTAGGCCGTTTTGCTCCCTGGAGATGGATGCAGAGGAAAGGTGGTTTGAAGGATCAGGCCAGAAGTAAACCTATGGCACATCCAGCAGCAGTAAATACAAAGTGCATTTTCTGGCATCAGATGAGGAGGTATGGTGAGGGGGTATAATGAGAGGGTATGTTGGCTGGCTGGTTGGATGGCAATTTAATAGCAGGCACTTGTCGATATAGTTGTCCACTGTAATAAAGGCTTGATATGAGTCTGGCCTGGAGGTGGCTTGGGTGATGGGTGTCTGAGCCATAGTCCCTCACCTTGCAGCAGTTTTCTGTAAATCTCTCTGGAGTAATGGTCTTATAGGAGAATTGGATACAGTTCCTAAGAGCAGGAACTCTGTCATGTGCTTCCTCTCCCTTCACGATCTACTCAGGAACTCCACTCCTACCAAGAGGGGATGAACAGTGTGGTTAGTCCTGTTCCTGACAACTATTCTCAACCATTCCGCCTCTTGCTAGAATATAAGGTCAAAACAATAAACCATTTCAGTACCCCCAATTTTGGAGTACTGTATGTCTATGTGAACTATCCTAGGAATAAACCGTCACTTAAAACAAGAAAACCCTACGAAGTCCAGAGCTTTAAGGTTTCTTAAACACGGGGCAAGAACAGACCAGAACGAGCATTAATCTGAGATATAACCATTTGGTCGGCACTTGTTTAAAGGGTATTTCACATGGGCTAATGCAAACTGTATGAAAGGAGAACGATCATCAGTGTGATTGTTTGTCCCCATACTTTAAGCAGCACTTTGGAGAGTTTGGTATATTCGTGAGCAAGACCTTCAAAGATCAAATACTGTTGGCCTAAGGACAGGCGATTCAATAGAATATGGAAGCTTGGTGAAGTAACGAGTTAGAAACATGGAGAGGATTATAGGTCATTGGTATCTTAGGTGCCTCCATCTCCATGATGGTTCCATTGAAGATAAATGCAGAAGAAATTTCAACCACAGATTTTATATACTCCGTCCCCCTACTCCCCAGTCTCTGCATCAACATATGATCATATGGATACTTCTACACCATGACGATGTCAATATTACTGGTTAAAGTCAGCAAACACCTCCGCGCACAGGATCCTAAGAGCTCCAGACTGTAATAATATCAATTGCCCTCTGGAAAATGAGACAGTCGGCAGTAAATCCCCATCGACTTGGGAATACAAGATGAATGCTGTCATTTCGATTAAGTGACAGGGACATTAGTGCAACTCCATGCATTATCCTTTGTGTAGGGCTCATTGCACGTTGTGCTCCACTCTCCCTCCACACTGTCAGAACCTATCACACGGCCATCACTAAAAGGGAGACGATTGGCAATGTGGGGATTTCATTACTTGTTTTATTATTTGTTGTTACATTGTATCACATAATGAAAGTGTCATTTAAAAAATAATAATCTGGAAGTAAAAGAAGGGTTTTACATCGCATCGACGCTGCTTAAAGTCTCAATAGATGCCTAAGGATATCACCTCTAACATCATTATTAATGGGTATTTAACGGCGAGATCTTCTCACATTGATCTGATAGGTTTTATTAACTTTTTATGGTTATTCAGTATAAAGCCCAGCTATGATAAATACAGAATGTAAAAACCTATAGCTTATTGTTATGGTAGGTAGGTACTGGTATGTTACATACACGGGTCCAGTATCATGGTTAGTGATGAGCGGCATAGGCAATATTCGAATTCGCAATATTTTGCGAATTTTTGGCTGAATGTTCGCCAAAAATTCGCACAATCGAGAATTTGTGATCTCCAGTCATTGTTTACTTGATTGCGAAAATCGGCAATGTAATATATTCGAGATAAATTTGCGATTAGAATATTCAACACTATTCGCAAATACGAATATATAGCACTATGTTTTAAATATTAGCGAATTCTCAAAGTGGCGATATTCGCGATTAAAATTCATGATTCGAATATTCGCGCTCAATACTAGTGGTTATAAGTGTAGTAGATAGGTAAGTATTACTATGGTAGATAGTAAATTAAATATTAGTAAACAGGCGGGTAGGCCTTATTATGGTGCATAGGTTAGGCCTCATGCACACGGCCGTGTTCCGCCGTGTGCATGAAGGAATCCCAGCCAGGTTACCACGGACTACTCTCGTCCACGGAACACGGCCGTGTGTATGAGGCCTCAGTCTTAGTATTGTAGATGATTAGGTAAGTACTAGTATAGTAGATTTTTTTCGGTAGGTGGGTGTGTAGATATTTCACTGGTAAGAAGGTAAGCATGTCCTATAAGGCCTCTTGCACACGACCGTATGGCTTTTTCTGTATTTTGCGGTCCGCAAAAAACAGATCCGCAAAAGACATCCTTTTGCATTCCATTTTTTTGCGGAACGGAACAGCTGGCCCCTGATAGAACAGTACTATCCTTGTCCATTATGAACGGAACGGAAAAAACGGAAATACGGAAGCGGAAGTCATACGGAGTACATCCGTTTTTTTTTGCAGATCCATTGAAATGAATGGTTCCGTATATACATTCCGTATACGGAACGCAAAAAACGGAAGGTAAACGGAAAAAAAAAGTTTGTGTGCAAGAGGCCTTATTGTCCGCATAACGGACAAGGATAGTATTGTTCTATCAGGGGCCAGCTGTTTTTTGCTGATCCATTTGTGGCCGTGTGCAATAGGCCTGAGGCCTCTTTCACACTACCGTATGGCTATTTCAGTGTTTTGCGGTCTGTTTTTCATGGATCCGTTCCGTTGTGTTTCTGTTCCGTTTTTCCATATGACATATACAGTATACAGTAATTACATAGAAAAAATTGGGCTGGGCATAACATTTTCAATAGATGGTTCCGCAAAAACGGAACGGATACGGAAAACATACGGATGCATTTCCGTATGTGTTCCGTTTTTTTTCCGGACCCATTGACTTGAATGCAGCCACGGAACATGATTTGCGGGCAATAATAGGACATGTTCTATCTTTCAACGGAACGGAAAAACGGAAATACGGAAACGGAATGCATACGGAGTACATTCAGTTTTTTCTGCGGAACCATTGAATGAATGGTTCCGTATACGGACCGTTTACGGAACGCAAAAAACGGCCCGCAAAACTGAAAAAAACAAAAAAAAAACACTAGTGTGAAAGAGGCCTTAGTCTAATAGATTGGTAGGTAAGTATTTTTACGGTAGGTAGATAGATAGGTACATACACTGCGTGCGGAATTATTAGGCAAATTAGTATTTTGACCACATCATCCTCTTTATGCATGTTGTCTTACTCCAAGCTGTATAGGCTCGAAAGCCTACTACCAATTAAGCATATTAGGTGATGTGCATCTCTGTAATGAGAAGGAGTGTGGTCTAATGACATCAACACCCTATATTAGGTGTGCATAATTATTAGGCAACTTCCTTTCCTTTGGCAAAATGGGTCAAAAAAAAGGACTTGACAGGCTCAGAAAAGTCAAAAATAGTGAGATATTTTGCAGAGGGATGCAGCACTCTTAAAATTGCAAAGCTTCTGAAGCGTGATCATCGAACAATCAAGCGTTTCATTCAAAATAGTCAACAGGGTCGCAAGAAGCGTGTGGAAAAACCAAGGCGCAAAATAACTGCCCATGAACTGAGAAAAGTCAAGCGTGCAGCTGCCAAGATGCCACTTGCCACCAGTTTGGCCATATTTCAGAGCTGAAACATCACTGGAGTGCCCAAAAGCACAAGGTGTGCAATACTCAGAGACATGGCCAAGGTAAGAAAGGCTGAAAGACGACCACCACTGAACAAGACACACAAGCTGAAACGTCAAGACTGGGCCAAGAAATATCTCAAGACTGATTTTTCTAAGGTTTTATGGACTAATGAAATGAGAGTGAGTCTTGATGGGCCAGATGGATGGGCCCGTGGCTGGATTGGTAAAGGGCAGAGAGCTCCAGTCCGACTCAGACGCCAGCAAGGTGGAGGTGGAGTACTGCTTTGGGCTGGTATCATCAAAGATGAGCTTGTGGGGCCTTTTCGGGTTGAGGATGGAGTCAAGCTCAACTCCCAGTCCTACTGCCAGTTTCTGGAAGACACCTTCTTCAAGCAGTGGTACAGGAAGAAGTCTGCATCCTACAAGAAAAACATGATTTTCATGCAGGACAATGCTCCATCACACGCGTCCAAGTACTCCACAGCGTGGCTGGCAAGAAAGGGTATAAAAGAAGAAAATCTAATGACATGGCCTCCTTGTTCACCTGATCTGAACCCCATTGAGAACCTGTGGTCCATCATCAAATGTGAGATTTACAAGGAGGGAAAACAGTACACCTCTCTGAACAGTGTCTGGGAGGCTGTGGTTGCTGCTGCACGCAATGTTGATGGTGAACAGATCAAAACACTGACAGAATCCATGGATGGCAGGCTTTTGAGGTGTCCTTGCAAAGAAAGGTGGCTATATTGGTCACTGATTTGTTTTTGTTTTGTTTTTGAATGTCAGAAATGTATATTTGTGAATGTTGAGATGTTATATTGGTTTCACTGGTAAAAATAAATAATTGAAATGGGTATATATTTGTTTTTTGTTAAGTTGCCTAATAATTATGCACAGTAATAGTCACCTGCACACACAGATATCCCCCTAAAATAGCTAAAACTAAAAACAAACTAAATACTACTTCCAAAAATATTCAGCTTTGATATTAATGAGTTTTTTGGGTTCATTGAGAACATGGTTGTTGTTCAATAATAAAATTAATCCTCAAAAATACAACTTGCCTAATAATTCTGCACTCCCTGTAGTATGCTTGAGAAGTAAGTAAATATTAGTATGGTAGATAGGTAAGAAAGTATTAGCAAACTAGTAGGTAAGTATTGATGTAGTACAGGCATCCTCAAACTGCGGCCCTCCAGCTGTTGTAAAACTACAAACCCCACAATGCCCTGCTGTAGGCTGATACCTGTAGGCTGTTCGGGCATGCTGGGAGTTGTAGTTTTGCAACAGCTGGAGGGCCGCAGTTTGAGGATGCCTGGTGTAGTAGATATGTAGGTACAGTGGTGCTTGAAAGTCGAATCAAAATTTCTGCATAAATTGACCTAAAACTATATCTATTTTGAGAAAAGTCCTAAAAGTAGATAAAGATAACCAAATCACACAAACTAGCCAAAAATGTTAGACTTGGTAATTTATTTATTGAGAAATATCACCTGTGTGAGGGGCTAAAATATATGAACCTTTGTTTTCAGTATCTGAACCCCTAGTGCAGCTAAACACTTCCGCTAATTGTTGATTAGTCCTGCACATCGGCTTGGAGGAATTTTATCCCATTCCTCTGTACAAAACAGCTACAGCTCTAATATGTTGGTGGTTTTCTCCCATGAACTGCTTCAGGTCCTTCCGAAACATTTCTATTGGATTAAGGTCAGGACTTTCACTTGGCCATTCCAAAACTTTAACTTTATTCTTCTTTAACCATTTCTTTGGTAGAATGACTTGTGTGCTCATGGTCGTTGTCTTGCTGTATCACCCACATTCTCTTGAGATTCAGCTCACGGATAAATATCCAGAAATTTTTCATTAGAATTTGCTGATATAATTCAGAATTCATTGCTCCATCAATGATGGTGAGCCGCCCCACCCAAGATGCAGCAAAACAGCCAAAAACAAACACATTCCCACCACCGTGTTTCACAGAGAGGATGAGGTTTTTATGCTGAAATGCAGGGTTTTCTTTTCTTCAAACATAACACTTCTCATTTAAACCAAAAAGTTATATTTTTTAGTCTCATTTGTCCACCCTATGGGGTGAATACTACTAAGCTCTTCCATTATGGAAGCGTTTGTTAGTACAGGAGGACTAATGCAGTGCTCCCCAGGCTCTGTACTCACCGTTTCCTGCTCGAGATGGTCATTCACATTGGGCTCTTATCTGAGGTCTGCTCGGGATGGTCATTCACATTGGGCTCTTATCTGAGGTCTGCATGGGGGTCATATTCACATTGGGCTATGATCTTAGGTCTGCTTGGGATGGTCATTCACATTGGGCTCTGATCTGAGGTCTGCAAGGGGGTCATATTCACATTGGGCTCTCATCTGAGGTCTGCATGGGATGGTCATTCACATTGGGCTCTTATCTGAGGTCTGCTCGAGATGGTCATTCACATTGGGCTCTTATCTGAGGTCTGCTCGGGATGGTCATTCACATTGGGCTCTTATCTGAGGTCTGCATGGGGGTCATATTCACATTGGGCTATGATCTTAGGTCTGCTTGGGATGGTCATTCACATTGGGCTCTGATCTGAGGTCTGCAAGGGGGTCATATTCACATTGGGCTCTCATCTGAGGTTTGCATGGGATGGTCATTCACATTGGGCTCTTATCTGAGGTCTGCTCGAGATGGTCATTCACATTGGGCTCTTATCTGAGGTCTGCTCGGGATGGTCATTCACATTGGGCTCTTATCTGAGGTCTGCATGGGGGTCATATTCACATTGGGCTATGATCTTAGGTCTGCTTGGGATGGTCATTCACATTGGGCTCTGATCTGAGGTCTGCAAGGGGGTCATATTCACATTGGGCTCTCATCTGAGGTCTGCATGGGGGTCACTTACATTGGCGGTCTGAATGAAGGGCTCTTATTCACATTTGGACTGTTCTCTGGGGTCTGATTGGGGGTCTTTTAAACATTGAGGGTCTGAGCTGTGGTCTGATTACCATTGGGGCTCTGATTCTGGCTTTGAGGTGAAGTCAGATTAACATTGGGGGTCAGATTGAGGGTCTGAGATGAGGTCTGATGAAAAATAGTTTTTTTCTTATTTTCCTCCTCTAAAACCTAAGTGCGTCTTATGGGGTGAAAAATACTGTATATGTCTGGTCTTAGTAGTATTTATTAATGGCCTTCATTGCAAGAAGAAAAAAAAAAATATATATATATATATATACATCAAGTGCTAAATGTTCTAGTATGTGTATAGCAAAGCAGTAAGGTTCTGCACTAGGCACCATCCATTTATACAGTCAACGGCCATCTGCAGTGCCTGTTCTTTTCAGACAATACTTATGACTATGTATGTGCCCTATAAGTGGTGCAGGTAAGTGTCAAGAGACCGGTCACAAGGCTACCTGCAGTACAGATGGAAAGTGCTCTATTCATATTGAAATGACTAAGCCTTTATAGTGGCGCAAAGCTTTTCATTGCATTTATATCGAAATTGTGCAGTTTTTTAACGTACCGGTATAATTCTGCACACAAACTTTTCTTAGGTCACATTCACACGAGGCAGATGTGACGTGGATTTCTGATGACAGTCCACCTCCCATGCTTGTGAATACGTTTCCACTAACTCGTTCCCATGCATCAGGAAAATTTGTATGTGGATTTTTGGTGCCGGTGGATTCCTCATGAAGCTGAGGATTAGCCGCAGCTCCACATTTAGATTGGAAGTTACATTTGGGATTTCTGGCGGCTGCTTTGTCTATGTCACCGGGTGTAACAACAAATGGATTATCGGCCTAAGGCCTCTTGCACACGACCGCATGACTATTTTAGTATTTTGCAGGTCCGTAAAAAACAAATCCGCAAAAAATACGGATGACGTCCGTGTGCATTCCGATTTTGCGGAACGGAACAGCTGGCCCCTAATAGAACAGTACTACCCTTGTCCGTTATGCGGACAATAATAGGACATGTTCTATCTTTGAACGGAAAAACAGAAGTCCGGAACCGGAAGGCATACGGATTACCTTCTGTTTTTTTTGCGGATCCATTGAAATGAATGGGTACGTATACGGAACGCAAAAAACGGAACGGAAACGAAAAAAAGAAATGTTCGAGGCCTAAATCTGGAGGTAGAGCGACGGTGAGAGGATCAACAGATACATAGAAAGTGTGCTATCTGCAGGACCCGCTTGTGTAATGTGCCATTTACATAGGTGATCTGTGGCCTCCGATGAGAAGGTGACCACGAGAGATTGTGAGGCTTCTGCACCAGCAATGACCTGCAGACCCAGATATCACAGCCTCAGGACTCAGCCGAGGATTCATTCTTAACACAAAACTGTAAAGATCTCAGTGTCCCGTTATTGTTTTAGAAAGGATATTCACATTAAAAATACACAATGTGTAACCGTATTTCCAGCAATGTATCCGGGAAATGTCCTTCTCCTACTGTGACACCAGCTGTCCTCCAAGGTAGGTGCACTCTCTAAATGGGAGAAAGCAGCTTTACAGCTTTCAGCATTCAATTATCCATCTATCTACTGTATTTTTCGCCCTATAAGACGATAGGTTTTTGAGGAGGAAAATAAGAAAAAATATATTTTGAACCAAAAGGTGTGCTTTTGGTGGGTTTTGGACTAATTGTGGTCTGTGGATGACACTGTTATTGGGAGGATCTGTGGATGGCACTGTTATGGGGGGGATCTGTGGATGACACTGTTATGGGGGGGATCTGTGGATGACACTGTCATGGAGGGGATCTGTGGATGGCACTGTCATGGAGGGGATCTGTGGATGACACTGTTATGGGGGGGATCTGTGGATGACACTGTCATGGAGGGGATCTGTGGATGGCACTGTTATGGGGGATCTGTGGATGGCACTGTTATGGGGATCTGTGGATGGCACTGTTATGGGGGATCTCTGGATGGCACTGTTATGGGGATCTCTGGATGGCACTGTTATGGAGGGGATCTGTGGATGGCACTGTTATGGGTGATCTCTGGATGGCACTGTTATGGGGGATCTCTGGATGGCACTGTTATGGGGATCTCTGGGTGGCACTGTTATGGGGATCTCTGGATGGCACTGTTATGGGGATCTCTGGGTGGCACTGTTATGGGGATCTCTGGGTGGCACTGTTATGGGGATCTCTGGATGGCACTGTGATGGGGGGGATCTGTGGATGACACTGCTATGGGGGGATCTGTGGATGACACATATATAGCATCTTATGCTATGTGCCATCCACAGATCCCCCCCATAACAGTGTCCCTGCAGTGTGACTGACCCCCAATACAGGGGCTGGGGGCCGGCATCTGGATTAGGATTGACAGCGGGGACTGGTGCAGTCCCTGTATTCTAATGCACCGGCCCCGCTCACTGTAGTATAATCTTATCTAACCTGTGGTGGATTGGCCTGTGTAGGGGTCACATGGTCCGCTCCTCTCCTCCTCACGATACGGGTGACCCGATCTCCGTCATCACGTCTCCAATCACGTGGACATAGGTTGGGAGGCGCACCGCTCACGTCTGGGAGGGTGGAGCGGGCTGTCTGGCTCCGCGCTTGCACACAGGGACGCTGACTACACCTGGACACACTGAACCACTAAGGCTGCGTTCACACGGGCGAGATTTCCGCGCGGGTGCAATGCGGTAGGTGAACGCATTGCACCCGCACTGAATCTGGACCCATTCATTTCAATGGGGCTGTTCAGATGAGCGATGATTTTCACGCATCACTTATGCGTTGCGTGAAAATCGCAGCATGCTCTATATTCTGCGTTTTTCACGCAACGCACGCCCCATAGAAGTGAATAGGGTTGCGTGAAAATCGCATGCATCCGCAAGCAAGTGCGGATGCGGTGCGATTTTCACGCACGGTTGCTAGGTGACAGTCTATACACTGTATTATTTTCCCTTATAACATGGTTATAAGGGAAAATAATAGCATTCTGAATACAGAATGCATAGTAGGTGATCAGTTGAGGGTTAAAAAATAAAAAAAATTAACTCACCTTCTCCTCTTGTTCGCGTAGTTCTCCCGGTCTTTAGTTCTTTAAAAAGATGAACTATGGGCTAAAGGACCTTTGGTGACGTCAGATCACATGCTCCAATCACATGGTACATCACCGCGGGTCATCACCTTTTCACCAGATGTCGGAGTGCTGCCTCGTTTTTTGGAATTATCTATCTATCTATCTATCTATCTATCTATCTATCTATCTATCTATCTATTATCTCTCTATTATCTATCTATCCTTCTATCTATCTATCTATCTATCTATTATCTCTCTATTATCTATCTATCCTTCTATCTATCTATCTATCTATTATCTCTCTATTATCTATCTATCCTTCTATCTATCTATCTATCTATCTATCTATCTATCCTTCTATCTATCTATCTATCTATCTATTATCTATCTATCTATCTATCTATCTATCTATCTATCTATCTATCTATCCTTCTATCTATCTATCTATCTATCTATCTATCTATCTATCTATTATCTCTCTATTATCTATCTATCCTTCTATCTATCTATCTATCTATCTATCTATCTATCTATCTATCTATCTATTATCTCTCTATTATCTATCTATCCTTCTATCTATCTATCTATCTATCTATCTATCTATCTATCTATCCTTCTATCTATCCTTCTATCTATCTATCTATCTATCTATCTATCTATCTATCTATCTATCTATCTATCTATCTATCTATCTATCTCATATCTATCTTATCTATCTATCTATCTATCTATCTATCTATCTATCTATCTATCTATCTATCTATCTATCTATCTATCTATCTTTCTATCTATCTATCTATCTATCTATCTATCTATCTATCTATCTATCTTTCTTTCTATCTATCTATCTATCTCTCTACAGAAAACAAATAAATGGAACTATTACATCAGCAGGTGAAGTGTTCTACGCAGTAACCTCCTCAGAACCTTTTATAGACAGTTATGGCGCATTCAAACGACTGTAGTGTTTTTCGGTACGCAAATTGCAAATTGCAAAACACTGATCCCCGATACCGGCCTGTTCCGCAATTTGTGGACCGCACATGGTCGGCACTGCGATGGAAATGCCTATTCTTGTCTGCAATTGCAGACAAAAATAGAACATGCTCTAACTTTTTTGCGGGGCCGCAACGGAACTATGGATGTAGACAGCGCACAAAATTGCGGAATGGGTGCGGACCCGTTCATATGGCCGTTTGAACAGGCCCTTAGGGCTCATGCACACAAACATATTTTTTTTCTGTGTCTGTTCCGTTTTTTTGTCTGTTCCATATGAGGAACCATTCATTTCAAAGAGGCCGCAAAAAAAACATAAACAACTCCGTATGCATTCTGTATCCATATGTCCGCAAGTCTGTTCCGCAAAGTCCTATTCTTGTCCATTTTGCGGACAAGGACAGACATTGTTACAATGGATCCGCAAAAGAAACAGATGTAACATGTAACACGGACGTCACACGGATCTCATCCATTTTTTTTTTGCGGATCCGTGATTTGCGGATCTCAAAATACATACAGTCCTGTGCGTGAGCCCTTAAACTGTTAGCAGTCAAAATTATGAATTACCTCATTAAAACTCCCCAAAATATTAGTAACAAATGAAAATGATATATTACAGTTCCACGGCAACCTCCATGTTTCTCTATGGGCATAAAAGTCAGAACCACGTTCAGGGGTGGACCTGCCATAGACCCTACAGGGAAAGTTCTCAGTGGGCCAATGCCCAGGCAGCCTGAAAGCCCTTTTCATGGCCACCAACCAGGTATATAATGATCTGATGCACCATGCACTGTGCTATTTGGTGTTGCTGGGGCGGTATTTTGTGCTGCACTACAGTATTGCAGGCCCTGCCTGCTTGTGTAGCCCTGCCTGCTTGTGTAGTCCTGCCTACTTGTGTTGCCCCACCTTCTACAACACGGAGCCACTTTTAGTTTTTTGTCCACTTTAAGTTCCCCATCCGCCCCTGACCACATGGTCCCTTGACTGCCATCGGAACTGGATAACCAAAACTCCGGAGCATCGCCCCGCACTCCCGCGGACTTGCCGCCTTTTATCCATTTCCCACCAGAGATGTTATTGACCCAATAAATTGATATCTTTTCCTCCTAAGAAATAGGCGTCTACCAAAAAAACCTACGTTCAATCGCTCTTCACCGTCAAAGAGTCTCCGACTAAAAACGCCCAGCAGGTGAGCTGTAGATTGAAATGGTTTAACATCACTCGACTTTGAGAAGCCAAGCGGCGGGAACCCAGAGCTAAAATATGTTTGATATTAATCGCACTTAAAAGTGGCGTGAAAATCCCGTCCCATCGACACTCAAGGCGTTCAAGTATCGGAATTAAGCAAAGTATCCTTTTGAAATGTTCACGCTTATCTCCCACAGCAGATCTTCCTGGGAATAGCAATGCTGGGGGACTTCTTCTGAGAACGGTATATATATCTCTCTACGGGTTTTTCCAGGCATTCCTGTCCTCCGAGAGGGAGCAAGTACCATGGAGATTAACAGAACTAATCGTACTTTTCATTGTAAGGCGCTACGTGAGAAATACCGTACAGCGCTGGCACCAGACAGAACACGGGGAGGGTGGAGATGCCGCGTTTGTCAATCTCATACCGTTCTCCAACAAGGATCTTTTTTGAATTTGAAGACGCTCAGGGAAACCCTACTGATAGACAATAATGAAAATTCAAATATTCATTCCTGAAAGCCTTTTGTGTCCCTTTCAGAGCTAAACGAAGATAATTGGGGTTTTCAGCTAATTTCGGAGTCTATTTACAACCTCTCCCGCTAGACGTCTCGTGTAATCTCAGCAAGAGGAAGTATCTGGTGTAATAGAAAAGATTCCAGAATTCATCTATTTATTTATATATTTAGATATTTTGTAACAAGCAGATTCGCGCTTTCCCTTAATAAAAGATCCCCGCTGCTCGAGTTTGGCAACAACTACGCCAACTGCATTGGGGAAGATTGGATTAAGAGGGGCAGCCGACAGCGTCTCCGAGTCCCTTCTCTCTTGCCGGATTGGATGCAAATTCCATCATGCTTTGGGAGATAATGAAATGGATACAAAATGCTAAAAGGTTTTTTTCAATCCTGGAAAAAAAAAACAACAAAAAAATAATAATAATAACGACTGCAAGGACAAAATGAGTTTAATTCATTTTTCATCACCCGCAAGAGCACCCGGTATTTAAACATGTTGTTCTTTGGCTGTGTAAGGAATTCAATTATGCGGCGTGTCCTCCTTGTACGCTCTCGGCTAGGCGTGAACGCTGAATATTAAGTCACTGGGTTCAAACCGCTCAGACAAGAACATGGAAAGAAGCTTTCTGGACTATTAGAGGCGGTGGAATCAGATACATGCAGGGAGGAAATGATTTAGTCACTCCGCGCTCACTAGGACGTCGTGAATGGAGCATTGATTTCTGTGACACGGAGGTCGGTATGATTATAAACTACAAGCCACTTAACCGTGGGTGAGAAAATAGAAGATTATCAGGTAAACGGGTTAATGACGTTAGAAAAAAAAAAGAAAGTTATTTTTTTTTGTAACGGCGCCACCCTTGATTTTGGTTGTGGTTGGTATTGCAGCTCAGCTCTAAACTCTTGAATGTGGTCGAGTTGCAGTACCAGTCATTGCCTATGGACTGGAGTGGCGCTGTTTCTGTTACTTCTTATATACTGTATTGCTCCTTTAAAGGGATTTTTCCAACTCGTGAAGTGATGCCATATTTTATGATCGAGACGGATGACTTTGGGACCCTTCTTATCCTGGGAAAGAAGGAGATGCAGCGCTGGTGTAGCACTCCATCCTCTTCTCTATATCCCCCATGGGTTGGGTTGGCCCCATTCAAGTGAAGGAGCACCGCAGCGCACAGTGCTAGACTGGCATGGTGCCCCCTGCGTTCTAAGGATCAGTGGGGGCGCCAGAGGTCAGACTCCCTCCAATCATAGAGTGATGGCATATCCTGATGATCGGAATACCCCTTTATAACTGCTGCGACTGGGGGTTCACCTTAAACTTTACAATTAGTCCATCTTTGCTGAGATGAAAATAAGTTCTTGTCCTTGTCAATGCATGGTGGATGGGCCTTTGAACATGCAAAGCTGCAGGGTAAAGCATGGTGGAGGGATGACCAGCAACCTTAGCCAATGATGAGACAAGACATAGCTTTAGGGCTCATGCATATGAACGTGTGCCGCCCATTCCATGCATGGGCACCGTTCGTGTGGCCGACGCAGACTGATGCAGACCCATTCAACTTAAATGGGTCCGTGAACCGTCCACGGAGGCACGGACAGAAAACACAATGAAGCACTCCGTAGTACTTCCGCGGTGTTCCATGCCTCCTTTCCGCACCGCTCCTTCACGATTGCGGACCCATTCATGCTGTTTGCAGACTGCAATACCGGCACGGCCGCGTGCATGAGTCTTTAGGGCTCATTCAGACGCCCGTAAGTGTTTTGTGGTCCGCAAATTGCAGGTAGTAAAAACTCGGATACCAGCCATGTGTATTCCGCATTTTGCGGACCACACATGGCCGGCCCTATGATATAAATGACTAGCCTTGCTCTATTGTTTTTGCGGGGCTGCGGAATGGAACTACGGATACGGACAGCACATTGAAATGAATGGGTCCGCCTCCGTTCTGCAATTTTGCGGAACGGATGCGGACCCATTCATGCAGTCCTCTGAATGAGCCCTTAGGGCTTATGCACACAAAAGTATTTTCTTTCCGTGTCCGTTCCGTTTTTTTTTTGCGGACTGTATGCGGAACAATTCATTTCAATGGGTCAGCAAAAAAAACGGAAGTTACTCTGTGTGTATTCCGTTTCCATATGTCCATACGTCCGTTTCGCCAAAATATAGAACATGTCCTATTATTGTCTGCATTACGGACAAGGATGGCACTGTTCTATTAGGGGCCAGCTGTTCTGTTCCGCAAAATACGGAATGCACGCGGAATCCATCCGTATTTTTTGCAGATACGTTTTTTGCAGACTGCAAAATACATACGTTCGTGGGCATGAGTCCTTACACTGATTTTACTAGCTTTAGGCTACATGCACGCGACTGCATGTGTTTTGTGGTCCGCAAAAAAAAACAACTGATGGCATCCGTATGCCATCCGTTTTTTTTTTTTCGCGGATCCATTGTAACAATGCATAAAACGGACAAGAATTGGACATGTTCTATTTTTTTGCAGAGCTACGGAACGGACATACTGATGCGGACAGCACACGCATTGAAAGGAATGGGTCCGCATCCTATCCGCAAAAAAAAACCCGGAACGGACATGGAAACAAACAACGTTCGTGTGCATGTAGCACAGGGTTTACATCCTCCGGCACTTCAACTGTTGTGAAACTACATTTCCCAGCATCCTCCATTCACTTCTATGGGAGTTCTAAGAAGAGCAGAGCAAGTGTGCATGCTGGGAGCTGTAGTTCCCAGTGCCAGAGATTCCTTACTCCTGCTCAATAGCATAACTCCCAGTATGCCCTGACAACCTGGGATGCTGGGAGTTGTTCCTTTTGCAACCACTGGAATGCCAAGGCCTTCGATTACTCCTTTTCCATATTACGGCACTGCACCCAGAATCATAAAGGCATATTATGCGAGTATACCCTCCTCTGAAAAATACTCCGTGCTGCTGTGAGCATTCGAATCATCTTGGAGAGAGAGGTGTCTCAACGTAAGATTCATCGGAAAATGTTCTCTCCGGTCCTGGTGCGCGGCCTCCATGCTGGCAATGCTTTTAGCAGCGCTTTGGAGAAGACTGCTTGCGCACAGCTTGACTGTCTGTTATCACAGGGATTATTGATCTCGCAGGTAATCGTGTCCTCAGCAGATACTCGGGATGCACCAGAAATAGACTGCGCTGCTTCACAGCCATAATAAGGCTTTAGTGGACGAGAATGCGTTTAGCATACAGCTCGGTGAGCGGCAGGATAGCCACCATTCAAGCTTTGCTCATCGTACACCGACACAACAGCCTGGCCTATGAAAGATGCGTATCCTTCCAGAAGCTCCCTATCCGGTATGGATGGCCTAGCTGTATACTGTCACCCTCCTTGGCACAGGTATATGGATGCAGACCTTCATCTCAAAGCTGGGCCTCAGGGCCTATGGAACCCTGAAGGCCTCATAATAGAAGAGCCGTACTCACGTGTTGGCCAAGGTTTGGGGCCCTGGTAAAGATTTTGCATTTCTAGGTGTTTCAAGTTTTTAAAGAAAGGTGTCTGGTTTGGAACACCTCTTTTTTTATTTTCATTAACCCTGTTGGCCATGATGGATCTCCACCAATAAACCAAAGTACCATGAAAAGCACCCATCTCTCAGGAGGACCCAACCTGCCCTTGCATTGCACAGACACCGCATTGATTTCAATAGGTACCATGTCATGCCTCGGTTTGCCTGTGGGAAGATTGAACACTCGCTTAAAGGGGTTTTCTCATCTCAGACAATGGGGGTATATCGCTAGGATATGCCCCCCTTGTCTTATAGGTGTGGGTCCCACCGCTGGGACCAGACCTATATCGAGAACGGAGCCCCCAAGGTGAAGGAGGGCGCACTGCGCATGCGCAGCCGCTCTCCATTCATTTATATGGGGCCGCCGAAAATAGCCGAGCGCTGGCTCGGCTATTGCCGTTTGCCCCATAGAAATTAATGGGAGCCTGGGCCGCGCATGCGCGTCACGCTTCCATTCACTTCTATGGGAGAGGCGGGGATTAGCGCTTGGTGGTGGACGGAACCCGGGAAATCTGGGGTCCTCCAGCCACAGCGCTTCCTGCTCCGTTCTCGACATAGGTGTGGGTCCCAGCGGTGGGACTCGCACCTATCAGACAATAGGGGCATATCCTAGCGATATGCCCCCATTGTCTAAGATGGGAATACCCCTTTAAAGGGAATGTGTCATCTGAAATTGACCTATCACAATATTTTGTTCACCCTATTTTTTTAAAAAATTGGTGATATTATTTTTAATTTTCCATGTCAATATCTATATTTAAACAAAAGCCATAAAATCCTGCCATTTTCGCACTGGGCCACTAAGCCTAATAATAGGTATGACTTCTTGGTCTGTTCAGATCACTTTACTGCAGTTATCTGCTTATCTGTCATTCTATTCCTGCCTGTAAGGATATCACCTCTGTGTACAGATAAAACAGGATCCACCATTAACAATAGGTGATTGTCAGAGCTTATCTATTCTGACCTCTGCACAGGTCACAGAGCATGAAGAAGACTCTCCCATAGAAGTCAATTGACCGTTGGATCCATGGATAACGGGGCTGCCGTAAAGCAATTTTCTCGCTGCTTTCTAAATGCTGTTAAGAGCAGCTCAGGCAAGATGGCCGCCCCCATAATCCTGTGTCCCTTTTCTTTTTGCCAGTTGATGGCTCATCCACATAGTGCTTTGTTCTGCACGGATTTTGCTCCAAATTCCGCCCTTGAAATCCAGGCAGAAAACGCTTCCAGTCCGCATCCCACTGGATTCACTGGAGAAGGCTTGAAGAGCAGCAATGGACGCGTCACACATAAACCATGGTAGGTGGCCACACGTGGATTAGCCACTTTAAATGGGGCTAAATCTGAGTGTGGCTGCTCTGAATACAGGACCGCAAATCCATGGCAGAAATTCAAACTGGGGAGTGTGCCTGGTTTAAAAAGGAGCTGTCCCCTCTCCAGACATGTCTGTTTTAGTAACTACTTGCATTCCCCATGTAATAACCATTCTGGAGTATCTATTCTTATGACTATATGTTGCGCCATTCCTTTATTATCCCTCCTGGAAGTTATGAATACATTGCTAGCAGTTTGCAGTGAAGGTCCAGATGGGTGTTACCAGTTGGGACTGTGTCCCTGCATAGTCTGACACTGGCAGCACTGATTGGATAATGTCAGACTGTGCAGGGACTCCCAACTAACTGGTAACACCCATCTGGACCTTCATTGCAAACTACTAGTAATACATTCATAGCTTCTACCAGTAATAATACAGGAACGGCAGACCATAGAGTGATAAGAATAGATGCTCCAGAATTGTTATTGCATGGGGGATGCAAGTAGCTAATCCACCAGACATGTCAGGAGTGGGGACAAGAATCTATAAACTAGCAGAACTTTCATTGAATAATTGTTCTTTCTGCTTTTCTGACTCCGCACTTTATGATGGATGCTCTAGGAAGCTCTCTGACATGCTGGTTCCTCCATTCTTCCTTCTGGCTGACTCAAAATGAAAGCCGCTCAACCTACGTATTTCTAACCTCTAATTATAGACTGACAAAATCAATTTTATTCTGTACGTCACTTCACGTGTATTTTTCAAAGCTGGATCATTGTGGGAATTACAGGAAGCAGAATTTTAATGTAATCTACTTAAAGTGCCCCTTCCCCGTGGAGCCATTCTCATACATTGGGCAGCAGTCATGGGATTACAGGCTATTTATACAGAAGAAGCTACAGACATGAAGGAGGAACCTTACTGTGTTATCGGGTCCAAGTAGGATTGATCAAGACTGAAAGACATCAAATGGGTTGTGTCCTATCATATAGTACATGACAATCTCCTTCTTACAAAGCTCACATGGATCCAGAGATCTCCTCATTCATTGTTCCAATTGTTCTGCTAGGTTTTCTGCAAGCTGATACCTCTGCTGCAGCTCTCTCCCTATCACAGCTCAGGGGGCATATCCTGTCTGCTGCAGCCCAGGGGAAGTATTATTTCCCAGGAGATGTGTCCTTTCTGCTGCTACTATCTCCCTATCACAGCTCAGGGGGGCGTATTCTTTCTGCTGTAGCTCTCTCCCTATCACAGCTCAGGGGGCGTATTCTTTCTGCTGTAGCTCTCCCTATCACAGCTCAGGGGGCGTATCCTTTCTGCTGCTACTATCTCCCTATCACAGCTCAGGGGGCGTATCCTGTCTTCTGTAGCTCTCTCCCTATCACAGCTCAGGGGGCGTATTCTTTCTGCTGTAGCTCTCTTCCTATCACAGCTCAGGGGGCGTATCCTGTCTGCTGTAGCTCTCTCCCTATCACAGCTCAGGGGGCGTATCCTGTCTGCTGCAGCCCAGGGGAAGTATTATTTCCCAGGAGATGTGTCCTTTCTGCTGCTACTATCTCCCTATCACAGCTCAGGGGGCGCATTCTTTCTGCTGTAGCTCTCTCCCTATCACAGCTCAGGGGGTGTATCCTTTTTGCTGTGGGTCTCTCCTTATCACAGCTCAGGGCCATGTCCTTTCTGCTACCACTATCTTCCAATCACAGCTCAGGGGGCGTATTCTTTCTGTTGTAGTCTCATCCCCATCACAGCTCAAGGGGCATCTTCTATCTGCTGCAGTTGTTACCCTATCACAGCTCAGGACCATGTCCTTTCTTCTGAGGCTCTCTCCCTATCACATCTCAGGGGGCATATCCCTTATGCTCTCACTATCCTAGCTCAGGGGGTGTGTTCTTTCTTCTGCAGCTATCCCTATCACAGCTCAGGACCATGTCCTTTTTAGTGTAACTCTCTCCCTATCATAGCTCACAGGTTATCTCCCTTCTGTTGCAGCTCTCTCCCTATCACAGCTCAAGGGGTGTGTACTTTCTGCTGCTGTTCTCTACCTGTAGCTGTCACAGCTTCTATGGCTGGTGTCGGTTGAAGGATGGAACTGAGCATGTGCGTCCACCTCAGCAATACTTGAGAATGATCCTGTGAAAGGACTGAAATGTAGCTGCTGTACATATGAGTGAGTAAAGTCCAGATAGATAGATAGATCGATAGATATGAGATAGATAATAGATAGATAGATAGATAGATATTAGATAGGAGGATGGATAGATAGATAGATAGATAGATAGATAGATAGATAGATACAGCGGCACAGCCATAAGGGAAACAGGGGAAGAGGCTGCTTTGGGGCCCAAACTCAGAAGGGGCCCACCCAAGAGGAGGACTAAAAGATTGTATTGTCGGGGCCCCCTTAACAGTATTATACAATGACATTATATACAGTGACACTGCTGGAAATGGATTGAGTGGCTGCTGGACCTGGTCTGAGAGAACGATCTTGACTAGCCCTAGGAGGGGGTTGCGAAGAAGTTTCTTCTGTTCAAAAATTTGTTGTGGGGCCCAATCATTTCTAGTTACTCCCGATAGATAGATAGATAGATAGATAGATAGAATTATACAGGATAGCTTTTCAGGTTTTCTTGATCTGTAAAGTGTTAAAAGTACCAGAATCGTGTCAAAACTTAGCTGCAAAATTCTATAAAGACTTTAGTCATCAGAGTAAAGTTGTCTTCTTTCAAAGCCTCATGTAAAACATCAGATAAAGAAGATTTCTTATTACCCAAGAAGCCAGGATGTTCCTGAATAGTGGGAATATGGTTACGAAATTGCATGCTACAACATCTGTCATCACCGCGGTGTTGAAAACAAAATTACTGATCTGAGTTGGCTGCTGCATCCCCTTGGGGGAAAATGGATGGATATCTAATCAATTTTTTTTCTTTTATTCATTTCTTTTTGAATAATAAGGGTGCAGCTGCTTTTGGAAAATGAAGTCAGCAGAGACTAAGGGAGATGATGAAGAAAGACATAACGCTCCACCTGACCTTGGATCCCTTTATATTCTATAATTAACTACAACTTCCCGCCTCAAACAGTTACATCTCAGACTCCCACCCAAAAGCCCCCACGTTCTAGTCAACCTGAAGTTGTCGCACATCTATCGATCCTTCTGTAGTTCTTCCACTAGACAATTTCGCTTGCCCATCTGCCAAGAGATGAAGAAAATACTTCATGAAGAACACCACGCGTCTGGGAGAAATCCTGCAGGAAAGTTGTTTAGAATGAAACTGAAGGGCATAGAAGTCATTGGTAATGATAATCTGTCTTTGGCTCGAACTTGGGTTTTCTGTTTCTCTCGGAAGAGTTTGTTAAAATATTTTAAGAGTTAGATTTTTTTGAAGGATGACTTTTTCAATGTCAACGATGTTTGCGTTGCGACAGGCATTCAGAGCGTCTATAATGTGACAGCAGAGCGGGCTGTGAAATTATTGAGGGGCAGAACATAAAAAAACTACAAGAATCATTAATACTGTACTTAAAACATCAATCTTAAAGAGGTGGTTTGGTTTAGAAAACTCATGTAAGCCGGGATGTAGCTTGTGCCACATAAGAAGACACCAGTATAATAAAAAGTGTATGCTGGTCAAGTTACATCTCTGGCTGGATGGAAGGGGTTAGGTCAAGAATTTGGCATAGAAGGGGGGGGGGGGGCGTTTTAATTTTTGCTTCAGGCAGCACAAAGGCTATGTGCTTCCCTGCCCCTGGCCACAAACCACGGAGGGAAGGGGGGCCCAAACTGAACTCTTGCACCAGGGCCCATGAGCTTTTAGCTACGTCCTTGCATGGAAGCTACGTCCTTGCATGGTGAGCCAATCAGACATGGTGTGAAATTGTCATCAGTGGTCCAACTCATGAGACCCTCACTGACCCTCAGAATAAGGGAATTCCATTCCCCCTATTGAGTGCATTCTCCCTATTGAATTCTGCAGGCCTTTTTCTGAGGGCTGGTGGTGGTCTAGGTGGTTGTCCCGCCAACAATCAATTTTCAAACATAATTGTAACATCAAACATCTTTGCAAGATATGATTTTATAATCCACGCAGTAAACAGTTGTCTTAATTCCACCTAGAGACATCAGGTTAGATGCTGTTGGCAGACCCTATTGTGGCTCGTGTGTGTGTCCCTGTTTAGTACTTTGAGTGCACATGGGTGAACCTTTGCAAATATGCTGTGTGATTATTTCCATAACATCTTAACTTTCTTGCTCAATGTATAAGGGGCACCTGGACCTACAGGTAACCAACTAAAACACTGGCCCCCTAAAAAATAACCTTATTCATGTGTCTAGAAGGGAGAGGCAAATATTGACCTGTTGACCAGATAATAGACTCATCAACCAAAATCAGGTCTATAGTTGAGGATATGAGAAAGGCAGTTTGGTCTCCTTGTTATTTCTAGTTACTTTGTTGCTTTCTGTTCTTGCTTCTCTTCAGTAGAACTTTGAATCTTAGCTATGGTTTGGTGATCACCTAGTATAACTTTTCCAGCTAACCCCCAGCGACCAGATGTTATGGCTGGGGGTTAATTAAAAAGTTCATGATCCACACTAAATGTAGTATTACAAGTGAGCTATTCAAGTGAATAGCTATCCATGTGATGTAAGGACACAGTGAAGTACCAGTTGGAATAAGAGGAGCACCCTGTTTAGACTCATAGTTGCGGGGGTGTCCTTAGTTGTGAACCTCTGTCTATGAAGTCCATATGCCTTATATAAGGCAGGAGGCAACCTCTATACTATACAGTGAGGAACAGAAGTATTTGAACACCCTGCGATTTTGCTATTCCACTTAGAAATCATGGAGGGGTCTGAAATTCACATTGTAGGTGCATTCCCACTCTGAGAGACAGAATAAAAAAAAAAAAACAGGAAATTACATTGTATGATTTTTAAAGAATGTATTTGTCTTGCACTGCTGAACATAAGTATTTGAACACCTGAGAAAATCTGTGTTAATATTTAGTACAGAAGCCTTTGTTTGCAATTACAGAGGTCAAACGTTTCCTGTAGTTCTTGACCAGGTTTGCACACACTGCAGCAGGGATTTTGGCCCACTCCTCCACACAGATCTCCTCTAGATCTGTCAGGTTTCGGGGCTATCGCTGAGCAACACGGAGTTTCAGCTCCCTTCAAAGATGTTCTATTGGATTTAGGTCTGGAGACTGGCTAGGCCACTCCAGAACCTTGATATGCTTCTTATGGAGCCACTCCTTGGTTATCCTGGCTGTGTGGTTCGGGTCGTTGTCATGTTGGAAGACCCAGCCACGACCCATCTTCAATGCTCTGACTGAGGGAAGGAGGTTGTTGCTCAAAATCTCACAATAAATGGCCCCATTCATTCTTTCCTTAATATAGTGCAGTCGTTCTGTCCCCTTTGCAGAAAGGCACCCCCAAAGCATGATGTTACCACCCCCATGCTTCACAGGAGGGATGGTGTTCTTGGGCTGCAACTCAACCTTCTTTTTCCTCCAAACACAACGAGTTAAGTTTAGGCCAAAAAGTTCTACTTTGGTCTCATCTGACCACATGACTTTCTCCCATGCCTCCTCTGGATCATCCAGATGGTCATTGGCAAGCTTCAGACGGGCCTAGACATGTCATGACTTGAGCAGGGGAACCTTCCGTGCAATGCATGATTTGAAACCATGACGGCGTAGTGTTCTACCGACAGTGACCTTTGAAACTGTGGTCCCAGCTCTCTTCATGTCATTGACCAGCTCCTCCCTTGTAGTTCTGGGCTGATTCCTCACCTTTCTTATCATCAGTGATACCCCACGAGGTGAGATATTGCATGGAGCCCCAGTCCTAGGGAGACTGACAGTCATCTTTAGCCTCTTCTATTTTCTAACAATTGCTCCAACAGTTGATCTATTTTCACCAAGCTGCTTGGCAATTGCCCCGTAGCCCTTTCCAGCCTTGTGGAGGTCCACAATTTTGTCCCTGGTGTCTTTTGACAGCTCTTTGGTCTTGCCAATGGTAGTAGTTGGCGTCTGACTGACTGTGGGGTGGATAGGTGTCTTTAAAGAGCTCAGACAGGTGCTACTAAGTTAGATTAATGAGTGGAGTAGAGGTGGACTTATTAAAGGCACAGTAACAGGCCTTTGAGAGCCAGAATTCTTGCTGTTTCTCAGGTGTTTAAATACTTATGTTCAGCAGTGCAAGCAAGACAAATAAATTCTTTAAAAATCATACAATGTGATTTCCTAAATTTTTTAAAAAAATTCTGTCTCTCAGAGTGGGAATGCACCTACAATGCGAATTTCTAACCCCTCTATGATTTCTAAGTGGGAGAACTTGCAAAATCGCAGGGTGTTCAAATACTTCTGTTCCTCACAGTATATTTAAAGAATCTGCCTTGTCACATAAAACATGTCTGCTTGTGTTCCATCTGGCCTGCTGAACACCACAAAAAGGTGAAACAAACACATTTTGGTTCCCATCAGTCTAGAAGACAAAGGAGAATAGGCTCCTTTAAAAGACTGGTGAAATGAAGGACATGATAGTGGTTCAGAGGTTAGCCCTGTTGTCTTGCAGTGATGAGGTCATGGGTTTGAATCTGCATGAAGTTTGTATGCTCTCTCCATTTTGGTATGCTCTGGCTTTTGAGAGGTTAATTTGGAACTTAGATTGTAAGCCCCCATAGTAACAGGGACTGATGGCTTTAGGACAACAGTGTGACAACTATTAGATGTGGATCCACTGTGACACAGAAATTGTAGACTTAGGACTACTCCTAAGGGCATTATCAAAGTTGCTCCCTGGTGTTCACCCTATTGTCCCTATACAGGGGTCTGGATACTGGGATTTGATGCAGGGGAACCACCAGGCTGCTACTTGGAGTAGTCCCTGTTCAGTGGCTGCAGTTATGCTGGAATCAAGATACACTGGTGTGGAACACCAAGGAATCAGGAACAACTGTAGCAAAGTCAGGGTTGGCTCAGTACATTTAATCTGGTAACCAGCCAAAGGTCAGGCCAGGAAGCAGAGAGTCAAAATCCAGAAGTCAAGCCTAGGTCAAGCATGAGTAGACAGACAGGAAAAGTATACCTTCACAGGGCATAGCAGGCTAAGAAAACCTAATTCTCAGACACCTTCTTATGGGGGAAGACTCCTTAAATACCCTAAAGTGTCCAGCTATTGGCAGAGGAAGATTGAGATGTGTGAAATGGCCCTTTAAGAGCAAAAAGAGGCACATGGCTACCCTAAGGGTGATGAGAGGTGGAGCAGGTAAACCTCAGCCTGGGTGAGGAGGATGGATCAGTGCTACCCTGGTGGAAGGAGCAAAAGGACATAAGTGAGCACGGGCCACCAGGGAATCAGAGCAGGCAAGAGGTAGATGGTGGTGGTCCTGGATCCTGGACAATAAAGTCAGCTTCTGTTTATGTCAAGTTTATAGGGACACCGAACCTTTGGGTTCTGCCCTAATGGACTTTTGCTGCTTTGCAAGAAGCGGTAGACTGGATAGGTCAAACCAGTTTGAATTAAAAATCAGGCACAAATTCCTTCACAAAGAAAATTAAACCCAAAGCAAAGGTAAAGAAAATCTAAAAAAGCTTATAAATGCGGGTTATTACAGAAAAAATGTCTGCCTTCACACGGCTCGGGTTTTAACAGTAAAAATAACATTTGGACTTTGGGAGAAAGCAAAATAATATTTTCCAATAAAACAACATTTTCAGCTAATGAAACTTGAAAGTCCTCACGCACATCTTGCTGGTATTTTATAAAGTTCCTAATAATTGTTGTGAGCCTGTGTTTGATTCCCTTTCCATTTGCAGAGCCCGCTGGTCTGACAACACAGCGCATTATGTGCTAACAATAATTTAGATTTTGTCAATCTATGATTGTCTCTTTTGTGTAAAGTCTTCTTTATGTCAGAGGGAAAAAAGCTTTGATACACTTGGAAAATGCAACTCTGTCACTTATTGATCCTCGGAGCTAAGACTCGGCGTCTGAAAGCATATAGAACACATATTGCTTAAAGATAAAGAAAGTGTTGGAAGATAATCAATATGTTTCTTTATCAGATAAATAAGTCATAGGTAAGAGGCACTGGCGCCTCCTCTGCCTTCATTTCCATTTTCTTGGCTCTAGCACTTTGATGAATATGAGATATTGTTTTTTTTTTTCTTTTTAAAAAAATCATTAACTTTTTATTTTCAATCAAATAATGAGAAATTAAAAGGGGTTTTTCAGGGTGACCTGTCCTGATCGGCGAAGGTCCAACTCCCTGCACTGATCAACTGTTTGAAGAGGCTTCTGCACTTCATTGAGCGCTGCAGCCTCTTCCCAGGCCACTATTAGTCCCAGCATCACAAAGGAAATCTAGCATGTTCCACCCTCATCTTGCCTCCTGACATGACTATCTCTAGTTGGGACCACACTATGGGTGGCACAAGGTCTCCCACCATAACCTTCCTGGCAAGTAAATTCTCTACCATTACAAAAATACCTGGCAATCTCTATCAGATCTACAGTTTTATTTAACCCTACATCAAACTGCTAACAATTTTTGAAGATGTTCACTTGGAATGGGCTGTAGTTTCAGATGTCAACATGGAAAAGAACAAGATTAATAATCTATGCGTAAATAGACACCTCCACGTAATCAAAAACGTAAAAAAAAAAAAAAAGAAAACCAAAGATGAAGTAGCAAAATAGAATTTCATCCCAGACTAATTACTTTGGAAATGTTAAAAAATGTTTTTGAGAGGATCAACGTATTACCTCAGCTGTTGAGGAGATCTCTCCAGTAGGAACTCCACCTCAAGTCAAAGTCTTCTTTCAGTCCATTATTCTTCTAAGATCCTCAGCATTAAAGGGGTTGGCCCATCTGGGAAATGAATGGCATATCGTTAGGATACTCCATCACCTCTGGGACCCGCTCCAGAACGAGGCCACCGAAGTGAAGAAGAACAAATCACGCAGGAGCAGTGTGCTCTCTAATCCTTGCTATGGGAGTTCTGAAAATAGTCAAATGAGATCTTTTAGCTATTTTTGAAAGCCCTACAGCAGTGAACTCACCGCTATGAGATTGCTGGAAATAGCGGAGCCAGATCCCCGTTAGCTGTTTTTGGAATTCCATAGCTGTGAATGGAGGGTGGCAGTGTAGGCATGGGAGCTCTCTTTTCACTTTGGGGGGGGCCTCGTTCTGGAGATAGGAGCGGGTCCCAGAGGTGGGACCTGCACCTCTGGGATCAGTTTTGAGACGAGACAACCTCTTTACGCTTATAGCAGGTTAGTGAGACGAATCAATGTGAATTAATAATATTAAAGCATGGGGAGAGATGCAGGTACACCGAAATCCTTGATGGTTTACTGAGGTGTCGGGTCTTTTTGTTCTTTTTTATTTTATTTTTTTTCAGATTTGTTTTGTACCTTTAAATCCCAATTTTGTGATTTGAGCCATGCCATACAATATCACATGAATTATTTCTATTATAATTATTATTTTTTTTAAAAATCACAAAATTTTTCCTTAAGGAGAATTAGAAGGTTTCCCATTCCCTTTAACAGCTGCTTCCTGTAGGTGTGCGGCTCCTTTAACTCAGCACCGGTGCCTGTGTGATCTGGTTATCAGGTATATCCCTAAAGGGCTGTTTTATGTGTACACAGTGTTCAATATCAAGCTGCTGTGTTAATGATTAATTAATTGTGGTACTGTTGGAGTAATGTTTATTTTATAGCGCTCCTGTGGCCTTAAATATAAGAGGCACCTGATATGCGTTTTGCCAGTTAACCACATCGGCTCAGCTGAAACAGGAGCAGGATCATTAACTACAATGGTGCAAAAGGCTGTAATAACCCAAGATGTCACATTTTTGCATCTTATTTATCCAACTATGAGGGTTGACTTAGAATTAATGATAAGCAAGATGTGGAGCGCAGCTATAGCGGTGACGACACGCGCCGCACCGAGCACATATTGTAATCGCTCATTTCTGTCGTGGAGCGCAGTGGGTTCTTATTAATTAGAATTTTCTTTTTTACTTATCTCAGGCAAACACATACTCATTAGGGCAAATTATGAGGTTGTTTAGCAACAGAGGTTTGTATTATGATGTTATGCAGTAGCTTTATTGTGTATTATGAGGTTCTGCAACATCTAAGGTGTGTATTATGATGTTCTGCAGCAGCTGAGGTGTGTATTATGAGGTTCTGCAGCAGCTGAGGTGTGTATTATGAGGTTCTGCAGCAGCTGAGGTGTGTATTATGAGGTTCTGTAACAGCTGAGGTGTGTATTAAGATGTTCTGCAGCAGCTGAGGTGTGTATTAAGATGTTCTGCAGCAGCTGAGGTGTGTATTATGAGGTTCTGCAGCAGCTGAGGTGTGTATTATGAGGTTCTGCAGCAGCTGAGGTGTGTATTATGAGGTTCTGTAACAGCTGAGGTGTGTATTAAGATGTTCTGCAGCAGCTGAGGTGTGTATTAAGATGTTCTGCAGCAGCTGAGGTGTGTATTATGAGGTTCTGCAGCAGCTGAGGTGTGTATTATGAGGTTCTGCAGAAGCTGAGGTGTGTATTATGATGTTCTGCAGCAGCTGAGGTGTGTATTATGAGGTTCTGCAGCAGCTGAGGTGTGGCAGCAGCTGAGGTGTGTATTATGAGGTTCTGCAGCAGCTGAGGTGTGTATTATGATGTTCTGCAACATCTAAGGTTTGTATTATGATGTTCTGTAGCAGCTGAGATGTGTATGATGATGTTCTGTAGCAGCTGAGGTGTGTACTATGATGTTCTGCAGCAGCTGAGGTGTGTATTATGAGGTTCTGCAGCAGCTGAGGTGTGGCAGCAGCTGAGGTGTGTATTATGAGGTTCTGCAGCAGCTGAGGTGTGTATTATGAGGTTCTGCAGCAGCTGAGGTGTGTATTATGAGGTTCTGCAGCAGCTGAGGTGTGTATTAAAGGGGTAGTCTCATCATAGACAATGGGGGCATATCGCTACTATATGACCTCATTGTCTTATAGGTGCGGGTCCCACTGCTGGGACCCGCACCTATGTCGAGAACAGAGCCCCGTAAGGTGGTGGCTGGAGGACTCCAGTCTGGCCCCCGCTCCCATTCATTTCTATGGGGCTGACGGATATAGCCGAGCCAGCGCTCTGCTATTTTCGCTGGCTTCATAGAAAATGAATGGAGGGCGGCTGCGCATGTGCACTGCGCCCTCCTTCATTTGCGGGGATTCGTTCTCGATATAGGTGCGGGTCACAGCAGTGGGACCCGCACCTATAAGACAATGGGGGCATATCCTAGCGATATGCCCCCATTGTCCATGATGAGACAACCCCTTTAAGATGTTCTGCAACATCTAAGGTGTGTATTATGATGTTCTGTAGCAGCTGAGATGTATATGATGATGTTCTGCAGCAGCTGAGGTGTGTATGATGATGTTCTGCAGCAGCTGAGGTGTGTATTATGAGGTTCTGTAACAACTGAGGTGTGTATTATGATGTTCTGCAGCAGCTGAGGTGTGCGTTATGAGATTCTGCAGCAGCTGAGGTTTGTATTATGAGGTTCTGCAGCCGCTGAGGTGTGTATTAAGATGTTCTGCAGCAGCTGAGGTGTGTATTATGATGTTATGCAGCAGCTGAAGTGTGTATTATGAGGTTCTGCAGAAGCTGAAGTGTGTATTATGAGGTTCTGCAGCAGCTGAGGTGTGTATTATGATGTTCTGCAGCAGCTGAGGTGTGTTTTATGATGTTCTGCAGCAGCTGAGGTGTGTATTAAGATGTTCTGCAGCAGCTGAGGTGTGTAATAAAGGGGTTGTCTCATCATGGACAATGGGGGCATATCTCTAGGATATGCCCCCATTGTCTTATAGGTGCGGGTCCTACTGCTGGGACCCGCACCTATATTGAGAACAGAGCCCCCTAAGGTGGTGGCTAGAGGACTCCAGTCTGGCCTCCGCTCCCATTCATTTCTATGGGGCTGATGGAAATAGCCGAGCCAGTGGTCGGCTATTTTTGCCGGCTTCATAGAAAATGAATGGAGGGCGGCTGCGCATGCGCACTGCGCCCTCCTTCACTTGCGGGGCTTCGTTCTCGATATAGGTGCAGTGGGAATCGCACCTATAAGACAATGGGGGCATATCCTAGAGATATGCCCCCATTGTCCATGATGAGACAACCCCTTTAAGATGTTTTGCAGCAGCTGAGGTGTGTATTAACATGTTCTGATTTGTGATATCGGCAGAATATAAGGCACTGTTCATATTAACATCATGGCTTCTTTTTGCTATGACCACTTTGTTGGATCAGATCTCAGTGATTGCCTGTATCTGTAAATGAGCAGAATAAAACACTCTAAAGGCATGGTATCATCATACAGTGACCAATATTTTTGGGTGATTTCACTATTTTTCTGGACTATCCACACTAAATTAATTAATAAAAAAAAATTAAAATTAAAATTAAAAAACGAAACAAAACTGAAATATAGCCGTTTTCTCCCTACTATTAGTGCATACTCAAAGGTATTTCCAGTTTTCTGTAGCTCACTAGTCAGCTTTTCTGTGTAGACTGGGACAGGATAAGCAGAGTCATCTCATCATCTTTAGAGAGCAGAAGATTTAGTGACAGCTCTATAGTACTGAGAGCATAGCTAAAGGGGTCGTCTCACTTCAGCAAATTGCATTTATTATGTAGAGGAATTTAAAACAAGGCACTTACTAATGTATTGTGATTGTCCATATTGCCTCCTTTGCTGGCTGGATTCATTTTTCTATCACATTATACACTTCTCGTTTCCATGGTTATGACCACCCTGTTATCCATCAGTGGTGGTCGTGATTGCACATAATAGGAAAAAGCACCAGCCTATGTGTGCTCCCAAGGTCCCGGGCCACCAAAAAGTCAGGCGCCTTTTCTTATAGTGTGCAAGCACGACCACCACCACTGCTGGATTGCAGGGTGGTCATAACCATGGAAACAAGCAGTGTATAATGTAATGGAAAAATGAATCCAGCCAGCGAAGGAGGCAATATGGACAATCACAATACATTAGTAAGTGCCTTGTATTAACTTCCTCTACATGATAAATGCCATTTGCTGAAGTGAGACGACCCCTTTAAGTCAGGTGCTCTTCCGACATTACGTGGTGTCGGGGGGGGGGGGGGGGGGGGGGCTGTACGACATCTCTTCCTGGAGACTGTAAAAACCTATATAATGGGCCCCCATTTATTGCAGTTACCACAAAGCGCACCCCCCCCCCCACCCTTTCCCATCCATCACCCACCCGCCCTGGTGTACAATCTATCTATACAATACCAGAAGGAAGCATCCGTATCCAATATGGCCTCCCCCCAGGAAAGTTGTTTTTTTTAAAATAAATAATTAATAGTCAGTCTTTACCCAGTGATTCTGAATACTTGCGTTCACAGCCCATCTTTATAACGGGCTCTTTGTAATCGCATGCTCAGACGTGATGTTAGACGATAATTACTCCGAATGTCGCTGAAGTGGCGTGTTATGAATGTAATACGCCATTTATCCCTTATTGATTTGCATTGTGCAGATTTGCGCAGCATGAAAGGCATTGTTCCTTCCTGCCTCTAATTAATTATGCAAATGTGATCATGCCCATAAGAATATCATTTACATACGCTGCTGAAGTATGATGTACGGAAGTGAGCGCACTGCACCTCGCGCGCATAATCGCAGCTCACGCCATCGTGCTCATAAAGCTCATAGGCTCTTTGACCTTGGGGATGCCTTCCCCTTTAATTACTTTAAAAAAAAAAAATTGTCTGTTAAAGGGGTTGTCCCACAAAAAAAGTATTACCCTGGAATGAACAGATCATTGCAAATGAAGTTAGGGATGAGCGAATCGCGGACTTCGATCCGAATTTCAGGATAAACTTGATTCGCCGCAAAGTCGTGGTTCGTGTTGGGGAATCAATTTAAACTAAATCTTCTGAAAGTGCAAAACAATAAATAAAAATAAAAATACTTACCTGCTCCATTTGCTCGTGACGGGCCACCCACCACTATCTTGCTTGAAGATCTCAGCCGAAATCCCGCGCGCGGTGTTGGGCCGCGCGAGATTTCGTGCCAGACCTTCAAGGAAGATGGCGACGGCCGGCCTGTGGCGGGCCAATGGATCAGGTAAGTTTTGTTTTTTTTCATTTTACACTCTTTTATGTATGGCCTCATGCACACGACCGCATGTGTTTTGCGGTCCGCAAATTGTGGATCCGCAAAAAAAACGGATGACGTTCTGTATGGCATTGCGGATCCATTTTATTTGCGGATCCATTATAATAATGCCTATCCTTGTCCGCAAACTAGAAAAAAATAGGACATGCACTATTTCTTTTGCGGAGCAACGGAACGGACATACTGATGCGGACAGCACATGGTGTGCTGCCCGCGTTTTTCGCGGACCCATTGAAATGAATGGGTCCGCATCCTATCTGCAAAAAAGCGGATCGGACATGGAAACAAAATACGGTCATGTGTATGAGGCCTATATCAGATGAATGAACACGGCATCTGAGGGGTACAATGACGGGGAGCAGCGCGATCGCCACTCCCTGTCACTGCACCGACTACTTACAAAGAAATGCGTTTTGTGACGAAGTGATTAGTCATGAAGCAGGTTTTTTTGTAAAATTCGGCGAAGAAACAGAATCGAATTTTACCAAACTTCGCTCATCTCTAATGGCAATAATATACATGCAATATGTACAATACATTTTCCTCTCTGGTATCGCCCTCTGCTGTTTGTCCTTCTTGTCCACCTTCTCCTGTGATCAGTGGTGGACGGGCATGCTCAGCAGTTTCCCTGCTCCTTCCCCTCAGTGCCGGTGTACTGATCTCATAGGGAGGCAGGTGAGGAGGCCCAGACACCTAGCATTCATCCATCCCTACTTCTGAATGCATAGAGATATATACAGTTGCTATAGCTCTCTCTCTGGACAGAAAATTGTGGGGTCATTACCAGGGGCATAACTACCACAGCGGCAGACCATGCAACTGCTATGGGGCCCAGGGCAAGAGGGGCCCCAGTCTTGCCCAGCCCAATTTTTTCTATGTAATTACTGTATACTGTATATGGCATACGGAAAAACGGAACGGAAAAAACAGAACAGAAACGTAAACACAACGGAAACAAAAAATGGAACAATGGATCCGTGAAAAGCGGACCGCAAAACACTGAAAAAGCCATACGGTCGTGTGCAAGAGGCCTAAGGCCTCTTTCACACAGGCGTTGCGGGAAAAGGTGTGGGTGCGTTGCGGGAACATGCACGATTTTTCCGCGCGAGTGCAAAACATTGTAATGCGTTTTGCACTTGCGTGAGAAAAATCGCGCATGTTTGGTACCCAAACCCGAACTTCTTCACAGAAGTTCAGGTTTGGGATTGATGTTCTGTAGATTGTATTATTTTCCCTTATAACATGGTTATAAGGGAAAATAATAGCTATCTGAATACAGAATGCTTAGTACAATAGCGCTGGAGGGGTTCTGTCTTCTTTCTTCTCTTCTGACTTCTTTCTTTGCTGTGTGCAGGAACAGGACCTGTGGTGACGTCACTCCGGTCATCACATGGTCCATCACATGATCCATCACCATGGTAAAAGATCATGTGATGGATCATGTGATGACCGGAGTGATGTCACCACAGGTCATTTTCCTGCACACAGCAAAGAAAGAAGTCAGAAGAGATGCCGGCTGCGCGATCAAGTGGATTAAGGTGAGCAAAATTTATTTATTTATTTTTTTAACCCCTTCAGCGCTATTTTACTATGCATTCTGTATTCAGAATGCTATTATTTTCCCTTATAACCATGTTATAAGGGAAAATAATAATGATCGGGTCTCCATCGCACAGCATCCGCACTTGCTTGCGGATGCTTGCGATTTTCACGCAACCCCATTCATTTCTATGGGGCCTGCGTTACGTGAAAAACGCACAAAATAGAGCATGCTGCGATTTTCACGAAACGCACAAGTGATGCGGGAAAATCACCGCTCATGTGAACAGCCCCATAGAAATGAATGGGTCGGGATTCAGTGCGGGTGCAATGCGTTCAACTCACGCATCGCGTCCGCGCGGAATACTTGCCCGTGGGAAAGGGGCCTAAAGGAAGAATCTCTAGGCCTCTTTCACACGGGCGTTGCGGGAAAATGTGCGGGTGCGTTGCGGGAACACCTGCGATTTTTCCGCGCGAGTTCAAAACATTGTAATGCGTTTTGCACTCGCGTGAGAAAAATCGCGCATGTTTGGTACCCAAACCGGAACTTCTTCACAGAAGTTCGGGCTTGGGTTCGGTGTTGTGTAGATGTTATTATTTTCCCTTATAACATGGTTATAAGGGAAAATAATAGCATTCTGAATACAGAATGCTTAGTAGGTGATCAATTGAGGGTTAAAAATTTTTTTAAAAATTAACTCACCTTCTCTTCTTGTTCGCGTAGTTCCCGGTTTCTTCTTTACTTCTTTAATGATGAGCTGTGGGCTAAAGGACCTTTGGTGACGTCAGATCACATGCTCCAATCACATGGTCCATCACCGTGGTGATGGACCATGTGATTGGAGCATGTGATCTGACGTCACCACACGTCCTAGCCGGTAGTTCATCTTTTAAGAAGTAAAGAAGAGACCGGGAACTACGCGAACAAGAGGAGAAGGTGAGTTAATTTTTTATTTTTTTTTTAACCCTCAATTGATCACCTACTAAGCATTCTGTATTCAGAATGCTATTATTTTCCCTTATAACCATGTTATAAGGGAAAATAATACAGTGAATAGACTGTCTCCTAGCAACCATGCGTGAAAATCGCACCTCATCCGCACTTGCTTGCGGATGCTTGCGATTTTCACGCAACCCCATTCACTTCTATGGGGCCTGCGTTGCGTGAAAAACGCAGAATATAGAGCATGCTGCGATTTTCACGCAACACACAAGTGATGCGTGAAAATCACCGCTCATGTAAACAGCCCCATAGAAATGAATGGGTCGGTATTCAGTGCGGGTGCAATGCATTCAACTCACGCATTGCACCCGCACGGAAAACTCGCTCATGTGAAAGGGGCCTTAGCAAATGAAGCAGTGGAAAAACAGCCCAAGGGTCATTGAAAAGGGTTTAGGCAGAAACTGAAACCCTTCTGTCCTGTGTGGGGGGCCCGGTTTGATCCTTGCTATGGGGCCCTTACTTCTCTATGTACGCCACTGGTCATTACATATCATACAGGGAGTGCAGAATTATTAGGCAAGTTGTAATTTTGAGGATTAATTTTATTATTGAACAACAACCAAGTTCTCAATGAACCCAAAAAACTCATTAATATCAAAGCTGAATATTTTTGGAAGTAGTTTTTAGTTTGTTTTTAGTTTTAGCTATTTTAGGGGGATATCTGTGTGTGCAGGTGACTATTACTGTGCATAATTATTAGGCAACTTAGCAAAAAACAAATATATACCCATTTCAATTATTTATTTTTACCAGTGAAACCAATATAACATCTCAACATTCACAAATATACATTTCTGACATTCAAAAACAAAACAAAAACAAATCAGTGACCAATATAGTCACCTTTCTTTGCAAGGACACTCAAAAGCCTGCCATCCATGAATTCTGTCAGTGTTTTGATCTGTTCACCATCAACATTGCGTGCAGCAGCAACCACAGCCTCCCAGACACTGTTCAGAGAGGTGTACTGTTTTCCCTCCTTGTAAATCTCACATTTGATGATGGACCACAGGTTCTCAATGGGGTTCAGATCAGGTGAACAAGGAGGCCATGTCATTAGATTTTCTTCTTTTATACCCTTTCTTGCCAGCCACGCTGTGGAGTACTTGGACGCGTGTGATGGAGCATTGTCCTGCATGAAAATCATGTTTTTCTTGAAGGATGCAGATTTCTTCCTGTACCACTGTTTGAAGAAGGTGTCTTCCAGAAACTGGCAGTAGAACTGGGAGTTGAGCTTGACTCCATCCTCAACCCGAAAAGGCCCCACAAGCTCATCTTTGATGATACCAGCCCAAACCAGTACTCCACCTCCACCTTGCTGGCGTCTGAGTCGGACTGGAGCTCTCTGCCCTTTACCAATCCAGCCACGGGCCCATCCATCTGGCCCATCAAGACTCACTCTCATTTCATCAGTCCATAAAACCTTAGAAAAATCAGTCTTGAGATATTTCTTGGCCCAGTCTTGACGTTTCAGCTTGTGTGTCTTGTTCAGTGGTGGTCGTCTTTCAGCCTTTCTTACCTTGGCCATGTCTCTGAGTATTGCACACCTTGTGCTTTTGGGCTCTCCAGTGATGTTGCAGCTCTGAAATATGGCCAAACTGGTGGCAAGTGGCATCTTGGCAGCTGCACGCTTGACTTTTCTCAGTTCATGGGCAGTTATTTTGTGCCTTTGTTTTTCCACACGCTTCTTGCGACCCTGTTGACTATTTTGAATGAAACGCTTGATTGTTCGATGATCACGATTCAGAAGCTTTGCAATTTTAAGAGTGCTGCATCCCTCTGCAAGATATCTCACTATTTTTGACTTTTCTGAGCCTGTCAAGTCCTTCTTTTGACCCATTTTGCCAAAGGAAAGGAAGTTGCCTAATAATTATGCACACCTAATATAGGGTGTTGATGTCATTAGACCACACCCCTTCTCATTACAGAGATGCACATCACCTAATATGCTTAATTGGTAGTAGGCTTTCGAGCCTATACAGCTTGGAGTAAGACAACATGCATAAAGAGGATGATGTGGTCAAAATACTCATTTGCCTAATAATTCTGCACGCAGTGTATGTATCTCTGGGAAGATATGTGAGGGCTTATTTTGTATAGAGGGGAGGAAAGGGTTAACAAAAGGTAACTGCAATGCATCCTTGAGGATGGTCAACTACCCGCCAAAAGAAAGGGAAGAAAGTCCCCCAGATTTGCAAGTAAAATGTCACAGGAGAAGCCCTTTAAAGGGAAACTCACAGTACAGCGAAGCAAGGTGCACTGGTCTTGGCTTCAGCTGGTTGTGTCTGCTGATATTGTAGTTCAACCCATTTACTTCAGAGCCGCTGTACCAAATACAATCCAAGGAAAGGTGAGCAGGATTTTCTGAAAAGAAAAGCCATGTTTAGATAATCTTATAGATTTCCTTTCATGAAAAAAAAAAAAAAAAAAGAAAACAAGCCTCACCTACTGGTATAAAGGCTCCGCAGACTATTTCACAGGTCAGCATCTTACTGCAACATTGGCCCACACCTGCAGATGCGAGTGCTCCTAAATTCTGTCATCGATTGCAGCAAAATGTGACGCAACTTTTTGCAAAAAGTTGTAATGATAGATTTGGCTAAGACAATTTTCGGTCCCCAATGGACGGGCAACATCCGTGCGGTAGCTACAGACGGATCCAGACCCATTCAGCTTGAACGGGTATGTGATCCGTCCGGCACTACAAAAAAATAGAGCATGTTCTATTTTTCTGCTGTGCGGAGGCACGGAGAGAAACCCCACAGAAGCGCGCCGTAGTGCTTCCGTGGGGTTCTGTGCCTTCCGTTCCTCTCAGCACCTTCCGGATTGTGAGGTCACAATACGGGCACGGCCTAAAAATGTAGCTCTACCCACAAGACATGTGTTCGCCCTTTAGGCACAAGCCACCATAAAAAAGGATGCACAGACATCACAACTTTTATTCAGTTGCCCACTCCACTTACAAAATGGGCAAAATCTTTCCGCTTTTCTGGCACTGCCCACTTGAAACGTTTCCCCCCTAAGTTTGTGGCATCTAGAGGATCATTAAATCTGCCCCACGGTTCATGAACCTAACGGGCGTTCACACAGATGCCCATTACCGATAATCCGCCTGTGTAAAGGTACCGCCAATTACCCGATGAAAGAGTGAAACGCCCGTTGCGGTCACCTACATCATCCTTTGCCGGCAGTAATTTGTGCCATCTAAGCAGCCTCTTTTGTCGGCAGTCAACATTTCTGTATGGGAAGAAACCATGGCATCGGTGATCATACTGTGGAGGAGATGGCTGCATGTAATGGCGGCATTCTCCTCCACTGACGAGCAGGCGATTGTCAGGAACACTTGCTCCATCTGGCCATGCAAAGAGGCCTTTTTTTCTTCATATCCCCTTCCAAAAATTGTCATTCCGCGGTGGCCAAAGTTACCAAACGCGAGTTCCAAACAGGAAAAGAGCAAAGCGATGCATATACACGACAGCGAAATAAAACCGGCTCATTTCCAAACCTGCGCCACTTAAGCGACAGAACTTTAATTCCCGCAATGAATATTGACTCTTTGTTTGGAAATTAATGCGCCAGCAAGACTTAATGACACAGAAGGAATAACGCCACGCCACGGAGAGCAACAAATCCACACCCTGAGCTTTAAAAGACGCATAAAACACATCTCAGCGGTTTCGCTAAAGACAGCGCCATACAAGAGCGCCGGGAGGCACACTTCTATTATGCCCCCGCATGTATGACAGAAACTGTTAGTCCTTGGAAAGTCGAAGGATTTGATCAATCAGCGTTTTAGCATTTGCATGCTAGCCTCGATGCTCAGTAATCATGGGCTGCTCTGGTACTTACATTAATTAGAGCTGATTTCTCCGTGGTGGAAAACGGTCACCCCCCTGGTAAGCGCCCTATGAAGTCATCACCCTATATTCAAAGTGACATTTTATTTCCAAAGCATTTTAAGTTATACTAATACACAGCTACTGTGAATGAGAGAAGATTCCAGCGAGCAGCACCAGGCGAAGGACTGACACTTTTTTTTTTTTTTTTTTACTTTTGTCCCCGCTGCAGTTTTTGCTTAAAGAATCGGTCATTTGCACGGCGGCTGCTTTGTAATTATCTCCGACAACAACGAAAACAAATTAGATCCTATTGTCGGATGGAAATTTGCCCGCACTTGATTAGAGGTCACGGGAAGGCGAAAAACTTTTGGGGGAAAAAAAACATAGTTTATTGGAGCTAACAAACAATTAGCGTTTTGGTAATTGCCAGGAAAGACTCGCTTAATGTAATTTTAGCTCTTTTTAGACCCCACTGTAAAACATTTTAAGTGGGGTCCGTGACTTTTTGGTTTTGTTTCTTTTTTTTTTTTTTTTTGGGTGTCGGATTTTGCACAAAGATTGGAGTTGTTTGAAAGGTTAAAAACCGGGGCACATTAAGAGTTTATGGGCCGGGGCTCAAATTGGAAATGTTCACTGATGACGGGGGCGGTGCGAAGAAAGACGCCTACAAGAGATGTCAAAGGTTTTTTATATATATATATATAAATAAAAATAAAGAATGAGCCATTTCATAAAAGTTTCCAGAAAGTTCCAGGTTCTGTTTAGCCCTTTTTTTTCGGCCCGATTTTTACAAATACCGTTCAGCTGTTTTATTTATGTCCGGAGTTTTACATATACTGATTTTTTTTTTTAAATATTATTTTTGGAAAAACGTAAAAGTTAAAGATTTTAATATTGAGGGCCTATCCTCAGCATAGGTCATCAATATCTGATTGGGGGGGGGGGGTCCGACACCAGGGACCCCCCCTTCCCCAATAAGCTGTTTAAAGAGGCCACGGCCAATGTTCCCTCTAAGGGTCCATTCACACGTCCGTAAGTGTTTTGCGGATCCGCAAAACACAGACACCTGCAATGTGCAATCCGCAATTTGCGGATCTGCACATCACAGACACTATAATAGAAAATGCCTTTTCTGGTCCGCAATTGCGGACAAAAATAGGACATGTTCTATTTTTTCCAGAAACGAAATTGCGGATCTCGAAAAAACGGATGCGGATCCCGAAAAAACGGATGCGGATCCAGGAAATGTGGATTTGCATCCGTTCCAGCCCCATTGAAAGTGATCGGGTCCGCAAATTGCGGAACGAATGCGGACCCAAATTACGGACGTGTGAATGGACCCTAAGGCCTCCTGCACACGACCGTTTTTTCCCCCCGTTTACTGGCTGTTTTTTGCGTTCCGTATACGGAACCATTCATTTCAATGGTTCCGCAAAAAATACGGAATGTACTCCGTATGCATTCCGTTTCCGTATTTCCGTTTTTCCGTTCCGTTGAAAGATAGAACATGTCCTATTATTGCCCGCAAATCACGTTCTGTGGCTCCATTCAAGTCAATGGGTCCGAAAAAAAAACGGAACACATACGGAAATGCATCCATACGTCTTCCTTTCCGTTTTTGCGGAACCATCTATTAAAAATGTTATGCCCAGCCCAATTTTTTCTATGAAATTACTGTATACTGTACATGCCTTACGGAAAAACGGAAACACAATGGAAACAAAAAACGGAACAACGGATCCGTTTGAAACGGACCGCAAAACACTGAAAAAGCCATACGGTCATGTGAAAGAGACCTTACATGAAGAGTGCAAATGATGGCATAATGTGAGACTGGGTGCAGGGACACCCCCCAAGTAGTAACACCCAGCTGGACCTTCATTGCAAACTGCTGGCGGTACATTTATAACTTCTAGCAGGTATAATGGAGGGATTGTTATTACATGGGGAATGCAAGTAGTTACTAAACCAGACATGTCAGGAGAGGTGAGGGGTCCTAACTTCAGGGGTTTGATATTTTTGGGTAAGGCCTCCTTCACACGGGCGTGTGCGCCCTGTTGCCGTATTGTGGACCGCATTTGCGGATCCGCAATACGCGGGTGCCGTTCCGTGGGCATTCCGCATCACGGATGCGGACCCATTCATTGAATGGGTCCGCAAATCCGGAGATGCGGAATGGTGCGGAACGGAACCACGAAACGGAACCCTACGGAAGCACTACGGACATGTCCTATCTTTTTGCGGAACAGCCGGATCGTGGCCCCGTTCAAGTAAATGGGTCCTCGATCCGTTGCGGCTGCCCCACGGACTGTGCTAGTGCATTTTGCGGGCCTCAGCACGACCACGGGGCGCACACACCTGTGTGAAAGAGGCCTAAGAAAAAGGAAAAAATCCCTTTACTCAGTAGCCCTGGAAGTAGCATAGTTTATACTTTATTGTCGGGTCTAGGGAAGAGCGAATTGACTTCGGATAAAAACAATGGAAATCGATTCGCATAAAACTTTGCGCTCCGTACAGTGTTAGAATGTATCGGCTGCAATGAGCCAAAGTTATTCACAAAGCGGCGCGTGACTTTGAACCGAACCCGAGTTCTGAAAATGTTTTTTTACAGTAAAAATTAATTTATGAAGTTATTGCGCGAAATCTCGCGGGACTTAGCCAAGCAATAACTTCGGCTCATCGGAGCCAATACATTCTAAGGCTACATGCACACGAACGATGATTGTTTCCGTGTCCGCTCCGTTTTTTTTGCGGATAGGATGCGGACCCATTCATTTCAACGGTTCCGCAAAAAATGCGGACAGAACACCGTGTGCTGTCCGCATCAGTATGTCCGCTCAGTAGCTCTGCAAAAAGAAATAGAACATGTCCTCTTCTTGTCCGTTTTAGGCATTGTTACAATGGATCTGCAAAAAAAAAAAAAACGGATGGCATACGTTTTTTTTTTTGCTGATCCGCAATTTGCGGATCACAAAGCACATACGGTCGTGTGCATGTAGCCTTATACTGTACTCTGCACAGTACTTATGTAAATCGACTTCGGATGTTTTATCCAAAGTGGATTCGCTCGTCCCTAGTCGGGTCGATCAATATTAGGGCTCATTTATTTATTTTTATTTATTTTTATTTATTTATTTTTTATGCATTTTATATATATATATATTTTTTTATGCACGCGTATTTTATTTCCGTGTCCGTTCCAGTTTTTTTTGTGGACCGTATGCGGAACCATTCGCTTCAATGGGTCCGCAAAAAAAAAACGGAAGTTACTCTGTGTGCATTCCGTTTCCGTATGTCCGTATTTCCGTTCCGCAAAAAAAAGAACATGTCCTATTATTGTCCGCGTTACGGACAAGGATAGTGCAGTTCTGTGAAGGGCCAGCTGCTCCGTTCCGCAAAATACGGAATGCACATGGACGTCATCCGTATTTTTTGCGGATCCGTTTTTTTTTTTTGCGGATCGCAAAATACATACGGCCGTGTGCATGAGCCCTTAACAGTTAAGATAAGAGGGAGATGGTTTTTGCGGAGACGCAGGCTGTCACACGAGGCTATTCCCCGCGATGGACCTTTTCCTGATCGCGCTTTGTTTCATGTGAGGACGTCTGCAGTGGAAACAGAAATGTCAGCCGTTGCTGGCAGCGTCGCATTAAGGAGCCTCCCAATCAAGGCGGCTAATTCTAATGAGATTTCTACAAACGAGGCTGGCAGGGCTGAGAGCCCCCGAGGGATCCGAATTCCAAGATCCATATCTAGCACATAATCCCCGACCTGGGCACGTGTCACCGCGGGAAGTGGAGTCACAACTTCTACTTGATCATTCTCGGCAGCTGGAGAAATAATGATTTTCACAATGCAGAATGCTCTCGAGTAGGATTTGTAAAACATCTCCCCCCCCCCCCCCGACCATTAAAACGGGGCTGCAAATGTCTGACAATAATCCCTTTGTCACCGCTTTCGTTGTTTGAGTCTAAATAGGTCCAAATTCTGCTCTGATTACTTTTAGTGTTCACCCCGATCTGCATACTAATTGCCTGTAATTAAAAATCTTATACAGCCTCTGAGTTATTCAATAAAAGCTATTTGTATAGCGCCACCTGCTGTTTGCTCTTTTACTAATCTCTCTGTCCACCTCATTAAGGTGGACGCACATGCTCAGTTCCATCTTTCAACTGCCACCAGCTGCAGCAGACAGGACATTCCTACTGAGAAAGGACACGCCCCCTGAGAAAGGACACACCCCCTGAGCTGCTAACTTGACATAAATCTAGCAGAGCAATTGGAGCAATGAATGTGGAGATCTCTGGATCCATGTGAGGTACAGGGCTGGTTCTAGCTTTGTTAGAGATGGTCATTTACTATATGATTTTATACAGCCTCTGAGTTATTCAATGAAAGCTATTTGTATAGCGCCACCTGCTGTTTGCTCTCTTACTAATCTCTCTGTCCACCTTATTAAGGTGGACGCACATGCTCAGTTCCATCCTTCAACTGCCACCAGCTGCAGCAGACAGGACACTCCTACTGAGAAAGGGCACACCCCCCCTGAGAAAGGACACGCCCCTTGAACTGCTAACTTGACATAAATCTAGCAGAGCAATTGGAGCACTGAATGTGGAGATCTCTGGATCCATGTGAGGTACAGGGCTGGTTCTAGCTTTGTTAGAGAGGATGTCATTTACTATATGATTTTATACAGCCTCTGAGTTATTCAATGAAAGCTATCTGTATAGCGCCACCTGCTGTTTGCTCTCTTACTAATTTCTCTGTCCACCTCTTTGAGGTGGACGCACTTGCTTGATTCCATCCTTCAACTGCCACTAGCTGCGGCAGACAGGACACTCCCACTGAGAAAGGACACGCCCCCTGAGAAAGGACACGCCCCTTGAGCTGTCAGCTTAATATAGATCTAGCAGAGCAATTGGAGCAATGAATGGGGAGATCCCTGGATCCATGTGAGGTCCAGGGCTGGTTGTCATGTCCTATATGATGTCCGATTCTAATTTTTTTTACATTAATCATGGGATAGCCCTTAAAATGTTCTCTATATAGAGTTGGAGCTCTATCTTTTGTCACAGAGCTCCACGTCTCCTGCTTCCCTTTACACAGCTGTTGACTTAAAAGGGTTTTCCAGGATCTGCACACTAATTGCATGTAATAATTGAAAAGGTAGTAGCTATCTGTATAGCGCCACCTGCTGTTTGCTCTTTTTCTGATTTCTTTGTCCATCTCACTGAGGTGGACGCATACACCTGGCTCCATCCTTCAACTGCTACCAGCTGCAGCAGACAGGACATGCCCCCTGAACTGGTGATAGATTGAAATGCTTGGTCACTTCCTTTTTTTGGTCATGTCGCTCCCTTAAAATCCTGAATAAACATCTGCAGCGAGAGCCAAGCCAGAGATAGCCCAACATCAGCCTCCTTCAGTTCCCTAGAGATGAATAGGGCGGCAGCAGTCACGCTTGATTTGCTGCCCCATTTCTTTGGCGGGCTGGGACCCCCATGCTTGTGATTGGTGGGAGTGACCAAGGTACCCAAGTAAATGGTATTAGAAGCTACTGAAACCCTGATTTCCCCCTTGCATTGTTAATCACTTCCACTCGCAGCTTCATATTTGACCAACTAGACACAAGAAACTGATAAATCAGCATTTTCTTGAAGTGTCATCCGCTCTCCCAGGCGACGACAAAATTTAAATTTTCATGAGAAATGAGCACTTGCCTTCCTAACACTTGAAATTTATACAGAGCCGAGCATTTCTCAGTAGCTGCTGACACGTGATATACCGTACATGAGAAAGGGCTAAAATATTATATTCAGGATGTAGGAATGACGGCTCCTGGACGGCTCAATGCAGAAATCCATCACCTAATTAAATGATACTCACAGCTCCATGATAGAACATAGCATAATGCGATTGCTAGCATGCACCACCACTCCGTATAGGAGCTTCACCTTATGGAAGATGTATTTTTATCACAAGAATGGAATAAATGGATAAACGGAATTTATCGAATGACTAAGAAGGAATATATATAAGAGACTAGCAGAAGGACGCGGCTTCGCCCGGGTATATTTCATCTATTTCATTTAATGTTTGTGTGTGTCGTTAAAAGATATCAACACTATCCACTATAACAGTGACCTCTACAGCACCTGCCCCTTAACAGTGACCTCTACAGCACCTGCCCCTTAACACTGACCATAGGTTATAGTCTCTTTAACTGTGACCTCCACCATTCCCGGCCCCCTTAACAGAGACCTCCACAGCAACGGTCCCTTTAACAGTGACTGCTACAGTACCCCATTCCCTTAACAGTGACCTGACAGTTACCCCGCTGCCCCTTTAATAGTGGCCTCCACAGCAGCTGCCCTTTTATTAGTGACCTCCACAGTACCCCGTCTCCTTAACAGTGATTTTCACAACACCCCGCCCCCTTAACAGTGGCTTCTACAGCATTCTGCCCCTTAACACTGACCTCCATAGCAGAACTTCCCCTTAACTGTGACCTCCACAGCAGCCTGCCCCTCGGGTGGCCAGAGGTCCGGTTCTAGGGAGGACAGTCCGTCTTTCAGACTCCCTGTCCTCCGTCCGGCGCAGGGCCTGAACGGACACAGGGATGTCCTTTTGAACAGCTCACTCTCAGACAGCAGCACTGTGCTGTCTGAGAGTGAGCCGCAGGGAGAAGGTCACCCTCCCTCCCACCTGACAGTGGTTAATATTTACCTTCATTTTATCAAACCCTGTCGGGTGCGGAGTGGGAGGAGGTGTGGCCTAATCGGGTCGTGGCGTGGCTTAGCGTGACCGGGGGCGGGGTTTTTAAGTCCATCTTTTGAGGGTGGCCTGAATAGCCACCCTACCTGCCCCTGAACTGTGACCTCCACAGCACTCCGCTTCCTTAACAGTGTCCTCCACAGCTCCCTGCCCCTTTAAAGCTGACCTATAGCAGTGAAGAAAAAAGGCTTGGTTGTTATGGAAACCTGGTTTAAAACTGTGTGTATGTGGAGACTAAGGCCTCTTTCACACGGGCGAGTTTTCCGCGCGGGTTCAATGCGTGAGGTGAACGCATTACACCCGCACCCACACTGAATCCGGACCCCGTCGAAAATCGCAGCATGCTTTATATTGTGTGCATTTCACGCAACGCAGGCCCCATAGAAGTGAATGGGTCTGCGTGAAAATCACAAGCATCCGCAAGCAAGTGCGGATGCGGTGCGATTTTCACTCATGGTTGCTAGGTGACGATCGGGATGGGGACCCGATCTTTATTATTTTCCCTTATAACATGGTTATAAGGGAAAATAATAGCATTTTTAATACAGAATGCATAGTAAAATAGGTATGGAGGGGTTAAAAAAAATATATAAAAAATTTAACTCACCTCATCCACTTGTTCGCATAGCCCGGCATCTCTTCTGTCTTCTTCTTTGATGACCAGGAGGAAAAGGACCTAAGGTGACTTCACTGCACTCATCACATGGTCGGTCACATGATCTATCACATGGTGATGGACCATGTGAACGACCATGTGATGAGCGCAGTGACGTCACCACAGGTCTTTTTCCTCACAGATCATCAAAGAAGAAGACAGAAGAGAAGCCGGGCTATGCGAACAAGTGGATGAGGTGAGTTAAAAATTATATATTTTTATTTTTTTAACCCCTCCATCTCTGCGCTGCGATTGGGCAACGCTACAGCCAGAAGAGAAGGAGACGCCCGCAAAGAAAGACTGCTTCTCCTCCTCAATGCTCCGATGCTCAGTATTAGCATACTGAGCGCGAAAATTGTGGGGGGCCATAACGGGGTGCAGGAGCGCAATTTTTGAAAAAAACAGGCAGGGTGGCCGCACAGAATGGGGGAGGGGTCGAAGGGGGGGTACCCCACAGGTACAGATGTGTATCTCCCTTACTATAAACCAATGAAAGGTCCTCTTTAAAGAGCAGCTGTCAGCAGAATCATCCCGAATAAACCAGACACACTGTCTGGTAGGTTGGATCTGCTGGTTACAATACCACTCTTGTGAAAATTGGTTGCTGCGTTCCCAAGAGAAAAATATTCTTTATGCAAATTAGGGTTTAAGTACATTTGATTTGCATAAATAATAAAAAATTCTCTTTCTCTGGAACTGAGTTTCAACAGCAGGATCAACCCTCCAGGCAGCGGGTCTGGTTTATTAGGGTTGGTTCTGCTGACAGGTCTTCTGTTTTCAAGTTCGGCGTACAAGGTTATCTAAGAATTCCGTTATGGATTCCGCTACCGCGGACCCTTATGGTCCGTGGTAGCGGAATCCATCATGGAATTCTTAGATACCCGAACCTTGTACGCCGAACTTGAAAACAAAAGTTCGCTCATCCCTAGTGTTCTTTAATATACCCTTATAGCGGAGCTCCTTTTTCAATCCACAGCATAGCGATAGAGATAAATGATGATATCCTGCCTTACTTCAGCTGCCTCTAGAGGGCGCTCAGGTGCATACTGCACACTGTTTTAAAGAAGACCTGCCAGCTCTCCTGATACCCCTTTTGTAGTAAGTACAATACTATATTTCAGGTGAAATTGCATTTCCAGATAATTTAGCTATTAATAATTAAGCTGTTCCTCTGTTACTCCTACATTTCTAGGAGGAATAACAGAGGAATCACACAACATAGAGTCACGAGAATAGATATTCCAGCATTGTTATATTATTAAATATTTAGAAAAACAGTAGTGAGGACATCTCCTTCTTATACATAGCAGCAGAATCGTTTCTACGCTGCAGTAATTCATGCTGGTTTACAAAATAATATCACATACTAATGCATTCTAGCTTGCAAAATGTAATTTATTTTCGGAATCAGCGATCTGCTATCCCTTGCTGATATTATGCATCGGTGTGCTCAGTCGTTCATTTTTCCGTACGTGTCTTCAGTGAGGTTTAAAATGTGATCATGCAAAGGAGTCACCAATTGGGTTTCAGACCATTGACTTGTCCTTTACCCAACACAAGCTCAGCTATTTCACAGCGCTATTCCAGATCCGGGCAGATTCATAAACCGCGCGGTGCTGTAAATCTCCGACCGGTGACATCTACTTGTAGCATTATGTATTTTATCATCTTATCTTGTAGTTACACTTCATCGGTTTCCCGGATGATTGTGTGTAAAAAAAGAAAAGATACTGAAGCAGCAGCATTTTCATATGCTATCAATTACATGGCAGTGATGTAAAATGTCTCTCTATAGGATCACAGTCAAAAGTTGTTAAAAAATATACTAATAATATAAATAATAATAATAATAATCCTTACTTGCTCAGTCCTCTCCGTTCCAGAAAGTTTAGGTTTTAACCCAAATACAAGGAATAATTTGACCCCAGGCGGTCCGAGTCTTACATCTTCGAAAGACAAGTGGCATTCAGCAGTACCAGGTCTGTGATGCTCTTAGACGTCCGGGGCTACACGCTCGCTACACTGAAGGGATAGCCATGTGTCTACCCTTTGCCTACAGGTGCGGGTAACCCACTCAACGCTGTTATTCATAGGGATTAGAGACTGCTATACGGATGCAGAATAAAATTTTCGATAACAGAAGGAATTAGCGAGGATGACTTTGGGTCAAGTTGGAGCAATTTGTGTGGTAATTAGGTATAAATATCGTATTAGGTATACATATCTCCGCACTGCACAGTGACCTAGAATCTGAAATAATTTCACGTGGCAGTCATAGTGACGCAGCATAGAATTTTCGCTAAAATAATAATTTTTTATTTCATAGAATACTTTTTGCAGTACAAATACGCATTCAATTGGATGGTGCCAACAGCAGCGATGATGCAGGACCGTATTGAGGCCCTGTCATTGGAATGAGTAAACTTTACACCAAGCAGCACCAATCTACTCGAAGGCAACTCTGCTGTGCGAAGAATCAATTTCGTTGCACTGCCCACAGGGTGTAACAATAAATCACAGTAACTGTTTGCCTAAAAGAGGAGGTTAAATATCAATGTGGACACGTCACAAACAGTAGAATGAGACAGACGTTATCACCCCAATTTGTGAATCAGGGCCTAATAGAATTGCTTATCTATTAATCAAAGTGGATATGCCACAAACAGTAGAATGAGACAGGCGTATCACCCCAATTTGTGAATCAGGGCCTAATAGAATTGCTTATCTATTAATCAAAGTGGATATGCCACAAACAGTAGAATGAGACAGGCGTATCACCCCAATTTGTGAATCAGGGCCTAATAGAATTGCATATCTATTAATCAAAGTGGATATGCCACAAACAGTAGAATGAGACAGGAGTGTCACCCCAATTTGGAAATCGGGGCCTAATAGAATTGCTTAAATATTAATCAATGTGGACTCACCACATACAGTAGAATGAAACAGGGGTATCACCTCAGTTTGTAAATCAGGGCCTAATGGAATTGCCTAAATATTAATCAATGTGGACACGCCACAAACAGTAGAATGAGACAGTTGTAGCACCCCAATTGGTAAATCAGGGACTAATAGAATTTATTTTCTATTAACCAATGTGGAGACCGTTCAATTAGATTGCTTTGTGCCCTACACCGCGATTGATTCAACCTTCCCTGTCCTTTAAGTATCCCTATAGCTTCAGATGATTGTCCCTGCACTGTCCCTTTCACTCTCACAATTCAGTATTCTTTTTTTTAACAGATTGTCAGCAAAACTATCCCTTGAGCAGCTGACACAGAAATGGCGGAGACCGAACGGGATTAAGCTTTTAAAGAGCTGTGACATCATAGAGGGTTGATAGTTCCAGATTAGCTGGCTGTAAGGCATTATGGATGATCTCGTATTCCATGGCGTGTGTCCCCTACACTTACTTTTAATTTGTAACACCCGCAGCCACCATTTTAGGAAAACATCTAATTAATTTCCACAAAGCATCTGAAAATTCGGCTTCATAATAACTCAAAGTTTTCCTGAAATTCGGATCGAATTCCACTTCGTTAACTGCGATTCCCTCAACACTACTGCTAATAACAATGAGATAAAACTAGTGTGGTAATAATAATGATAATAATAATACAATAACATGATAATAAAAGTAATAAAACAATAAAATTATAAAACTAGTAATATTAATAATATATATTTTGGGTTCATCTCTAGTGTTGGGCGAGCATGCTCGGCCGAACACTAGTTCGGCTCGAGCATCACGATGCTTGGCACATCGCGATGCTCGGCACATCGCGATGTTCAGCCGAATAACGCGTGTGCTCGAGCGCGATGCTCGAGTCTCCTCCCCGCACGTTTGTTGCCTGCTACACAGCCAATAAACGTGCAGGTAAGTACTTCCATTAACTGGAATGCCGTAGCCATGTTGGCTGCTGGCATTACAGTGATTGGCTGGCCGGAACGCGTCATTGGGTGCTATATAGCACCTGATGACACATGGTTTGACTCAGTGTTAAGTCAGGGAGAGCTGAAGAAAGAGATAGTGTAGGGAGTGAAATAGCAATATTTTAGTTTTTATATTTGTTATAGACCCAAAAGTCCTTTTAAGGACTATTGTGTGTGCCAGCAATATATATTTTTAGCGCAATCTGTGCTAAATAGCTTGCAATTGTTTGGCCGCTGCAGACAGCGAAATTATCTGCGCTACATCTCCTTTATAACGTGTGCGCATCTGGAATATCAGTGACATTCAGTGTACTTTTTATGTAGATGGTGTCCGCTGCAGACAGTTACATTACTTGCGCTACATCTCCAGTATAATATTTGCGTATCCGAAATATCAGTGACATTCAGTATAATTTTTTTGCTGCTGGTAGTAGCGACATTACCTGCGCTACATCTCCTGTATAACGTTTGCCCATCCTAAATATCAGTGACATTAATTCAGTGCAATTTTTTATTAGGCGGTGGTGACAGCGACATTAATTGCGCTATAGCTCCTGTTTAACATGTGCACATCCTAAAAATATCTGTGACATTCTGTGTACTTTACTTGCGTATACCCTTATAAAACCTGCGCTACTGTACATGTGACATACTTGCAAGCATATATACAATTTAATATGTGCAAGGTGAGCAGTAAGGGACGTGGAAGTGGCCGTGCTGCTGATGGTGCACGCAGAGGCCGTGACCCTGGGTGTGGTGAAACTGTGCCTGCTGCCAGAGCACAAGAAAAACAATCATCCACGATACCTAGCTTTATGTCCAATTTTGCAGGGTGGTGCAGGACACCACTCTCAAAGTCAGACCAGTGCGACCAGGTGGTCAGTTGGATTGCAGCAGATAATGCTTCCAGTCGGTGAAGCACCACCCTGTCTCCCACAAAGTCCAGTCTCAGTAGCCAAGAATCTGGTCAACAGAATACTCACCCTGATACTCCTTCCACTCACCATGGAGAGTCTTGGCAAACAAGTGATCCCACACTCGGATATTCCAAGGAGCTCTTTTTATCGCCATTCCTTAATTTGGGCCTCTCGCCAAGCCCGCTTGAAGAGGGACATGAGGAGATCTTGTGCCCTGATTCCCAAACTCTGGAGCATCAACAGTCAGAAGAAGATGACGGTGGGGAACGGCAATTAGTGTTTCACGATGGGGATGATGATGATGAAACACAGTTGCCAATAAGTCAACCGCAATTAGTGTCTCAAGAAGTTCATGATGCAGATGAGACACAGTTGTCAATAATTAAGGCTGTTGTTAGGTCAACAAGTCAGGAGGATGACCAGAGTGAGGAAGTGGAAGAGGAGTCACTGACCCAACCTGGGAAGGTGGCAAGACGAGCGAGGACAGCAGTAAAGAGGGGGAGGGATCCGCAGCACTGCAACAGGCTGGAAGAAGCAGTGGGGTGGCAAAAAAAAGAAGGCTGGCCACACCAATCAGGCCCGCAACTGTTCCTTGGAGAACCCCCTTGCGGCAATCTCCCTTGCCAAGGGGTAGGTGTTCCGCAGTCTGACGCTTTTTTGAGGAAAGTGCGGACGATAAAAGAATTGTCATTTACAACCTGTGCTGTACCAAAATGAGCAGGGGCGTGAACACTAGCAACCTCACCACCACCAGCATGATCCGCCACATGGCATCAAAGCACCCTAATAGGTGGGCCGAATGCCTGGGTCTACAACCAGTGTCTGTGGGTCACACAATTGCCTCCTCTTCCCCTGTGTAACATGCTGGACAATCCCCTGTCCAAGACGCAGGCACGGATGCCTCCCGCCATGCACCTGGACCTTCGCAAGCACCATCAGCTAGCACATCCACTTCTGTGTCCCAGCACAGCGTACAGATGTCTTTACCCCAGGCCTTTGAACGATAGTGCAAATACCAAGCCACCCACCCACAGACCATAACACTAAATGCGCACCTTTCCAAATTGCTGGCCCTGGAAATGTTGCTATTTAGGCTTGTGGACACTGAGGCTTTCAACAACCTGATGGCAGCGGTTGTCCTGCAGTACTCTGTCCCCAGCCACCAATATTTTACACGGTGTGCAGTCCCAGCCTTACACCAGCATGTGCCCCGTAACATCACCCGTGCCCTGACCAACGTAGTTATTGGGAAGGTCCACTTAACAACTGACACATGGACAAGTGCTTTTGGCCAGGAGCGCTACATTTCCCTGACGGCACACTGGGTGAACGTTGTGGAGGCCGGGAGCGATTCGTACCCTGGATGGCACAGGTGCTACCGACACCAAAGATTGCGGGCCCTACTTCCATCAGGGTTTCTGCCAACACCTACGTTAGTGGCTGCAACCTCCCTTCTTCTCCTCCGCCTTCTTCTCCACTTCCCCCTCTGAAATATCATCTTGCAGCACCAGTCAGCCATCAGTCAGCAGCTGGAAGCAGTGTAGCACTGTAGTGGGGAAGCGGCAACAGGCCGTGCTTAAACTGATCTACTTAAATGACAAACAGCACACCGCCGCAGAGCTGTGGCAGGGGATAAGGACCAGACTAAGCTGTGGCTCTCGCCACTCAACCTAGAACCGGGCATGGTTGTGTCTGATAATGGCCGTAACTTGGTGGCGGCTTTGGAGGTCGGCAAGCTCACACACATACCATGCCTAGCCCACGTGTTCAAAGTAGTGGTTTAGTGGTTCCTCAAAACCTACCCCAATTTGCCTGAGCTACTGGTGAAGTTGTGCCGCGTGTGTGCCCATTTCCGCAAGTCATCGACAGCTTCCGCCAGTTTAGCAGTTGCCAGCTCACCGACGGTTGTGCGACGTGAGCACGCGCTGGAACTCCAATTTTCACATGTTGGCCAGACTTTGTGAGCAGCAGAGGGCAGCAGTGGAATACCAGCTGCAACACCTTCGTCGCCTTTCCAGTCAGCTTCTGCTCTTCTCAAGCGACAAGTGGGCATGGATGTCTGACCTCTGTGAGGTTTTACGATGCCGCTATTATCAGCGTAACTATCCCACTTTTGTGTCTACTCAAACGCTCGCTGCTCACAATTAAGGCGGACGCTTTGCATGTGGAAGAGGTGGAAATTGGGGAAGACAGTATACAGGGTGATAGCCAGACCACCCTCAGTACATCTTCTCAGCGAAAATATGATGATGAGGAGGAGCAGGAGACGGTTGCCTCCGCTACAGAGGGTAGTACCCATGGAAGTTTTATTCCATCTGTTCAGCGTCAATGGGTAGAAGAGGAGGAAGAGGATGAGGAGATTGAGAGTCATCCTCCTGATGAGGACAGAAAAGTCTTGTCTTTTGAGACTCTGACACACATGGCTTTAAGTTAGGCTGCCTTTCCAATGACCCTCGCGTTGTATGCATTTTGGCCAACACCGATTACTGGTTGTTTACCCTTCTGGACCCCCGCTACAAAGAGAACTTGTCATCTGTCATTACAGTGGTGGAGAGGATGATCAAAATGGTGCAATACCAGAAGGTCCTTGTTTAAAAATTGCTCCAAACATTTCCAGCTAACAACGCTGGCTACAGAGTACGTAGTTCCTTGGCCAACCGAGGAGGGGAGACGAGGGGAAGACACAGCAGTTCTAACAGAGGCAGGGCAACACTCTCCAAGGCCTGGGACAGTTTTATGACACCCCGCCAGCACCCTCAACCTAATGCACAACCTAGTGTCACAAGGAAGGAAAAATTTTGGAAGATGGTGAAGGAGTACATAGCAGACCGTGTCAGCATCCTCAGTGATCCCTCTGTGCCTTACAACTATTGAGTTTCCAAGCTGGACACGTGGCACGAACTGGTGCTCTACGCATTGGAGGTGCTGGCCTGCCCTGCCTCCAGCGTTTTGTCAGAGCGTGTATTTAGTGCTGCTGGGGGCATAATAACTGATAAGCGCATCCGTCTGTCAACTGAAAATGCTGACAGGTTGACTCTTATCAAAATGAACAAGGCCTGGATTGCCCCTGACTTCTCTACTCCACCAGAGGAAAGCGGCTGAATATAAAGGCACTCTAAATGTGGCTTTTATGGTGTATTGAATACACTGTATTTCCATGCACCCCTTCCACCACTAAAAAGGGTATATGGTTCAATCTCCCTTTTCTCATCCTCCTCCTCCATCATATCAACATGCTTATGAGGCTGCCCTCGCTCCTAATGTTTTAGAGGGTCAGCTCAGCAGCAGGCCCTCACCCATAATGTTTTAGAGGGTCACACGCAGGCCCTCAACCATAATGTTTTAGAGGGTCAGCTCAGCAGACCTTCACCCCAAAATTTTTAGATGGTTAGCTCGGCAGCAGGCCCTCGCCGACAATTTTTTTTAGATGGTCAGCTTGGCAGCACGCCCTCGCCGACAATTTTTTTTAGATGGTCAGCTTGGCAGCACGCCCTCGCCCATAATGTTTAAGATGGTCAGCCCAGCAACAGGCCCTCGCCCACAACATTTTTTTAGATGGTCAGCTCGGCAGCAGGCCCACACCCACAATTTTTTTAAAATGGGCAGCTTGGCAGCAGGCCCTCGCCCCTAATGTTTTAGATGGTCAGCTCAGCAGCAGACCCTCACCCCTAATGTTTTAGATGGTCAGATCAGCAGCAGGCCCTCGCCCCTTATACTTTAGAGGGTCACCAGCAGGCCCTTGCTCCTAATGTTTTTGAGGGTCACCAGCAGGCCATCAATCATAATTTTTCAAGGCTGTGTACGATGCCCTCCTTTAAGTGTAATAAAGGGTGTATTGGAGTGCTGGTTCCTTGTCATTTTTGAAAGCCCTTTCCCTTAGTGCATAGGCTTTATGAGTGTAGGAGTCCCACTACCTGAACAATTTTACCACAATGTTAATGAGGCCCTCCTTTATGTGATATACAGGTTGCATCGGAGTGCCTCTTACTTGTAATTTTTAGGCAGCACTTGCACTTAATATACAAGTAAATATGCAGGAAAGAATGTTCCTTAACAATTTTTCCTCTAAAATCGTTTTTTTCTTCGGTTTGGTGCGTATTATTGTCAGTCTGTAACATCGTTCCCCGGCAGCAACCTAGGAGTCCAAGATGCATCTAGACATCCTCCCCATGCTGTTCCCGAACCATTTCAGTGGAGTTTCCATCAGTTTCTGACCTTTTCCTGTGAACCAGACACCCTCCCCTCTTCAGAGCAGGGGCTGCCTGGTTTAATGCTCGGGTTCTCCCATTGACTTCCATTGTGCTCGGGTGCTCGGTAGAGCACCCGAGCCTCCTGATGTGTTCGGCCAGAGAACCCGAGCAGTGTCGTGCTCAATCAACACTATTTATCTCCCTTTCATAATTCCTCTAGTACTCTCCTTAGAAATCCAAAATGTTAAATCCGCATTCATGACTGCTTATTTTTTATCTTCATTGTTTGCTTGAGCGGTCCACAGAAGCTGCCTGCCTGTGGTTATTCGGGGCCCTGGAGGAATACCTGGGGGCTTCAGAAAAGGCGGATAATCTTTTACATTAAGTGATGTCTGTCTAAAAGAATTCAGTAGATGTTGGGCTGCTTATGTCATAAGGAATCTATGTATTTCCCACCCTGGAACAGTCATACGATCTATGGTATTGTCTGAACGTGAACGAGAAGACAGAGCATTTTACATTTTGGATTTGAAACAAGTGAAATGAATGCCAGACCTGCACTTAAAATCCCACTTTCCATTAGTCCTTTAAAAGAGACATTTAAAACATTGGATGTTTGATGTGGGTTTAAGGCCACATCGCTCCAAATCCGCAAAATTTCACATTACACTTAAACAAATGGAACACACATTTTGGAGAGATCCATAGATTTATAGCGAGCAAATACCAAAATCCGATCGACACAATCTTTGATTTAACATGAAGCCTCGGTTAAATAGCACAATCTTTTATTATGGATTATAAAAATGATGGGGGATTTTTAGGAGATTATGACTGGTTATTTTAAAATATATTTTCCCCTTGTGCCAAAGACATTGGCTTATAATTATGATGAAAAGGCCCTTTGCTTAGCCAATAATGATATATACATAGCTGTACGTACAGAAAATTGTCTAATGTGGATCTACCCTTGTTTGTGGTGGGTTGACTAGAAAGGCAAAAGATATTGAAATCTTCAGTGGCTTCCTTGGTCTAATTCCATTTATGAAGCTAGGGTTCCTTGGTGACGTTCGGTTGCCCAAGAGTTAAGATAATATCATAGATTAGCAAAAAATTACATGACCTCCATGTTTCCGTATGGTCTTGTCACGGTAGGCAGCAATTAGCCCTGAACTCAACCTGTACCTATTTGCATGTTCCATCCTACACAGGGGGCCACAACTGGACGTCAATCCCTTCCTGAATAACTGGTGAGGCCAAGGGAAGGAAACAACTGGGAGAAAAATAATAGTGACAGATAGGCACAGATATATAACAAAGAATTAATCAGAAAACGGACCCGGGTCAGACCAGGAAAGACAGAACCAAGCCAAATGTAAAGACAATACTCAAAAGCCGAAGTCGTTACCCAATACAATCCAGACAGAACCAAATCAGAGATTGCACCAATCCAGAAGTCAATAACGAGGACGTCACATCTGGTCCAGGCATCAGAAGGGTCAAGGTCAATACCAAGGCAGGGGCCAGAAAATCCTAGAGCAGGGGTCAGCAACCATCAGCACTCCAGCTGTTGTGAAACTACAACTTCCGGCATGCTCCATTCACTTCTATGGGAGTTCTGAGAACAGCCGAGCAAGTGTGCATGCTGGGAGTCGTAGTTTCACCACATCTGGAGTGCCTAAGGTTGCTGATCCCTGTCCTAGAGGCAATGTGGGAGAACACAGGACAATTCCAGCACGGAAACCAATCACAGGCAGTTGCCTGCTGTAAATAGGCCACGCTCCTGATCACGGGACACGTCTGGCGTCATGTGACCAATGATGTTATCACACTGAACATGTCAGAGACAATTCTCATTGGCCAGTGCCCTAACCCCAGTAAGTATGTTACAAGTCTAAACGATTTTTTCGGAAGAAAACTATAGTTGTATGTGAATTGCAGTAACGCCATGATTTTACTGGGAACTCCTATGTTACCCTAGCCTAAAGCAATCCATTATGATTATAGATATTAGCTGCTAACTGCTTTATATGCACTCCCCCAATGATATGCAATTCACCATCAGATTAATGGGTATGTTGTTACTTAGAGAAAAAAAAAAATCCTGAAATCTTGCAGTTTTTACTGGCCACTGAGCCTCAGCATAGGATGAGTAATCCTGTTCTGTAGTTATCTACCATCTATTATCATCACAGGTAGGTTCACAGTGAATGTTAAGACAGATAGATAGATAGATAGATAGATAGATAGATGATAGACAGATGGATAGATAGATAGATAGATAGATAGATAGATAGATAGATAGATAGATAGATAGATAGATAGATAGATAATAGATAGACGTTGCTGATGCATGGGTGATAAAGACATCCACATTTTTTACTAGATTTTTGGAGTGCTGCCTTTTTTTCTATTTCTTAGATAGATAGATAGATAGATAGATAGATAGTAGTGTTCTAATCACGAAAGCAACGTTTCAGACCTTACTGGGACTTTTCTCAAGCAGTGACTTTTCTAATCGCTGTGCCGCTTTCATTATTATTTTCTAGATAGATAAATAGATAGATAGATAACACACCACCATTCACAATAGATAATGGTCACAGATCCTCCCCCTCCCTATACAATGACCTCTGCACAGGTCACACAGCATGATCACAACACTCCACCGTAGAAGTCAGCCAGTCATATTCAGAAGTTCCTGTGGGCATTATTGCTGCTGTAAAGCATCTCTCTAAATGCTGTAAACAGCAGCTCAAACCCATAATTATTTTTTAGAAAATAGAATAAAAACAAACAAACTACAATTAAATATAAAAAATAGAAAAAATATATGGTTTTAATTACCAAAAAAAAAGCATAAGACTCTTACAGGCTGATATGGGTGTGAAGACATGGTTGGGTTGTCCAAGCCAGTTGCAATCCATAAACGTTCCTGTAAAATCTACGCAGCCGCCCCCATGCCGCCTATCAAACTAAAATGGTCCTGAAGAGCGCTGTTATCTGTGTACAGACACAAGTTCTCCCTGATGGTGATAATTAAAGCTTTTAGTCTAAATTACTGGCATGCTCACAAAGTCATTTTTATAAAAAAGATGGACAAGGTAAATGCTGTCTCCCAAAATGCTAACTAAACGATGACTCCCATTACCATGTGGTCACTGTCTGCTCCTCAGGATAACATCAACATCTTCTGGAAAGCATCAGTTTGTTAATGGAGTCAGTGCCATTGGCTTTATTTTAAGTGGTTTTATGATGAATGACTTCTGAAAATACCTTATAGTTAAGTGGAGAAGGGAGATACTGAAAGGTGCATGGAGCTAATCAATGAGCAGGGGAGGAAAATGTATCAAAAACATTTAGGTGTAGACCAAAGGAGAGGATAAGTAAAGAAGATGACCTTGCTTAGGAGAATTCTGCCTCTTAGCACTGGAATTATGAGAGCCTTACCATGGCGGAAACCATCATCCACTCCAGATAACGTGTAGGTGGCCCGCCGGCTGGCACTGTTTACATCAGTCTAGGGCAACATCTACATGGTATCTGAATGTTTCCATCCATTCCATACTTCAAAAACATCCTAGGAACTTTGGAGAAGATTTATCAATGATGTCATGGTATGCATCACTTTATGAGATGGTGATAATTAGAGATAGGCTACATGCACACGAACGTTGTTTGTTTCCGTGTCCGTTTTTTTTTTGCGGATAGGATGCAGACCTATTCATTTCAATGGGTCCGCAAAAAATGCGAACAGCACACAGTGTGCTATCCGCATCCGTATGTCCGTTCCATTGCCCCGCAAAGAAAATCTAACATGTCCTATTCTTGTCCGTTTTAGGCATTGTTACAATGGATCCGCAAAAAAAAAAAAACTGATGGCATACGGATGTCATGCGGATCCGCAATTTGCGGACCGCAAAACATATATGGTCGTGTGCATGTAGCCATAAGCAAAGTATTCAAAAATCAGAGTCTGCTGCCTTCCTGAATTTTACAAAAGAATTTGCACATTTCTTTGTAAGTAGTGAGTGCGATGAAAGGGAGCGGCGATTGTGCTGCCCCCCATCATTGTACCCCTCAGATGCCGCGTTCATAGCTGATCGGGGCATCTGACGGTGATATTACAGTGTAAAACAAAAAACAAATAAATTACATCATTCTTACCTCATCCATTTTCTCGCAAAGAGCCGGCCGCCACCATCTTGATCGAAGATCTAGCTCGAAATCTCACGCGGCCTGTGATGACGTCATCACGCCGGCCGCCATGGTGACGTCATACATCACCGCGCATGAGATTTCATGCTAGATGTTAAATCAAGATGGCGGCGGCCGGCCTGTCGCGAGCAAATGAATGAGGTAAGTATGATTTTTTTTTTTTTGCGTTTTACCTCCATTCAGGGAAAATCGATTCGCTATCACGAAGCATGAGGAAATTCAGCTTTGCGGCGAATCGAATTTCCCCTGAAATTCGGATAGAAGGCCACTTCGTAGACTTCGATTTGCTCAAAACTGGTGATAATTAGAGATGAGCAAATCGAATCTAACAAAGTGGAATTTGATCCGAATTTCAGGATAAATTTGATTCGCTGCAAAGCTGAAATTCCCCGTGCTTTGTGGTAGTGAATCGATTTAACCTGAAATAGTGTAAAAAACAAAAATCATACTTACTGCCTCCATTTGCTCACGATGGGCTGGCCGCCGCCATCTTGATTGAAGATCTCGGCCAAAATCCTGTGTGTGGTGACATATGATGTCACCACGCCTGCCGGCGTGACGACATCATCTCGCAACAGATCTTCAAGCAAATAGAGGCGGTAAGTATGATTACATTTTTTTCCTGTTAATTTTGCACAGTTTTTACTCTCAGATCCCGCAATCATGTAGTGCACTGAGGGCGGAGATTAGCTCTTTAGTGAACCGCAGCTCCTCAACGTTTCAGTGCTGGCCATACCCCTCCGTACCTTAAGGCCTTCATTGGCATAAAGAATCAAAGTCTTTTTTCTCAGGAATGCTGCAGCCTATTTTAATCATCAGGATCAACCCTACCAGGTGTTATGCATGGTTTAATGGGTTTGATTCTGCTGACAGATGCCCTTTAAGACCCATTAATGTGTGCTAAAATTGCACCAAAATCTTGCCGCAAAATTGTAGCACAAAGAAAGCCAAACTATGGGTGGTGTATAGAGATGAGTGAATCTGGAGTCAGAAAAAATTCTACCCAAATAAAAAGTGGTCTGATTGCCTGAAAAAATTCTCTGTCTTCTTCTATCCTTGATTCTCAGGAAGCAAATCATGTAAAATTTTTATTCTATAGAATTATTATTTATTTTTTAATATTAACATGTTTATTTATAAACTTTTTTCAAAACAACTGCAACTCAAACACAATTCCTATCTCTCTCTCTTCTCTCTCTCAAATGGAATTACACAAAACTTAAATTCAGTAGTATCAGAATTTTTAGAAAAATTTGGATAGAATTTCCGCTTTTTATGATTGATTTGCTCATCTCTAGTGGTGAATAGAGCGGCAGGGGCAATATTCGAATTTGCAATATTTCGCGAATATTTGGGCGAATATTCATCATAAATTCAAGAATTTGCGATTATTTTCTTGATTGCAAAAATCGGCAATGTAATATTCGCGTAATGCACACGCAATACAGGCGTGGGTCACTTTTGCTACATTTTTTTAAGCTGCTAGAAGTTTCCTAAAACCGGAGAAAATGGTTGGCACGGCAGAACATTACAATAGCTTTATATGCAGATAGAGTGCTCCAATATATTCACGATTGCGCGAATCGGCAATTAATAATGCGCATATTTTGGCGCAATACGTGCAACTTCACATTTTAGCAGGTCTGACTACATATTACTGATTGGTGCACTAAGTATTGTCGTGAACTTGTGACATCCCAGCACTATGTCTGTAGCATGTATGTATGGACAGCAGAACCTATCACACTACCTACCACCCTGCACTGCAACAGCTACACTATATCAGGATCTAACCTACACTGACTATCTCTCACTAACTATCTGTATTATATATAAGCTATCTATCTAACTAAGTAATGAAATGACTCAGTAAAGCACAGAGCACAGTAATGTCACTGCTGTCTCTCTCATAAATGCAAAAAAATGCTGAAAATGGCTGCTGGGGAGTTTCTTATATAGTAAGGGGCAGGCAAATTTCCTATTGGTTGCTAGGGATGTTGTTAAGCTCTGACAAAGACATTGCAGCCTTCTCATTGGCCCACAAGCAAGAAGGGAGGTTACTGATATAAAAAAAAAATCTAGAATATTCGCGATTACGAATATATAGCACTATATTCTACATACGAAGTGGTTATATTCGTGCCCAACACTAGTGGTGAATAGTTAAACAAGAGTGTGTAAAGATGCTTCAAATTTATCATCCAGCAGGAGCCACTGAGTGTGATCATAACCTTGTGCGTGATGTGTCCTCTGAACTACTTATTTATTTTACGCACTTATATAGCGCTGACATATTCCACAGCACTTTACAGACATTAGCATCCAACTGTCCCCAATGGGGCTCACAGTCTAAGGTTCCTATCAGTATGTCTTTTTGGAGAGTGGGAGGAAACTGGAGAACCCGGAGGAAACCCACGCAAACATGGGGAGAACATACAAAGTCCATGCAGATGTTGCTCTTGGTTGGATTCCAACCCAGGACCCCAGCACTGCAAGGCACCAGTGCTAACCACTGAGCCACCATACTGCCCCACTTATGGCTCCACTCTACTCCACTCTACTGGTATACCCATGCAGGCTATGTGACATGGTTGAGATAAAGAAGTATTTTTACAGCCCCTCAACCTGCTCCTTTGATATAAAGACAATTGCCTGAAAGTCCTATTCTTTCTATATTTGATAGGTCGGCAACATTTGGCCATCCCAAACCTACACCTCAAATCCAAGATGATGGACATGGGCAGGATGAAATTTTGTTGACTCAAACATCAACCGTTCAGCTCCTAAACATGATTCACCTTCAGAAAAAGCAAGAAAGATCCATTAGAAAATTCTACGAGACTCTTATGATGTATTTTTTAAGGATAGAATGATCAAAAGTTACTCTTTAATGACCCTGCCACAAGTTGATTACCATTTAAGATGATGACGAACATGCCCTGAATGTCATATATTCTGTATGATATCAGCAATACACCTCCAAGGGAATTCTTTCTAACAGACATGACTTAATGTGGAAAGATTACCCTCCCCCCATGGGCTCTCTGGTATTCCTTCACGGTTTCACATAACCACAGATTGGCAGCTATTGTGGATCACTCAAGCAAACAAGAAGATAAAGTAAGGAACCGAAGTGAATACATATTTTATATTTTGAATTTCTAAAGAAAGTACGAAGGGACCCTCAGGCCTGGAATCATGAAAAGGAGATAAATATTTAAGGGATGCTGTATTTTTATCACTATGGGGAAAAAAATAAAAATTCTGTGGCGTGTCATTCTAAAGCTGATTTTATTTTTTAAATTTGCATGTGAAAACAGAAAGAGTTTGCCACCTTCAACGAAACATCAAGAATTCCTCTGACTTTAATAACATGGACATCCAAAATGCAAGACCAGACCATGAGCTATGAGATCCGAGGCAGAAGAACCAACATGGCTACAATGATGAGCACCACCAAAGTTGTCAGTGAGCTTTCCAAAAGATAGATATAGTTGAGAAGAAAGAAAAGCTGATGGTTCTATTTTCCCAATTGAACGAGTGATTTCATTTGAGTGACAGTCCAAATCGAAAGTCCTCGAATTGGCCTGAAAATTTGTGTAGGACACTCTGAGGTCTCCTAGGACTTCTGAAATTCTCTTTCATCTCTCCCTTTTACCATTTCTTAAAAAGTACACAATCACAATAAAAAAATACAGCTTTACAATCGGTGAGCGGTATGTAAACAGCAGAATGAGCATGAGTAGGCACGTGAAGGTAAAGTATGGGCCTAGGGTGTGGATGATCACCATGAAAAATAAAGCCAGGACATATCTAAGAGAAGGTGTCATGGCAGGTTCCCCAAGGTGCTGGATGCCATAGAAGGAGCCAACAAGTCACCTTGATGTGGCTAGGGTATTTAGATTCAGGGCTTAAGCATAAAAATGAATTTTCACCCCAGGGGAAGAGAAGTCTAGATGGGTCTTTAGTGAAGTCTTATAAGTAGAGCCTCCAGTGCCACTCCACATTCCATACCATTAGTATGTACTTATTCCTGGAAGTGCTCCCCAGGCAGGTTTACAGTCTAACATCTCTTCTTAAAGAAGAACTACAGCTTAAGTGTGAATCTTCTTGATGTGTGGCTTATTTAAAAGGGCTGCTGATATCACGCATATCGGGAGGTTGTTTGCACTGCAAAGATGGACTGAAGTAGTTGTCATGGGGGCAGGGATTATCAGTTACTTCCCATGAGTGATCCTATTGAGGAAGACTACGGCTAGCCGCCAATTGGAATGTTTGACCTGTGCAACAACTTACCTTTAGGCTGGCCATACATGTCAGATTAATGTTGGCTAGCCCACCTTGTCTTATCACATATGCATGCTTGGCTGAGAATGCTTGTGTGTGTGGGGTCAAAAGGGATGCCTATTGGCCTATTCTACTGAAAGGGTCATTTTTTTAACTCAATATTCATAGAAAAAAGTTTTGTACACTTTTTGTCTGTTTTTCATTTCGGCAGTACTATGCCATTGAATATTACATGTCAAATATTGCCCTTCAGCAGCAGTCAGCACGGAGAGATAAAACTGTTATACAGATAGGGAACCCTATTGTCAATTTACTGCTGCTATGGGAAGAAGATGTTTATTTGCAAGGTAATCCTTATGTTAACAGTAGGTGTAGAATTGGGATGACAGTATGACAGATCTATTTTTCTGTTGATAGGCTCAGATAAAGATGACCTCAGAAGAGCATGGCATTGATTAGTGTAATGTTGTGATGCTATCATTGAGTGACTACAGGGGGGGCTTTCTCTGGCCGCAGCAATGGTCTGACTGAGAGAGTTATTGTGCTAAAAGTTCAAACAAAGAGGAAGTTAAAGAACCAGAACCAAAAGTAGAATACATGGGGGGACTTCAAAAAGTGATATCTAAAGTACTATCCACCGTTTTTTTTTTTTAAATACATAAAATATTCACATATAGGTTGTTCATATGTAATGCATTTTTTGCTGACGGCAAATAAACAACACTGTCCAATAGAAAGCTATCATGCTTCAACAGAAACCCCAATGCAAAAAACAATAGGAAACAACTCGATCAGTGCAAAAGGTAAGACGTCTTTGAAAAGTAACACATCGCGTGACTTGTCGTATCCTTTATCAGACCCCCATTCCTGCCAATATTCCCCATTACTCGCACTGTTGGCTCTATAGCAAAGGTGACATTGCCGGCTGTAAATAGTGCTGTGGAGTGCTCCTTGTCTCATAGCAGATATCATCATCCTGATTAGACAGGCTCTGCTCGTAGCCATAGCAATATTACAATGCTTCATTTCATCTTTTTTTTTTTTAAACACTTGTGTTATTTACGGCAAATCTACATTCCTATTATGAATAGGCTGCGAGCATAGTCCTGTATTGATTGCTGCGGTCTATGTTGCACAGTAATATGTGGTTAAAGGGACAAGTCATTAAAACCATGGCATCATTGAGGGTCTGGGATCCAGAGGGTTAAATCGAGGCTCCTTGTCTCCCCCCGATTGTGGAGCATCATTTATGGTGTTATGGCAAGAAGACCTTTGGGGCTACAATCTCTGCACCCCCTATCTTTACATCCCTGCTGTAGCATCAGTGAACTGAACCTCCACCAAAAACTATAAAGAAGGTCTATATCACTCCTACCAGCACCGTGCTTCTGGGACTGTTTGCAAATGGTGGAGGTCCCAGCTGAAAGAGCTCCCATCCTGGTAACCTCTGACATATTTTCATGACTTGTCAAAGCCATGTTAAAGGGGTTATCCCATTATTAAACTTGGGGGCTGGTATCATAACTGCTGAATATTTTTCATGGGGCAACCCCTTTAAAGAAGAGGAACCTGAGATTTCCCACCATAGTCTAAGACCTCATTCACATGGCAGAAGATTGTGCATGGAGCCTGTGTGGCAGTGCATGGAGGCCATGCCTCTGTTGGACTCCATGTGCTTATGTCCTTAAAGGGGTTATCCCATGAATACTGTAAAAAATTAATATCAGACATCATACAGTGCATGACAACCTCTTTCTAACAAAGCTAGAACCAGCCCTGTACCTCACATGGATCCAGAGATCTCCTCATTCATTGCTCTGCTAGATTTATATCCACTTGACAGCTCAAGGGGAGTGTCTTTTCTGCTGCAGCTAAGGGGGCGTGTCCATGCTCTGCCTATTACAGCTCAGGAGGCAGTTGAAGAATGAAACTGAGCATGTGCGGCCTTCTTAGTGAGCAGGTCAAAGAAATAAGAAAAAAAACAACCAGCAGGTGGCGCTATACAGATACATTTTATTAAATAACTCAGTGGCTATACTACATTTTTAATTAAATGCAATTACAAAAGGATTCAGATCCAGGTGCTGGATTGAAAACTGTAGAATATTTTTTGTGGGGCAACCCCTTTAAATGTGGTACAGAACTTTGTTCTCTTAGATTCATAGAGAAAAAACACTGTTTGCAGTGACAGGTGACACATTGAAGGGTAGGTTCAGAATCGGATATGGAGCCAAGTCTGTGGAGCAGACAGTGCTAGCTTTGGCCAGCTTCAAGACCTTGAGATTCTGACCCCAGTGTCAAGACCTGCCTGGGGCATTATCCAGGAGCTTGGGAATCGGGAAGGAAATAGAAACTAGTAATGCAGGAACTGAGGGCGGGCAGGCCAGCCTTTGTGGCCCGCTTTGTGTGAGAAGAACTGCCCTCTAAGAATCTTCCTGGTAGGGTGTACTGTCAGTCTACCCCTGGAGCTGTAATACTACCTGTGCATGATCTCTGATAATTTATATGGATTGGAAATACTGTGTTATAGCTGGGGGTCTAACCTGTTGCACCCCCAAGAGTCCAAAAAAAAAGGGAGTGTCCCAACCTTTACTTAGCAAAGAGTTGGCCACCTATGCATAAACATTCATGATTCATGAAAGTCAATGTGAGATGGAAAAAGATGAATAAATATGTTATAGCAAGGGGTCTCCCAACACCCTGGGGGGTCCTACCTCACAAACTTCCAGCGGTAAAGCTGGTTGACAACAATTATGACCCCCATTCTAGCTTTCCCATAGACTGCCACTTGTCTTTTCCAGATTTCTGAAAAATGTCTCTAGTTGGGTAGGGAAACATGAGAAGATGCATCACCGTGCACCCAGTCATTGTTAATAGACAGCAAAAGTTGGGTGACAACCCCTGTTTTCAAGGGGTTCTCCAGGATTAGAAAAACATAGCTGTTTTTTTTTTCAAAAACAGCACCACCCCTGTCTACAGGTTTTGTGCAGTTCTGCCCCATTGACTCCGATGGACCTGAGCTGCAATTTGCCAGACGCAACAGATGGACGGGTGTTTTTGCAAGAAAGCAGCCATACTTTTCTAATCCTGGACAACCCCTTTAAGCTATTATGGAGCCCATATTAGTTGTCCCCTGCCAGAAACAGATACTAAAATGTCCTAATTCATCAGCAAAGAACAACTCTAGGACCCTCTGTATATTTACTCTAGATTTTAGGAGGAAACATCATCTGTCATAGCCGGCTACGTATGAAAACGTCAATATTCGATCAACCCCTGTGACTGATGAGCTCTTTGGCGTATTCTGAGATATGGGCACTGGGGAGGAATGCTGGGCCTCTAATACAAGCTCATTTGCAGGTTAACTATGTTTGCAGAATCCTCCTCTTCACATTAATACTGTGTAATTGGTGATGGGAATTAGAGCAAGGTAGAGTCCCCTGGTGCTCTCCGCGCAATGCTGACATTTTTGTTTTAGTTTTCTTCACATCCCGAGAATTCCTGGTCACGTAGAAGTAGTCGCCTCCTGTGTATTTGCCTCTAATCTCACATCCTATTATTACAAAATGCACTTGTAACCCCCCAAAAATAGAGCACCCCCTAAAAAAAAATGATCAGGTAGGCATCACAAGAAGACCATTAAATAACCACCAGGTGAGCGCACAGGCGGAGAGCTAGGAAATCAAAGCTGGTCACAGCCAATTTCCCGTCCCTAATCTTCTATCCTTCTATTTCCTCGCTGCCGTGTGATGGAGATTTTCCCTCCGCTCTATCCTCCTGTTCACAAATCTCCCGAGAACAGACTCCTGCCGTGTTTTTATTCCCAGATTTGTAATTCTCCAAGATCTCTTTACTAAACCCGGCTGTTCTTTTTTTTTTTCTTTGGCATTCCCATTTCTCTAATGTCGTTCTGCCTGTTCCTCTATGGACGGGTGATGTCAGAGGTTCTCGATGACAAGTGTCAGCAGGGAGCATTTATAGGGCGTCCGAAATGTGCAGAAACGTTCCCCGCTGAATATGAGTTCTTGCGTTGTCTTCTATCAAGTTGTCAGCTCCAGTTGTCATAAATCTCATTCAGTTTTTTTTGTTGTTTTTCTTTTTCCCTTGATATTTTGTCTCTGGGAAAGCTCGGAGGAACCAATGTGGCCACCATGAAAGGTGCCACCTAAACTTACCAGGTACTGTTTAGCAAATCAAAGTGCATGAAGTGGAGTTCAATCCTAATTTCAGGGAAAATTTGATTCGCCGTTGAGCCGAATTTCCTTGTGCTTCATGGTAACAAATCGTTTTTACCTGAAATGGGGTAAAAAAAAAAAATCATACTTACCTCCTCCGTTTGAGCTCAAAGAGCCCGCTGCCGCCATCTTGATTAATTATACCACAAAATCCCGTGTGTGTTGTGATGTATGACATCCCCACGCTGGCTGACGTGATGACGTCATCAGGGGCCACGCGAGATTTCACGCTGGATCCTCAATCAAGATGGCGGCGGCCGGCTCTTTGCGATCAAATGGATGAGGTAAGTATGATTTAATGAATTTTTTTTTTTCTCTGTTACTAAAATTTGGCGAAGCAGCCGAATCAAATCGTAGAGAACTTCGCTCATCACTAGTTCTAGGCCCCGGTGTGGCAAGACTTTGAGTTTAGTTTCCTCCCAATACCCCTGTAGGGTGGATATACCCTGGCCTTGTGGGGTACCTAACTTACCAACTCTGGGGTAAATATAGAGGGTAAATATGGGGCATGTAAGCCCTTGGAAATTTTTACACAAAAGAATGCCCACTTATGGGTGTGGTTTACATAAGTCCTTGCACATTTTTGGCTCAGAACAGCCCAAGTTGCCAACTATTGGGTACAAAACAGAAAAGCAAGGGATATGTTGATGCTCTGCATTTCTACGGCTGGTGAAAGGCTATGTTTTCTTCTGTATCATTGCTTCCATGCATGTATTGTTTTAAATCTGTCATATGAAGGATCCAAATTTTTGCTACTGTAGCAGCAATGTATTCTGCAGCGCGGTGCAGAGATTGTCATCAGTAACATTGATCCATGTCCGCATTAGGGTTTACTATCTAGATTGACCTATTGATATGTTATTTGGAGGAACCCGGAGATCCTTGGTCAGATTCAAACCCAGGACCCCAACACTGCAAGGCAACATTGGTAACCACCCTGGCAAATGGTGTCCATTGACTTACTGTATAATGGGGTCCATCTGGATTCTAATAAAGAGGAGTTCTCCCCTCTCTTGACATGTCTGTTTTAGCAACTACTTGCATCCCCAATGTAATAACTATTCTGGAGCATCTATTCTTTTGACTCTATGTTGTGCCATTCCTCTATTGTTCCTACTAGAACTTATGGATGAATTGCCAGCAGTCTTGCTGTGAAGGTCTGTTTGGGTGTTCCCAGTTGGAGGTGCGTCCCTGCACAGTCTGACATTATCCAGTCAGTGCTGTCAGTGGCATACTGTGCAGGGACACACCTCTAACTGGTAACAGCCATCTGGACCCTAATGCCCCTTTCACACGGGCGAGTATTCCGTGCGGGTGCAATGCGTCAGGTGAACGCATTGCACCCGCACTGAATCCGGACCCATTAATTTCTATGGGGCTGTGCACATGAGCGTTGATTTTCACGCATAACTTCTGCGTTGCGTGTAAATCGCAGCATGCTCTATATTGTGCGATTTCCACGCAACGCAGGCCCCATAGAAGTGAATGGGGCTGCGTGAAAATCGCAAGCATCCGCAAGCAAGTGCGGATGCGGTGCGATTTTCACACATGGTTGCTAGGAGATGATAGGGATGGGGACCCGATCATTATTATTTTCCCTTATAACATGGTTATAAGGGGAAATAATAGCATTCTTAATACAGAATGCTTAGTAAAATAGGGCTGGAGGGGTTAAAAAAATAAAATAAAAATTTAACTCACCTTAATCCACTTGTTCGCGCAGCCCGGCTTCTCTTCTGTTTTCTTCTTTGCTGTCCAGGAGGAAAAGGACCTGTGGTGACGTCACTGCGCTCATCACATGGTCTGTCACATGATCCATCACCATGGTGATGGATCACGTGAAGGACCATGTGATGAGTGCAGTGACGTCACCACAGGTGATTTTCCTCAAAAAAGAAGAAAGAAGAGAAGCCTGGCTGCGCGAACAAGTGGATTAAGGTGAGTTAAAAAAAATGTTTTAACCCCTCCAGCGATGTTTTACTATGCATTCTGTATTCAGAATGCTATTATTTTCCCTTATAACCATGGTATAAGGGAAAATAATAAAAACTACAGAACACCTAACCCAAACCCGAACTTCTGGGAAGAAGTCCGGGTTCGGGTCTGGGTACCAAACATGCAGATTTTTCTCACGTGCGTGCAAAACGCATTCAAAACGCTTTGCACTCGCGGGGAAAAATCGTGCATGTTCCCGCAACGCACCCGCATCTTTTCCCGCAACGCCCGTGTGAACCCAGCCTAAGGGTGCCTTGACATGCGGCAGAAAAATCTGCCATAAAAAATGCAATTGTGGATTTTGTTGGGGATTTTTACACATGGATTAGGATGTGGATTTCTGTGCTGATTACATCCCCCACTGAAATGGAGACATTCAGCTTCAGAAAATCCGCAACAAATCTACGCAGAAGAACACAGAAGTGCAGGGATTGACAATTTTCTGCCCCAAAGGATAACATGGGGGAAGTTTTTATGTTGCAGATTTTCTGGTGGAATTTTCTGCCCTGTGTGAAAGCACCCGAAGCCCCTGATGTCATCTGGTGTAAGGTAGTTAAGTTAGTGCTTGACCTTTCAAACAGGCCTTGACTCATAAATTGGAAAATAGCTAAGCCAGAATCTCACCCGCAGACAGCTATTTCAGGAGAATTGCCCCTCATCAGTCTGTCCTATCTATCTATCTATCTATCTATCTATCTATCTATCTATCTATATCATATGCATCTGTCTTTCTGTCTATCTATATCTGTCACCTATCTATCTCCTAATATAGTAGAAGACACCTGCACATATAAATACCATGCATATATTCGCCTGAATTAATTTCAACCCCTTCTCTCCAGTTCACCAAAGTAGTCACCCTAAACTTTCAACCCCCATTAGGATTTTCTGCCGTTTCCCATCTAGCAGACCCCACTCCTCTCTAGAAGAAGCCAGTCACGTCTGTACCGGTCATGCAGAGGTGGCTGTACATGCTTGGCTACTCTCTGTAGAAATGAGTGGATGTCATAAAACTGTAAATTAGGACAACACCTTTAAGTCCTTTCCGCCCATCCTCCAGTATAAATGACATCCATCTGCTGGAGCTGCAGCATCTTTGGATTTTTTAAGCTAATGGTCACCTGTTATATAGTAATTGTTAAGGAGTCTGGAGCAGTCCTCGTCGGTCTTGTGGCCTCCATTGCCTTCCTTTGTTTGTTTTATCTATTAGGGATGAATTCTTTGCTTTATCCCTTTCATTAGCTCCTCTTTTTTTATAAGTAGGATGCACGGCTCCTTTCATTAACATTACAGAGCATGCTGGCTGCTTCTCAGTAATTGTGGCTCGGTTATTCGGAAAGCTTTGACTAATGACACAATGACATCAATGGGATGAAGGCTGTAGAATTACACATTTGAATTACCTTTATTTTTTCCCCTCCTGTTGCTGTTTGTCGCCTCTGCTGCAGAAAACAATACCTATTTCCCGAGCGGAACTAAAATTAGGATCCACCTGCAAGACAGTAATGTCATTTAAACAGAGTCGGCTTACATGGACAATTTATAGATTCCCAAGCAATTACCCTATTTAAGTTAAGCAGTGTTAAGCACATTTATAACTTGTATTAATGCAGGATATTTTTTAGGAAGCTTCCAGGGTGAGTTGATTGATGTGATGCAGATGCTTCGAGGAAAGTTCAACATACGGTACTTTTTATGTGTCTATATTTTCTTAAAGGCTTTGCACATTTTTTACAACCAAATTCATTGTTCTGATGCCTGCAAAATGGAAAAAAAATATGCAAATAGATCACATAAAAGCATTATACCGTTTTGTGTTTACAGCTTCTATTCAGTCCTATGTGTTTCCATGGTAGCAGACAACAAACAAACCCTGTGTAGTCTGACCTGTCACCAAATTCCTCATGCTATGCAAAATGCACTTTAGGAAGACATAGAGGACGAATAGAAAAAGAGTATGACTGCCAGATCAGACTACACGGGGTTGGCTGGTTTTTACCATGGAGACACATACGTGTGCATAACAGCTGTGGACATAAAACGGTAAAACATTTTAGAGAATTCTGTTTTTACGATGGCATTAGAGAAATAAAATTAGTTTGCAACTGTGATGGTTTTAGTTCAGCTCCACTCACATCAATGGATCTAATCTGAAATGCCAGACGCAACCCATGTACAGTACAAGTGTAGGGTGGTTTCTGCACGAAAGTCGACATGAATTTCTCATTGAAGGAGAGAAAGCGGTGGGACACCTGGGCAACGTCCATGGCCCAGCTGCTATGAAGGCCTATAGGTTTCCTGTAATGTCCATGCCTCCTGTGTAGGGATGCTACTAATAATCTACTGAGGTCTCAAAAACTGGCCAATCTGTCCTTTTTCTGGCCATACACAACTCACATTTATAGCAAAAACGATGATGGGGCCAATTGAGGAAAGAAGAGGAGCATTTGGGATGAAGAACACTACAGGCAAGGGTGGTGGCAGGTCTGGTAGATGTCCAACAACTGTTAGTACTGGACTCTTCCATGTTTATAGTCACGTGTTGTGACTATGTATGTAATGGTGTATAGTTGATTTTTATCACCTAGCCCTATGTACTGTCTCATAAATGAAAATGTCCTACAAGATTAAAAGTGACAAAAAATTTAACCTTAACTTAACAAATACAAAGAACAGTCATACATTCAACTATATTGAAGAGAAAGTTCAAAGTCCGGAAGTCCAATCTTCAAAAGATGTAACAATGCGGCACTCACCATAGCATCCTTTATTCCTAAATCCATAAATACATAGGCTTTGAAGTGCAAGATGCCAAACAAAGGTGACAGTTGGGTAGTCAACCAGCCTATGTTCATATAAAAAGAAATGATAGATTATTAAAGAAACTCCCCAGTTTATTATTATAGACACGATCAGAGCTGAGACGACTTCTAGGTATAGAGGAAAGCTACCAGTGTCCTCTTCTCCACAGGACCTACCGTGTCAAAGCTCCAGCAGGGACCTCCATATTCAATCATCTGGTAGCATCTTGCTGCTGTGTGAGCAGGTAATATCTGAATGTATCCGTAGGGTAGGCCCCAAAATAAATTTTACTGGTGGGCCCTAGGCACCCCAGTCCAACACTGTTTGGGAGAATCGTAGAGAGAAAAGTGATGAAAGAGAGACAAGAGAAAGAAGAAAGAGGATCTTCCAGGCAATTGGGACACTTTGATTTGGCTGAATCTGACAAGAGTCACATTTTTTGAAATTAGTTAATCTCTACTGCAATAGGTGTAAGAGGGTGAAACAGCCGCCATTGCTTAAATACGGTTTCTAATACTGTTAATGTGAATTTTTACTTGTTAGAGTTGTGCAGTTTTACCACCATTGTGCAGTTTTACCACTAGAGACTGCTGCTCCTCCACACAGTTAAGTTTTGCTAAGTATTTGAATATGCATAAGAGGTGGAGATGATGGCTCATGCTGCTGCTGCTGTGAAGAAGCAGGAAATGGTGAGCTGAGCAGACATGTCTGGGCAGAGACTGGAAGACAGCATTGTGTGCCCTCCTCGCGTCAGTGGGGACTTGGAGTGGCCAGAGTCACTGTTGGAAGTGACGAATGGCTATAAGCGATTCAGATGGCGTCCAGGAGAGAGAGCATCGGTTCCTGGAAGGCTGGAAGAGCCGTGGAATGGTCAGGGCTGCCATAGGAGGGGAAGTTACTCAGCCTGGAGAAGAAGCAGTCCGCCATTTTGTGAGCTGTCTAAGAGGACCGTGTGGATCCAAATTCTGTTCCTAGGGATGAGCATCGGAGCCAGGAAGCTGATCAGAACAGAGGGTCAAAGTTACAGGTCCTGCAGGATCACATGTTGTGGCAGGGACTTTCTATTCGATTTGGAGAAACCAGCAGATACAGTACATACTCAGGTCAGTGACTCAGTGGCACGGTATTGACTTGTAGGCTCTGCCGTGTGCGCCATTGGTCAGGTCTGTTCCCCTGCGGCACAGTATTGACTTGCAGGCTCTGCTGTGTGCGCCGCCATGTTAGGTTTGCTCAGTTAGACAGGAACAGTGACTCTGAGCCTGGAGTATAGGGTATCTTCTATATTACTGTGTTTGTTACTACTGTTATTGCTGTGTTTATTACTACTGTTAGTAAAATTTCTGTTTTTGGACAAATGCTGGAGTCAGTGTTGCTTTTCTCGTCTGTGACTTTGCTGTATCCTAGGGAGCCCTCCCCGGTTCACAGTCTTACATAGGATTATAAGAAAAAGGAAGAACATTTAGGAAAAAGTGACAAAATTAAATGTAGAAGGTCAACTATTTAGTTAACAATTATAACAAAATCCTGTGCCAATAAAAAAAAAATTCAAGCTGTTTATTATCATTTTGCAAAAGGCCATTTCTAAAAATAAATAAATAAACAAAACAAAAACCAGACATATCCCCTTCCTCCTCAACAAAGAGGATAGATATTAATCACATTGCTCTTTTAATCCTGTAATGGCCTCAGACCCTAAATATTCATCCAGAACCCAAAGCAACAGCTGTGATGAGCTCAGGGTTGTCTTCAGACATATGTTTGTGTCTACATTGCTCTTCTCTTAGTCTACAAAGAACAGGATTCGAACAAAATTGCTATGATAATCATTCTGTTTATGAATATAAAGATCCGGCATGTGGTTCGAGGTACATAATACAAAGATTTAAAAAAAAAACTTGTACATTGTACATGGAATATTGTACATGGAATATTATTTTGCAAGTTGACATGACCCAGTCTTTTAAACTGCAAATACATGAATATAAGCGGTGAGGAAACTCAAGATCTAAATACAGTCGTGGCCAAAAGTTTTGAAAATGACACAAATATTAGTTTTCACAAAGTTTGCTGCTAAACTGCTTTTAGATCTTTGTTTCAGTTGTTTCTGTGATGTAGTGAAATATAATTACACGCACTTCATACGTTTCAAAGGCTTTTATCGACAATTACATGACATTTATGCAAAGAGTCAGTATTTGCAGTGTTGGCCTTTCTTTTTCAGGACCTCTGCAATTCGATTGGGCATGCTCTCAATCAACTTCTGGGCCAATTCCTGACTGACAGCAACCCATTCTGTCATAATCACTTCTTGGAGTTTGTCAGAATTAGTGGGTTTTTGTTTGTCCACCCGCCTCTTGAGGATTGACCACAAGTTCTCAATGGGATTAAGATCTGGGGAGTTTCCAGGCCATGGACCCAAAATGTCAACGTTTAGTTATCACTTTTGCATTATGGCACGGTGCACCATCGTGCTGGAAAATGCATTGTTCTTCACCAAACTGTTGTTGGATTGTTGGAAGAAGTTGCTGTTGCAGGGTGTTTTGGTACCATTCTTTATTCATGGCTGTGTTTTTGGGCAAAATTGTGAGTGAGCCCTTGGATGAGAAGCAACCCCACACATGAATGGTCTCAGGATGCTTTACTGTTGGCATGACACAGGACTGATGGTAGCGCTCACCTTTTCTTCTCCGGACAAGCCTTTTTCCAGATGCCCCAAACAATCGGAAAGAGGCTTCATCAGAGAATATGACTTTGCCCCAGTCCTCAGCAGTCCATTCACCATACTTTCTGCAGAAGATCAATCTGTCCCTGATGTTTTTTTTGGAAAGAAGTGGCTTCTTTGCTGCCCTTCTTGACACCAGGCCATCTTCCAAAAGTCTTCGCCTCACTGTGCGTGCAGATGCGCTCACACCTGCCTGCTGCCATTCCTGAGCAAGCTCTGCACTGGTGGCACTCCGATCCCGCAGCTGAATCCTCTTTAGGAGACGATCCTGGCGCTTGCTGGACTTTCTTGGACGCCCTGAAGCCTTCTTAACAAGAATTGAACCTCTTTCCTTGAAGTTCTTGATGATCCTATAAATTGTTGATTGAGGTGCAATCTTAGTAGCCACAATATCCTTGCCTGTGAAGCCATTTGTATGCAACGCAATGATGGCTGCACGCGTTTATTTGCAGGTCACCATGGTTAACAATGGAAGAACAATGATTTCAAGCATCACCCTCCTTTTAACATGTGAAGTCTGCCATTTTAACCCAATCAGCCTGACATAATGATCTCCAGCCTTGTGCTCGTCAACATTCTCACCTGAGTTAACAAGACGATTACTGAAATGATCTCAGCAGGTCCTTTAATGACAGCAATGAAATGCAGTGGAAATTTTCTTTTGGGATTAAGTTAATTTTTATGGCAAAGAAGGACTATGCAATTCATCTGATCACTCTTCATAACATTCTGGAGTATATGCAAATTGCTATTATAAAAACTTAAGCAGCAACTTTTCCAATTTCCAATATTTATGTAATTCTCAAAACTTTTGGCCACGACTGTATACTCAATAACATGGGTTGTGAGAATTTGTGAGCAAAACATATGCATTTTGTCTCCATGATTTTTGGTCTATGATGGATGTACACTACTCACAAAAAGTTAGGAATATTTGGCTTGTGGCTGAAATTTCAGGATGAACCAAAAATGCACTCTAACCTTTACAGGTGAACTTAATATGAACTTCTCTAAATGTTTGAATGCACATGTCCAACTATTCAGTGTTTCAGTACTTTTTGCACAACTTGCTGTTCTCCAACAAGGAGCTTATCGGCAAAATTCACAACAGGTGTTTGATCCATGAATCGGCCAATAAATTTTGGGCTCCAATTAGAATTGGTATTTAAACAGTCCTCCTCATCATGCTGTTCACATTTTGACATCATGAGACCAAGACGACACTTGACAATTGATCAACAGCACCTTACGACTGCGATGCTTCAAGCAGGATGTTATCAGATGGAAGTTACCACTGAGCTTAGAGTGTCACACAGTGTCATCAGCAATTGTGAAGAATGCCCTGCAGAACTGGATGATGAATGCCCCACAACTCCAGGCACATTTGAGTGAGGTAAAGGCATACTGACCACACCACCAGGCACAGGCGTCATCATCTTGCATGGGCCAGGAAGCATCTACCCTGGATGAGGGACCAGTGGGCCTCAGTGCTGTTCATTGATGAAAGTTGATTCGAGCTGAGAAGAAATGGTGGCCATCAATGATGTTGGAGACGTCAAGGAGAGTGCTATGCATGTCAAATTTGCAAAAAAATGGCTATGTCCTCAAGTGGTTAATATCAGCCTCACAATGGACATATACATTAGGGAAGAGCAAACTGATTATTCAATTCAAAATTCATGCTGAATTTCTTACAAATGAGAGAGACCCATATGCAATACCCTTTTAAAAAGATACATGCAAGTCAATTCTTCTTCCAAAAGAGTACTGAATGCCCCACATTGCACTTCTCTAAACAAGACTTGCAAGTCAGTTTTTAAAATGGACAAGAAAACTAAGTATATCAATAGAAAATTTCCCTGGTTAGCGGAGTGGCCTTTGTAGGGGTCTTTTTGTCATTAGGGAGACCACCTAGTATGCATAAAGAGTATTAGTCCAGCCTATGCTGCTCTGTCTTTTTAGGGAAAATATGTGCAAATTAGCATATCTTTCTTCTACTGAAATTGCACAGGCTTAGGGCTCTTTCACACCTGCGTTCTTTTCTTCCGGCATAGAGTTCCGTCGTCGGGGCTCTATGCCGGAAGAATCCTGATCAGTTTTATCCTAATGCATTCTGAATGGAGAGAAATCCGTTCAGTATGCATCAGGATGTCTTCAGTTCCGGAACGGAACGTTTTTTGGCCGGAGAAAATACTGCAGCATGCTGCGCTTTTTGCTCCGGCCCAAAATCCTGAAGACTTGCCGCAAGGCCGGATCCGGAATTAAGGCCCATTGAAAGGCATTGATCCGGATCCGGCCTTAAGCTAAACGTCGTTTCGGCGCATTGCCGGACCCGACATTTAGCTTTTTCAGAGTGGTTACCATGACTGCCGGGACGCTAAAGTCCTGGCAGCCATGGTAAAGTGTAGCGGGGAGCAGCATACTTACCGTCCGTGCGGCTCCCGGGGCGCTCCAGAGTGACGTCAGGGCGCCCCAAGCGCATGGATCATGTGATCACATGGATCACGTTATCCATGCGCATGGGGCGCTCTGACGTCATTCGGGAGCCGCACGGACTGTAAGTATACCGCTCCCCCGCTCCCCGCTCCTACTATGGCAACCAGGACCTTAATAGCGTCCTGAGTGCCATAGTAACACTGAACGCATTTTGAAGACGGCTCCGTCTTCAAATGCTTTCAGTACACTTGCGTTTTTCCGGATCCGGCGGGCACCTCCGGCAACGGAAGTGCACGCCGGATCCCAACAGCGCAAGTGTGAAAGAGGCCTTAGTGTTCTTTTCTTTTTAGAACAAAAGCTAATTATGCTAGGCTGTTAAGAGCACCCCGATATAGGCCACTCAGTTCTTAATCTTCTCTTGAGACACTCAGTTCGCGTGTTCCTTTGGAACTGACTTGCATATTTCTTTTGATTTTGGTAAAATTAATCAGTATCTGAATTGACTTTTTTGAAAAATTTGATAAATTGTGCCAGAAATAAATATAATTTTTCTTTAACATTTGAGGAGAGTGATTGATCACCCTTGTATAACAGTAACGACAGGGATGGAGGGCGATGCCTGTACTGATTAATCAACATGTTAAACAGATTATATGGATTTCTGCCGTTTCCTTTAACAGAACTGTTGAATGAAGGTGTTTCTGTGGACACTGCTTATCTGGGATTTGGAAAATCATTTGACACTGCCTAACAAAGGAAAGCAAAGTTAAGGAAGTTCAGTGCATAGGGTATTGGTTAATCTTGGATTAACAATCAAGTGTTAAAGTCAACAGATCACACACCTATAATAGCCTTGATACCACCATGTATAATCTGGAGATTTAGGCATGTCAATTGATACCAGGGCATCCAAGGTTCATAGACGGGGTGGGTGGCGTTTTTTTAACCTGGGGTAACGAGTGGATCAGTACTAGAGGTGGATTTTGAAGTATTTCTGTAAGATTTACTCATGGGAATTTGTATAAGGTATACTTGCATCAAAGGTTATGTAAAACAATGGACAATGCAATAAACGAGCAAAAAGAAATCCTAAAATAAACAGGAAAACCCTCTTACAGCTTCACAGCCAGCCATTGACTATTTTTGAGGTTGTGTTTTGTGCTGCCGGGGCAGTATTATGTGATGCACTGTGGTATTTGGTTCTGTTGAGGTGGTACAATGTGTCACAATATGGTATGGCTAGTCCTGCCTACGTGTGTTGGCCCTACCTTCTGTCGGTTTGGACCCAACCACAAAATAGGGCAACTTTTTGTTTTTTCCAGGGCCACTTTAAGTTCCCAGTCTATCCTCTGAAAGGGGTGTACTTATATAATAAAATATAAAAAATGAACTACTGTACAATAAACATGAACTACTGTAACACTGACAGACTAGTACAGGGGAGGAGAAGACTCCACCCATGAAGGCTTACATTCGACAAGGAGACAGTAGGTGAGGGTAGAAGCTGCTCAGATTGTAGTGTAGTGTCAGCAGGGCTATTGTAGGTTGTAGGCTTTCCTGAAGAGGTGGGTTGTCAGGTTGCTTTTGATAGTTTGGACTATGGGAGAGCCTGATGTGTGAATGTGGAGACATCTGCGTTTTTGTATAGTGGGAATTTGAGATTGAGTGGACTTGTTTTTTTGTCTCCTTTTGTTTATAGGTTGTGTTGCCCGCTGAGTTACTATTGTACTCCTGTGTTGGGGGAATGAGTTTCAGAGTATGGGGGATGCCCTTGAGAAATCTTGGAGATGATTGCGTGAGGAGCAGAGAAGAGTAGATAAAAGAAGGAGGTCTTGAGAGCATTGTAGATTATGCATGGGGATGTATTGGGAGAGAAGGTCAGAGATGTAAGGATGGGACAGATTGTCGTCAACTTTGTATGTCTTTGTGCAACGTGAAGTCAGTGAAGGAATTGGCTGAGGAGAAACCAGGGGAGGGGTGAATTAATCGGCAGCAGAGGAGAGGATGGATTGGAGGGCCAAAGGTCACAGAGGAGAAGGTTGCAGTAGTCTTAGGTGGGTGATGAAGAGGGAAAATAAGTTTGAACTGCTATGAACATATTGATGTTTGGATCTGTTGCACTTACCAACAATGCTCACAAGTTACAGTATTTTATTTGAAAGCTATTTTTTTTAGAGTCCTAACAAATCTGATCATCTGCCATTGTTCGAGTCCCAAGTGTCCTGGAACATCAGAAGTGTACAGTAAATACATTTCCTACCTTCCTCTGTGCCATTTTCCATAAATGCAGCAATTTCCATCCAAAAAGACCAATGACAAAAAAAATGAACTCAACCGGTTATCATAAGAGATTTTTAATGATTCCCCTGAAGTGAGAGTTCTTAGTCTTGGGTCTCAGTAGGCTTCTATAAATGAAATACAGCTTGGATGATATATGAGGTAAGCCTTGAAATACCACAACATTCAAAACAGCTCCATAAGTTTTGGGTGGAGGAATTTTTGAAGTCAGCTCTCCTGAGGCCCACTTCTGCATTTGGAATAAAAATGTAATACTTCGTCTTTTGACTCATAAAACATCATATTAACATATAAACATGTAATTGTATATAACGTGCAAAATTAAATCATATATTGCATGACTATAGAATAACTCGATTGTCCCATCCTAGCAAAGACGAGTTGCTGTGGTTGGCTCACGTTTTATGGTCGTTCAGTTGGGGCCTTGATTTGCTACCCGGTTCATGAACAATGTCAACTTTTGTCCGCCTAAGTTGATTGTCTATTGTCCAAACAGATCATGTTTTCCCTCAATATTCGGAAACTCTAGAGTTTAATATCTATAAACTGAATTGTAGACTTGGAGTTACAGGCGGCGGACACTACGGTTTAATTCGCTGCAGGATCTCAGGGGAACTTTACATCAAGCCAGCTGTGTAGTATCAGCTAATGGTGAAACACGACACCATTTTCCTTCTAAGTCCTCACTAATCCCTTGGGCTGACATGTTTTTGGGCTGCATCACTGTGAAATTGCCTCAAATCCTCCTTAAAAATAAGAATTATAGAAAAGACAAGCTCTGTTGACAAAAGGCTGAAATAAATACTCAATAATGTGCCAGAGAATCACTTTTTCAGCTCTCGCAGGTCAACTCAATCTCTTCTGTCATGTCACAAACCAGCGCAGGAGTTATCCGTTCCCTCTGTGTGCGCTGGGCATGGAATTTTTTGGTAGAAAGGGGATTCACTATTTGGCTAAAAGTCATTGGGGACAAATGCAATGAAGTCATATCGGTCACATCTCATGAAATAATAATAATAATAATAACAATGTTACAAATAATAAATAAATAAATAATAATAATAGCAACAATGATAACAATAATAATACTAATGATAACAATGATAATAATAATAATCATAATAATTGTATTCCCCATGATAACATTCTCAAGCATTTCTTAGAACTCTGCATTGTGATGTTCCACTGTTATTCTTCCTTGAAGGATTATGAACAAATTGACTAATGTTTTTTTCCAGTTGGGAGCATGTCCCTACATCCTCCCACACTGTTCAACTAGTGCTGTTAATGTAAGTCTGGGTAGGGATTTTTTGTATATGTTTTAGTACATTTTTCTATCAATCTTTTATGTATCAAAAGCTATCTGTCTATTTGTCTGTTTATTTATCTATTTATCCTTTACCAACTATTATCTATCTATCTATCTATCTATCTATCTATCTATCTATCTATCTATCTATTTATCTATTGTCGGGATTCGCTCTGGTAGACAGGATAAGCGGATGCAGTATAGAGGCAACAACCAGTTCTTAAATCAGACAGTTCAGTGTTTATTCACACTCTTGGCAAGTTCTTAAACAAAAAGTCACATTCAACATAAAAAGTCACTTTTTGGTTTTGGTTTAGTTTATACCCAGCTGGCAGTTCTGCCTCAAAGAGTCCATGAACAGACTTTAGGCGGCCTGTTTCCCCTCACACTGGTCTCAGACCGCCAAGCTCAGCACAAGCCTCAGATCCCAATACAGAGATCCTTTCTGCTGAACCCAGCTGTCTTTTAAAGGCAGCTAGGTGTTGTCAATACCCGAACGGGCACATGAGTCCAGTCCGGTGTTTGACCCGACATCGTCGCTAATCAGTCCAGCAGCACACACTGGGAGGAAAATACCTGCCTCCCCATACAACTCCTTTTACTGTGTCACACATCCTTCCCCCCTTTGTTCCACCTTGAAGGGGTTAACACATGCCAAACGATGCACCCAGGACAGGGCATCCGCATTTCCCTGAAACCGGCCTGCTCTGTGTTCTACCGAGAACTTAAAGTTCTGTAAGGATAAGAACCATCTAGTGACCCTAGCATTCCTCTCTTTGGCCTGGCTCATCCACTTGAGAGGGGAGTGGTCGGTCACCAGATGGAACTTTCTCCCCAACAGATAATAGCGGAGAGACTTGAGTGCCCATTTGATGGCCAGGCACTCTCTCTCCACTATACTGTACCTAGTCTTGACTGGGGTAAGTTTGCGGTTCAGGAAAACAATGGGATGTTCCTCCCCATTGATTTCCAGAGAGAGTACAGCTCCAAAGGCCTACTTCAGAGGAATCTGTCTGTACCACAAACTCCCTCTTGAAGTCGGGCGTCACCAAAACCGGTGACCCGCACAGAACCGACTTCAATGCGGAAAAGCCTCTTCCGCCTGGTCATTCCAGCGGACCATCACGGACTTCAGTCCCTTCAAGAACCCTGTCAACGGAGCCACTAAAGTGGCAAAATGGGAAACGAACCTCATATAATAGCCCACCATTCCCAGGAACAACTTTACTTGCCTAGTGGTGACAGGTCGGGGCCAGTTCCATATCGTCTCTATTTTGTTTAATTGTGGTTTGATGAGTCCGCGCCCAATGACATACCCTAGGTATTTAGTCTCCTCTAACCCTATCGTACATTTTTTTACGGGGAGGGAGTCCACTACGGCCTGCACCTTGGGCAGGTGACTCTCCCAGTCGGTACTATGAATGACAATATCGTCCAGGTAAGCCGAGGCATACCTACGATGGGGACAAAGTATAATGTCCATTAATCGTTGAAACGTGGCGGAGGCGCCATGAAGGCCAAAGGGTAATACAGTCATGTGAAAAAATTAGGACACCCTTTGAAAGCATGTGGTTTTTTGTAACATTTTTAATAAATGGTTATTTCATCTCCGTTTCAACAATACAGAGAGATTAAAGTAATCCGACTAAACAAAGAAAACTGAAGAAAAGTCTTTTCAAGATCTTCTGTAAATGTCATTCTACAAAAATGCCTATTCTAACTGAGGAAAAAGATAGGACACCCTTGCCCCTAATAGCGAGTGTTACCTCCTTTGGCTGAAATAACTGCAGTGAGACGGTTCTTGTAGCCATCTACCAGTCTTCGACATCGGTCTGAGGAAATTTTACCCCACTCCTCAATGCAGAACTTTTTCAGCTGTGAGATGTTTGAGGGGTTTCTTGCACGTACAGCCCTTTTCAAGTCACCCCACAGCATCTCAATGGGATTCAAATCTGGACTTTGACTTGGCCATTCCAGGACTCTCCATTTCTTCTTTTTCAGCCAATCTTTGGTTGATTTACTAGTATGTTTTGGGTCATTGTCATGTTGCATGGTCCAGTTCTGCTTCAGCTTTAATTTTCTAACTGATGGTCTCACATGTTCTTCAAGCACCTTCTGATACACAGTAGAATTCATCGTGGATTCTATGATGGTGAGCTGACCAGGTCCTGCTGCAGCAAAGCAGCCCCAAACCATGACACTTCCACCTCCATGCTTCACAGTTGGTATGAGGTTCTTTTCTTGGAATGCTGTGTTTGGTTTACGCCAAACATGTCCTCTGCTGTTGTGTCCAAATAATTCAATTTTGGACTCATCTGTCCAAAGAACATTATTCCAGAAGTCCTGGTCTTTGTCAACTTTATCGCTGGCAAATGTCAGTCTGGCCTCGATGTTTCTCTTGGAAAGCAAAGGTTTCCTCCTTGCACACCTCCCATGCAAGTTAAACTTGTACAGTCTCTTTCTGATTGTAGAGGCATGTACTTCTACATCAACAGTAGCCAGAGCCTGCTGTAGTTCTCGAGATGACACTTTAGGGTTTTTGGATACCTCTTTTAGCATCTTGCGGTCTGCTCTTGGGGTGAACTTGCTGGGGCGACCAGTCCTGGGCATGTTGGCAGTTGTTTTGAAAGCCCTCCACTTGTAGACTATCTTCCGGACAGTGGAATGGCTGATTTCAAAATCTTTTGAGATCTTTTTAAATCCCTTCCCAGACTCATAGGCTGCTACAATCTTTTTTCTGAAGTCCTCTGACAGCTCTTTTGCTCTCACCATGGTGCTCACTCTCACTTCAACAGTCAGGAGCACACCAAACTAAATGTCTGAGGTTTAAATAGGGCAAGCCTCATTCAACATGCAGAGTAACGATCTACTAATTATGTGCACCTGGTGTGATATACCTGTGTGAGATCTGAGCCAATTTAAGAGGGAATACATGTGAGGGTGTCCTATCTTTTTCCTCAGTTAGAATAGGCATTTTTGTAGAATGACATTTACAGAAGATCTTGAAAAGACTTTTCTTCAGTTTTCTTTGTTTAGTTGGATTACTTTAATCTCTCTGTATTGTTGAAACGGAGATGAAATAACCATTTATTAAAAATGTTACAAAAAACCACATGCTTTCAAAGGGTGTCCTAATTTTTTCACATGACTGTACCTTATACTGATACAGCCCCTCAAGGGTGATAAAGGCAGCTTTTTCTTTGGCAGCCTCCGTTAAGGGCACTTGCCAGTACCCTTTGGTAAAGTCCAAGACAGAGAAATACCTTGCCTGTCCTCACCGCTCGATTAGCTCATCCACCCGGGGTATGGGATACGCATCAAATTTAGAAATCTCATTTAATTTACGAAAATCATTACAGAACCGTAATGTCCCGTCTGGCTTGGGTATTAGAATTATTGGGCCGGCCCACTCACTTTTAGACTCCTCGATGACATCCAGCCTCAGCATTAGCTGCACTTCCTCCGAGATGGCTTGTTAGAGTAGTTCAATGTTCAGGTACAAGGTAATCAAGCTACAAAGTTCACATTCCCAAGCTTTATGCCTATGTTGGACACGCAGACCGGACACCTGGGATGATTATCCTCAAAAAACATGTTGAGAACTTCTGGAGTAATTCATTTATATCTGCCTGAAACTGCAAATTTTAGTTGTTACTATTGTGTAACTAATCAGCAGATAATACTCCCTTTTCCTTTGCTTTATCCTAGGAAAGCACAATTGCAGATGGCCTTCAGGGTGCATCCTCAGGCTAACACGTAGAAAACAGAGGAATATGATAAAGTTCAATCTTGGTTCAAGTTAACACTGCACAACATAATATATATAAAGCAATATATATATTTTTTTTTTCTTTATACTGTATACCTATGTCAATAACATATATGGACCATAACTCTCACATTACTCCCCTCTTTTTATCATTATTCCACTGTTTCTGAAGATCTCCCTATCTCCCTACCAATGGGAATGACAGTTTGGAAGACCGTCCTTCCTACCCAAAGTGGAAGAATTCTAATTCTTGCAAATTGTGGGATGCCCGGCATCCATCCAGATGATCCCTTGCTGAAAACTATCTTCACTAACTTATTGCTGAATCTACACAACCAGCGGCATTCATGGCCGATGTATGCCGCAGTGGCGTATTCTAGGATGACTAGAATTTGTTGGTGCCCTCTAGCGGACTTTTGTATTGGTCCTATGAGATCCATAGTGATTCTTTCAAATGGGACCTCGATGATTGGGAGAGGTACTAAGGGACTACGGAAATGGGGCTGTGGGGTAGTTATCTGGCAGGTCGGGCAAGACTTACAAAACTCTTCCACCTCAAGTCGATATTTCCGCGTTTTGTGGTTCTCATTGATTTGCTATATCAGGTCAACCACCCGATACAGCAAATCATGGAGAACCACAAAACGCGGAAATATTGTCTCGGCCCCTGGTTGTTGTGGTTCTCCATCGATCATTAACACATTCTCCCAGGCTCTGGATAATGTCAGGTCCCTGTGTTCTACTGTACCGAAATTATCACCGGAGACATTCAAGTCTGCCAATTCAGGGCCCGGTGGCAAGTCCTCTACCTCCCCAACCATCACATTCAACAGGGTTGTTCTCCCCTCATCCACCGAAGTGGCAGTCACTACGGAGGGAGAATGCGATTGCACGCATCCTCCACCAACTGTGGGGATTCGCTCTGGTAGATAGGGTAAGCAGACGCGGTATGGAGGCACCAACCAGTTCTTAAATCAAACAGTTCAGTGTTCATTAACACTCTTGGCAAGTTCATAAACAAAAAGTCACATTCAACACAAAAAGTCACATTCAACACAAAAAGTCACCTCTTGGTTTTGGTGTTAGTTTACACCCAGCTGGCAGTTCTGCCTCAAAGAGTCCATGAACAGACTTTTGGTGGCCTGTTTCCCCTCACACTGGTCTCAGACCTCCAAGCCCAGCACAAGCCTCAGATCCCAATACAGAGATCCTTTCTGCTAAACCCAGCTTTCTTTTAAAGGCAGCTAGGTGTTGTCAAAACCCAGACCGGCACATGAGTCCAGTCCGGAGTTTGACCAGACCTGGCCGCTAATCAGTCCAGCAGCCCACACTGGGAGGAAAATACCTGCCTCCCCATACAACTCCCTTTACTGTGTCACACTATCTATCTTATCTATCTGTCATATTTCTTTCTTTCTTTCTTTCTTTCTTTCTTTCTTTCTTTCTTTCTTTCTTTCTTTCTTTCTTTCTTTCTTTCTTTCTTTCTTTCTTTCTTTCTTTCTTTCTTTCTTTCTTTCTTTCTCTCTTTCCTTCCTTTATATATCTTTCTCATATCTATCTATCTATCTATCTATCTATCTATCTATAATCTATCTATAATCTATCTACCTCATATCTATTCATCTACCTTCTAACCATGCTTGGTTTTAGAATTTTCTACACATTTTAGCTTTTTGCCTGTAATAAACCAACTTCCCATTGCCAATTGTCGTTTCTAGTCACGTATGGTAAATGGACACTAAATCTGGAATAAAAGACTGATTTCCCTGTCTAGGTAGAAAGCAAGAAAGGGGATGTGGGCACACACCCAGGATAGTGCACTCAGCAGAATGAAATTACACTAACAAACACTTCTCCCATCCAACATCTAGATGCGGCACTGTATGTTCACCAAGGCACAGAGCCAGCTCTGTATATACACTGCAGAATGAAATCACACTAACAACCGGTTTTATTGTGCCAAAGTCAGAGCAGTCATCTTCGCTCTTGTATGAATATACTTTGCGGAATCAAAACATCTAATTGTTTTGGCACCTTTTAGTGCGATTAGGGTTTCATCTTTCAGTGCATGTTGTGTTGTTGGCTACAGAAGGCAACCACACTGACAGTGCCACAGATGAAAAACAGGAATACTTCTAGAACACCACACGGATATGTACAATGTATGGGGGGTGTCCATCAGAGTAACCATCGCTAAAACTTTAGGTGTCCATATTTGACTTGAATCTGAAGGCCCTTTCAGGGTCAATGTCCTAATTTCCTATCTTGGATTGGTTAGATATAGAACAACTTTGCAAACGGGTGGCATTCTAATTTTGTCCTACTCTTGTAGCGGAAACTAGTGTTGGTGCACCCAGCGTTGAGACATTGATTAGTGCTTGACCCTCAATTGACTAACCCTACGAGTATAACAACCTATAACTGGGTTTTTATACAGTCCTGGAGTAGAAAGCAGCCCTCTCCAGGGATAGCTCCAGCCTGGACCAGTTGTCTGAAACTACTTCTCAGAAAATCCTAATGTATTTTTGACATCTGAATGTATATATTGGGTCTTATCTTAAAGGGTTATATCATGAATAATGTGAAAAATGAAAATCATACATCATATAGTACCTGACTACCTCTTTCTAGCAAAGCTAGGACCAGCTCTGTACCTCACATGGATCCAGAGATCTCCTAGTTCATTGCTTTCCTAGATTTATATCAAGCTGGCGGCTTAGGGACATATCTTTTCGGCAGCAGCTCTCTCCCTATAACATCTCATGGGGTTTTGTTTATTCTGTAGCAGCTCTCTCCCTATCACAGCACTGGATGGAACTGAGCATGTGCGTCCACCTCAGCGAGGTGGACAAAGAAATACGAAGATACAACAAACAGTAGGTGGTGCCATACAGATACATTTTATTGAATAGCTCAGTGTGTACATTAAATGTTTAATTGCATGCAATTACAAAAGTATTCAGATCAAGGTGCTGATTTGAAAACTGCAGAATTTTTTTAGTTTAATTTTGGTGACAAATAATGACTACTCCATTGGACACATAGAAATAATAATAATCTTCAATCAGCACCACTGCCATAAGTTCTTGGTTTTTCTCAGCTGTGACCATGCTCCAGGATTGTTGTTACATGGAGAATGCAAGTAGATACTAGAACAGACATTTCAGAAGAGGAGACAGGTCCTCAATAAAGGCATTGTCCAGTATTAGAAAAATAGCTGCTTTCTTCCAGAAACAGCGCCACACCTGTACATAGGTTGTATGTGGTACTGCAGCTCGTCCTCATTCACTTTATTTGATTTGATCCACTAGATCAGATACAACCTGGGGGCAGATGTGGTACTGGTTCTTGAAGAAAGCAGCCATGTTTTTTTTATTTTTTTATTTGGCCCCCTTTGGTTGGAGTCTGTGGCTTTAGGCCCCTTTCACACGGGCGAGAATTCCGCGCAGGTGCAAGCGTGAGGTGAACGCATTGCACCCGCACTGAATCCGGACCCATTCACTTCAATGGGGCTGTGCAGATGAGCAGTGATTTTCACGCATCACTTGTGCGTTGCGTGAAAACTGCAGCATGTTCTATATTCAGTGTTTTTCACGCAACGCAGGCACCATAGAAATTAATGGGGCTGCGTGAAAATCGCAAGCATCCACAAGCAAGTGCGGATGCGGTGCGATTTTCATGCATGGTTGCTAGGAGATGATAGGTATAAGCAACCCTGGACCCCATTAAAGTCTAATCACTGTATTATTTTCCCTTATATCATGATTATAAAGGAAAATAATAGAATTCTTAATACAGAATGATTACTAAAATGTGGCTTGAGGGGTTGAAAAATAAAATAAAAAACTAACTCACCTCATCCTCTTGTTCGTGAAGCCAGCATCGTCTTCTTCCTTCATCTTTCAGGACCTGCAAAAGGACCTTTGATGACATAATCGCGCTCACCTCGTGGTGAGTGCGGTGACGTCAGCGCAGGTCCTGCTGAATGAAGATAGAAGGACCACGTGGTGAGCGCGGTGACGTCAGCGCAGGATCTTCTATCTTCATTCAGCAGGACCTGAGCTGCCATCACCGCGTTCACCACGTGGTCCTTCTATCTTCATTCAGCAGGACCGGCGCTGACGTCACCGCACTCACCACGTGGTGAGCGCGATTATGTCATCAAAGGTCCTTTTGCAGGTCCTGAAATATGAAGAAAGAAGACGATGCCGGCTGCGCAAACAAGAGGATGAGGTGAGTTAATTTTTATTTTATTTTTTTAACCCCTTAAGCCACATTTTAGTAAGCATTCTGTATTAAGAATGCTATTATTTTCCTTTATACCCATGATATAAGGGAAAATAATAAAATGAATAGAACACCTAACACAAACCCGAACTTCAGTGAAGAAGTCCGGGTTCTGGTCTGGGTACCACATTCAGTTTTTTCTCACGCACGTGCAAAACGCATTGGACCCGCGCGGCAAAAACTGAACATCGGAACGCAATCGCAGTCAAAACTGACTGAAATTGTGTGCCTACTCTCGCGGGTTTCCCGCAATGCAAACGCGACGCATCCGTAGCAAATCCGGGACGCCCGTGTGAAAGAGGCATTAGAGATTCTGTGTCTACAAGCTCCAGATGTAAATCTAGTAGTGAATACAAGGGGTGCAGCACGGTCTCCATAGACTTCAATGCATGCCATAGGATGGCTCCCTACAACTTGGAACCTACATAAGACCTAAGCTACAACTCAGGGAATAGTTTGTGGCATTTTAGGTAAAAATTAACTTCGATCCGAATTTCAGGGAAAATTCGATACGCCACGAAGCCAAATTTCCTTGTGTTTTGTAGTAGAGAATTGATTTCCCCTGAAATGGTGTAAAAAACTTTTAAAAAAATCATGCTTACGTCATCCATTTGCTCGAGATGGCCCGGCCGCTGCCATCTTGATTGGCGATCTGGCACGAAATCCCATGCACAGTGACATAGATCATCACCACGGCAGCCGATGTGATGACATCATCACGGGATTTTGCGCCAGAACTTCAATCAAGATGGCGGCGGCCGGTCCGTGGCAAGCAAATGGATGAGGTAAGCATGATGTAATTTTTTATTTTTATTTTACTTTTACCGTATTATTACTTTCAGATGCTGTGAAAAGCTATGAACGCGGCATCTGAGGGGTACAATGACGGAGAGCGACGCAATCGCCGCTCCCTATCATTGCAACCACTACTTACAAAGAAATGCGCTTCGTGGCAAAGTAATTCATCACCAAGCAAAATTTCGGCAAAGCAGCTGAATCGAATTTTTGAATACTTCGCTCATCTGTAGTAAAAATAATCCAATCTATAGGCTAAAGCGAATCATACGTATAGCTATAGGCAAGGGATATAATTGCCATTACTAGAGGCATCCTATGTAAATCTCAGCTAAACTGATCTATGTCTCTGCGGTAAACTGTGCCTGATATTTATTAGTTTGTTGCCTTTTGTCTGCGGAGATTTATGACGTTGCGCGTTACTCATCTTCTGGTTGTCTTTTTGGGCAGTATAAACAGATCTATGTTTCACGTGAAATTACATTTATCACTAATAAGGAACATATTCCTCATGTTGCTTTGATGAAAGTAATAACTAACTGCAGACACAATAAACTCCACAGGAGTTCCCAATAAGACAGCTTGATGTATTATTGTAAATCCGCCTTATGATAATAAAACAAGGATTTCAATCATGTTGCAAAAAAATATATACATTTTTTTTGTAATAATAAGAAAATAAAAAATATATTAAAAAAAGATGAGCAAATGATTTAAATGTTAGTAGTTTTTTTTTTTTTTTTTCATGAAAAATATTTTCGTAGGCAAAATACAGATGTGTCCTTCCTTACATTTCTCCTTGGCTCCAGATCTGAACAAATACGTTTTTTTACCTTTATAACGCCCAACAGACTAGTGCAAAAGTCATCTTTTTTCAAAGCTTGCCCTCTCCTGCCACTAGTCTATGGAAAGGTAAAGGAGAAACATCCACCAGCTTTGAGATACTACAAAACCAGAGACCGGTATACAATATAGTAAAGGGACTGTGTCACCAAGCATATTCTACATTTTTCAAACCAGAACCTGGATCTAAATATTTTTGTAATTGCGTGTGATTAAAAATTTAGCACAGCCACTGAGTTATTCAATAAAATGTGTCTGTATAGCGCCACCTGCTGTTTGTTCTGTTCCTTATTTTTTGTCCGTCTCAATGAACTGGTCGCACACGCTCATTTTAAATCTTCAACTATCACCAGCCATATGTTCTGTTCGAAGCTGTAGCAGTTACAAGGAGAGAGCTGCAGCAGAAAGGACACACACCCCTGAGCTGCTAGGCGGAAGGTAATCTAGCAGAGTAATAGTTTTGAGCGCGAATATTCGAATTACGAATATTTATTGCAAATATCGCAACTTTGAGAATTCGCAAATATTTCGAATATAGTGCTATATATTAAATTTTTCGAATATTCGTCTTTTTTTTTTTTACTCGAAAAATCGGCAATGTAATGATCGCTTAATATGCGAATATTACGCGATCAATACAGGCGTGAGTCGATATAGTGCTATATATTCGTTTTTTAGAATATTTGTCATTTTTTTCCATCTGAAGTTTTGATTCCTCCCTGCTTAAGTTGCTTGCCAAGCAATTTAAGCAGGGAAGAATCATGACTTCAGATGGAAAAAAATTACGAATATTCTAAAAACCAAATATATAGCACTATATTCAATATAGTGATATATATTTGTTTTTTAGAATATTCGTAAATGACATTGCCGATTTTTTGAGTAAAAAAAAAAAGTTGAATATAACGAATATTCGAATTCGCAAATATTCACCGAATATTCTACAAATTTTTTGTGGATTATTGCGTATTCGAATATGACCCCTGCCGCTCATCACGACAGAGCAATTGGAAGTGGAAATATCTGGATCCATGTGAGGTGCAGGGCTGGTTCTAGCTTTGTTTCAAAGAGATTGTCATGTCCTATATGATCTCTGATTTTCATTTTTTACATCAATCATAGGATAACCCCTTTAAGTGGTCCTCTGCTTCTGAATTCTACAAACTTTGTTCAAACTTTTTTAACCAAACCTTTTCCAGAGTGTAGGGCATTGACATTTACTATTCCCACCCCATGTCAGAAATAGGGCACTTGGTCAATTTGTCATCAGATGCCCTATGTGGAGCCGGCAGTGGCACTCCAGTCACATTCAATAGCAATTTGCACGTCAAAATGAAGGGTACCACAATTCCCCCAGCCCCATTTTGAGCCTTAACCCGAATATTATTTTCTGCTGTATATTTACTTAAAAGGTTTGTCCAGCGAAAAATATTCTACAGTTTTCCAACCAGCACCTGGATCTCAATAATTTTTTAATTGCATGTAATTAAACATTTAGCATAGCTACTGAGTTATTCAATAAAATTTATTTGTATAGCGCCATCTGCTGTTTGTTCTTTTTTTTTATTTCTTTGACCTGCTCACTGAGGTGGCCGTACATGCTCCGTTTCATCCTTCAACTGTTTCGTGAGCTGTGATAGGCAGAGCATGGACACGCCCCTTGAGCTGTGATAGGCAGAGCTTCGACACGCCCCTTGAGCTGCAGCAGAAAAGACACTCCCCTTGAGCTGTCAGGTTGATATAAATCTATCAGAGCAATGAATGTGGAGATCTCTGGATACATGTGAGGTACAGGGCTGGTTCTAGATTTGTTACAAAAAGATTGTCATTTACTATATTATTTCTGATTTTCATTTTTTACATAGTCATAACCCCTTTCACTTGACCCCACTCCATTACGTGACATCACTCCAAGGGCATGATGATGTCACTAGTCTTAGCCTCGAATTGATGGTGTTCTTAGTCTTGCATGGATATTGCTTCTGCCATTATGAAAAATTATCCATCCAGTGCCATATTGACTAGCTCAAGAGAATGCCCCCCGCCTCATGGTTTCATAGCAGTTTCTTAGCAATCTCAGCATTGCAGTCTGGGGCATGTGGCTGGTGACAAGGATCTATCATCAGCAGGTCACTTGTTTCTTGATGGATCCATAACAGACATGACAGCAAACTCTGAGACTGAAGACAACCGTGGCAAACTCTCAGCTCTGATAACTGTCAACTCTCTATTAGCTTTCTGCCTTTGGATGGAAACAAGAATCATCCTATTCACTGACTGCAAGCAGAGATCTTAAAAATATGTTTAAAAAAAGTTGCAAAAACTCCCCATTATGCAATGATTAAGGCACATGGACGCCTAACATTAATACAGATTCTACATCAATTTTTTTAAGTAACTTTGTGAAGACTTTGAATTGTTCATATCAAACTCGGTAACAGCCGGTATCATTTTCTAGAGGTGCATTCACATTTCTGTAGACTTCAGAGCTGAAGTCTTCCAACAGTTCTTGCTGGCTCATTGTCTGCACAGAAATTGTTTTGATATTTTGTATTCAGAGACATGAGGCACTGTTAGGGTTTTCAAAGAGTTTTTTTTTTTACTGATGACCTATCCTCTGGATACATCAATAGCTGATCGGTGGCGGTCTGACACCTGGGACTCCACCAATTAGCTGTTTGAGAAGGACTGCAGCTATACAGTGTAGTGGTTAAAGTTCTGGACTATTATGCAGAAGCTGTGAGTTCAAATCCTGTCACAAACTTTTTCAGAAATTGTAAAAGATGCATGGCACAAAATAAATGTGTAAATACTGAAGAAAATAAATAAATAATATATATATATATATATATATGTATGTATATAAAATCATACTACTGATACATATAAATGCATCATTTGTGGAAACTACTACTGATGTTTTTAGCTATAATATATTTACATATATTCTAAATATATAATAATATGTGTAAATATATTATGGCTAAAAACTTATATATATATGTTTAAATTAAGTTTAGCCTCTATTTCTAAAAAAGTTTGTGACAGGATTTGAATTCACAGCTTCTGCATCACAACCCAGAACTTTAACCACTACACTATATAGCTGCATGGCAATCCACAAAAAAATAAAAAAATAAAAAAATAAATAAAAATATGAGACTTCTACGGTATAGGTCTCAGTAGAAGTACAGTACAGTAGAAGTCTCATATATACAGTACAGACCAAAAATTTGGACACACCTTCTCATTCAAAGAGTTTTCTTTATTTTCATTATTATGAAAATTGTAGATTCACACTGAAGGCATCAAAACTATGAATTAACACATGTGGAATTATATACATAACAAACAAGTGTGAAACAACTGAAAATATGTCATATTCTAGGTTCTTCAAAGTAGCCACCTTTTGCTTTGATTACTGCTTTGCACACTCTTGGCATTCTCTTGATGAGCTTCAAGAGGTAGTCCCCTGAAATGGTTTTCACTTCACAGGTGTGCCCTGTCAGGTTTAATAAGTGGGATTTCTTGCCTTATAAATGGGGTTGGGACCATCAGTTGCGTTGAGGAGAAGTCAGGTGGATACACAGCTGATAGTCCTACTGAATAGACTGTTAGAATTGGTATTATGGCAAGAAAAAAGCAGCTAAGTAAAGAAAAACGAGTGGCCATCATTACTTTAAGAAATGAAGGTCAGTCAGTCAGCCGAAAAATTGGGAAAACTTTGAAAGTAAGGGCTATTTGACCATGAAGGAGAGTGATGGGGTGCTGCGCCAGATGACCTGGCCTCCACAGTCACCGGACCTGAACCTAATCGAGATGGTTTGGGGTGAGCTGGACCGCAGAGTGAAGGCAAAAGGGCCAACAAGTGCTAAGCATCTCTGGGAACTCCTTTAAGACTGTTGAAAGACCATTTCAGGGGACTACCTCTTGAAGCTCATCAAGAGAATGCCAAGAGTGTGCAAAGCAGTAATCAAAGAAAAAGGTGGCTACTTTGAAGAACCTAGAATATGACATATTTTCAGTTGTTTCACACTTGTTTGTTATGTATATAATTCCACATGTGTTAATTCATAGTTTTGATGCCTTCATAGTCATGAAAATAAAGAAAACTCTTTGAATGAGAAGGTGTGTCCAAACTTTTGGTCTGTACTGTATATATATATATATATATATTTATTATTATTATTTTATTTATTTATTTGTATATATTTTTATTTATTTATTTAATTTTATTTATTTATTTTTATTTAAATTTTTTAAAGTAATTGGCTATGCAGCTATTATAGCTGAGTGGTTAAATGCCTTGCCTCCAATACAGAAGGTTGTGAGTTTGATTCCTGGCAAAAACTTTTCTGAAATACAGGCTAAATTAGATTTAAATACACTGGGGTGTCCCCAAGCACTGACTCCATATATGGACATAGCTATATATGGAGTCAGAGCAGGGACTCCTAAGCCAAACTAGAGTGTGACACACCCTCCCCTCTTCAGAGCAGGGGGTGCCTGGGGTTCTCCCATTGAGTCCATTGTGCTCGGTAGAACACAGGAGCACTTTGGTGCTCGCTCAACACTAATACTGATGGCTTATGCAGAGGATGTGGGATAAAATTTGTTGACTGGTTCCCAGCAGAATTGTGAATGCAGCTCTGAAGTATAGTGTTGTAAGGATCAGTTACATGGCACTCCTTTTTTTTATTTTTTACTTTTGAGCCATTTCTATTTGTAGCATAGTCTGTAAAACTCTTGACATCACTTGAGTGTTTCAATCTAACTATTAATTATATATTTATAATGAACAGATTAAAAGTGATATTTAGTCTAATTTAGAGCATGCCCCTCGCTACTAGTGTTTCTTTTTTATATTAACCTGTAATCCTGTGATGTCTCTTTTGATTTGTACATGAACCCTCTAAATTGTAAAGCGCTGTCGAATATGGTGACGCTATATAACTAAAGATTATTGCTATTATCATTATTATTATTATTATTACTGTGCTGCTACCTGAAATCTGTCAGGAAACACATGAAATGCTCCATCTTCGCTCATTAGATGATGTCTTTGTTATTACCTATTGCATTTTCACACTTCACATTCTCGCAAAGTATAATTGTTAAACTACAAAGTGGAAGAGACAGGTGGTAAAATGCTAAATTAAGTGCGCTTCCGATTAAATCACACTTCGAGAGAAAATAAAATATCAGCACAAGCTTGAGTTATGGTGATTGGGCACTAGGAAGGCGCTTTCCAACTACTGTATCTTGATGCCTGTCCATTATGGGGGTCATTTGTTAAGACCGCCGTTTTAGACGCCGGTCTTAATAACCCCATTGCTTTTTTTTGAACGCTCTTTTCCAATTATTGCCCCATGTAAGATCCTCCAAAGTTATGAAGATGCTCCGGCCTCTACATACTTCAGCGCATCCACCGCCGGTCTAAATGTAAGACAGCTTCCTTGGTGGCTTAAATTTAGACACTTTTCTACGCCTAAGGGCTCATGCACACGATCGTTGTTGTTTTGCGGTCCCTTTTTCACGGATCCGTTGTTACGCATATGAGTTTTTTTTTTTTCTCTGATTTAAGTCCTCTTCTGTACCGTTATTCCACAAAACATATCCGTATGGTTTCCGTATGCGATCCGTTTTTTGCGGATCGGAAACGGAAACAGTAACTTATTAATCACCATACACATGAGCAATATGGGCTGGGCATAGCATTTCTACAGTATGGAACTGCAAAATACGGTTGAAATACGGGTGACATACGGATGTGCTCCGTGTGCGTTCCGTATTTTTTGCAGACCCATTGACTTGAATGGGGCCTCGGACCGTGATTTGCGGACAATAATAGGACATGCACTACTTTTTTGCGTAATGGAAATACTGAAACGGAATGCACACGGAGTACTTTCCGTTGTTTTTGCGGACCCATTGAATTGAATGGTTCCGCATTCGGTCCGCTAAAAAAACGAAACGGAAGCGGAAAGAAAATATGTTAGTGTGCATGAGCCCTAAAACAGATGTAGAAAATAATAAATGAGACGCCTTCCCCGCCCACGCCATGCCTCCTTTTTTAGACCTGGCGCAAGGGAAAAATCCCAGATTGCGCCACAGATAACTTTATACCTTATGCCAGGCATGCTCAACCTGCGGCCCTCCAGCTGTTGTAAAACTACAACTCCCAGAATGCCCTGCTGTAGGCTGTTCGGGCATGCTGTGAGTTGTAGTTTTGCAACAGCTGGAGAGCCGCAGGTTGAGCATGCCTGCCTTATACCAAATAACATAATATAATAAATGACTTCCTATTTGTTTAGCATGCTTTTGTTACAGTGTTTCTATATTTATTATACAGTATATATATATTTTTATCATGCATTTGTTATAGTGGACATTGCACCTGCTGTGAGGTTGGATTCAGTCTATTGTTTCCCTGCTATCAGCCATGTCTGCGTCTTGATTGGTAGGTCTTCAAAATGTCAGTTCCCCCTTATGATCACTATGTTCAGCAGCACATTTAGATTTTAGGTGTATGGTACCAGGGGTGCACTGGGAACTTAACGTGACCCTGGAAAAAAAAAACTAAAAGTGACCGTAATGTTGTAAGCGAGTCCAAGTTGACAGAAGGCGGCGCAACACAAGTAGGCGGGGCCAACACAAGCCGCCAGTAGGCAGGTACAAAAAAGTAGGCGGGGCCAGCAATACTGTAGTGCAGCACACCACGCCCCCACCTCTGTGACGTACCAGCCAGGCAGTCCCTGAAGACTCGTGGGATCACATTCTTTACATGCGCCGTAATGGGATGGAGACTGCCGGGCAGATGGGCAATCTACCTCCTCTTTACCGTACATGAACGCAATCCCGCGAGACTTCAAGGACTGCCTGGCTGGTACGTCACAGAGGTGGGGGCATGGCACAGAAGACAGGGGTGAGCCTCTGGGTGAAACGAGGTGCAGTGGCACCACCCTTGTTGCACCTAGGGGGTAATCTGCATATTTTAAAAAATTTCAAAAGTTTTTACGATTGAAGGAACCCATGAAGATGCCAGAGAGGATATGGGACACAAGCGTGGACGGGACAGCTGCCGATCGTTTCACACAGTGAAATGTGGCAGTCGCCCTTTAATTTCCACGTGGAATTAACCTTTGTTTTCTCTGGAACGGTGAAACAGGAAGCATGTGTCTGCTTTTATAGGGTTGATCCTTCTGACAGATGCTCTTTAAATTTCTCTGCAGTTTCCCTGCAGGAAAATGTAGCATTGCATCATTTGCCATCCACCCTGTGCTTGAGATCCAAACTAGGAACCCACCTCTGACTCATTTGAAATGGGTTTTCCAAACCAGGCAACCTGTTTAACCTGTAATAAATTATTGTGATGTGTCTTTTTACATGCTGATCCATATAGATCAATGGAGTTTACTTGCATATTAGAGTGTAAGCTCTTTTTCACTTCATCAATCAGCAGATCTGTAGGCCAGCGGCAGTCGTCTGAAAAGAGACGGTCATCATGAATACGACGCCCTTTAAACTTCAGCATGCACAAGTGTTTATTTATTTTGTTGTAGCTACTTGTATCATAGATAAATATTTTACAATATTGTAAAAAAAAACAATATTGCATTCCATTTTAATAAAGTCGACTGCAAATAAAGTGAATAACATGGTTAAGAAATGATAACCTCAGATTCCAGATGCCATTTTCCATCTCACTTTTCTACCAAAAAGATTTGTCATACCGGGCTCTATTTCAGGCAATATAAAGTTTCAAAAAGATTTCACATTCTGGAGCTCCCAGGCATGTCGCCAGAAGAGGAGCAGAATTAGCATACATTAGATTTAATGCAGCTGCTCGCCCAAATAACTTGAGTCTTTCGCATTAACACAAGTTACAAAGCTGCATACTCAAGACATGATGAGCAGCTTAGGGAGGTATCTGCAGTTCCAGCCATGTAATTCTACGATACGCCAGGTTGCTTGGCTGAAAATTCAGGTTTGAGAGGAAAAAAATAGTAGGTTGCACTAAACGACTCATAGAGAATGGTTCATAGTATAGCCAAAATCATGAGATACTGTTGCTAGGCTCATACCAGAGGTTCACATATTTCAGTGTCATTGAACTGTAGGTAAAATGCTATAGATGATGCATGCATTTCAAGCACAAAAGATGTAATTAACATTCCTGGTGATAGAAGGACCACTAAGTAGAGCAGACAGAGAGGACATGCTCAATGCATAAAGCAGAATGACTCTAAAGCACTCTTTGGAGATGTAGCTGCAGAGAGGTATGGTTTGGGGTAGTGTAAGCAAAAATCATAAGAAATAGTGGAGCCATTTTTTAGGTAATTTTATTTTGCCTTTGCCTATTTTTGAAAAATATTTTTCAGTTTCTACTTAGATAAACTTTACAATATTTTGAGAGATATTTTTTTTGCTGCAGCTTCAGAGTCGTATCCCTTAGCAGGACTCACGCCTGTTAAGATATTGGATGCATGCTTCTAAAACTAGTTTTATCTTAAAGTTTAAAGAGATCTCAGACTTTAAAGCCACTTTATCACTTTTACCAAACTTAAAGGCCCACATCAGTGGTGTAACTTGAACTGACTGGGCCCCAGAGCAAATTTTAGAAAGGGGCCTCCCCGTCCCCAGCAACCCCTCCTCCCGTCCAACCCCCACTACTGTGGCTAGTCAAAACTGCTCTCCCAGACCAGGCCTGACAGCCGCTCCATTCATTTCCTACATGTATATACTGTATGTCATGTCACTATAATGTTATTATATATTTATTCATTTTATGCACTTTACAGACCTTAGCATCACGCTGTCCCCAATGGGGCTCAAAAGTTCCCTATTAGTATGTCTTTAGAGTGTGAGAGGAAACTGGAGTACCCAGGGGAAACCCATACAAACACAGGGAGAACGTACAAAGTATGTGCAGATGCTGTCCTTGGTCGGATTGTTGTTCAATACTGTTGAGTGGACCCTGATATAAAATCTTTCAGTCTCCCTCTCGGACGGGCCCCTTCTAAGTTGGGGCCTCATAGCAATCGCTTCCTTGACTTCAACTATAGCTCCACCTTTATGAACCTGTTGCACCAGTAAAATGGCGTAGGAAAGTCTCAAAGGGTGGTGCATGCCATGTTTGCACTACAATTTGCCACTATTCTCGATAGCCACCAGTTTTGAAACATGCAAAGAACGGTGGATGGGGTTTACCAGAGGGACGGGGCCGACAGCTTTCCAATAGATTTCTTCATTGTGGAGCCAGATAATAGAGAGAAGTTTATCTCACAGAAGGCATGACTCTCATTTTCTGTCTTTAGAATAGATCAAATTTATTAAGATAAATGAGATACGGCCGGCCCTGTAGTGGCCTCAGATTGTGTCCCCGATGTACCCTAACAGTAGTGCTAGTCTTGTCAGCACCCATATAATTGTACACACAGGATATTAGTCAGTGGCAATGCAAATGTGCCATGCCATCAGGGTCCATACAATAATGCAAGTCAAAACCAAACCTAATACCCGTAAGATAGTGCCAGAGTGAGTTGAAAAGCTGTTTGGAAATATGTCACCAGACTTGTAGAGTCCCAGCTCCCCAAAGGGGAAATATTGTGAAATACTCCACAAGCCGTTCCTTTGTGTTTCAGTAGGTTGACCAAAATGTGGGTGCCGGAGGGGAGGAGCTGCTGTTACTTTTACCTTCCATTAGTATGTATTAAGAAAGATTTCCACTTACTGGAGAATTTATAAACTTAAAAGTCTAATTATAACATATGCATCTCTTCAATACTAGGAGAAAAATGTATCTCTCGTGGCAGACATTTACCCACAAAAGATTACAATTTAAGGCTCCATTCACAAATCCGCAATTCTGTCCCGCATTTTGCGGAACTGAATTGCGGACCCATTCATTTCTATGGGGCCACACTATGTGCTGTCCGGATGCGGAAATGCGGATCTGCACTTCCGGGTCCGTAATTCCGTTCCTGAAAAAAATAGAACATGTCTTATTCTTGTCCGCAAGAATGCACACTGCCAGTGTCCGTGTTTTGTGGATCTGCAAAACACATACGGATGTGTGAATGGACCCTTAAGGGAACCTGTCACATTGAACATGGTGTCTGAGCTAAAGGCAGCATCTTATAGAGCAGGAGGAGCGGAGCAGATTGATACAGTATATAGTTTTATGGGAAAAGATTCAGTAAATCTTGTATTTCATTCATTTAAATTCCTGCTCATTCTGGGCTTTCAAGTCCAGGAGGCGGTCCTATCAGTGATTGACAGCTCTCTCTGAAGTCCAGGAGGCGGTCCTATCAGTGGTTGACAGCTTTCCCTTTATGACTGTGCATACAGAGAGAGCTGTCAATCACTGATAGGACCGCCCTCTGGACTTCAGAGAGAGCTGTCAATCACTGATAGGAGTCCTATCAGTGATTGACAGCTCTCTCTGAAGTCCAGAGGGCGGTCCTATAAGTGATTGACAGCTCTCTCTGAAGTCCAGGGGGCGTTCCTATCATAGGACCGCCCCTGGAGTTCAGAGAGAGCTGTCAATCACTGATAGGACCGCCTCCTGGACTTAAAAGCCCAGAATGAGCAGGAATATAAATGAATGAAATACAAGTTTAACACAATTTTTTCCCCATAAAACTATATATCAATCTGCTCAGCTCCTTAAAGAGTGCCCTTCCAAACATGCCGAAGTAATGCTCAAGACGACAAAACATACTCTTGTACATCGGTCTGATAAAAAATGAAATGTAGCTTTATCCAAAATATGAAAGTGACATTGTGACTAGTGTTGAGTGAAGCGAAGCATTCGAAGTCGAAATCGGTTCGTAGTGTAGGAAAACCTTGATTCGCTGCAAAGCCAAATTTCCTTGCGCTTCATGGTAACGAAACAGGTATTCCTAAAATGGCGGCTGCTGGAGGGATCCACATGGGATTATGTTCATCACTGTGGTGAATCCCTCAGTTTTATTGCTTTGAGGAGGACAGAGGCTGCTGCATACAAACTTCTGCACCCCCGATTCCCGACTGGGGGGAGCCGGTGCCTACCCGGATGACCACGGCATGTGAAGGGGTAAAAGTCTGCGACCGGCATTGCCACCATTAGTGCCGGGTGTCTGTTCTTTAAAACAGAAGGCACCCGCCGGCCATGGCGCCCAACTGCATGTGCCAGAGGGGCTCCATTTTTAAATGCCCGGCCACCTATGTAAATTTACTGTCGGTGGTCGGGAAAGGGTTAACTTCCAAGCCTTCTGACTGAGATTGGGCCACCATGTGGGAAGAATATGATATAAGCAGTTGCCTGGGTATGCCTGATTTACAGCGATTCGTGACAATTTAATTATGAATTATTCTTCTAATTATTCTTTAGAATCAGAATATTTGGTGGTTCAAATTCAGGAGAATTTATTAGTGTTTTTTTCAGTGAGTTAGAGCAGGAGACCTTTTAAGGTTTTCCATTGGGGTAGAATCCAGACCGGAAACAAATCACACCACTGATTTGAATGAATCAGACCCAAATTGAATTTTAATAAATATGCTATTCTCTAAAAAGGATGTTCCCCCATTTTGAAACCAGACAGACAGTGACTACAAAGAACTTCTGTCTTGAGGACTCGGCGCCTCCATGCAGGATTTACTGTGTATATTAAATCCCACTGATTTAAAAGGGAACTGTGTAATGCTTCATTTCCCCTGTGGTGGCGCTGCTGTGGAACTCTTTTACTGGCTTCCCCCACAGATCAAAGATCACATGTTTCCGTAGGGAGATGTGTCTAACAGAAAGAGAATATCCAAACTCCTATCATTTTTTATTTTTTTGGGGCTAGCCAATAAGTATCATAATGTATTATAATGCATTTCCCCCCCTTTCTACAGTAAGGTGTATAATGGCTATCTAATAATATAAAATATATTATTATTACTAATAACAATAATAAAATAGTATTATTTTCACTAGAAGTACTGATGTTATTGTTTTAGTTTCGCTTATTGTTTCATATTTATTGGTAACATAAGTATTTACTGTCAAATATTTTATAACTAATATTTTATAAGTATTACATTCTACATTCACCATTTTTTTGTTATTTATCTATGTACATGACACCTTTATTTATTGAATGTTATCATGCTGTTTTTACTCATATTGATTACTGCATTGACATTTTAAAATAATATATATTAGATTTTTTTTTTTTCTAATCAATATGATGGCAGCCTCTAATGGTGACATTTTAGGCTGTACTTTGCATTCTATGAAATTATCTAATTTTATAAAACTGCAACAAAAATCTGTATTAAAGGAACTGTTCAGAATTTAAAAAGAAATCTGATATTAACCAGTTCAAGACCCAGCCATTTACCCCTTTTCTGACCAGGCACGATAACACGTGCATCTTTAAAAGCTATAACTTTTTTTATGTAAATAATTTTTTTCGCCTTTTTTCGGTGATTCATGGAGCTTTATTTTTTTGTGAAAAAAAAGGGAAAAATAGTTTGTTATTCACATTTTAATTGCATAAAGTGTAACTAAAATGCTTTTTTTTAAATGCAGATTTAAAGGCTATGTACCCCTTTGAGGGCAATTTATTTGCATTTAACTCATTTTGGGCTAAAAGTCTTTATTTTTTTTAAAATTTAGTCTTTATTAAAATTATTCAGCCGTTCTGTCACAGAGGGTTAACTGGTCTAACTGTGTGAATCCTACTTTCACTTTTCACTTTGTGTGGGTCGTCCAATAACCCTTATCTGTAAATTGCTAAAAGGTCATAAACACTTATTTAAACCACATTCTCATCAGTAAGATAACAATCGAGCTAAAATGAGTGTTTAGGAGGTCAGAGATCAGAGCTAAGGAGCCATCAGCTGGGCTGCCTGACGGGACAGAGTGAAAAAAGGCAGCATGCTAATGTCAAATTTGTACAGACTGGAAATGGCTCAAAATCTTTTTAATATGAAACCCAATTTAAAAATGTTTTATCTCAAAATGAGTACAACACAATATTTTTTAAAACATTGTCCCCACAGGTGTACATAGCCTTTAAGTGAGGACCGCCTGGACAATCAAAGTCAATGGGCAGTCTGCAAGTGGTTAATAAAATAAAAACAGCACCACTCTTATCCACAGGCTGTGTCCATTCACATTAAATGGCTGAGCTACATTACCAGATATAGCTTATTGACAAAAGTGGTGCTGTTTTAGTCAAAAAATGAAATCCTTTTTTTCCCCCTAATCCTGTGCAACCCTTTTAAGACCTGATGGATTTGGTGACACTTAAAAATGTCACTCGGATGTATAATTATAAGATAATACCTTTCTTGATTGTTTACTACAATCCCATTTCTCTTCCACATATCAAGTACAGCCTTATCTGGATCCATACTCAAAAATATCTACTTAGGGCTGATGCACACAAACGTATTTTCTTTCCGTGTCCGTTGCGTTGTTTTTTTTGCGGACCGTATACGGAACCATTTATTTCAATGGGCCCGCAAAAAAACCAGAAGGTACTCTATGTGCATTCCATTTCCGTATGTCCGTATTTCCGTTCCACAAAAAAAAATAGAACATGTCCGCAATACGGACAAGGATAGGACTGTTGCATTAGGGGCCAGCTGTTCCGTTCCGCAAAATACGGAATGCACATGGACGTCATCTGCATTTTTTGCGGATCCGTTTTTTGCAGACCGCAAATCACATACGGTCGTGTGCATGAGGCCTTTGCCTTATTGTCCTTTTCCCCTTCACCCCTCTCTACACTGTGTTTTTCACTGGTTTTGATTTACCAACTGCGTGTAGTAAATAAGAAAATAGGAACTACAGGTTAAGGCCTCCTGCACACGACCATATGGCTTTTTCAGTGTTTTGCGGTCCGTTTTTCACGGATCCGTTGTTCCTTTTTTTTGTTTCCGTTGTGTTTCCGTTTCTGTTCCATTTTTCCGTTCTGTTTTTCCGTATGGCACATACAGTATACAGTAATTACATAGATAAAATTGGGCTGGGCATAACATTTTCAATAGATGGTTCCGCAAAAAAACGGAACGGAAACGGAAGACATACGGATGCATTTCCGTATGTGTTCCGTTTTTTTGCGGACCCATTGACTTGAATAGAGCCACGGAACGTGATTTGCGGGCAATAATAGGACATCTTCTATCTTTAAACGGAACGGAAAAAACGGAAATACGGAAACGGAATGCATACGGAGTACATTCCGTTTTTCTTGCGGAACCATTGAAATGAATGGTTCCGTATACGGACCGTATACGGAACGCAAAAAACGGGGGGGGAAACGGGGGGGAAAAAAAGGTCGTGTGCAGGGGGCCTAATGCCTCATGCACACGACTGTGCCGTTTTTTGAGGTCCGCAAACCGCGGAAGCCGCCGTGTTGCCTTCTGCTATTTGCGGAACCGAACGGGCGCCGGCAATATAAATGCCTATTCTTGTCTGCAAAGCGCGGACAAGAATAGGACATGTTATATTTTTTTAGCGGGGCCACGGATGCGGACAGCACACAGAGTTCTGTCCGCATCTTATTGAAGTGAATGGGTCCGCATCCAAGCCGCCAAAACGGCGGCTCAGATACGGACCCAAACAACGGTCGTGTGCATTAGGCCTATACCAAACTTTTCCCTTTTCTTGATCATTCTGCCTTTTGTTTATTGTATACATTTTGACTAAAAGAAGAAATAATTGTAACCATTTTGTTTGACTTTATGCACGTACTTTGTGTCCTCATTCCAAAGGACTAAATTATTGGCACACATGGTGGAAACATCTCTGACATCACTTCTAATCATCTACTATATGTTTTATCTATTGATTATTTTTTATTACATTAGTGAAAAATGGTTAAAGTCTCTATTTGTGTATGCCTGATCAAAGGTTTCCAAGTTTCATATGCACTGAACTGAACATTTTTCTCCTCCGTCTTCGAGCAGCTGTACGGAACAGAAGGTCTCTTGTGATCCTGGGTCAATATGAAGTGTGCATTACATGCATGTAACAAGTTTCTGTGACTATACAGAATATCTTGAAATGGCAACTGGTGTGCAAAGGTCTCTGGGCATCATTGTACGTGTAAGCTTTGCTGCCTGGACTATGGAAGATGACCTGTGGTTGTAAGCTCTTAAGAGCTGGTACAAAAAAATAATTAGATTTGTGCCTGGCAGCAAAGAAATTTCACATGGAACTCTCTATATAAACAGTTGTCAGGGATATGAGACCACAATTCAATTTCCCAGAAAACATAAATGCCAGCAGGACTTTATTTTGTCCAAATAGTTTTTGGATGTACTTGTATAAATATGTAAATGTCAGAATGGAGACAAAGATTCTCCAGGCTCCAAATATTGATATTTTCAGGTTTGGTCATCAATATCAGGCCTGTGGGGTCTGGCACGCGGAACCCTCACCGATCAGTAGTGTTGAGCGCGAATATTCGAATCGCTAATTTTAATCGCGAATATCGCTAATATTTAGAATATGGTGCTATATATTCGTATTCACGAATATGCCAATTGCAAATTTATCGCAAATTTGTCGCGAATCTATTACGAATATCGCCACTTAGCAACACCCCTAGCAACCAATAGGAAAGTTGCCTAGCCCTTAGTGTTTGATCGCGAATATTCTAATCGCTAATTTTTATCTCGAATATATTACATTGCCAATTTTCGCAATCAAGTAAAAAATAAATGGAGATCACAAATTCTGGAATTAGCGAATTTATGGCGAATATTCGGCCAAAAATTCGCAAAATATCGCAAATTCGAATATTGCCTATGCCGCTCATCACTACCGATCAGATGTTTTGGGCAGCCATGTTCCTGGAAACTCTACAGTGTACAGGATAGAAGCAGAAGTGGCGTAGTTTCTGGTGCCGACATACTGCAGCTCAGCTCCTATTAAGGTGAATGGGAGCTGAACTGCAGTACCCCAGCACGGCCACTACACAGTGTATGGAGCTGTCTGCACCGGCACCATGGCTGACCGAAACAGATGATTGGTGGGGGTGCCAGGTGTCATAGCCCTGCTGTTCTGATATTGATGACCTTTCCTGAGGATAGTTCTTCAATATCTGGAGCCCAGACAACACCTTTAAGTCAAGTCAAGGAAGCTAAATATTAAAGAAAAACTCAAGCAAGGTTTTATAGATATGATAATGTATCCCTTGCACATGTACCAATGTCCCATAGTGTTTTATTGCATTATAATTTAAGAATGTGTACTTAAAAGGACTGAGGGCTATCATGTAATAGATGCCATGTGACAGCATAGTTACCATTACCTCATTTCAAAGTGCCAATATACACAGATTGTACTGCCTTCCCAGTGAATTATGTAAAAATAAGTACTGCAATACCTACCTGTCTCTTCCTATAAGTAATGTAACACATGGTATTCCAGAGTGCCAATATGTACAGTACACACAGTATTGGCTTCCTGTCTCGTCCTGTAAAAGGCATAGGCACAGATAATAATCCTGCCCTGTCTCTCCCTGTAAATGATGTAGGTACAGATAGTACTGCCTCCTTGTCTCTTCCTGTAAAGGATGGAGGTACAGATCGCACTGCCTCCTTGTCTCTCCCTGTAAATGATGTAGGTACAGATAGTACTGCCTCCTTGTCTCACCCTATAAATGATGGAGGTACAGATAGTACTGCCTCCCTGTCTCTGCCTATAAATGAGGTAGGTACAGATAGTACTGCCTCCCTGTCTCTCTCTGTAAATGATCTAGGTACAGTTAGTACTGCCTCCCTGTCTCTGCCTATAAATGATGTAGGTACAGATAGTGCTGCCTCCCTGTCTCTCTCTGTAAATGATATAGGTACAGATAGTACTGCCTCCCTGTCTCTGCCTGTAAATGATGTAGGTACAGATAGTGCTGCCTCCTTGTCTCTCTCTGTAAATGATATAGGTACAGATAGTACTGCCTCCCTGTCTCTCCCTGTAAATGATATAGGCACCAATAGGACTGCCTCCCAATATCTTCCTGTAAATGATATGGGCACAGATAGTACTGTCTCCCCATCTCTCCCTGTAAATGATATAGGTGTAGATAGTACTGCCTTCCTATTTCTCCCTGTAAATGATATAGGCAAAGATAGCTGTTTTGGCACCGTTTTTTTTTTTTGTTATTTACTGTTATTGTGGTGTTTTTATAGAGCAGGTTGTTATGGACGCAACAATACCAAATATGACTACTTTTTTAGGTTGTTTGTTTCAGTTTTACATAATAAAGCATTTTTTTAGTGTCTCCATATTTTGAAAGTCATATATATTTTTTATTTTTTGGGCGACTATCTTATTTAGGGGCTCGTTTTTTTCAATATAAGATGACGGTTTGATTGGTACTATTTTAGGGTGCATATGACTTTGTATACTTTTTTTTTAAAGTTTTACACAATAACAGCATTTTTTAAACAAAAAAAAAATCATGTTTTAGTGTCTCCATATTCTGAGAGCCATATTTTTTTTATTTTTTGGGCGATTTTCTTAGGAAGGGTCTCATTTTTTGCAGTATGAGATGACAGTTTGATTGGTATGATTTTGGGGTGCATATGACTTTATTATCGCTTGGTATTAAACTTTTTGTGAAGTAAGGAAACAAAAAATGGCTTTTTTGACACTGTTTTTATTTTTTATTTTTTACGGTGTTCACCTGAGGGGTTAGTTCATGTGGTATTTTTATATAGAAGGTAGTTATGGACACGGTTATACCTAATATGTATACTTTTTTTGTTTATTTAAGTTTTACACAATAACAGCATTTTTTAAACCAAAAAAAATCATGTTTTAGTGTCTCAATATTCTGAGAGCCATAGTTTTTTTTTATTTTTGGGCGATTGTCTTAGGTAGGATCTCATTTTTTGTGGGATGAGATGACGGTTTGATTGGTATGATTTTTGCGTGCGTATGACTTTTTGAACGCTTAGTATTACACTTTTTGTGATGTAAGGTGACAAAAAATAGCTTTTTTTAGCACAGTTTTTATTAATGTTTATTTACGGTGTTGACCAGATGGGTGGATCATGTGATATTTTTATAGAGCAGGTTGTTACTCACACGGTGATACCTAATATGTCCGTTTTTTTATTTATTTTTTCAATTTTTTTTTTTTACAATTTTATGTCTCTTTTTATGGGAAAGGGGCTTTTTTTTAATTGAAACTTGAAACATCTGTATTGTACTGCATTGACTATCAGTGTATTACACAGTGTAAGACTACATGCACACGACCGTATGTGTTTTGACATTCCGCATGGCATCCTTTTATTTTGCGGATCCATTTTTTTTGCGGATCCATTGTAATAATGCCTATCCTTGTCCGCAAATTAGAAAAATATAGGACATGCACTATTTTTTTGCGGGGCAACGGAACGGACATACTGATGCGGATAGCACACGGTGTGCTGTCCGCGTTTTTTGCGGACCCATTGAAATGAATGGGTCCGCATTCTATCTGCAAAAAAAACGGAACGGACACGGAAAAAAACAACGTTTGTGTGCATGTAGCCTAATACACTGATAGTTTGCCTGTGAGACCTAGTATGGGGGCTGGGCCTCATAGGCCTCCGTACATGCCGAGCCCCAAGGCCTTGGAATGGCTTGGGGTTGCAATGGCAGCCATCGGGTCCCCGCCACCGCAGTGCAGGGACCCAATGGCTAAGGACATGGAGCACAAACCTCCTATATGCCACGGTCAGCGCTGACCGCGGCATGTGAGGAGTTAATCCACCAGCATCGGCGTTATCACCGATGTGGGTGGATGCAGCAGGGATCTGGCTGTCAGTACCCCCACCTATCGGGCCACAGCACTCGGATAGATACTGCGTCATCCTCACAGCTTATCAAGCACAGCGCCATACATTGTATAGTGGCTATGCTTGGTACTGCAGCCCATCCTGTTCACTTAAATGTAATTGTAATAGGCCATGTGACCAATGAAAGTGACATCATTGACCTAGAAAGAGGCCACAGCGCTCAATGAAGCACCGCGGCCTCATCAAAGAGCTGATTGGCGGGGGGTGCCTGGAGTCAGACCCCCACTGATATGATATTGATGACCTACCCTGAAAATTGGTCATCAATATTTTACTGCCCGAAAACCCTTTTGAATCTGATTGGTTTCTGTGGTCTACTTTTCCCCATGTGATTTGCACTAATATTCATACATAAATCCCTTTATGTCAGACCAGTGGCGTACATAGAGAAGTAAGGGCCCCATAGCAAGGATGAAACCAGGCCCCCCACACAGGACAGAAGGGTTTCCACCTAAACCCCTTTCAATGACCCTTGGGCCATAATTTGCTAAAAGTTGTACCTTTAGAGGGTAGAGTCCTGACCAAGTTTTCACCCCCAGTAGAAGAGGAGATGATCCCAACTAAGACTTTGCCCCCTCTTGCCCTGGGCCCCATAGCAGTCGCCTGGTTTGCCGCTATGGTAGTTACGCCCCTGTGTACACGTCAATCAACCCTACTCCATCTGTGCATTTTTTTTTTTTTTTTGGTGGGCATTAAATTTAGCCGATGATTTGTTTTCTCGTGTTACTCCGTTCATCTTTTGCATGACTGGAGTTAAAAGACTGGAAATAATTTCTAGCTTAGGAAAAGATGGCTTAGTCAAGACACAAGTGCAGCGTATTATGTGACGGGAGCCTCATGCATTATACGTGGTGTTTTCTATTATTTAATACTGTAACCAATTCTATGTAGAAGTCACAGAGTTTTGGGAGAAAAGCCCCCGGGGCCACCCCAAATTCAATGGCTCATCCTTGGCTGCTGAGACTAATAGGGCCTTGAAAGACCCTGTGGTTAGAGCTATTTACTAAACATGTAGGGCTAATTCTTCCAATCTGTGGTGGATCACGTGAAGGGGAGCCTTTCATGAGATGCTGTTGTTTATCTCCGCCTATAAATAAAGTCTAAATAACGAGCAGACATTGTGCCTTGCTCCATTATAACGGGGGGATGACAAGGTCTGTTAACACAGGTATGCGCCATTATTATTCACGTCACATATAGAACTCTATAGAACATACATCGGAAATGCAAAAATAGGAACTTTGAAAAAAAAAAAAAAAAAAAAAAACATTATTTTTCTCAACCATCACCATGGTGAACGAAACCATAAACGCCTCATTAAATGTGAAATAAACATCTTCATGTTATAAGTTCTAGGCGTGACAGCTGAGAGGTGTCATGATATTATAAGGGCGCACAGGGTTAATGAAATATGCTGCTCATGACATGTTATAAATTCAACTTTTTTTTTTTTGCCGTTTCTTTTTTTTTTTTTTTGCTGTTTTATTGCCTTTTCCAATAAATATAGAAAGCTTTCTTCAAATTTGCTTTAAAATTAGAGGCAGTGGTCACTTGCTAAAAAAAAATCTTCCTCTTTGACTCTACGATAGATCATTTTCTCTTTAAAATAAACTAAAAAAAACATTCTTAAATTTCGGTCCTTTGGTCATGTAAAAAATTCACTTAGCCTATTCTTAGGCTGCTTTCACACTTGCTTTTGTAATTCCGGTATTGAGATCCGGCAGAGGATCTCAATACCGGAATTAAACAGATCCGTTTTGATTTTGCACATCAGGAGGCATCCGTTCCGTTAGGATGCGATTGTGTGAAATTAAAATAAAAAAAAGATGGATCTGTCCCTAAATACACTGAAAGTCAATGGGTGATGGATCTGGTTTTTTAGTCTCCTAAAAAAACGATTGCAGCGGTTTTGTGTCCGGTCACAAAACGGAATGCTGTCGGAACGGGAGACATCCTGATGCATCCTGAACAGATCTCTTTCTATTCAGAATCCATGAGGACCAAACAAAACCATTTTTTTCCGGTACTGAAATCCTCTGCCGGATCTCAATACCGGAAAAACACAACGCAAATGTGAAAGGAGCCCTTAGTTGTACGTGCTTCCGTGCATACCTTTAGAGCGACCACAGGGGTTGTCACCTAAGTTTGGTGGGATCCTGAGTGGCAAACATCAGTATGAGGTCTGACTCACAGTTGGAGGCTGCAAAGTAAGAGTTGCTAGAAGTATTAAAAGTTTTGAATGAACAAAACAAAAATCTAATTCAAATCAATATTTGGTGATCACCCTTTGTCTTCAGCATCAGTTCTTCTAGGTCCGCACAGCTTTCGAAGGAACTCGGCAGGGAGGTTGTTCCAGCCATCTTGGAGAACCACAGATCTGTGGATGTAGGCTTGCTCAAATCCGTCTGTCTCTTCGTGTAATCCCAGGCAGACTGAATGATGTTGAGAACTGTGGGGGCCATATCATCACTTTCAGGGCTTCTTTTTCTTCTTTACACTGAAAATACAGTAGTTTTCGGCCCATAAAACGCCCCTTTGATTACAAAAAATCTAAGAAAGGGTTAGGCTAAGTCACTGTTTATTTTTCCATTCTTCTGATCCGTCAGAAGAACAGAATTTAAAGAAAATAATGGATCCTGTAAAAATAAATAAAAAATCCTTTAAAATAAACAAATCCTGTAAAAAATCGGATCCTGTGCATCAGTTATGCACATTTGTCATCCGTTTGAGCCATTTCAATCTGAGATCAGTTTTTTTTTAGACGAAAACAAAAGTCCTCTATGCAGTACTTTTTTCCACCTAATAAAAACGGATCTCAGATGAAAATGGCTCAAAAGGATGCCAAATGTGTATAGCTGATGCACATGGCCTGTTTATCTTACAGGATCATTTTTTTTTCCTTTATTGTTATTTTTTTTACAGGATCAGGTTTTTTTTTCTTTATTTTTCTTTTTTTCTGATGGATTATAAGAACAGAAAAATATTGGTGATGTGAACTCTCCCTTTACTTGTAGAATAGCCAATGGTACTATATGAAGTAGTAGGTTTGGTTAATAGAATAGTTGATGTAATTGATACAAAGTAAAGCCTCCTGCACACGACCGTTTTTTCCCCCCATTTACTGGCTGTTTTTTGCGTTCCGTATACGGAACGCACAATACGGAATGTACTCCTTATGCATTCCGTTTCCGTATTTCCGTTTTTCCGTTCAGTTTAAAGATAGAACATGTCCTATTATTGCTCGCAAATCACGTTCCGTGGCTCCATTCAAGTCAATGGGTCCGCAAAAAAAACGGAACACATACGGAAATGCATCCGTATGTCTTCCGTTTCCGTTCCGTTTTTTTGCGGAACCATCTATTGAAAATGTTATGCCCAGCCCAATTTTATCTATGTAATTACTGAATACTGTATATGCCATACGGAAAAACGGAACGGAAAAACGGAACAGAAACGGAAACACAACGGAAACAAAAAACGGAACAACGGATCCGTGAAAAACGGACCGCAAAACACTGAAAAAGCCATACGGTCGTGTGCAGGAGGCCTAACCATTTCTTAGTTTTTTGTAAACAAAGGTGTGTCTTAGGCTACTTTCACACTGGCGTTTTGGTTTCCGTTTCTGAGATCCGTTCAGGGCTCTCACAAGCGGTCCAAAACGGATCAGTTTTGCCCTAATGCATTCTGAATGGAAAAGGATCCGCTCAGAATGCATCAGTTTGCCTCCATTCAGTCTTCATTTTGCTTTGGAGGCGGGCGCCAAAATGCTGCCTGCAGTGTTTTGGTGTCCGTCTGACGAAACTGAGCCCAACGGATCCGTCCCCATTGACTTACATTGTGTGTCAGGACGGATCCGTTGGGCTCAGTTTCGTCAGAAAACTGATCCGTCCTCCATTGACTTTAAGTGATGTTTAAGATGGATCGGTTTTGGCTATGTTAAAGATAATACAAACGGATCCGTTCTGAACGGATGAAGACGTTTGTATTATCTGAACGGATCCGTCTTTGCAGATCCATGACTGATCCGCACCAAAAGCGAGTGTGAAAGTAGCCTTATGGGATGAAAAATATGGTAGTTCTTAATGACATGGCTTATATGTTTGTGATCTTTGTCCTGCTGCCAAATAAATTTGGAGCCAATCAGATGCCTCCCTGATGGTACTGCTTGATGGGTAACTATCTGCGTGTATTTCTCAAAACTAAGGACACTGTTATTGCTGACTGACTCCCCAACTCCATTTGCTGAACTGCAGCCCCAAACTTGCAAGGAATCTCCACCATGCTTCACTGTTGCCTGCAGACACTCATTGTACCGCTTTCCAGCCTTTTGGAGAACAAACTTACCCATTAAAGCCAATTTATAAATTATTATATTATATTTAGAGATAAGAAAAAAAATTTAAATTTGATTTAGGTTCGATTCTCCCTCACCCTCTCTCTCTCTCATAGATTCTTCCAAATTTAATCACACAAAATTTGGCTTAATTAGAATCAGAGCTTTTTTTTAAAAAAAAATTGGGTCTAATTTCTGAACTTTAGAATGGATTCCCTCATCTCTAATTATATTACATATGTAATATATATATATGATAAATACCATAGTAGCATATATAGAAATTTACAAAAGTTTAGAAATCAAATTCATATGTTTTATTCTATAAATCTAAGGCCCATATTGATGGAATCTATCTTGGACTGGGGTTCATTGGGTCCACCAGAGAAAATTATTCTAGGGGCCCAACCCCCAAATAATCAGTAGAGTTCAATAGGTTTTGAACCAAAGAAATAGGGAAACGATTAGCTCCAAAGACAGCTCCAAATGTTCTTTTTCTTTTGGTTCTTTGGGGCTCACTATGGTATCAGAGCCTAGGCTCAACGGAAGATCATCTGGTACTCTGGTGGGCCAGTCTAACCCTTCATGGAATCAGAGTTAGAGTTAATTTTGAGTGGTTGCAGTTGGACCATGGGAAAATAGATGCGGTTGAGTTGAAGCTTGATTTACCGACAACCCTGATGGTAGTCTCTTATTTATATGATGGCACGTCACCAGTCTAAATGTGTTATTAGTCGGGTATACTCCATAGACACAATTTTGGTGCACACCCCTGGGAAGCTGTAGTGGGGCCATATTGGTTTCTCAAATCCCTGTAGTGATGGTGGATAACAACAAGAAATGGTATAATGCAGAAATTTCAAGGAAAGTCTTTTTCATTTTGGGTTTTGAAAGCTTATCATTGTTTGAATGCCTATTTGAGGGACACATTTAAGACCTGACAATACTGGTAGAAACAGAAATGCCTCTTTTAATGCAGATTTGCATAACCATCACCTCATATGTGATCATTATAGCAACAAAATGGACTGTTGGTGGGTTTGCATTTATAATATATAAATACTCTTATATTGAGGATTGCTACTCATGTATATGAGAGTCAGAACATCTGCCCCATTGTAAAGGACTCAAGTTTGGGGAAAATGTGAACCTGATACCCTAAACCTATGACTAGGTTTGGGTAACTCATGGATCCATAACCAGGGTCTAGAAAACCAGTTCATGTCATTCCTGTAAAGTATCATTTGAGCTGTTGAACAGTATTTAAAGGGATTATCTGCCTCGGCATCTCCTTTTTCTTAAAAGGTTCCTACAAGATAGGCCAATGAGAATGTGTCTTGATGTTGAAAAGCCCACGCCAATCAACTGTGGCAGGACTGTGGCAGCAAGTGTTCTAACCCTTTTCAGCGCCACCACAGGGGAAATTAAGTATGATGCAGTTCTCATTAAAATTCATGGGTTATCCATGTAATTCACAAGACGTGTTGGGTCCTCCAGAGACAGAGACACTCATTGTAGCTGTTCTCTGTTCCAGTTTCTTAATGGAGGTCCTGAATAAGAGACACCAACCTACTATTAATTTATCAATCCCTAATAGAGTATTGGAAAATATTTTTTCTAAACCAGACAACCCTTTTAATGGACTTGTAACTACAAGGTGACATGCCCTTGAATATCTGAAGTTTCTCCTGGACACTGTAGAACCTGGGCAGGATGAAGACTGATGACTCTTTTCTCATGCTGTTGCTGTAGGTGACTAACATAACCAAGGAGGACACCCCGAGGAAGGAAAGGCGTCTTTTTATCGTGGCCTCCAAGTAACTCAAGTAGACCAAAGATAAAAAAAATATATATTAGAACTGAAGCCATTTGAGATAAGATTGACTTCCTCTTGAGTTTATGAGGAAATTAAATTTTGTTAACAATGTTCCTCCTTAAAGGGGGTCTTGTCACGAAACGTATAAAATAGTATTTGATCGTAGGAAGTCCCACTGTTAAGTCCCCACTTAAGGCAAGAACAGGGGACCTTCTCCATTCATTCTCTGTGGCACTGATGAAGATAGCTGAATACGCTGCTCGGCCATCATCACTAGACTCACTAGAATAGAAGGAGCAAGAGTACACAGGCGTGACCATCCTTAATCATTACTTAAATAGGGGACACAAGGCCTCTTTCTTGTGATCAGTGGAGATAGAAGCAGTCACTTCTCTAGTGATCAAATAAGTACTTCTGTCCCATGGGTGGATACATTGTTAGAATAACCCTTTAAATAAAGAGAAATGCCCCCTGTAACTATAAACCTTTACTACTTCTCTAGTCCAAAAATGATAAATTCTGCCTTTACTAAGTTCTGCCAGTTTTGGGCAAAAAATAGGTAACAACAACGATAAAGCTTTCTCAGACTCCTGAATGGCAAATCTGCATAATTATCCATCCGCATGTGAGATATCACTGTATAATTCCCAACTACAGAAATGTGGAAAGATAGGTGAGAACCCTAAAAGGTAGTAAGTATTTCGATACATGATACATAGACATAGATGATAGATAGATGGATGGATAGATAGATAGATAGATAGATAGATAGATAGATAGATATGAGACAGATACATAGAAAAAGTTAAAAGTAGCAGCAATGCAAAGAGGCACTCTCATTTTAGACAGATGGATAGATAGATAGATAAAGTGATAGATGGATCATATAGGTGAAATTTGAAAAAGTTTGAAGCCAGGTTGCAAAGTAATGCATAGATTATTGAATAAGGGCCCGTTCACATTTATCTGACCATACAGTTCAGTTCCTCTCCTGCGTGAAGCAGAAAACACCAGAAAGGAACTGAAGCCAGAACTTATCCCATAGTTTGTCCAGCTCCCAACATAAAACTGATACATGTGAAGTGCAATGTAAGGGGTTGCTCTCTCAAACAGGGCGACGGTGACAGATTAGTTTGCAGACAACAGGATTAAAGTCCAAATTGCTTTATTTTATGACACTCCGGCAATTTATAGGCAAACCCAGTTATAATTCACTAGGTACGGTGATGTTCCAGCACCACAAAACAAAAGCCAAACAAAATAGACTCCTGCCCGTCTGGGCTCTAACTAATACAGATTAGTTTCTATCTCACCTATTGAGCACCAGCAAGGCAGCACAGCTTCCTAGACTTCTTCCAGGCATAACTCTCCCAGACTGACAGCCTGGGGTGTCTTTTTATTTTCCCCTAACGATCTCAGCTGGCTACACCTAGGGATCCCTTAGGCTAGAGGAAAATCTGCCCTAGAATGGGGGAGGACTGGGTAGGTCCCACTTCCAAACCTACCGGCCCAGTCCAAATAAAATCCATCCCTTGAACTTTTAAACAAAACTGTCTCAGCAAGCTACACCTTGCTGAAACCACTTTAGCTTTCTGGATTTTACTTACCTCACCCATTTGAGGACCTTGGGTGAGATATACACCCATTCCAAGACTTTTCCATACACTTTACCACAGCAAAAAAAAGAGAATTTGTAGAACAAAGTAACATGTTCAGATTTATTTTTAACTTTTTCAACAGCAATATCTGCTCTTTCCATGTAAAATAAGGTGAACATCTCGTAATGAGGAAACGGAACAAATTCACAGAAAACATAAAATGCCCTCCGCGGTCGGCCTAATTGCGGTGTCAGTAAGAAGCTGAGGCTTGGGATTGTTCGGCCGTGTTCTTGTTGCTCGACCAATTAGTTCACATCAGTTCACAAACATAATTGTGCCACATTGTAAAGAGTGTTGACCAGTAGCAGGGACATTACACAATGTATAGCCTGCCCTGCCGCTGACGGACAGAACACAGCCACTGCCAGAGTCAGCTGTGATGCACACCAAGGAAGCCGCCTCCGCTGACACCCGTGTGTCTCACATCACTAGTGAGAAGTGTAGAGGAATATAATTAGAGAATTAAGAGACGCAGCTGATACATAAATGGATGTATTTCAAGGAGAAAGTGCCACCTCTGCAATTTTTTAATGAGCGCGCTCTAAAAACAATCCTGATTTACGAAAAACAATTGTCCTCTTGTGATCGCAGAAAGGTCACATTCGAGAACGATACGTGAGTTGTGTTCACCCCGGATCCTGCACGAGACTAACAATAGATTTTACCTTTGTGCTTTGCTACGCGTGTGATTACCAACCTTTAGATCAGCAATTAATCATAGTTTCCATGTCCTACAGGGACTGTATGTGGTACTAGCCTGCTAATTGTCTGCAATGATGCACACATTACCAAGTCAAGTTCTTTATAATCTCATATCTAGCTATCTATCTATCTATTTTATCTGTCCCCTAAATATCAATCTATTTATCTATCTATCTATCTACAAGCATCTATCTCGCTCTCTGTCTGTCAATCTGTCCATCCATCCATCCATCCATCCATCCATCTATCTATATGTGTTGTTTTTGTGTGTGTTTTGGTGCCTTTTTGTGCTGAAACAAATAAGCTAACTCCAGATGTTAGCTGAAAGACCATTTGAAATATGAAACATAGGACCCGCATGTGTTTATTGCTAATGCTATTTTTTTCAATTTGGTGGTTTCTTTGTGTCTCTAGAGTGTAGAAAATAAAAGAAGCACGTTGAAGCACTGGCATTTTTTTTATCCTCTCATTTATGCAGAACAAAAACTGCCTTAAAAAAGTATGCCCTTCTATACAAGTGTTAACACAAAAACACTCCTAAAAACATCATATCAAACCATAAGAGTTTTTGTACAGAATTTATTTTAACAGCAAAATAAATAAATAAAAATAAAGCAAATTTGTGTGTAAAGCCAGCCTGGGAATCTGTAGCAAACAACAAAGCAAATCAATGGTATCAATAATAGTGAAGAGCGGCAGGGGCTATATTCGAATTCGCGATATTTCACAAATATTTTGTAAAATATTCATCATATATTCGCGAATTTTGAAAATTCGAGATTATTTTATTGAATGCAAATAATCGGCAATGTAAAAATCGCGCAATGCAAATTCAGACGTGAAATACAGGCGTTGGTCACTTTAGCTACATTTTTCTAGCTGGTATAAGTTTCCTGAGACTGGAGAAAATGGTTGGCACGGCAGAACATTAGGGTACTTTCACACTTGCGTTTTTCTTTTCCGGCACTGAGTTCCGTCTAATGGGCTCAATGCCGGAAAATAACTGATCAGGTATATTCCCATGCATTCTGAAAGGAGAGTAATCCGTTCAGGATGCATCAGGATGTCTTCAGTTCGGTCATTTTGACTGATCAGGCAAAAGATAAAACCACAGCATGCTACGGTTTTATCTCCGGCGAAAAAAACTGAAGACTTGCCTGAATGCTAGATCCGGCATTTTTTTCATAGGAATGAATTAGTGCCGGATCCGGCATTCAAAATCCTGGAATGCCGGATCCGTACTTCCGGTCTGCGCATGCGCGGACCGAAAAAAAGGTGAAAAAAATAAATGCTCGATCCGTTTTGCCGGATGACACCGGAAAGACGAATCTGGCATTTCAATGCATTTTTCTTACTGATCAGGATCCTGATCAGTCTTACAAATGCCATCAGTTGGCATACGTTTTGCCGGATCCGGCAGGCAGTTCTGGCGATGGAACTGTTTGCCAGATCAGCCTGTCGCAAGTGTGAAAGTAGCCTAAGAATAGTTTTATATGCAGATAGAGTCAAGTGCTCCAATATATTCGCGATTGCGCTAATTAGAGCTACGTGCAACTTCACATTTTAGCAGGTCTGAATTCTTAAAGTGGCGATATTCGCGATAAAAATTTGCTATTCGAATATTCGTGCTCAACACTAATCAATAATTCACACAAGATTTTTAAAGTTCATACAGTGATTTCCAGTTCCATGTACGAAAAATTCCTTGCTTTGGGATATGAATGTTTGAAACAATTGCATAATACGGTATTACATGGGACTTGTTATAAAACCAGCCCAGTTCATGTATAAAATGATTATTACGGAAGCCAATTAGACCACAGCTGTCGCATGATTTTTTTTATAGCCCTATAAAGTTCAAGAAATGGCATTTGGAGTCACACCTCTAAACACTTGAGTATGAGCGCCACAGAGCGGGATTAGACAAGTCAGGGCCGTGAGGGAGACTCCCCATGTAATAAATAGTAAGCTTTTCATCTTCAGCATTGAATTCTTATGATTTATTCATAGGTCCTCATAAGAAACGCCAAACAGATTATCATGTTTATATCACTGTTCCGCTGAGGGATAAATTGTTTAATAGTTGAACTGGCAGGGTCACAGGGAACAAAGCTGCCTGCTGGGCCGCCAACGTAATAGATAAAAATATAAATAAAAAAATTGCAAAAAAAAAAAAATCAAATAACAAGTATTAAGTGATGCCCTTGAGCGTTGACCAATCAATATATTTCACTTCTTCCTGAAAAGGTCACACGAGGGTTTTTATATATATAATTAGAGCAACATTGTAGTCCTACAATAACGGGAACCAGGCAGATATAATAATCAAAGGGCATCAACCTATTGTATTGGAATTTTAACTGATGAAAATAAACATTAAAACACATTTTTGTTTTTCATTTATTTTAGTTTTCAGTTTTTTTATATTTTAATATAAGATGAACAATGTCATTGTTATAGATTCCTTATAAAATGCTGTAAACATTATTATTTGTATTTATTATAATATTTTTTTTTACTTGTGAATGATGTTTGTTTTTTTCTTCTTATTTCTTCTATTTTTTTTATTCATTTAAAAAAAAAAAAAATTGGGAGGGGGGGGGGGGAGTGAGGGGTGGATGGGACAGCCATCTTGCTAGAGCCCCTGTTCCAATCATTCACTTTAAGGTTCACTAAATTTTTGCAAAACTTTTGATATATCATTGAGACATATGAAGAGTTTAGATCGCTGGGGTCTGAGGACTGAAACCCCCACCAATCCCTAGAAGGAGGGGATAAAAGCACACAGATACCTTTCTCTCCTCTCTGCACAAGATGGGCTCCATAGAAGTCTAAGGGCCCGTCTTGGTTCTGTCCTCTGTAGTGAGGAGTGAGAGAGTGTGCAATCCACTTGCTTTTCTCCCCTCTTTCTAGGGATCGGTGGGGGTCTTAGCAATCAGACCCCCACCGATATAAACTTTTGATATGTCTCTGCGAAAAGTTAGTGACCCTGTAAAGAGGACCTGGTTGTCACCTCTCCTGACATGACTGTTTTAGTAAGTACTTGCAATCCCCAAGTATTAACAATTCTGGATCAACCTTTTCTTATACCTCCGTGTTGTGCCATTCCTCTATTATTTCCATTAGAAGTTACGGTATGAATTCTTAACAGTTTGCAATGAAGATCCAGCTGGGGGTTACCAATTGGGGGTGTGTCCCTGCACAGTCAGTCTTCCAGTGGCAGACTGTGCAGAGACACACCTCCTAACTGGTAACACCCAGCTGGACCTTCATTACAAACTCCTAGCAATTCATTCATCATTTCCAGCAGGAATGATAAAGGAATGGAACAACATAGACTCATAAGAATAGATGCAGAATTTATATTACATGAACAATGCAAGTAGTTACTAAAACAGACATGTCAGGAAAGGGGGCAACTCCTCTTTAAAGGTGGGGTCCCACTATGTGAGCTCATTCTATATCCACAGGATAGGGGATACGTATCTGATTGGTGGGACCCCCCACCAATCACAAGAATGAGATGCAGGATCCTTGGACTGAATGGAGCTATGGTCATGCATGTGGTCCCCTCTCATTTCAACTTCTTGGGACTGTTGTAGAGAAGCTGAGTACAGCGCTCAGAAATCTCTGACAGTCCCATGTGGTTGAATGGAGCGGCAGTGTGCATGAATGACCACGGCTCAGTTCACTCCTGGGACTCCAGCCCCTCATTCTTATGATCCAGTAGTCCGACTCCCACCATACAGGTTCTTATTCTCGATTCCATGGATGAGGGATAAGTTCATATGGTGGGACTGGTGTTGAGCGAAGCGAGCTTCGGATGCTTCATCTGAAGTCACTTCGTTCAAAACTTTGGAATAATACTGTACGGAGATTTGTCTCTGTACAGTATTAGAATGTATGGACTCCGATGAGCCGAAGTTAGTTATTCACAAAGTGGCGCGTGACTTTGATGAGTAACTTCAGTAGTTGATTTTTAAAGTGGAAAACCACTTTATAACTTGAAACCGAACTTGGCTTCGGTTCCGACTAGTACCTCTGAACCGAAGCTGAGTTCGGTTTCAAGGCTTTAAAAATCAACTACTGAAGTTATTTCGCGCAACTTCGTGAATAACTTACTTCGGCTCATCGGAGCCCATACATTCTTATACTGTACGGAGACGGAATCTGAAGTTTTGAACGAAGCGACTTTGGATGAAGCATACGAAGCTGACTTCGCTCTACACTAGGTGGGACCATACCTTTAAAGGCAGGCACGTGGGCATAGGAGAACAAAGGCGGAACACATATAATGGGAAACAGTTATGAGCATTCCTTATGTAATGTGCTGTAGTCACAGTACAGCGAGGGGGAGGAGGGAGGCGATGCTGAACTGTTCTTATTTGCAGTTGCCAATGGAACGATCATATTTTGTCAAAACTCAGATTTTTTTAAAAATATGTTTAACAAAACATTTCATTTTCTTATTATAGATCCTAACACAATGCTGTAAACATTTTTTTATTATTATTATTTATTATTTTAATTTAGTGCTTTCTTTTTTTTCCGCTTTTTGCCTTTTTCCCATTCTTTATTTTTATTTCTTTTTAGGCACATTGCAAATGATTAGTCTACAGAGTCTCTGGTGGTTGAGAGCACCATGTGGTAATTTTGCACGGGTTGTCGCTCTAAGCATTAGGATAATGATTTGTAAAACTATACTTGGGCCGGTAACGCTAGCAATTTGAGCCAGTCTGCAATTAAACTCCAAGAAAACTATTAGTACACTGATGGCAAATTATAACAAACAGCCCGGGCCAAGGAGAAGGATAATGGAGGGAATTAGATGCAGCAAGGTACCCAATGTGTTGGCACCAGGAGAGCAGAGAGTTACGTGAAATTGAAGTGTTGTGGACAATGTATCCCTGGAGCAGGGGGAACGCTCAGACATGTTCCAGCTCACATTCCATTAGGATTAGGGGATGAAAGGTTGTATGATTTCAAAATGCATCTCAACATTTGTTGTCTTCTTCCTGTAATTCCAAAAGCACTTTACCCAGGGAGGGATACGGAGTGGGGGAGGAATAATCAATTACGTCAATGGTGCTGGGGTTAAAATTATGCATGATAATTGTGTAATTTTTTTAAGAAATGCACTGCAAACGCAAATAGAGAGGATAGATGATGGAAATAAATGATGTGGCATCTTGTCTATGACTATACCAGCAGCACCCGATGAGCCCTATTGACTTCGAAAGGGTTCAACGAAGGTGACCGACAGGGAAGATAAAACAGAATGCAAAGTCAAGTGTGTACAGACCCTAAGTGAATAATACACAGATATATTCTAAATGATTAATACTGTCACATGTATTTTCCTGTTATGGATCTATCTATCCATTCTATCTATCTATCTATCTATCTATCTATCTATCTATCTATCTATCTATCTATCTATCTATCTATCTATCTATCTATCTATCTATCTACTGTATCTATCTATCTATCTATCTATCTATCTATCTATCTATCTATCTATCTATCTATCTATCTAGTATCTATCTATCTATCTATCTATCTATCTATCTAGTATCTATCTATCTAGTATCTATCTATCTATCTATCTATCTAGTATCTATCTATCTATCTATCTATCTAAAATCTATTATTTATTTATCCTCCTTTTTAAAATCTATGGGGGACATTTATTAACTCAGTGGTGTATACGGTACTTTTTCTGGCTCCCACCCCTTTTCCAGAGTGACGAGAAAAGGGGACGTATCGTGGGTGGGGAACGGGTGGGCTGTCAGGTACGGCTCATTTATCATTTTCCACACCGGTTTTTGGCATGGAAAATGGCTCAAGTCTACGCCAGCAAGGAGACTGGTTTAGATTTCAGTCTGTTGCATAGAAACATGCCTCTTTATAACTTTGGTGCTTCCACCCGCAGCACAGAGGGACTTAAAGGGAACCTGTCACCTCCAAAAGCCATCCCAAGCATCCAGTAGTACCAGAGAGTAGCCAGCAGCGTGTTTCCGATTATAATTTTCTTCTTGAAGGCCGAGGCAGCTAAAGCTCAGAAAACGCTCTTTTATCCCCTGCCCGGCGCACTTCTCTAGTCATGCTTGAAGTCAAGGGGGCAGCGGCCTCCTTGCGTCAAGTCAAGATAACCGCGCCCCCTTCCCTGCCCCTTTGCTGTGACTGACAGCGCTTATGCAGAGACTTCGGCAAAGCCAGCCGAACTGCCGGCTGTCAGTCACAGCGAAGGGGCAGGGAAGGGGTCGTGGTTACCGTGACTTGAAGCAAGGAAGTCGTTGCCCCCTTGACTTCAAGCATGTATGGAGAAGCGCGCCGGGCAGGGGATAAAATAACTTTTTCTGAGCTTTAGCCGAATCGGCCTTCAGGAAGAAGATTATCGTCGGAAACACGCTGCTGGCTACTGTCAGGTACTGCTGGCGGCTTGGGATGGTTTTTGGAGGTGACAGGTTCCCTTTAAGCCCAGCTATCTATCTATATCTCTTTTAAAATGATGGTCAGTGCTGAATAGACTGTAGGCCTCAAACGTTTCCTCTCCATCTGATTTCCAGCCTTTAAACTATTCTGGAAAACTCTGAATGCATTCTACCGAGTGCACAAAACTGATTCACATTCAAATATCTTTTTAAGAACCCGTTTGCTGATGCTGTAGAAAGTTGTCTTTGGAATAACATCTGCGCGGGTCAGGTGTTATTTTTAAATTCTAACTCTGGTACAGAAACAAGAGGGACAAATGAATAAACTCATTTTCCTGCGTTTGCCGCTGTCTATCTGTTAGAGCCATTGATTGGATATGTCCTGCTTCAGCGAGAGAAGTGGCTACAATAAAAACTCCAGCATTCGCAGTTTGGGATAATTACTGCTCTATGTGTGTAATTCTGCAGCTGTTTAATGAGAGCCAACAGGTCAGAGTTGGTCAGGGTCCACAGACTCGCTTAAATGCTTTAGGAGAAAAAAAAATGAGTGCCCAAATAGACATCGCAGAAAACAACAACTTGTGCAATTCTGGTATAAAAATACTATCACTGGACCATTTTTTCTAACTTTTCTTTGCTTTTACTAGACCAATAATTATTATTAATTGGAAAATGTTCAATAAAAGGACAGAATCCGACTTCCCATATTGGCAAATAAGGCAAGTGCCTGAGACAGCCGGTTTCACGAGGCAGCAAAAAAAAATCTTATTTCTATTTATTCTTTTTTGATACTTTGTTTATTTTATTTTTCTTGTTTATAAAATACTATAATAATGAACCATCTAGTGCAAAGAAAGTAACATATAGTGAGCAATAAGTTCATGCTGCTCAGTACAAATGTAGGACAGGCTATCCATATCTGATCGGCAGTGGTTTCGACACCCCGTACCTTTACCAATCAGATGTTTAAGGGTAGCATGGGTGCCAGAAGTTGGTTCCAGAACTACACAGCTCTGTCCATTGTGCAGTGGGTGGCATTGGTTACCATTCACTTTAATGGAAGCAGCATTGCAGTAACCTGCTCTGTCCACTAAACAATGGCTGTAGCCCAGGAGCTACTCTGAAACAGCAGATTGGGTGGGGGTCTCTCCTGACTATAGGTAATCAGTATTAAAATCCTGGAATATGTTTTATAACAGTGGACCATATTAAAGCACAAATTCCTAGGAGTCATAAGCACAGTGATGTTACAGGGTGACTGAGTTGAGGCTTGCAACCATCTGGCACAAAGGAAAACCATGCAAGTCATGGTGTAATGGTGTAACTGTACAGAAATATCTTGTGAGATGCCAAAGGTACATAGATAAGCCATATGTCACTGCCCTTACATCGCACTATTAATAGGTACAGTATACTAATTGATCATAGACATCTTACTTTGAGTATTGGGTCCTTGGCTTAGGAAGTTTGAGAAGCACTGGTCTACTATGTAAAAGAAGATCAGAAAGTGAAGTAAAATTACATTGTATAGAAGGCCACGTGATAGCACTGGCCACCAGTTGGGGGCTCCAGGAAAATATTTTGTTCTAAGATTCAGGAATTGTGTCACGAGCAATGGGTGTTGTACAACTGCATCAACCAACTTTTCACCCTTTAACTCCTATACAGGGATCTGGACTTTCCTGCAGGGGAGCTACCAGGCCGCTACCTCTTGAAGTAGTCCTGTTCTTACCCCCTGGGATTAGAGACACCAGACCAGTGTGAAGCACCAAGGTGTCAGACTTGGTCACATCAGGCTATATTTGTAGTCGGAAATAGGCTGAGGTCAGGGCAGGCAGAGTTCACATGAATCTGTCAAACTAGTTCGAGGTCAAGGGCAGGCAGCAAAGGATTAATATGGTAAACAGGCACAGGTCAGGTCTGACAGCAGAGGGTCAGAATTGGTAAACAAGCAGAGGTTAGTACATAGGCAGACAAAAAGAATAGCACAACTTCACAAGGAACTAGTAAGCTAGACTATCTATTGCTCTGACACACTTTACTAGGCAAAGTTGCCTTAAGTTCCTTGTGGTGATCAGCCATTGGATGGGGAAGACTAAGGTCCATGCATTGGCCCTTTAAGAGCCAGAGAGAGAGAGACTGTAAGCACCCTAGGGAAAAACCTTGCGGGGGCGGAAGGGGCACTTAGAACGCCAGTGGTCGGACCCGCTGCTGTTTGGTACAGATGGTCAATCGGGTCAGGATTGCGGGAACACCTTAATTATACTTTGTTTCAGGTCTGGGGGCATTACATTTTGCAACTTGGTCATTGATTCAATTTTCTGTTTTTCTTGAATTTTAGTTCTCGAAGACCTAAGTCCCATTAAATGGCTATTGCAATTTCATAAAATATTCACATATTTGCGTACTCCTACGTCAGGGACGTCCACTGATCCAGAGAATAAAGGGGACACAGCACTGGTGAGGCGATGCATCCTCTCTAGTGTTTTTATGTTCCCAGCAGTACCTCGCCCACCGGCTGTGCAGGGAACCGCAGCACAGGTGGCGCCACCGGCATCACTGTGCAGGAAAAGCTTACCAAAACAGTGCTTTATAACCTTCATTCTAAGGGGTGTTTTTGGTTCCCAGAGGTTGGACCCATAATGATAATAAAGTGATAGCCTTTTCTACTGCTGTGTGATCACTTTATAAACTGGGAATACCTCTTTAGCTTACTCTCAAGATCCCTATCTGCATCTTTCATTAGCACAGGGATGTTTCCATATGACAGAAACAACTTCAAAAAGAGCAAATAAAACAACAAAACGGTGCAAACGTCTTATTGTCACAAATGACCCCTACCACTGTTATCATTCTTACAATCCATCACGTTTAATAGATTGCACAGAAATACTACTGTGCATGCACCTGTAAAGCAAAGGTTTTGAACATTTATGGCCGACTGAGAAAAGACTTTAAAATGCCTTAAAATAAGGAACAGTTCAGTTTATAGTAGACGCAGCGTATGATGAAGTAATGAGGAAATAAGGAGAGTAGAGATGAGAGGGGACGGTAATCATTTCTGCAGTTATGTCCTCAGACGGCGAATGACTGGGTGCTGGGCCTGACAGTGTAAAATGACAGCAGACGACACCACTAATGCATGTTCCCCGGAAGCCCTGTCATTTCAGCAGCAAAAGACCTGATTTACCTCAGCTACATTAGAGAGCGAGCCAGAAAGCCTGCGTCGAGGATGTGAAAACAGTGACTGGGAAATAAGGAATCAAATACTGCTCATAAGTAGTTCACATTGGGAATTCAGTCATCTCAGTGCCAAGAACCCAGAGAGCCAAAGACTACAGGACTGTAATAAAGGGAAGGAAAATAATACTAATCAGCAATATATAATCAGCCTGGAGATATCATTAGTATTGAATTCCACTGCTGGAAAGTCACAATCAAAAATTTGCTGAAATAATTCGAGAAATCTAAATGAAATAATTGAATAAATCAGTATTCAAATTGAACAGTGTCAATTATTTTTTTTGAGGAAGAGAATATTCTATCTAAAAAGTCAATTAGGTAAGTATCTCGGTGGGGGTGTTGCATTACAGGTAGTGTTGAGCGAACCCGAACTGCAAAGGGTACACAGACCCGAACCCGAACTTTGCAGCAAAAGTTCGAGTTCAGTGTTCGGGTATTTAATAAAGTTTGTTGAAAGGCTGCAGGGCAGCCAATCAACAAGCTTTTAAGCTGTTGGCACTTAGAAGCCATCACAGCCATGCCCTAGTAATGGCACGGCTGTGATTGGCCGGTGCATCATGTGACCCAGCCTCTATACAAGCTGGATCACGTGTAGCACCGCCCATCAGGACAGGAAGCAGGCAGCTGAAGTGTTAGGAATCTCATATGGGTATTTATTCTATGGGTGACCTATAGTGATTTTTTTGTGGGTGCAATACACCAGCTTTGCACCCCTGACACGGAAATATAATAATTAGTCTGGCTGTTAATTCTGTGGGTGACCTATAGCGATCTTTTGTAGGTGCAATGCACCATATTTGTACCCCTGACACAAAAATATTATAGTTAATCTGTCTGTTAGTTCTGTGGGTGACATATACCCATTTTTGGTGTGAGTTACACCTGCACTGCATCCGTGACAGAGAAATTAATATAGTTAATCTGTCTGTTAGTTCAGTGGGTGACCTCAAAGAATGAGGAGAGCATTCTGGTCGTGGTGCTGCTGGTGTTGGTGGAGCTCCTGTTGCAGGGAGAGGACAAGGTCGATCTGTGCCAGCTACACGCACAAGTGAAACACCTTCCTCAGGTGCACGTAGGCGACAGAACGTTCAGCGTTATTTTGTAGACCCGAATACCGGTGTACGAATGGTGAGGCCAGAACAAGTAGACGCGGTAGTAGATTGGGTGGCTGACAATGCCTCTAGTTCCTTCACATTGTCTCCCACCCGGTCCCCTGCTGAAAGCGCAGAGTTGGCACCTGCAACCGATGTCCATCAGTCTTTCACTTCACCCCCTTGCAAATCAGCCAAGCAGTCTGAGCCCGAAGACATGCAGCAGTCTACTCTCTTATGCTTTTTGATGACTCTGCTGGCAGGGTTTCTGTGGGCCATCCACCTAGCCCTGCCCCAGAAGTGGAAGAGATTAAGTGCACTGATGCCTAACCACTTATGTTTCAGGAAACACAGGTGCCAACTCCTGCGGCTTTCTGCAGTGTGCAGACCTGCAAGGAGGGCAGGGGTGAAGAGTGGGTGGAAGATGATGTGGATGACGATGAGGTCTTAGCCTCACATGAGATCAAGGTCATGCGAGTGACGTGTGCAGATCGGAGGAAGAGGTGGTGGTCACACAGCAAAAGAAGGAGCAGAGTGCAAAAACAGAGTGGCCGTCCGTCCCCTAACAGTACCCCTGCTACTGCCCACCGCACCCAGGGACTGAGCACACCAAAGCCAGCTCCAAGGAGTTTCCTGCCGTGGCAGTTCTTCAGACAATGTGCTGACGACAAGATGTGAGTGGTTTGCATGCTGTGCAATTGTAGCCTGAAGCGAGGCGTAAATGTTCTAAACCTGAGCACCACCTGCATGACCAGACATCTAAATGCAAAGCACAAGCTGCAGTGGATTACACACCTTAAAAACCATGAAAGATCTCAGGCTCCTGCTGCTCCCTCTTCTGCTGCAGACTTGGCCTCTTCCTCCCCCTCTGGAGTGACTCTGCAAACAGAGGATGTGGCAGCAACACCACCACCTCCACCACTGTCACCCAGCATCTCCACAATGTTCCATGGAAGCGTTCAGCTGTCCATCCCCCAAACACTGGAGAAAAAGTAGAAGTACCCCCCTACCCACCTGGGATCCGTGGCCCTGAATGACAGCATTTAAAAATTCCTGGTCTTTGAAATGCTGTCATTCTGTATGGTGGAGACGGAGACTTTAAAAAAACTTATGGCAGTGGCTGTCCCTCAGTACGTGGCTCCCAGCCGCCACTACTTTTCCAGGAAAGCCATGTCTTCTTTGCACAACCAAGCGGCGGACAAAATCAGGTGTGCACTGTGCAACACCATCTGTGGCAAAGTCCATATAACCACCGATACGTGGACCAGTAGGCACGGGCAGGGACATTATATCTCCCTAACTGCACACTGGGTAAATGCAGTTGCGGCTGGGCCTGAGGTGGAAAGCAGTTTGATGCATGTCCTTACGCCACCGTGGATTACAGGACGTTCCTCCTTAACCGCATCCTCATCTGGTCAACGTAACACCTGCACCACCAACTTCCGCACAGCCAGGGGTAAATGACAGCAGGCAGTTATAAAACTTATCTGTTTAGGGGACAAACCCCACACCGTGCAGGAGCTGTGGACGGGCATGGAACAACAGACTGATGAGTGGTTGGTGCCACTGAGCCTCAAGCCTGGCCTGGTGGTGTGCGATAACGGGCAAAATCTCATAGCAGCTCTGGGCCTAGCGGGTTTGACACATATCCCTTGCCTGGCGCATTTGCTAAATTTGGTGGTGCAGAGGTTCCTGAAAATATACCCCGATATGTTAGAGCTGTTGCAGAAAGTGCGGTCCATCTGTGCGCGCTTTCGGTGTTCTCACCCTACTACTGCTGCTCGTCTGTCTGCGCTGCAGCGTAACTTCGGCCTTCCCGCTCACCACCTCATATGCTATGTACCCACAAGGTGGAACTCCACCTTGCACATGCTGGAGAGACTGTGCGAGCAGCAGCAGGCGATAGTGGAGTTTCAGCTGCAGCAGGCACGGGTGAGTTGCTCTGTGGAACAGAACCACTTCACCACCAGTGAGTGGGCCTCCACGCGGGACGTGTGTGCCGTGTTGTGCTGTTTCGAGTACTCCACCAACATGGCCAGTGCCGATGACGCAGTCCTCAGCGTTACTATCCCACTTCTATGTCTCCTTGAAAAAACACTTTGGGAGATGATGGAAGAGGATGTGGCACAGGAGGAAGAGGAGGGGGAAGAGGGATCATTTCCACGGTTATCAGGCCATTCACAAGTGGCTCGGAGGGTGGTTCCTGCACCAACAGAGGCCAGGTACAAAACTGTCCAGCGAGGACACAATTCTGGAGGAGGATGATGAGGAGGAGGAACCGTGTTCACAGCAGCTCATGGGCATCACTGGAGCGTGGCTGAGGGGATACAGAGGACACAGATGATACACCTCCCACAGAGGACAGCTTGTTGTTGCCGCTGGGCAGTCTGGTACACATGAGCAAGTACATGCTGCAGTGCCTGCGCAACGACTGCTGAGTTGCCCACATTCTAACCAGTGCTGATTACTGGGTGGCCCCCCTGCTGGAGTTCCGCTACAAGGACAACATGCCGTCCTTAATTCAATCACTGGTGCCTGATCGGAAGATGTGTGAGTACAAGAGCATGCTGGTAGATGCGCTGCTGGTGGCATTCCCACCTGACAGCTGGGGCTCAGTAGAAGCACAAAAGGAAAGGCAGAGGAGGGGAAAGAAGTCGCCAACGCAGCTGGGGCACCGCCAGCACCTCAGAAGGGAGGGTTAGCATGGCCGAAATGTGGAAAAGCTTTTTCAGAACGCCACAACAACCAGCACCACCAGCTGATACGGAACATCTTAGCTGTAGGCAGCATTTCAGCAACATGGTGGAACAGTACGTGTGCACACACCTACACGTACTGACTGATGGGTCTGCCCCATTCAACTTCTGGGTCTCAAAATTGGGCACATGGCCTGAGCTTGCCCTTTACGCCTTGGAAGTACTGGCCTTCCCTGCAGCAAGTGTATTGTCCGAATGTGTGTTTAGCATGGCGGGGGGGGGGGGGGAATTGCTCACAGATAAACGCAGCCGCCTGTCCACAGCCAACGTGGACAAGGTCACGGTCATTAAATGACCCAGGCATGGATCCCACAGGACTTGTCTGTACCTTGTGCTGAATAGACAAGTATAGCGGCCACACCCAGCCATTGTTATACTCCAGCGCACTTTCTCTTTGCGTTCTATTTTCCATTTCCCAATGTTTTGGGGCCTTCCCAAATTTATAAAAAATAAATAAATAAGTAAAGGAGAAAAAAAAACAAAAAAACAAAAACAGTCTTGGCTATCTCCTCCTCCACCACTTCCACCTACACCACCATGTCTACCACCTCCTCAAACTCCTACTCCACTTTGACCTCCGCCTCCTAGTTCAAGATTATTATTTTTTCATTTTTTTTCTATTCTATGTTATTTTATGTCATTTCCCTATCCACATTTGTTGGAAGGCAACTGTCCTGCTCTTACCCCCCTTTTGCTTCCTTTTGCAGCCCTCTAGCCTTTACTATGACTATTTTACAGCCATTTTAGTGCACCAAGGTTCAGGTCCCCATTGTCTTCAATGGGGTTCGGGTTTGGGTTCGAGTTCGGGTTAAGTTCGGGTCCCGAAACCTGAACTTTGACTCTAAATTTGTCCGAACTAGGCAAACCAGAACATCAACGGGTTTGCTCATCCCTAATTACAGGACACAAATATGTCAAAAGGGTTCTCTGTTAATAGTGCACTAGATATGCTTTAGATTCCTAATAATCTCCTTTAAAATATACACCAATCCAATAAAATTTGTACAGGATTCATTTTTTTGTTTCCAAATTTCTCCTCCCTCTGGTTTCTGTCTGACAGCTACCTCCTATCTGACAGCTACTTTGTGTCTGACTATTACATCCTATCACACAGCTACTTCCTTTTCTGAAAGCTACTTCCCATTCAACAGTTACTTTGTGTCTGACTATTACTTCCTGCCTGACAGCTACTTCCTGTATGTTACATCTTGTAAAAAAGCTACTTCCTGTCTTTTACTTCCTGTCAAACAGCTACTTCCTGTCACATAGCTACTTACTGTCTGACAGTTTCTTCCGGTCTCAAAGCAACTTCCTCTCTGACAGCTAGTTCCTTTCACATAGCTACCTCCTCTCAGCCATGTTAGGAAATGTTTTTTTTTTTGTCACCAAGTTGTCAGAAGAGCCCCCATCTTACTTTGAGAGCCTTCCTTCATATTTCTAGGAATATACCTAAGACTATGTTCACATGATAGAATTTTGCATGGATTTCAGCACCTATGCCCCCGCCAAATCCATGTCCAATTGATTTTCATGGGATTCCACACTACAGTTTACATGGTAGAGTTTTTTTTTCCTGGTTGATATGAAATCTGTTTCAGTAGGTGACGTCTTTTTGCTGAAGCAGCTTTCGTGTGGAAACGGCAGCTGGTTGCCACACACCAAGTGTCCTGCTGAATGGGTCAAACCCACATGTTGAGCCACAAGAGAGCAAAGTGGAAATTCACAGCAGAACCCATGGGTTTTCTATCTCTAAAATCCCCCGTGTAAACAAGCCCTTGACTGTCAGGCTGGGTTCAGACCTGAGCGTATTTGATATGCGCATTTAACGCGCGTTTGTGTCGCGCGTTTTTGTCGCACGTTTTTGTCCATAGTCAACGCGCGTATTACGCGCGTTTGTGTGATTAACAGCAGTGTCCTATGGCTGCAAACGCGCGACAAAACGCCCCAAAGAAGCTCAAGAACTTTTTTGAGCGTAGGGCGTTTTTCAGCGCGTTCAAACACGCTGTAAAACGCTCAAGTGAGAACCAGGGCCATAGGGAAGCATTGGTTTTCATGTGTTGAGCGTTTTACAGCGCGTTTGAACGCGCTGTAAAACGCTCAAGTGTGAACCCAGCCTCATTCCCTTAGGTTCAGGTTCAATTTGGCCAAAGAAGTTGACCAATTTGATTTGGGTAGGAATCATTTCAATCTGAACAATTGTGTTCGAGGTCTCCCTTGTCTCTCACTTTGAATTTTTTTTTATTAAAATAGTCAAAATAGTCAATAGTCAAAAATTTTTATTTGAATGCAACAATTTTTACTAAATTTAGGTAGAATCTCTCATTCTCTCATCTCTACATGTGGGCCTATAGCATCAATCCATAACGTGGTCACGTGCATGAGCCCTATTATTGGCTTCCTAAGAAATAGCTTTAAACTTTATTTTTTTGCACACAGTAGGCAAATTCAATTACGACTCCAAAGGCAAAAAAAAGTGAGTGAATACATTATACGGAATATGTTGCGCCATGTTTCATTTCTCTCATTGGATATGGCATCCCATATTCTGCAAAGAACATCTTCAATTTCCAGCTTTTTACCATCAGAAAGAACAAAGCCCTGCACCTTAGTAGCCTATTCTCTATAAGGACGAGCCCTACCCTCCATGGGTCTTTACTGCCATTTTGCAGGATCCGTTAACCCAAAATATAATAGTTCAGCAGCCGTGAACGGTTTCTCCACTGAACAGGACGTTTTAAAACGTTACAAATGATGCACCTTCCCAGTGTGTGTCTATTAGGTATGCATTTGGTGGTCTCATGCCGAGTTCCCCTGAGGCTACACTGTGAAGTAATATCAAGGCTCACACATGTGATACCCTTTAAGAGCTTTGCAGAAGGTAATCTTGCATTAACAGAATCCCTGCAGCTGGTCACTCACTTACGTTGCACTTACTTTAATATACCATAATATAATAATCAGGGCAAACAAGTATATTTACACCATCCGGCTTCTGCATAATAATGGCACACTGAGCTTTATTATGGCCTGTCTGCACTATAGGCTTTACGGGTCAAGTAGATATATATATTTTTTTCTGAACTGTAAGAAGACTCGGTAGGCAATCGAGTGTTGTACTTGATATAAGCATTTTATGCAGCACACTATTCCGGCGACTGCTGATTTAAATTGGGTAGTATGTTATATACTGGAGCTACAGAAAGCTTTTTTTCTCTCACATGAGCAATGACTGTTAAAATAGGACACCGTGGCAGGATTCCAGAAAATCACTCTTGGGGTAGGATTCTTCAATGAGAATTTATGTTTAATATATATTTAGGCATGCTTTATAGAATGATATGGATCCCATTTGTGCAACACATTTGTTTGCAGCCTTAAAGGGGTTGTCTCATCTCAGGCAATGGGGGCCATATTGCTAGGATATGCCCCTATTTCCTGATAGGTGTGGGTCCCACCGCTCAGGCCCGTCGCTAACAGACAGGCAAAACAAGCAATTGCTTGGGGCCCCGAGCTGGCCCGGGGCCAAGCAGAGCCGGTGCTTGTTTTGCTTCCTTTAAGGCTGCAGCCGCCTGAGCGCTCTATAGAGAGCCTCAGGCGGCTGCAGCACTCCTGGTTACCTCCCGAGTTCCTCCTCTGCTGACTGCTGCTCTGTAGCGTGGCCGAGCTCTCCTCCTCTACCTTCTGGCTGTCACTCAGTCCGGCCGGGTACCGCGCGGTACAGGAACAGGGGATTCAGTTCCCTGTTACCGGCCGGACTGACAGGAAGTGTACACTGAGTGCTCACTTCCTTTTAGTCCGGCCGCGGCCAGGAACAGGAAACAGAATCTCCTGACCTGTACCACGCGATTCCCGGCCGCACTGAGTGACAGCCAGGACTGGAGGTAGAGAGCGAAGAGCTCGGCCACGCTACAGGGTCCAGGGAAGGAGCCGGAGGACTGAATTAACTTAGGAACTTATCTAAGGTAGGGTAGGGAGTAAAAAAAAAAAAAAACAGGGAGGGGGAGAGTAAGTAGGACATTTGTTGAAAATGTTAAAATTTCATGCACATTAAATGCAACAGCAGTATTTGCACTGTAAACCTACTTTTTTATTTATATAAAGTGTGGGGGAACTTAAACTGTATGGCTATACTGTGGTTCCTGTAGGCTTTGCGTGCGTAAGGTGGGGAGGGCGTGGGGGGGCCTCCATGTCTATTTTGCTTGGGGCCGCCAAATTCCTTCAAACGGCCCTGCCACCACTAGACATGCATCGAGAACAGAGCCCCAAAAAGTGGTGGAGGGAACACTGCACATGCGTGGCGACTCTCCACTCATTTTCTATGGTGCCACCGAAAATAGCCAAACGTTGACTCTGCAATTTCCGTCAAGCCCAAAGAAGCGAATGGGAGCAGTGGTCGGTCATGCACCGTGCACTCCAATTCACTGCTATGGGGAGAGAGCTTGTTGGTGGCCGGACCGTAGTCCCCCAGCCACCACTTTGCGGGGCTCCGTTCTCGATAGAGGTGTGGATCCCAGCAGTGGGACCCGCACCTATAGGACAATGGGGGAATATCCTAGCGATATGCACCCATTGTCTGAGATGAGACAACCCCTTTAAAGAGGTATTCTAAGTGCTTGATACTGATGACCTGTCCTGAGGATAGGTCCATCGGTATCTGATTGGTGGGGCTCCGACACCAGGCACCCCTGCCGATCAGCTCTTTGAAGAGGCTGTTGTGCTCTGCTGAGTGCTGTGGCCTCCTTACAGCCTACCAAGCACAGCGCCATACATTGTATAGTGGCTGTGCTTGGTATTGCAGCCCAGGCCCATTCACTTGAATAGGACTGAGCTGCACCTAAATCATGTGACCTATGAACGTGATTTCAGTTCACGGGAACGCCGTGGCCTCATTGAACAGGTGATTGACAGGGTGCCAGGAGTTGGACGCCCACCAATCAGACACTGATGACTTATCCTGAGGATAGATCATCAGGATTAAACACTTGGACAACCCCTTTAACATTTTGGACCCATGTAACAGTAACAATGGGGCCCCATTGGAAAACTGGGAGTTGGAAACCACTCCACCATGATTGCCTTTGGCATCAGGTTCAAAGATGGAAAGTTTACTAATTATTTTGGTCTCCCTAATGCACAGAGGTAATGCACACAGTGATGACACAGTAAGGGAATAATTCTTCCAGTGACATCACAGTACGGGAATAATGCTCACGGTGATGTCGCAGTACGAGAATAATGTTTAGAAAAATGTAACAATAATGTAATAATGTGCTCAATGATGTAAGAATAGTGGGGTAAGACCTCATGCACACAACGGTTGTTTTATTCCGTGTCCATTGTTCCGTTTTTCGTGATTTTCTGCGGACCCATTGACTTTCAATGGGTCTGTTGAAAACTCGGCTAATGCACAGTTTGTCATCCGCGTCCGTGATCCGTGGTTCCAGTCCGTCAAAAAAATATAACCTGTCCTATTTTTTTCACGGAAAACGGTTCGCGGACCCATTCAAGTCAATGGGACCTTGAAAAAATGCGGAGGCACACAAGATTGTCATCCGTGTCCGCGGGTCCGAGTCCGTTTTTTTCCTATCATTTTAATGGCAAACTTGACTTAGACTTTATTTTACTTTCCTTCATGTCTGGTGATCCTCCAAAAATCAAGGAAGACACACGGAAACAAAAACGGAAACGGATCACGGAACAACGGAACCCCATTTTGCGGAACGAAACACAACAACGGTCGTGTGCATGAGGCCTAATGCTCACAGTGGTGTCACACTGCATGATACAACAATAAAGTGAAGTGCACAGTGTAGCACAAGAATTATACAAACATACAAGAATAATGCACAAGATGATAAGTAAACAAAAAAAGGTCATCATGTACCTACGACCAACCTCACAGCAAAGAAAAAAACTAGTGTCACATGCTGGTATAATGTACACATGATATTACAGCACAGGAAAAATGCAGCAAGTAGTGCTGCCGAAATGGAATAATGCACGGAGCTGTAATGACCGGCGTCACGCACAGGGAGGGAAAAGGGAAAGCCCTGCCCAAGGGAGAGGGAAAGGTGGTGACCCCTGACTCACCTTGCGGCTGGCACCTGACTGCCCTGACGTCCCTAGACAGGTTCCTCACCCGTGCGGCGATCACGTGCCTAAACCCTGGCTTTCCCTAGAATGAGCCCTAGATAGTGAACGGGCCGGTGAGATCGCTAGTCCGCACCACTGACACTAAGAGGGAAACACCAGGGAGAGGACAGACAATACAAACACATACACCCAGGTGGGCGACCACAGCAGACCACCAAGGTCCAACAGGGATCCGGAGGGAAACGTTCTGGACCAACAACCAGAGAACGCAGCAACACAGCTCCAGTAGTTCAGTATAGAAGTCCAGGCAGGAAGCTCTATATCTGGCAACCAGAGAAATGTGAGAGGGGAATATAAGAAGGTTGGGAGTGCTGGACAAGGAACAGCTGAGGAGAAGGAGCTACGGATCCCTGAGTGAGCCAAAAAGGGTTTGCAAAGCAAACCCAGAAAGCTACCATAAGGAAACAGCCCTATCTTACATAGAGCGTGCAGCCAACCGCTGCGACTTCCTGACCCCGGGTATAACGGAGCCAGGCGTGGTTCTTGACACCCTCGTGACAGGAGCTTTATTCAGTTTTATGCACCAGCTATCAAAGTGATTATTAACTGCATCTTTTGTCTGAGTAGAAATAGGCCCCCTTAGTTGTTGGACCCCATAGCAACTGCTAGACCCTATACCTGCTACCTTTGTAGTTACACCCACGCATGATATATGCGAATGTGGGAAACAGAGTGTTACCAAAGTTCCTCAGGGGTGTAGCTTTGCAGATTAGGAAGAGATAAGCAATGTCATTGTAGCACCGCTCATCTCCATATAATCATCAGGTTCTGACAACAGAACATTATTTTTTTTCAAAGTAAATAAATAAATAACATAAAATAATAATAATAATAATAAAAATAATAATAAAAATAATAGCCATAATAATAACAACAATAATAACAACAACAATAATAATACAACTTTCTTTGCAAAATAATCACAAACACTGTAAAAACACAGTAATCCCGCCACACAGCAGAACTTGTGACTTTGTATTAGCCCATGCACATAGAGCATGGATTTAAGAATAAATCTTTATAAAACAGGCTGCCTATATGCAGTGACACAGCGAACCTTGTTATGTGAATGTATGGTCCGATATACGTCCCTGCATAATGCAGATCTGTTCCTCTGCTCGTTCAGCTGCATCAGCCTCACAATACACATTCTTTTCTTTTTTCATTACTCCCATTTATTTCTATATAAATGAAAAAAACATCTATGCTATTTGCATGTAAATTGATTCCCCCCCCCCTTTTAATGTAATGACATTGAACGCAAGAGCAATAGATTGTTGTATATCTTATAGCCTCAGTTTAATAGAAAGTTCCTTGCAATTCCCTTGAAGTGACTGATATTAATTGTCAAGTACATTCCAGTTCGAAAGTCATTTCGCATCATATACGTCTTAGATGTAAGAGAAGGTCGGGTTTATTGGCTGGGGACGGTACATGTCTTTTGTTTTATTGTTTTATCTAGCGCTTACACATACCTATCATATATTTTTTACAAATCTAGGTGCGAGAGGCATTGCTACGCCGCCTTTGCGACTTTCGAGAAAAGAGGCGTGGTGAGGGCGCCATCGGGACCAGTGCATTTATCTTCTTTTAGCCCCGTAGATGTCAGTCTAGAGGAATGGGTGGCCAGAGGATGTGCCTAATTTAGGGCTCATGCACACGGCCGTGTGTATTTTGTGGTTCTCAAAACACGGATCCGCAAAATAAACAGATGACATCCGTGTGATGTCCGTGTTACATCCTTTTTTTTTTTTTTTTTACGGATCAATGCCTGTCCTTGTCCGGAAAACAGACAAGAATAGGACATGTTCTATTTTTTTGCAGAACGGACTTGCGGACATACGGATACAGAATGCACACAGAATCATTTCCGTTTTCTTTTTTTGCTGCCCCTTTGAAATGAATAGTTCCGCATGCGGGAATGGACATGGACAATAAATAAGTTATGTGCATGAGCTCTTATCATGAGACATACACTTCGTCATAAATTAGGCACATCCTAAGGCAGTGCATAGGTTGGCATAAGATGGTCTATGATAAATTCCTAAATGTTTGATCGGCGGGAGCCCAACTGCTGGATGCCCCTGCCAATCATGTAACAGGAGGCTGTATCCCCCCTCCGCCCGCTCTTGAATGGAGCAGTTGTCATGCAAGCAGTCTACCACTCCATTCAGCTATGGGGCTGCCGGTGATAGCCAAACTCCCCTTGCAGACGAGCGTAAATGCGCAAATTTCGCAAACAAGTTCAGTCAGTTTTGTATACGATTGCGTTCAGTTGTTCGGTTTTTATCGCGTGGGTGCAAGCGCGTGATAAAAAACTGAAGGTATACAAACATCTCTTGGAAACCATCCGTGAAAAACGCATCGCAACCGCACTTCCTTGCGGAGGCGATGCGTTTTTCACGCAGCTTCATTCACTTCTAAGGGGCCAGCGTTGCGTGAAAATATAGAACATGCAGCAATTTTAACGCAACGCGCAAGTGATACGTGAAAACCAATGCTCATGTACACAGACCCATTGAAATGAAAGGGTCCGGATTCGCATCACGCATTGCACCCGCGCGGAATACTCGCTCGCGTGAAAGGGGCCTTATACTCAGCTATCTCTGGCAGCCCCACAGAGTTGAATGGAGCGACAGACACAGCACGGGCCTCATTCTTGTGATCGAATGATAAACTTACCCCCTATCCTGTGCATAGGGGATAAGTTGCATCTTGGGACAACTCCTTTAAGGGCGCTTCCAAGATTTTTGAACCGATGACCTATCTTCTGGATAGGCTTCACCCCCGGAGCCCCTGCCGATCAGCTGTTGGAGAACGCACCGGCGTTCGCAGTAGCTGCGGCCTTCTCCCAGCTCATCAAGCACAGCGCCAAACCTTGTATAGTAGCTGTGCTTCATATAGCAGCTCAGCCCCATTCACTTCAATGAGGCTGAGCTGCGCCTAGACCATGTAACCAATGAATGTGCCGTCACCGGCCTAGGAAAAGCTGAAAGAAGGCCGCGATGCTACTGCAAGCTCTGATGCTTTCTCAAACAGCCGATTGGTGGGGATCCTCGATCTTGGATTCCCACTGATCAGACACTGATGACCTATCCAGAGGATAAAAAAAATATAGGAAAACCCCTTTAAACACAAAAGCAATGTTTTTCATTTTTTGCATTTTTTTTAATTATTTTTTTAAATCCCAGCATGCTTTGGTGTTTTTCCCTCATTCCCTGGCATTTTTCTCCTACAAAACTCCATTTTAAACAATAACCATGTTTTTAATGTCCTTTTTGCACAGCTTTTTTTGTCCTATTATTTTACTCACGGAAAATAATGCACTTAAACAATAGATGCAAACATGATCTATGGACTAAGCCCTCACTCACTAACAATAAAATCTGAGACTCTCAGCCAATATATTTTGATCAAGACACATCTTTGCCCACCTACCCACGCCAAGGTGGTCTTAGTCAGGCAGGTGCTAACCACAGAGCCACCATGCTGTCATTATGTATAGTATTTCCATACCCGCTCAACAAAAGAAAGTGAAAGCAAGGTGTATAAGGCCTCATGCACACGACTGTTTTTTTTTGCGGTCCGCAAAACGGATTTCCGTTGTTCCGTGATCCGTGACTGTTTTTTCTTCCGTGGGTCTTCCTTGATTTTTGGAGGATCCACGGACATGAAAAGTGAAAAAAAAAACTAAGTCAAGTTTGCATTGAAAATGATAGGAAAAACGGACACGGATCACGGACACGGATCACGGACGCGGATGACTATCTTGTGTGCATCCGTGATTTTTCACGGACCCATTGACTTGAATGTGTCCGTGAACCGTTGTCCGTGAAAAAAAATAGGACAGGTCATATTTTTTTCACGGACTGGAAAAAACGGATCACGGACGCGGAAGCCAAACGGTGCATCTTCCGATTTTTCCACGGACCCATTGAAAGTCAATGGGTCCGCGAAAAATAACGGAAAACGGAACAACGGCCGCGGATGCACACAACGGTCGTGTGCATGAGGCCTTAGAAACATAATAAAAAAAACAGCAGGTGGAAAAACACTCAATAAAGCCTCAAAAATATTTGAAAAAAACTAAAAAAAAAAACGCTCAGAAGGTCAGGAGTTTTTGGGATGCAATACAATGCACAGCACAAAGCTGTGGTGGCAGCACCCTATAAAAGGGGAAAAGTTGCAGGCTACATGTGATTTTCTTGCAACTTTAACCCCAGCTGGGAAACACGGAGGCCTCGTATGATAGACAGCGAGGATACGATTTTACAGCGACTCGTCGCAGCCCTGGGCTAAGGCAAGGATGAAGCATTCCAGCATTTATTATTTATTTTTATGTATTATTATTATTATAATATATTATTTATTAATTATATATTATTATTTATTTTTATGTATTATTATTATTATAATATATTATTTATTAATTATATATTATTATTTATTAGCCATCTATTTCCAGTCTAGAAAAGGTTAACCAGAGCCAAATCTTCCACTTTGGATGACATTAGTGAGACGGGGCAAGAGTTGCCAAGAAGCGCTTAGCTGTAAAGTGCTTTCAAGCCCTAAAGGGCATTGAACCGGCTGCAGAAGTTAATGGATGGCGATCCTGCCGGCTCCAGACGCTGTCATACCATCCAGGGCAGCTTAGTAAATAGGAGCCAAAAATTCCCCCCAAAAAATAAAGCAACATCTTGGGTAAAAACTCTCATTAGACGCTCATTGACAGGGCGTGACGAGACAATTTCATTAACTTGGTTGTTTTTCTCCTAACGTCAAAAATATTGAAAAAAAGGAAAAATAAGTAAATAAATAAAATAAATAAATAAATAAACAAAAAAAAAGAAATCGTTTTTTTTTGCTAATCTCCAGTGCCCATAGTGTAAGGGACAGAAGACAATCACACGGAGAAAAGTGGTCATTCAATAAAATAATTCAGTTTCTATCTTTGGACGAATGCTGAATAATTAAATAGAAAAAAATCAATTTCAATGTTTCATAAAAACCTCAGGCCTGTGGGTCAAGCTGGATTTTTTATTTTTTTTTGTCAGCGGAATAATCAATGGTCTTTGTTTAACCCGTGCATGGGAACAGCTGTCAGAAGGGCAGCTGCGAAGGCAGAAACCACACGTGGAGCCGCCGGCCCCATAAAACAGCGTGTGCACAAGTGTGTTCAGTTCTGGGGCCACGCCGACTAAACAGCGGGGAGGACTGCTGTGCGGGCCCTCGGCTGGAAGGGAAGATCAGAGCGCATTCACCTCTACAGTAATAGCTAATAATGAAATGCACACCTATCTAAGCTGTCTAAAAAGGAAAGCTGGCATTGCTGCCCATAGCAACCAATCACAGCCCGGCTTTCATTTTGCCAGAGTAGTTTAAGTAATGAAAGCTGCGCTGTGATTGGTTGGCATGGGTAACACAATCAATCAAACTGTCCTCCTGGGTCAAGGCTTTGAGTGATGGGGTGATACATAATGGGGGAGGGGCATTAATGGGGCTCAGTACTGCGCTCCATAGGCAGTAATTAGGAAAGGGGTGAAACTAAGTATTATCTATCTCTCTATCTATCTAATATATCTATCTATCTATCTATCTATCTATCTATCTATCTATCTATCTATCTATCTATCTATCTAGTATATCTATTTATCATCTAATTTATCTATACATTATCTATCTATATCTATCTATCTCCTATCTATCTATCTATCTATCTATCTATCTATCTATCTATCTATCTATCTATTTCCTATCCATCTATCTCATATCTATCTATCTATCTATCTATCTATCTATCTATCTATCTATCTATCTATCTATCTATCTATCTATTTCCTATCTATCTATCTATCTATCTATCTCCTATCTATCTATCTATCTATCTATCTATCTATCTATCTATTTATCTATCTATCTATCTATCTATCTATCTATCTATCTATCTATCTATCTATCTATCTATCTCTTATCTATCTATCTAACCTTCATATTTACATTATCTATCTATCTATTTATTATCTATCTATATCTAAATCTTTTGATTGTTCTTTTTTCTAAACTTTTGTACTTTTTCCTTCCTCTTTTAGAAACTATCCGCAGTTGAGCCCTGAAGTTTAGAACTAGATGTTTATTAGGTTTCCCCGCAGTTAATCTCACTTTAATTTGACACCTTCCGCACTTCCGTTGCTCACCAATAAATGTCACCTTTCAGCTGGATATTTGTTTCTCTGGATGGTTTTCGAGCAGTGCAGAGAATAAGGGCCGTCCACTCCTCCACCCCTGGAATGACAACATAATATTCCAAATATATCGGCACAACAGAGAAATACAGTATAATGACATAGCGACTTCTAAACCTTCCATATTATAGAGATTGTGTTTGTGGGTTCATTGTTCTTTTATGTGAAGATGTGTAGGTGGAATACATTGTGTAGATGTTTATGGAAATTATATAGAATGGCATTTTGCTTCCATACTCATTATGCAAATTAATATGTTATCATTTGGCAGATATTCACATGTGCAATTTGTATGTTATAGATAAAAACCAGCAAACTTTTGACGTGTCAAAGTTTACTGAATGCACATGGCCTGACCCTACCTGCCGTCCTAAATCTGAAGTCAGGATCTTGTCTCCACGAACTGTGCTGCACCCGGGTGACTGCGCACTAATGCAGACTATTCCTACTGCGCTGCTGTGGGTCTCTGACAGGCCGTACCCTGCCTCTACAGCACCAGCTACCTCGAGGTGAATAGCCCTGCACCACCATGGGTTATGGTGGTTACAATGGTACTATCTTTCACGGTTCCCGACCTCTCCTGGCTGTGACTATGTGACCTGCATGTCACTAACCTTAACTTAGATTGTGAGCCCCATTGGGGAAGAGCCCAATGCAAAACTAAAGCGCTGCGCTATATGGTAGTGCTATATAAGTGCATCAAATAAATAATAACCTCTGAAAGCACGGCGAGTACAATCCCAGTCCAAGTCCCAACAACAGAGGGTACCATCTCTTTAGGGACTGCATGGGAATGTAACTTAAAGGGGTTGTGCAAGAATGGAGGGTTTTTTGGCAAACCCCTTGACTTTACCAATTTGTAAAGCGAAGATGACTTACCAGCTTCCCGGTACTGGCTCCCCACCGCTTCTTCTTCCGGCCTGCGATGCTCTGCTGGGCTTCCTCGATGTAAACATCCGGACTGACATCACTGCAGCCAATAATTAGCCGGGGCAGTGACCACAAATGGTCACATGGCGCAAAGGGATCCGATCTCCAGCGCGGCCATGATTGGCTGCAGCATGCAAACAGGATCTTTACAGCAAAGCATCGCAAGGACTAGAAGAGAAGAGGGGGGGGGGGGGGGACCAGCACCAGGAAGCGTGAGGATGGGGGGAGGTTTTTAAAAAAAAAACATCTTGCACAACCCTTTTAAGTTACTATATATTAGAAATATCACAACTATATCTTGCAGGACAGTTGCGGGTTGCAAATCATATATTTTTTAATGCTACTTGGTTTCTACCACTTGGGAGGTGGAGGATTTGTCTCAGGGAGTTATTTCCATCTCCTACTAGTTGAACCACTCTGTAAGTCCCTATAGAAGATCAGGTCTTACAGTCAGCTCCCAGGACTCTGGAAGTCCCTATAGAAGATCAGGCCTTACAGTCAGTCTCCAGGACTCTGGAAGTCCCTATAGAAGACCAGGCCTTACAGTCAGTTCCAGGACTCTGGAAGTCACCTATAGAAGACCAGTCCTTACAGTCAGTTCCCAGGACTCTGGAAGTCCCTATAGAAGACCAGGCCATACAGTCAGTTCCCAGGACTCTGGAAAGTCCCTATAGAATGATCAGGCCTTACAGTCAGTTCCCAGGACTCTGAAAGTCCCTATTTAAGACCAGACCTTACATTCATTCCAGGACTTTGGAAGTCCTATAGAAGACCAGACTTTACAGTCAGTTCCAGGACTCTGGAAGTCCCTATAGAAGACCAGGCCTTACCGTTCAGTTCCCAGGACTCTGGAAGTCCCTATAGAGGACCAGACCTTACATTCAGTTCCCAGGACTCTGGAAGTCCCTATAGAAGACCAGCTTACAGTCAGTTCCCAGGACTGGAAGTCCCTATAGAAGACCAGACCTTACATTCAGTTCCCAGGACTCTGAAGTCCCCTATAGAAGACCAGACTTTACAGTCAGTTCCAGGACTCTGGAAGTCCCTATAGAAGACCAGGCCTTACATTCAGTTCCCAGGACTCTGGAAGTCCCTATAGAAGTCCAGGCCTTACTTTTAGTTCCCAGGACTATGGAAGTCCCTAAGAAGACCCAGACCTTACATTCAGTTCCCAGGACTCTGGAAGTCCCTATAGAAGACCAGACTTTACAGTCAGTTCCCAGGACTCTGGAAGTCAAGTCCCTATAGAAGACCAGACTTTACAGTCAGTTCCCAGGACTCTGGAAGTCCCTGTAGAAGACCAGGCCTTACAGTCAGTTCCCAGGACTCTGGAAGTCCCTATAGAAGACCAGCCTTACATTCAGTTCCCAGGACTCTGGAAGTCCCTATAGAAGACCAGGCCTTACAGTCAGTTCCCAGGACTCTGGAAGTCCCTATTTAAGACCAGACCTTACATTCAGTTCCCAGGACTTTGGAAGTCCCTATAGAAGACCAGACTTTACAGTCAGTTCCCAGGACTCTGGAAGTCCCTATAGAAGACCAGGCCTTACAGTCAGTTCCCAGGACTCTGGAAGTCCCTATAGAGGACCAGACCTTACATTCAGTTCCAGGACCTCTGGAAGTCCCTATAGAAGACCAGGCCTTACGTCAGTTCCCAGGACTCTGGAAGTCCGTATAGAAGACCAGACCTTACATTCAGTTCCAGGACTCTGGAAGTCCCTATAGAAGACCAGACTTTACAGTCAGTTCCCAGGACTCTGGAAGTCCCTATAGAAGACCAGGCCTTACATTCAGTTCCCAGGACTCTGGAAGTCCCTATAGAAGACCAGGCCTTACATTTAGTTCCCAGGACTATGGAAGTCCCTATAGAAGACTAGGCCTTAGAGTCAGTTCCCAGGACAATTCTCCCTCTGCCCACTAAACCACAGTCTGAAGGTGTCACCTGCCACCCACCTGTCTTGCAGGGCTGATTGGGGGCTTCTGCTACATACTCACAACAGGTCCCCGTGACTGGGCTTGTTGGCACAGCTGCAGTAGGTGCCCTCTCTGTTACCTTCTGTTTCCCTTGTATCTCCTTTCCCCAGGCCCTCCTGTGGCACTGCCACTGTACAGCTCTTACAGGGCAATTCTACATCAGTTCTTCTAATGCCAGGTAGAAACACCTTAGTGTTCAGTGATGATCTCATTTGCAGCAATCAGCCAAAACAGGAAACAAGTGGGAGACAAAATCTTACAATATGGCTAGTAAAGCTATTACAAGTGAAAACTTAGAAAACTACAGTATGATCCAGACTAGTGGGGATTTTTGATTTATACAGAATGAGAGAAGATAAGGAATGGCAGAAGAAATAAAAGTTGGGTAAGGCAGTACTTAAAGTGTAAGGGCTCATGCACAAGACGTATTTTTATTCGGTGTCAGTTCCGTTTTTTTTTTGGGGGCTTATATGCAGAACCATTCACTTCAATGGAGCCGCAAAAAAGGAAATTACTAAGTGTGCTTTCCGTTTTCGTATGCCCGCATGGCTGTGCAGCAAAAAAATAGAACATGTATTATTGTCTGCATTATGGACAAGGATAGGACACTTCTATTAGGGTCCGACTCTTCCGATCCGCAAAATGCGGAATGCACACGGCTGGTATCTGTGTTTTTCAGATTCCCTAACACCGAACAATTTAGCGCAGGTTGCGCCAGAAACATATATTGCTGCTGTCACACACAATAGTCCTTACAAGGACTTTTGGGTCTCTGAAACATTTTTTGTACAGAAATAATATTCAATTCCACTCCCTACACTCTCTGTCCCTTCCTATGCTCAGCTCTCCCTGACTTCGAATGAGCCGAACACATGTCATCGGGTGCTATATAGCACCCAATGACCCGTTCCGGCCAGCCAATCACTGTAATGCCAGTACCAACATGGCTACTGGCATTACAGTGAGGGCAGTACTTACCTGCATGTTTGTTGGCTGCTTAGCAGCCGCGAAACGTTGCAGGGAGGAGACTCGAGCATTGCGCTCGAGCACATGTGGTACTCGGCGAGTACCGCCATGTGCCGAACATAGCGATGCCCGAGCCGAACTGGTATTTAGCCGAGCATGCTCGCTCAACACTAGTTGACACTTGATCTTCTAGAAACCTAACCCATTATGACATAATGGCTCTTAACTGGGTTATCTCAAGATTAATAGAAAAAATCACATGGTTCCAGAGATCTCCCCATTCATTGCTTCAATTGCTCTGCTAGAGTTATTCCAAGCTGGCAGCTCAGGGATGCCCTTTTTTAGGAGGATGTGACCTTTCTCAGAGTGGACATGTCCTTTCTGCTGCAGCTCTCTCCCTGCACCTGCCACAGCTTCTAACAGTAGATGGGGCTGGTGGCAGTTGAAGCATGTAACTGAGCATGTGCGTCCACCTTATCGATGTTACTGAGGTGGACAGAGAAAAGAGGAAAAGAATGAGCAGCAGGTGACGCTATACAGATAGATTTTATTGAGTAACTCAGTAACTACACAAACTTTTTAATTACAATCAATTGCAGGTGCTGGTTTAAAAAAAAAAATTTATGTTTTTTGTGGGGCAGCCCTTTAAAGCTTTAAAGGCGATCTTTTATCAGAAAATGACCTATTGATTAACAGCCTGGAGTTTCCCACTAGATCATATTTTCTGGACGTGTCCAGTAATCGTCCCATTTTGGACAATGGTGGCATCATTGCTGCGTTCCTTCTTTTAACGCCAAATCACCATGGACCCTCTTACGTTTATTCTAAATATAAGGTTTGAGGGACCCAGTGCCAGGCTGCTCCTCCACTTACTGACGGCTGCAAACTGGCTTGTTACGTTGTTTTGAAAATGCCCTGCTCTTCTGTACACTCGAATTAAGGATCTACGGATCATGGGATACCTCACAGCACTTCTTCATGATTCAGTGGACAAGTGTCTAAAAACGTGAGTCCGTGGGACTTATACAGTGACAGGGAGTCGTAATACATTTTAGGTCTAGTGGCCAGTGTGAAACTTCAGATTTTCGTTTTTTTTTTTAGTTTTAGTTTTCTTTAATGTAGATAGTGACAAGGAAAATTAAGAAAAAACGTAACATAAAAACGTGATTGAACCAATAGGTCATTTTCTGATGACACATTCCCTTTACGTTTCTATAAAACTTGACGTTCTAGAAAACTGACCTATATTGAAGCCTAAAGTTATAATACACTGACATTTGAAGTTCCAGAAAACTGACCTCTGAGAGTATGCTTGGGGCTCTTGAAAACTGACCTACCAACATCTTGGAATCTAGAATTATGATATAATGGCACTTGACGTTCTATAAAACTTGTACACAGTTTTTTTGGGCCACAGCTAATGGATACAATGACAATCATGGTCCTAGGTAAAGGATACAATGATAGTTTAGGCTCCAGATAAAGGATATAATTACACTTTGGGGACCAGAGTAGAAGGAATATGACGATATTTTAGGTAGAAGATAAAGGCTACAATGACACTTTGGGATCCAGATACTGTAAGGATACCATGAAACTTTTGGCCCTTATAAAGGATATAAATACACTTTGGGGCCTGATAATAAAGGATATAACGATATTTTAGGCAGAAGATAAAGAATACAAGGACACTTTTGGCCCTTATAAAGGATACAACGACACTTTAGGGCCCAGGTAAAGAATACAGTGATGCTTTTTGTCTGAGAACAGTGGTACCTGAGAACCAACTTCTTCTCTGATGACCACTTTCTCCATGATCAGCTCTTTAAAAATATGAGAATTATGAAGTTGTGTTCCTTCCAGCTAATTATTCAAATGCCTTTTTTTTTTGCATTCTTCTTATTTTGGTCACTTTTCATTTCCATGGTATTATCACGAACCTGTGTGAAATGAACTGTGAATAATTTCTACCATTGATATTCCGCGCTCACCTCTACAGATACAGAAACCGGCATCTGAACCTGATGTGTTTCAGAAAAAATGATTAGCTCACAACACAATACCCAGTTCTGCTGTTATGTGGACAGAGAATTAATATTACATCTGTAAGAGGTATATTTTTCCATGTAACGAGACTTTCTGTATTACCCGTGGAGTTATCAGACCATGAAATTTGCTCCTTGCTTCCATCTACAAGTGCCGGTTACCCCGCTTCTGTTTAGCATTTGGTATCAATGTGAAAGTGTTTTTAGTGATTAACCACAATCTACGCATCTGCAGCGGACAGAACAATTTCTGATGGTTTATTTCGAATCTTTTCCACTGATTGTTTGTTAGTGTTATTTGGAGGGCAGAGGGAACTGATGTGGTCCCACTGCAATCTAGAGACATCTCTGAAATACTTAACAGTCTTTCAAATCAATGCAGAGTGCTTCAACCTGAGATAACATATGGCTATATTCTTACCCAACGTACTTGTCGTGCGCAAAAAAAAGATCTTAATAAAACAAAAGCTTCCTTCGCTTTGTACTTGCTATGACAGGCCTGGCCAGTTGTATCCTGTTTTATGTGATCTTTTCATCGACTTCCCCGAGCAAATAATAAGAATAAACAGACATTTTGCTTTTTTGTTCTTCGGTTTAAGACCGGTAACGCTCTCATGAAAATATGACACTTTTACAACTTCCTTGAGTCCTAAAGATGACATGTTCGGAGAAAATAAACCTCCTGGTCGAGAGCGCTTTGCTTTATTTTTTTCACTTTTAGAAAAATTGTGTTTCCACCATAGATTTCATAGACAAAAGAACAACTTAGGGGAACAATTATTCCAGTTTTACTCGACTATTGTGACATAATAAAGTTGCAAATTCCTTTGCGCCATAATTTGCAACTTTTTGATCCTCTTGCTACTTTTCTGAAGTGGCTAGAAAAGGGCAAAGGGATAGCGGGAGTGGGGAACGTATAGCGGCCCCCGCAGATTTACTATAACCTTGCAGCAGAAACTGGCATATGTTGTACCTCAAGTCTGTGCCAGCTGCTGGCTGGTGTGGATTTAAAGTTTCTGGGGCGCACCGAGTGGCAGAGAGGCGCCAAATTTATTAAAAGGCATCATCTCAAATCCAGGAGGATCCAGACAGGCATGTGGGAAGGCTGATCTTGATAAATCTCCCCCATAGACCATGGCCATTACTGACCATTGTACAGGCTAGGTCAACATGAGGATGTCATGAGGATGTCATCAATACAGAGGAGGAATTAATTAAATTAAAGGGAGTCTTTCACCACTATATGGCCATATACAGCACTTACATGGCGCTGTAGCACACTTATACAGGATTCTAATGGTACCTTTGTTATTTTCTTTAGACATCCAGAAGCAGGAAAAACAACGTTTATTTAATATGCAAATGAGCACTCGCAAGTGCCCAGGGGCGATGTTCCGTGTGTAGGTGCCCAGGCTGCTCTGCGTTTTTAACCGTTACTCCTCCCCCAGCCTCTTTCTTTTGCCCGCACTCCTATTCCCTTGTATCATCCCTAGGTCCGGCCAAGATCCCGCGCCTGCGCACTGCTTCGCCGGCTGGCGCATGCACACTAGTTGAATTGATGCCGTACCCAAAATGGGCATTGCAGTGTGCATGACCCGACCCGGCGAAGCAGTGCGCAGGCGCGGGATCTCGGCCGGTCACTGAAGCTTACTAGGCTGTCATTGTAAGCTCCCTGCTGCACTGTGCAAAAAACACAGCTCAGCAGGGAGAGTGTCAGAATCCTATTCACCCTCATAGATCTCTATTAGGGTGAACAGGACAAGGGATCAAAAAATACCAGGTACTAGCCCCCCCTGAGAGGTGGGCTAGAACCTAATGGCTAATAAATAAAAAGTAAAAAAATAAATAAAATAAAAAATACCACTACACCAAAATATTAAAAGTTCTAATCACCCCCTTTCCAAAATGTACATCTAAAATTCTATACACAATTAAAAAATAAACATATTTGGTATCGCCTTATCCGAAAATGTCTGAACTATTGTTACGCTGAGCGCTCCGGGTCCCCTGCTGGCCTCGGAGCGCTCACAGCGTATGCCCCCAGGCAGCACTCTAGCGTCTCGGCGTGTGCGTCCTCACTCTCTAGGGTGCGCGCGCGCCGGGACTCTTAGATTCAAAGGACCAGTGCACCAGTGATTGGTGCCTGGTCCAAAGGGGTTATTAAGGGTTAAGGTTGTGAGAGGCAGTGCTGACTTAATTAGGCTGCACCTGTGCACTGCCCATTTATACCTTCTCCTCCCACAGCTTTCTGCCGGATCTTTGTGCCTTGTGCCTCAGAGAAAGCGTTCCCTACGATGTTAGTTTGCCTTTGCCGCCTGCCCTGACCGCTGCTACGTCCGACTACGCTCTTACCTTCTCCCTGTGTACCACGCCTTATCAGCTGCCAGAGAGGTCGAGTTGTTACTAGGGGACACGACCTGGTAGTTACCGCTGCGGCAAATCCACCCCGCCTTGCGGCGGGCTCTGGTGAAGACCAGTAACTTAGAACCGGTCCTCTAGTACTACCCGCGCCATCGCCTCTCTGGTCCAGAGGATTCACTACCTGTCCTGCCGGTTCGTGACAGTAAGATCCGGCCGTGAATCCCGCTGATGTTCCCCTGCCAAGCCTGGAGGACCTCACCACCATTGTGGCCCAGCAGGGTCAACAGCTAGCCCAGTTGACCGCTATGTTGCAGCAGCTCCGCCTGGGCTACACCACTATGGGACCGCGCAGATCCTGCCACCGCTTCCGTCCAGAGCTTCTGCCTAGAGTTCTGGAATGTTTTTGAGGAGCCTGCCCGGGTTACCTCCGCAGAGACTGCCTTACTAAATTTGACCCAAGGAGGTTCTTCCGTGGGTGACTATGCCATTCAGTTCCGCACCCTGGCCTCTGAGCTGAACTGGAACAATGAAGCCCTTTGCGCCACCTTCAAGAAAGGACTTAACAGTGAAGTAAAGGACGTTCTGGCTGCACGTGAGCTTCATTCCACTCTTAGTGACCTCATCTTGCTGGCCACTAGGATAGACAAACGTTTTGCCGAAAGACAAGAGGAACTCCTCCTTGAAAAGGAAAAAGCTCGTCCTAGACGCTTTCCTCGTCTGGCTCCCGTTTTTCCGCATCCACCTTAACCCGCTACTGGGTTTTCCGCCGTGGAAGCCATGCAGGTGGATCGGTCACGCTTGACTCCGCAAGAACGAAGCCACCGCAGAAACGAGAACCTGTGTCTGTACTGTGCCAGTACCGAGCACTTCCTTAGAGATTGTCCTCTCCATCCACCGCGTTCGGGAAACGCTCTCACCTAGTAAGCGTGGGAGAGGCGTTGCTAGGTGTAGATTCTTCCTCTCCACGTCTCATCATACCCGTGCAGTTGATCATCTCTTCCAAGTCCTCTTTCTCCGCAGCCGCCTTTCTTGGATTCCGGTTCAGCTGGCAACTTCATTCACGCCTCTTGGTTGACAAGTACCGTATTCCAGTAATCCATCTACCCAAGCCGTTTTTCATCTCTACTGTTAATGGTGAGAGACTCTCAGCCACCGTGCAGTTCCGTACCCAGCCTCTGCAGATGGACATCGGAATATTTCATACCGAGACTTTAGAGTTCTTTGTCCTTCCCTTCTGTTCCTCCGAACTCCTCCTGGGTCTGCCGTGGCTTCAACGTCATAGCCCTGTCCTGAATTGGTCCACCGGTGAGATCCTGTGTTGGGGCTCCTCCTGTTCGGACCGCTGTCTCAAGCCTGCTCTGGTCAAACAGAACCCGCAAGTTTCTCCGCCTTCTGGGCTGCCCAAGCCATACCATTCCTTCACGGATGTCTTCTGCAAGAAACAAGCTGAGATTCTTCCTCCTCACCGATCCTATGATTGCCCGATCGACCTGATACTCGGTTCTACTCCACCTCGGGGCAGAATTTATCCTCTCTCACCTCCTGAGACTCTTGCCATGTCCGACTATATACGTGAGAACCTACAGAGAGGATTCATAAGAAAATCTTCTTCTCCTGCTGGGGCCGGTTTTTTCTTCGTGACTAAAAAGACGGCTCCCTCCGCCCCTGCATTGACTACAGAGGTCTTAATAAAATTACCATCAAGAACCGTTACCCTCTGCCTCTAATCTCTGAGCTATTTGATCGTCTCCGAGGGGCTAAGATCTTCACTATTGGACCTTCAGGGGGCCTATAATCTGATCCGTATCCGTGAGGGAGACGAATGGAAGACCGCCTTTAACACAAGGGACGGCCATTTTGAGTATTTGGTGATTCCCTTCGGCCTCTGCAACGCACCTGCTGTCTTCCAGGAATTCGTCAATGATATTTTCAGGGACTTGCTTTACACCTGCGTGGTCGTATACCTGGATGATATCCTCATCTTTTCCTCCAATTTGGATCAACACCGGGTCCATGTGCAACAAGTTCTTACTCGTCTTAGGAGAAATCGCCTGTACGCTAAACTTGAAAAATGTCTTTTTGAACGGACCTCCCTGCCTTTCCTGGGTTACATTATCTCAGCCCAAGGACTTCAAATGGACCCAGCCAAACTCTCGGCGGTTCTGGATTGGCCACGTCCCTCTGGTCTCCGATCCATACAAAGATTTCTGGGCTTTTCGAATTACTACAGGCAATTCATCCCTCACTATTCCACTCTGGTAGCTCCTATCGTGGCCCTCACTAGAAAAGGAGCTAACCCCAAATCCTGGCCTTCCCAAGCCGAGGAAGCCTTCCAGTCCCTGAAATCCTCCTTTGCCTCTGCACCCGTTCTCTCTAGACCAGATTCCACCAAGCCCTTCTCTCTTGAAGTGGATGCCTCCTCGGTGGGAGCCGGAGCTGTCCTCACCCAGAAGTCTTCCCGGGGCAAGACTTCAACTTGTGGCTTCTTTTCTAAAACATTCTCTTCCGCAGAGAGAAATTACTCCATTGGGGACAGGGAACTGCTGGCTATTAAATTGGCACTGGAGGAATGGAGACATTTACTCGAGGGCGCCACACATCCTGTGTACATCTTCACGGACCACAAGAACCTGGCTTATCTCCAGTCTGCTCAGAGATTAAATCCCCGTTAGGCTCGTTGGTCTCTGTTCTTCGCCCGCTTTAACTTTGAGATCCATTTCCGTCCGGCTTGTAAGAACATTAGGGCAGTTGCTCTGTCTCGCTCCTCTGATGTGGTGGGCGACGAGTTAACACCTCGATATATTATCCCTCCAGAACGCCTTATTACAGTCGCTCCCGTGGACCTGCGCCTTCTTCCTCCTGGCAAATCCTACGTACCTCCACGTCAGCGGCTTCGAATTCTCAAGTGGGGCCACGCCTCCCCTTTTGCCGGTCATCCAGGGGTGCTAAAGTCTCTCCAACTAATCTCCCAAAGGTACTGGTGGTCTTCTCTGGAGAAAGATGTCTCGGACTTCGTCCAGGCCTGTACGATTTGCGCCCGGGATAAATCGCCTCGCCAGAAACCAGCGGGTCTCCTCTTGCCTCTACCTGTTCCTGAAGTTCCCTGGTCTCACATCACCATGGACTTTATTACAGATCTTCCCTCCTCCCATGGCAAGTCCGTTATTTGGGTCGTGGTGGATCGCTTCTCCAAGATGGCTCACTTTGTACCCCTGCCCGGTCTACCCTCTGCACCCATGTTGGCCAAATTTTTTTTCCAACACATCTTCCGTCTCCATGGCCTTCCCAAACATATTGTCTCGGATCATGGAGTACAATTCGTCTCCAAATTCTGGAGGGCTCTATGTGCTCAGCTCGGGATCAAATTGGACTTTTCTTCTTCGTACCATCCTCAGTCTAACGGCCAAGTAGAACGGGTGAACCAGATTTTGGGTGACTATCTGCGTCACTTTGTATCCTCACGCCATGATGACTGGGCTGATCTACTTCCCTGGGCGGAGTTCTCCTACAACTACAAACAATCCTCTGCCTCTAACAAGTCTCCTTTCCTTGTAGTTTTTGGCCGTCATCCTCTTCCACCTCTGCCGCAGTCTCCCACTCCTTCTTCTGTACCTGCCGTTGACAGTCTTGTACAGGATTTTTCCTCCATCTGGCGAGAAACCCAGGCTGCTCTCCTCAGGGCTTCTGCCCGTATGAAGGTTCAAGCTGACAAGAGACGCAGATCTCCACCGGAATTTCGTCCGGGTGACAAGGTGTGGCTCTCCTCTAGGTACATCCGATTTAGGGTCCCAAGTTACAAGTTTGGCCCTCGTTTCTTGGGACCCTATAAAATCAAGAGTCGTATCAATCAAGTTTCTTATCAGCTCCATCTTCCTCCCTCCCTCCGAATCCATAACTCCTTCCATGTCTCCATTCTTAAACCTGCTGTCTTTAACCGTTTTTCTCCCAAGCTTGTTTCTCCCACCCCTGTCGCCGGTACCTCCGATATATTCTCTGTCAAGGAGATCTTGGCGACCAAGATCTCCCGGGGGAAAAGATTTTTTTTGGTCGACTGGGGAGAGGTCATGGGAGCCGGAGGAGAACATCCTGGACCGCAGTCTCATCCGCAAGTTCCTCGGTACCAAAAAGGGAGGGAGACCAAAGGGGGGGTACTGTTACGCTGAGCGCTCCGGGTCCCCTGCTGGCCTCGGAGCGCTCACAGCGTATGCCCCCAGGCAGCACTCCAGCGTCTCGGCGTGTGCGTCCTTGCTCTCTAGGGCGCGCGCGCGCCGGGACTCTTAGATTCAAAGGACCAGTGCACCAGTGATTGGTGCCTGGTCCAAAGGGGTTATTAAGAGTTAAGGTTGTGAGAGGCAGTGCTGACTTAATTAGGCTGCACCTGTGCACTGCCCATTTATACCTTCTCCTCCCACAGCTTTCTGCCGGATCTTTGTGCCTTGTGCCTCAGAGAAAGCGTTCCCTACGATGTTAGTTTGCCTTACCTGTTGCCGTACCCGTTGCTACCGTTCACTCCCCTTTGAACCTTTGCCGCCTGCCCTGACCGCTGCTACGTCCGACTACGCTCTTACCTTCTCCCTGTGTACCATGCCTTATCAGCTGCCAGAGAGGTCGAGTTGTTACTAGGGGACACGACCTGGTAGTTACCGCCGCGGCAAATCCACCCCGCCTTGCGGCGGGCTCTGGTGAAGACCAGTAACTGCTTAGAACCGGTCCTCTAGTACTACCCGCGCCATCTCCTCTCTGGTCCAGAGGATTCACTACCTGTCCTGCCGGTTCGTGACAACTATTAAATGCCGTGATGTCAAAACCCCAAAAACCTTGGCGGAATTTATTTATTTTTATTTTTTTTCAATTTTACCCCTCAAGTATTTTTTTCCCATTTTCCAATACAAAACATGGTAAATGAAATGGTGGCATTACAATTGCATTTTGTCCCTCAAAAAATAAGCCCTGATATGGCGATGTGAACGAAAAATGTATGGCTTTTGGAACGTGGGGAGGAAAAATAAAACAATGGAAAAATAAAAATAGGCCTGGTTTTAAGGGATTAAAGACACACAGTCTTAGTTTTAGAAATTACTTGCATTCCTCATGCAATCATAATTCTAGAACAATATGACTCTATGCTGTGTCGTTCCTCTATTAATGAATTGTCAACAATCTCCAATAAAGGTCCAGTTGGATGTTATCAGTTGGGAGTGTGTCCCTGCACAGTCTGACATTATCCAATCAGTGCTCCCAGCGTCATACTGTGCATGGACACCCTCCCAACTGATAACATCCAACTGGATCTTTATTGGAGATTGTTGACAATTCGTTCATAATCTTCTAGTAGGAATAATAGAGGAATAATATAGAGTTATATGAAAGATGCTTTATTTCCCATGGGGAATGCAAGTGTTTACTAAAATAGACATGTCAGTAGAGGAGACAGGTGCTCTTTAAAGACTAAAAGGAGTGATTTATAGGGCCAAATACCACGTTCTTGATAAACGTTTCATAATAAGGCTACATGTACACGAACGTGGTTTAGTTTCCGCATCCGAGCCGCAAAAAAATGCTGTCCGCATCTGTTGCTCCGTTCCGTAGCTCCGCAAAAAAAAAATACAACATGTCCTATTTGTGTCTGTTTTGTGGACAAGGATTGGCATTGTTACAATAGATCCGCAAAAAAAACGGATGGCATACGGATGTTTTCCGTATTTTTTGCGGATCCGCAATTTGTGGACCGCAAAACACAAATGGTCATGTGCCTAAGGATGGCCTAAGGGCTTGTTCACACGACCGTGTGGGCAGCCTCATGGGGATCGCAGACCCATTCACTTAAATGGGTCCGCGATCCGTCCGTTCAACAAAAAGATAGAGCAAGTTCTATCTTTTTGCGGTGCGGAGGCAAGGAACGGAACCCCAGAAAGCACTCTGTAGTGCTTCCGTAATGTTTCGTTCCGTGCTTCCATTCCCGTGTATTGCGGATCCGCAAATGCAAAAGTGTGAATGAGCCCTAAGACTGAGAATATCCTGAAAATTTTTCTTCTTATTAAATTCCATCAAAAATAAATGCTGCACTTGTGGCTTGCGCACGGTGGCTTCTCGATTTGCATCTAAATCTAAAAGTCCTATAAGATCCAACCCACAGAATCCTTTATGATATAAGTGACCTTTCGAATGTTTCCGTGGAGGACAGAGACCTGTAGGAGGGGGGAGCATGGATTCTTCCTCGTTGTCTGACCCCAGCAGAGGTCTCACTCACTGAAGCGTTTTGCAGTCTGTAGCAGGGTCCAGGGGGAATGTCTCCGTTTATGCTCCTGAAATTGGAACAGTAATTGGAAAAGCCCTGGTTAAAAGAAACATTGTGGCTACATTATAGCCCCGCTGCATGTACAACACGCCGGTAATGCATGATAATGACTGAAACATGGCAGAGGCAGGATACTAACTCATTCCATTCTGGAGGATTTCTGTGTTGTCAGATGCTTTTAACCTGATATGGTGGATAAGGAAGGGGGCTAAGCTAATTTAATGCCACGGTGGAAACCCAGCAGCCATGACGTCATGTACGGTAACTGAAAATGGATTGTCAGTAATGAACACGGAATGTGGACACTGCTTTTTTTCAAGAAAATTTGATTTTTGTTAATAAATTTAATATTTCAAAATGTGCACGCACAGAATAAGCTGTCGTTCATTCCATAGCGCCTCATTTGTAGCGAAGGATGTGCCAATTTTAAGATCGTACAACAACAATAGAAGGAAAACGGTAGCACTTAAAGGGAATGTGTCACCAGAAAATGACCTATGGGTTAAGTTAAGTTCTCATGGTAAAAATATTCTTTGTGATTTAAATTTTAGTGATTTTATGTATGTTAGAAAAAATACTGAAATTTAGCAGTTTTTAACCCCTTAAGGACTCAGGATGTACCGGTACGTCCTAAGTTTAAAAGTACATTGCGGCGCGGTGGGGGTTAATAGGAACAGGATTCACGCTGAAATCATTCAGCGGGCATCCTGTCACAACGCCCCGTATCGGTGATCGCCGCAAACCGCAAGTCAATTCAGACCTGCGGTTTGCGTCTTTTACCTGCGGTTGAGGCGGCGGCGGGCGGTGCCATCGGGTCCCCATGCGGCTGTGGGGGGGACCCGATGGCATGGAAGGCAGCGCGATGTCTAAGGAAGGCATCACGCTGCCTTCTGGTGACGAGCCTGTGAGATCCAGCCCCCTGGATCTCACAGGCCGGAAGCTGTATGAGTAATACAAACAGTATTACTCATACAGCCAATGCATTCCAATACAGAAGTATTGAAATGCATTCTAAAGGATCAGACCCCCAAAAGTTCAAGTCCCAAAGTGGGAAAAAAAATAAAGTGAAAAAAAAGTTTAAAAAATAAAGTTTTCCCCCCAAAAAATTACAAGTTTCAAGTAAAAATAAACAAAAACGTAATTTTCCCCAAATAAAGTTGAAAAAAAAAAATTGGTAAAGAATAGGGGAAAAAAAAAAGTATACATATTAGCTATCGCCGCGACCGTATCGACCCGCTCTATAAACATATCACATGACCTAACCCCTCAGATGAACACCGTAAAAAATAAAAAATAAAAACTGTGATAAATAAACCATTTTTTGTCACCTTACATCACAAAAGTGTAATAGCAAGCGATCAAAAAGTCATATGCACCCCAAAATAGTGCCAATCTAACCATCACCTCATACCGCAAAAAATGAGCCCCTACCTGAGACAATCGGCCAAAAAATAAAAAAACTAAGGCTCAGAATATAGAGACACTAAAACATCTTTTTTTTTGTTTTAAAAAAGCTGTTATTGTGTAAAACTTACATAAATAAAAAAAAGTATACATATTTGGTATCGCCGCATCCGTATAGACAGGCTTTATAAACATATCACATGACCTAATCCCTCAGATAAACACCGTAAAAAAATAAATAAAAAAAATGTGATAAATAAATAATTTTTTGTCCCCTTACATCACAAAAAGTGTAATAGCAAGCGATCAAAAAGTCATATGCACCCCAAAATAGTGCCAATCAAACCATCATCTCATCCCGCAAAAAATGAGACCCTACCCAAGATAATCGCCCAAAAACTGAAAAAACTATGGCTCTCAGAATATGGAGACACTAAAACATGATTTTGTTTTTGTTTCAAAAATGATATTATTGTGTAAAACTTACATAAATGAAAAAAAGGATACAAATTAGGTATCGCAGCGTCCGTATTGACCGGCTCTATAAAAATATCACATGACCTAACCCCTCAGATGAACACCGTAAAAAATTTAAAATAAAAACTGTGCTAAATAAACCATTTTTTGTCACCTTACATCACAAAAAGTGTAATAGCAAGCGATCAAAAAGTCACGCGTACCCCAAAATAGTGCCAATCAAACCGTCATCTCATCCCACAAAAATCATACCCTACCCAAGGTAATCGCCCAAAAACTGAAAAAATTATGGCTCTCAGACTATGGAAACACTAAAACATGATTTTTTTTTGCTTCAAAAAAGAAATCATTGTGTAAAACTTACATAAAAATATCACATGATCTAACCTGTCAGATGAATGTTGTAAATAACAAAAAATAAAAACGGTGCCAAAACAGCTATTTCTTGTTTTCTTGCATCACAAAAAGTGTAATATAGAGCAACCAAAAATCATATGTACCCTAAACTACAGGGAGTGCAGAATTATTAGGCAAGTTGTATTTTTGAGGATTAATTTTATTATTGAACAACAACCATGTTCTCAATGAACCCAAAAAACTCATTAATATCAAAGCTGAATATTTTTGGAAGTAGTTTTTAGTTTGTTTTTAGTTTTAGCTATTTTAGGGGGATATCTGTGTGTGCATGTGACTATTACTGTGCATAATTATTAGGCAACTTAACAAAAAACAAATATATACCCATTTCAATTATTTATTTTTACCAGTGAAACCAATATAACATCTCAACATTCACAAATATACATTTCTGACATTCAAAAACAAAACAAAAACAAATCAGTGACCAATATAGCCACCTTTCTTTGCAAGGACACTCAAAAGCCTGCCATCCATGGATTCTGTCAGTGTTTTGATCTGTTCACCATCAACATTGCGTGCAGCAGCAACCACAGCCTCCCAGACACTGTTCAGAGAGGTGTACTGTTTTCCCTCCTTGTAAATCTCACATTTGATGATGGACCACAGGTTCTCAATCGGGTTCAGATCAGGTGAACAAGGAGGCCATGTCATTAGATTTTCTTCTTTTATACCCTTTCTTGCCAGCCACGCTGTGGAGTACTTGGACGCGTGTGATGGAGCATTGTCCTGCATGAAAATCATGTTTTTCTTGAAGGATGCAGACTTCTTCCTGTACCACTGCTTGAAGAAGGTGTCTTCCAGAAACTGGCAGTAGGACTGGGAGTTGAGCTTGACTCCATCCTCAACCTGAAAAGGCCCCACAAGCTCATCTTTGATGATACCAGCCCAAACCAGTACTCCACCTCCACCTTGCTGGCGTCTGAGTCGGACTGGAGCTCTCTGCCCTTTACCAATCCAGCCACGGGCCCATCCATCTGGCCCATCAAGACTCACTCTCATTTCATCAGTCCATAAAACCTTAGAAAAATCAGTCTTGAGATATTTCTTGGCCCAGTCTTGACGTTTCAGCTTGTGTGTCTTGTTCAGTGGTGGTCGTCTTTCAGCCTTTCTTACCTTGGCCATGTCTCTGAGTATTGCACACCTTGTGCTTTTGGGCACTCCAGTGATGTTGCAGCTCTGAAATATGGCCAAACTGGTGGCAAGTGGCATCTTGGCAGCTGCACGCTTGACTTTTCTCAGTTCATGGGCAGTTATTTTGCGCCTTGGTTTTTCCACACGCTTCTTGCGACCCTGTTGACGCTTGATTGTTCGATGATCACGCTTCAGAAGCTTTGCAATTTTAAGAGTGCTGCATCCCTCTGCAAGATATCTCACTATTTTTGACTTTTCTGAGCCTGTCAAGTCCTTCTTTTGACCCATTTTGCCAAAGGAAAGGAAGTTGCCTAATAATTATGCACACCTAATATAGGGTGTTGATGTCATTAGACCACACCCCTTCTCATTACAGAGATGCACATCACCTAATATGCTTAATTGGTAGTAGGCTTTCGAGCCTATACAGCTTGGAGTAAGACAACATGCATAAAGAGGATGATGTGGTCAAAATACTCATTTGCCTAATAATTCTGCACGCAGTGTAGTACCAACAATACTACCACCCTATCCCGTAGTTTCTAAAATGGGGCCACTTTTTTGGAGTTTCTACTCTAGGGGTGTCCTAGGGCCAAAAAATTTAAATTCTGAAATGTAATCTCCATTTGCCAATAACTCTTGTGGAACACCTAAAGGGTTAAAAACGTTTGTAAAATCAGTTTTGAATAACTTGAGGGGTGTAGTTTCTTAGATGGGGTCACTTTTTTGGAGTTTCTACTCTAGGGGTGCATCAGGGGGACTTCAAATGGGACATCGTGTCAAAAAAAACAGTCCAGCAAAATCTGCCTTCCAAAAACCGTATGGCATTCCTTTCCTTCTGCGCCCTGCCGTGTGCTCGTACAGTAATTTAGACCACATATGGGGTGTTTCTGTAAACTACAGAATCAGGGCCATAAATATTGAGTTTGGTTTGGCTGTTAACCCTTGCTTTGTAACTGGAAAAAAATTATTAAAATGGAAAATCTGCCAAAAAAGTTAAATTTTGAAATTGTATCTCTATTTTCCATTAATTCTTGTGGAACACCTAAAGGGTTAACGATGTTTGTAAAATCATTTTTAAATACCTTGAGGGGTGTAGTTTATAGAATGGGGTCATTTTTGGGTGGTTTCTATTATGTAAGCCTCGCAAAGTGACTTCAGACCTGAACTGGTCCCTAAAAATTGGGTTTTTGAAAATTTCTGAAAAATTTCAAGATTTGCTTCTAAACTTCTAAGCCTTGTAACATCCCCAAAAAATAAAATATCATTCCCAAAATTATCCAAACATGAAGTAGACATATGGGGAATGTAAAGTAATAACTATTTTTGTAGGTATTACTATGTATTATAGAAGTAGAGAAATTGAAACTTAGAAATTTGCAATTTTCTACAAATTTTTGGTAAATTTGGTATTGTTTTATAAATAAAAATATTTTTTACCAGTGTCATGAAGTACAATATGTGCCTAAAAAAAAATCTCAGAATGGCCTGAATAAGTCAAAGCGTTTTAAAGTTATCAGCATTTAAAGTGACACTGGTCAGATTTGCAAAAAAAGTCCGTAAGGTGAAATAGGGCCGAGTCCTTAAGGGGTTAAACCCTCTTTTGAGCCCCATAGTAGGATGACTTTTCCTGTTCTGTATAAATCACTTCTCAGCAGTCATCTCATTATCAACATAGGAAGGATTGCACTGAGAGGTAGCACCTATATATGGATAACAGAGGATCATTCGCAATAGGTAATGGCCACAGTTCTCCTCCTCACCCTCCCTGCACAATGACATCTGCATAGTTCACATAGCATGTCCACAATACTCTCCTATATAAGTCAATAAGTCTTCTAGTCATCTCCAAACTACAGGTTCCTATGGTCCATGAGGCTGCTCTCTAAATGCTGTTAATAGTAGTTCATGCAAAGATACTGCCCCCATGATCGTGCAGAAAATAAAATGAAAAAGATCAACCAACAGAAAAAAAAATCTGTGTTGGTCCCATGTTCATATGTGCCCGCACTGTTGAGAAAAATGATGTTTTAATATATGCAAATGAGCCTCAAGGAGCAACGGGGGCGTTACCATTACACCTAGAGTCTCTTCTCTCTCTCCAACTCCTGCGCCCTCTCCACTTTAATTGACAGGACCATACAGTGAAAACATGAAACAGGGCCAGGCTTGATGATGTTTTTACTGCCTGGCCCTTTCAATCAAAGTACAGAGGGCGCAGCAGTTGTAGAGAGCAGAGCCTCTAGGTGTAATGGTAACGCCCCAGTTGCCCCTACAGTCTCATTTGCATATATTAAAGCATAATTTTTTTCAATAATGCTGGCACATATGAACATGGGACCAACACAGATGCCTTCAGCCTTCAGCTGCCAAGCACACATGTAACAGGTCAGCCAGTGTCCTAGGGACAAATCTACTGACAAATGCCCTTTAAGGACCTGAAGACTTGCAGACGTCTCACCAATCCCAAGTGATTGCATGAAAACTGCCTCTGGATATGTATATGGTTTGTGCAAACTTGGAGAGGTTATGGCTGGATGTTTAATTTTACTAATTCAATTTTTAAAGTTCTTGATATTTTTTTAAAGAAGTGGTGATTAATATGAGCCCTATTTGACTGTGTGTTCCAGTTGTTTTTCTGTACTATTATGATTCAGGGTATGCAACCTATTTCAATATCGATATCTCAGAAAGTAGATATTCAGTGGCATTTTGTCAGGTGAGTTCCAAGCCAAATCACTATGCAGGGCTGTGCCGGGAAGGCTGCCATTTCAACCAGCCAAGTCCTGGCTGGTCAACCTGCCAGTGCGACTGAAAGCCAAGCCAATCGGGTTTCTAAGTCTGTATCCAATCCCAGAGCTTGGCTGTGGATTTAAGGTAGCTGATTCCCGATTGACTTGCCTGTGATTTTTTTAGTTTGTGTCAGAATCCATACTGTGCGACTCCCTATTGACTTTTCTAGTGATCTGACATCTGGCTTGTTTTGGATTAACCCTGTGACTGCTGTCCTGCTTATATTAACTCTCCTAGTAACTGACCTTGGCCTGCCTCTGGGTTCACTTCTTTTTTTACTGCCTTGACGGTGTTTGTTTCTCCTGATTTTGATCCTGATTGCTTACTTCCCTTCTGCTATCAGTCCCACAGGCATAACCTTGCTCCCTAGCAGCAAAGTCCATCTGGCCTTACAGGGGGCTCCGGAGATGGACCTAGTGGTAGCCTTAGCTTTCTACCACTCTAAGTGATCTTCAAACGCTGTAGCAGTTTTTGGGGTTCATTGGCTGTGGTCTGGACGGGGACCTAAATAATCCCTAACAGATGTCCCCGCTTAGCTAGTATCATATTTATAATGCAGTTTACTTATCATCAGGTCGATCAGCTGTTTGAGCACCTAGGCCTCTTACTAGGCCAGTGACGTCACCGTACATCCGTCACGTAGCCCAAGCACAGCTGAGCTATGAAACCAAGCACAGCCGCTATACAATGTACAGTGCTGTGGTTGGTGAGCTGTAAGAAGTCCCTGCGGCAGTCACCTTCGCTCCAGTGAGCGTCGAACTTGATCAAACAGCTAATCGTCTGGTGTCCTGAGAGTTGGACATCCCCTTCCCTCATCACATATTGATCTCCTTATCTAAGGACAATTAGGAAAATCCCAGAAAACCCCTTCAAAAACATTTCCAGGGACATTCATATACTATATGGCATCAAAGTATAACTCCATTTTTGACAGAAAAGCCATGTTCATTGCTTACATTGCAGAGTCGGTGGAGAGAGGAACCCATCACAGATTCTCAGTGTCCATATTACAAATACTAGCATTCTGAACCATTTATCCCTCCACCTCCATTGGATTCATATAAGAGTGTACCAAAATTTGCCTTAGGCATCATCTTTCTTTGCCTGCAGGCTATACGGTGGCTCAGTGGTGACCACCGGTGTCCTGTATTCTAATCCAACCAAAGTGCAACATCCTCATGGAATATGCAAGCTCTAACCTTCAGGTATATGGTATTATTGGTATATGGACCCCAATAGCTCTTTATAAAGAATTCTCTTATGCCTGCCTGGCAATCCACCAATAACTGTGAGCTAGGAAATGCATTAGCTGAAATACACGGAAAACAAGATGGCAGTGTGCCCAATTACCCACTGGTCCCCCATATATAGTATTTCCATCCCTGATCCCATTGATTTTCTCTCAGGTGCTCCAGGTTCCTATCAAATTTCAAAAACTGGTAGGCTATGCTGTGTCACAAAAATGGTGTACATACTTCACATCCCATTTTTCAAGTGGTTTAGACACTTCTTTTTCAGCAAGGACTTGTGGCTAAGCTAGAAGGGTTCATGACGTACCAAAAAGAGGACACTGCTTAAAATGTCCCAATGTGTGCAAAAAAGGCATAAAAATTTTGGAGCAAAATTTAAACGTAAAGTAAACCAAGTAATAGGCAGTATAAACTTGGCGGTAAAGACTAGATAGCCATAATGTGCTTTATTTTGAGACTATCTAAAAAATTTCATTTTTTAAAATTAGGCAGCATTTATAAATCTGCCCCAATGTCTTTACATTGCTGTGGAACATGCTCATAGTTAGTGTTGAATGACTCAAAGTAAATCAAGTGGAATTCGATCCAAATTTCAGGAAAAATTTGATTTGCCACAAATCCGAATTTCTTGGTGCTTCACGGTAACTAATACATTTTTCCTGAAATGGTGGTAAAAAAAACCCCATACCTAGTCCATTTGATCGCAGAGAGGCCATTGCGGTCATCTTGATTGAAGAAAACGCACCAAATCTCGTGCGCGCTGTCGTGTGACATCACCATGTCAGCGTGCTGACCGGACACAGTGACATCATCCATTTGATCATGGAGAGGCCATTTCAGTCATCTTGCTTGAAGAAAGCTGGCCAAATCTCATGTGCGCTGACGTGTGACATCACCACACCACCGTCAAAATGGATTTTTTGTCACGAAGTGCCAAGAAATGACGTCACTGTGCTCGGCCAGTGTGATGTCAGTGCATTCGAGATTTGCACATTTTCTTCAATCAAGACTGCCGCAATGGCCTCTCTGCGATCAAATGGATGATGTGAGTATGCTTTTTTCTTTTTTTAACCCCTGATTAACCCCTGAAAAGCCTCAATGTGACTCTCAGATGCCGCAATCAGCGTTGAACATGGCATCTGAGAAGTTCAATGACGGGGGGAAGGCGCGATTGCCGTTACCCATCATTGCACCTACTACATACAGTGGAATGCGATTAATGACGAAGCACTTCGTGATAAATCCGAATTTCTTGACGAAGTTTGGTGAAGCAGCCGAATCAAATCTTTGAAAACTTCACTCATCACTACTCGTAGTATGTAAGTGACAGGAAAGAACAGCCTAGAACACTAATGGCTAACCTCCGGCACTCCAGCTGTGGCAAAATTACAACTCCCAAAACACTCCATTCATTTCTATGAAGTTCTGAGAACAGCCAAGCAAGTGTACATCTTGGGAGTCGTAGTTTTACCACAGCTGGAGTTCCGGAGGTTAACCATCACAGGCCTAGAACATGATTCAATAGAGACTGGTTCAATAGAAGCCATCTCTTCGGCGTGCACCTGTGGAGAACGTTCCATACACGCTTCCCATACAATGACAAGATACATAAATTGCATTGCTATGGCAACACAAGAAACACTAAATTGAGACAATGAGAAGAGGCTTGAACACAATGAAATTTCACATTTTACACAGTACTACCCAAAACCGATTAAACAAAAATAGCGCATTTGATTTTTTTCCAAGCAATCATCAAAAAAATCACGTCACTGAATCATGCAAAGACAAGAATAGTTTTAACCACATGTAAAGAAGGTTTCGGAGCCTTTCCTCCCCTCTACATAATTGAGATTTTATGCTTGTACAATGTGCATTGTATTTTATGCCTGACTGGTGCTATGAAAGAAAATATTTATTAGTAAATTTAGACCAGTTGTGTCCATTACTCGAGGATAAAGAAACTGAATGATGAAAGCTAATGCAAGAAGTACACCGAGGTGCTAGCCAGTGTCCCGAAGTTAAGGTCACTGATTTTTGGAATTGGTAAAATCTGGTCTTAGATGTAGAACATTTTTAATCAAAAACACAAAATGATCTAATATTTCTTTTTTTTGGTTGGTCATATGAAGCCTTTCCAGACCCCCCAGTGGTTAACTATAAACCGTGGTGGAACACAGCAGCAATTGTTCAAATCCCCTTCAGAGCCATCACTGGGGAAATGATGTATTATATAGTGAAATCAGTGGGCCAACCTTGTAATCCTGGATTTGCTAGGTCCTCTAGATCAAAATATGCTCTTTGTACGGTCTTGGACTAGAGAGACCCTTCTTTTAAATCAGAAATCCCGAAAGGGATTCTTCCAAATTAAATCCCACAAAATTCAGGTTTGGTAGAATCAATTTTTTAAAAAAAATTTGGCTAAAATTTTTATTTTTTTTAATCAGTTCAATCATCTCTACTCAAGATATACAGTATATCGCAAAGGTGAGTCCACCCCACACATTTTTGTAAATATTTTATTATATCTTTTCATGGGACAACACTGAAGATGTGACACTTTGATACAAGGTAAAGTAGTCAGTGTTCAGCTTGTATAACAGTGTAAATTTGGTATGCCCTCAAAATAACTCAACACACAGCCATTAATGTCTAAACTGCTGGAAAAAAAGTCAGTACACCCCTAAGTTAAAATGACCAAATTGTGCCTAAAGTGTCAATATTTTGTGTGGCCACCATTATTTTCCAGCACTGCCTTAACTCTCTTGGGCATGGAATTCACTAGAGCTTCACAGGTTGCCACTGGAATCCTCTTCCACTCCTCCATGACATCACAGAGCTGGTGAATGTTAGAGACCTTGCATTCCTCCACCTTTGAGGACGCCCCATAGATGCTCTATAGTGTTTAGGTCTGGAGACATGCTTGGCCAGTCCAGCACCTTTAAACTCAGTTTCTTTGGCAGTGTTCGTCTTGGAGGTGTTTGCGGTCGTTATCATGTTGGAATACTGCCCTACGGCCCAGTTTCTGAAGGGCCGTGATCACGCTCTGCTTCAGTATGTCACTGTACATGTTGGCATTCATGGTTCTCTCAATGAACTATAGCTCCCCACAGCCCCAAACCATGACACTCCCAGCACCATGCTTGACTGTAGGACACACTTGTCTTTGTACTCCTCACCTGGTTGCCGCCACACACGCTTGACATCATCTGAACCAAATAGGTTTATTGTGGTCTCATCAGACCACAGGACATGGTTCCAGTAATCCATGTCCTTAGTCTGCTTGTCTTCAGCAAACTGTATGCAGGCTTTCTTGTGCATCATCTTTAGAAGAGGCTTCCTTCTGAGACGACAGCCATGCTGACCAATTTGATACAGTGTGCGGCGTATGGTCTGAGCACTGACAGGTTGACTCCCCCCACCCCTTTAACCTATGCAGCAATGCTGGCAGCACTTATACAACCTCTGGATATGATGATGAGTAGTGTTGAGCATGAATATTCGATTAGCGAATTTTAATCTCAAATATCATCACTTCGCTAATTCGCGAATATTTCGAATATAGTGCTATACATTCGCTAATTCGAATATTAGTTTATTTTTATTTTTTAAGTTGTTCCCACTTCCCAAAAGCAGTTCTTCTTGCATGTTCGGGGGACTCCGTGCTCCTTGCCCGCTCCAGTCAGTGCCCGTTGGCGCGTCCGCCGAGCGCCGACTTCCAGTACGCATGGAGCGTCCCCATCACTATGGGAACGCCTCCATGCTAGAATGTACTGTCGGATGTGAGAATCACGGTCATCTAGACCAGGCTCAAAGTTGGATGCGCAATGCAAGTAAAATTGTTCATTCAGCATCCAACTTAATTTTGTGTATAGGCAACATTCCTAACTCAATAAAATAATATTACTAATCTCAAGGATTGATCTATATGCCAGCAGCGCCGGAAAGTGGCCTCACATGATTTTCTGCATACAATGGTTGGCTTGCTAGAATTAACGAATATAGAGAATATAGCTCTATATTCGTATTCGTTATATTCGTTAATTCTGCAAGCCAACCATTAGGAACGTTGCCTATACACAGAACCAAGTTGGATGCGCAATGTGAGTAAACTTACTTAAATTACTCACATTGCGCATCAAACTCACTTCTGTGTATAGCCAACTTTCCTAATGGCTGGCTTGCTAGAATTAACGAAGATAACGAATATAGCGCTATATTCTCTTAATTCGTTAATTCTAGCAAGCCAATAGGAAAGTTGCCTATGGACAGCTCTAAGTTGGATTCGCAATGCGAGAATTTTACTTTGCCTATTTTTTGCAATAAATAGAATAATGACTCAGTATTCTATTTATTGCAAAAATTTGGCAAACTAATATTCTCGCATTGCGAATCCAACTTCGAGCTGTCCATAGGCAACTTTCCTATTGGCTTGCTAGAATTAACGAATATAGAGAATATAGCGCTATATTCGTTATCTTCGTTAATTCTAGATAGCCAACCAATAGGAAAGTTGCCTTATACAGTTAAACTCGCAATACGCGAATAATTAAATCGCATATTATTCGCGATAATTAGAATAATAACGAATATTCGATTTCGGCGAATATAAGATGAATAGTCATGAAATCCTAATATTCCTAATATTCGCGAAATATCACAAAATCGAATATGGCACCTCCCGCTCATCACTAATGATGAGCAGGTGCACTCAACTTCTTTGGTCGACTATGGTGAGGCCTGTTCTGAGTGGAACCTGTCTTATTAAACCACTGTCTGGTCTTGGACACTGTGTGCAACTCAGTTTCAGGATGTTGGCAATTTTTTTCTAGCCTCAGCCATCTTTATGGAGAGCAACGATTCTTTTTTTCAGATCCTCAGAGAGTTATTTTCCATTAGGTGCCATGTTGAACTTCCAGTGACCATCATGAGAGAGTGTGAGAGCGATAACACCAAATTTATCACACCTGAGATCTTGTAACACTAACGAGTCACATGACAAAAGGGAGGTAAAATGGCTAATTGGGAACAATTTGGCCATTTTCACTTAGGGGTGTACCCACTTTTGTTGCCAGTGGTTTAGACATTAATGGCTGTGTGTTGAGTTATTTTTGAGGGCACAACAAATTTCCATCATTATACAAGCTTTACACTGACTGCTTTACATTGTATCAAAGTGTCATGTCTTCAGTGTTGTCTCATGAAAAGATATAATAAAATATTTGCAAAAATGTGAGGGGTGGACTCACTTTTGTGGGATACTGTATTTTAAAGACTGGCATAAGGTGACCAGCTTTGAAAAAAATAAATAAAAGTGTAATATGAACAGTGCCCAACAGGGTAACACAAAAGATTTTCTTTTTAAAGGTAGTAATCTCAAGCCACTTATCTCAATCAGAAGGGAAAGGAAAGAAAGAGTCCAATTGTAGAGTCCCTGTGATTGTGATCTAACAAACTGATGGAAGAGTAGAAGATCTCAAGATCGGTGTGGGTCAAGTAAGTGAAATGTTAGGGCTTATACAACAGATTGAATCTGAACAAGGGCAGTTTTTTTTAGTTTTGCCCAGATTATCAGTTTAAGTAATAATATGCATTTTAATTTTGTAGCACGACCTGCATTATTGCCCAAACTCTCTGCAGAAAAGCATCAAGGTTGGAACAGAGCTAGGCATAAAACTATTGACCACCACTCTTTTGACTCTCTTAGGGCCTATTTACACAAGGCAATGATCGGGAACAAATGGATCGTTCCTAATCAATGCTCAGTCGTGTGGGTTGCATCTACATAAAGCAATCATTGAGGCTGTTTGGAGATGAATGCTCATTACTACAATCATTCATCCTTGTACAGATTTGTTTGTTGGCAGCACATCCCCACAGGGGTTATTTGACTCAAAACAATTGGGTTACAAATGAGTATTTTGAACATTTGTTGGGTGATCGGTGGCACATTTATATGGTTCAATTAGCAGGGAAAAACATTCATAAAAATGTTCTTCCAAAGGACCTTTATAGTAAAACCTTTTTGAAATTTCCACCAAAAGTGACTGCAAATTTTGGTCTTCTAGAGAAGAGTGGCAATACGTAGGTAATATTTAAGTCCTCCCAGTATAAGGTTATTGAAAGTCTTCTGCCTAATATTGATATACAGCAGAGGCCAAGGCACAACACTGTAGCCAAAGAACCCTAGCACTGAGTTCTTCAATGGCACCACTTGTGTAGAAGTCAATTTAAGTCATAGTCTCATGACTATAAACGTGCATACACAACACATTCAATGTTTCCATTCAGTGCCACAAATTAAAAAAAAAATATCTCAGCGTATGTGCCGAAGCAATGACATGGACCCCCTTGCAAAAAAAAATAAGGTAGCATGGTCGCCAGTTGCAGAGAAGGCAAGATTTTCTATACAGTAAAAAAAATACAAAAAGTATAACGGGTCTGCAGTTGCAAAATGGACTCTCTTTTGGCATCTGTCAGATCCGTATGGGTTTATGGACTAGTTCAGTTTATTCCTAATAATTTTTTGTTGTATAGGCTGCATAGACACACCAAACGTGTCAAGAATACACCCTGATGGATGCTCATCAGTCATAAAATAGAACTCAAATGGGCCAATACTTTTGTGATGGGCATTTTCAAGTCATAAGTAGACCTGTATATGTCTTTGACTTGCCTCCAACAGATGGCAACGCAAGTATAAAAATTTACCATCTTTAACTTTAGTTTTTGGTAATAAATGATGTAACCGGAGTATGACTTTAGCTTATGATGGGGTCTGGTTAGGATACGATTATACATCAGATGTACCAAGATGAATAATAGGAATAGATTCTGACTTGGGTTGGTCCACACAGCTGTTGCCATTTGGCTTAAGTACGTGTGCTGATATCAGGCAGCGTGGTTAATTTTAACAGCTGGAGGCCTCTCAACTTTCTGCGGCTTCTCAAATTTTCTGTTTATGACAAATAAGAACCCAACTGCTACAACATATTTAATGATTATTCTCCCTCTCTCTCCTAAAGCTGTAGCCAAACTCAATCTGCTCAAGGAGCTGTATCCGTTTGCCTTGAGTGATATTACTGAAAAAATAAGTAGAATGTATATATTGGATGAATTCAATGGTCTCTAACACCTTGTAAGAGATTCACGAACTGAACATGTATCAACCTTTGACGCTCATATTTAAGCTACATTTGAGTTGCAATAAGATATAGATATAAAAGACACATAAATGACCGTTTCACTATAATAATAGTAGCACAGTAACTTAGTTTATGAGACATACATTCATTCATTACAAAAAACCTTCATGAAGTAAGAGCCAATTCTCCTCATCTTGAGGAAAAAATATTCTTTCCAGACTCAAAATTTGGGAATTAGTATAACTCCCTGGATCAACAACCCTTCTCCAGTAATCTAGTAACTATAGCATACACACTCCAGACATCCAGGTCCCTCTTGAACTCTTTTAGTAAGTTCACCATCACCACCTCCTCGGCCAGAGAGATCCTTAGTCTTACTGATCTTCTTCCAAGTTAATGTAGAAATCTTCTTTCCTCTAAATGTAGACTATGCCCAGCAGAGTATTTTGGTAGACTGATGGGAAGAAACTTTTAATGTGATAGTTTTACATACAGATGTATATCCTTCCTTACATTTCCTCTTGGTTAAAAGAGCACAATGTGAACAGCGTTGAAAGAAAACATGATTTTGCGATACTTTGCCAGGAGATATACATGTTATATTTGTCTAGTCTAGTGCTTGTTGCAATGTGAACTGTGGTCTAGCATGTTGTGATATTGTATTCAATTTGTATCACATGAGAAACTGGCCCAAATTCATGAAGTGTTAAGGGGCGGAAGGTTCTACATCTTGAGCAAAAAAAATAAAAATTACTATATAAAAGCTACACCCATTGTAAGACATTGTTTCTTTGTCTAACCCAAATGCCCTGGGCACTAGAAATAAGCGAATTACCCAAAATTTGATTTGGGTACCATTCGGCTGAATTGGTCAATTGCTTCAATTTGGGTCTGAATCGAATGTGCTCCAAATTGGCCCATGACACTCTGAGGTCTCCTAGGGATAATGAATTTTTTTTTCTTTCTTTCTCTCGATTCATGTGAATCGAGTCACCAGAAATTTGTATTTGGATGCAAAAAAAAAAATATTTTATTTTTTATAACATTCTGGTCAAATTCAATTAGTTTAGAATTGATTTGCTCATCTCTATGTGGAACACAATGTGTGCTATTTTGCTTCTGAAACGAGACTTGCCCTGATAACTATAACTGACGACATCCCCTTCTTTACTTTCTGCATCCTATTATCTGCTCACATTTTGCCTTTGTATCTCTGTCTTTCCTCTCTTTCTAGCCAAGACCAAGAAGGGTGCTTGTTCATGAATGTATCAGTCACACTGCCTGTCCCTTTTAAGTCACCTGCTTGATCATGCAGCAATATGGACAAGAAGGGAATTTCTGGTTCCCAATCCACCCCTTTAAATGGGCCGTCTCACCTGGAACATTGGTGACATATTGCTAAGATAAGGCCCCAATGTGATAGGTGAGCCACAGCTATCTCCAGAATGAAGCTCCCAGAGAGAACAAGAGCACACCGCGCATGCGTGGCCGCTCTTCATTCATTTCCATGGGAGTGCCGAAAAATAGATGAAGGCTTGCTCGGCTATTTTCGACACTCCCATAGAAGTGAATAGAGCGATGGCCCCTCATGCGCAGCAGCCCTCCATTCATTTCTATGGGACTTTCAAATACAGTCAAGCACACCGACGCTCTCATATAAATTTTTGCCTCTGGGTAGGAAAGTGCCATTTTTATCTTGGTTTTGCCTTCTGATTTTTTGCATTTTCTTGATAAATAAAAGCTAAATATTTCCCTGTAATAAGAACAGCACATTTACTACTGTATTAGTATTATTATATTATGTGCTTTGGTTTAGTATAACTGAAATATTAAAATATCTGATGTAATATAATAAATATAAACTCTCATGACCCCCAGCTCTCTTTTTAGGTTTGCTTAATGAGAAAATTTCTAGATAATGCAGGGAAACTCAGCATTGATGCTACGTAGTGTGAAGTGTTTGTTGCATTGCAGTGTACCTTTGTAAGTGGGTAGAAATGTTTTTGTTATGTCTATGTAATTCAGTATGAATGTGCATGAATATCATAGTCTAATAGATAAAAAAACAAAACAACCTATGACAATAATACAATAATAAAATATAACTTAGGCGTGCTTGACACATAGGGACAGATTTATTAAGATGCCAGTCTAAAAATAATACAAAAGAAATTGTTGGAGTGAATTAAACAAACGTTTAATAAACTTTTCATTTTGGACCGTCAGGAAATAATCTCTAGGCCAGCTATCAAAATTGATGCCCAAAAATCTGGGTTTAGTATTAGCAAACCTGAGTAGTCCACACTCCTCCATGAAACCATACCCAGTTTTTTCAATTTTGGTAAGCATCTTTTTTTGCCCCGTTTTTCGCACAAATTTCTTTTAAAGCCAAAAACTGCCAAAAAGCTGTTAAATCCCAATCATGGATTTTGTGTTTTTTTTCTGCTTTTAAAAATACCATTCATTTCTTGCTTTTTTAAAACTTTGAGTGTTTTTTCTTTTTTATAACCATACAAGTTTTCATACTTTTTTCATGCTTTTCTCCTATAGAGAAGGCTATGTGAAAAAGCATGTAAAATGTATCCATCACACTGACCCCAAAAAAAATTAATTAAATTAAAAAAAAACATCAAAGGGAAAGAAAACCGTCAGAAAGAAACATGCAGTGTGTGATGCATGTGTATTGATTTACATCTAACATTTAAAAATGTGAAGAACGCTTCAAGAAAAATTGTTAAAGAAGTTTTAATAATTATTTTATTGTAATTATTATTTTCACTATGTAATAATTTAGCTCCCCCCCCCATATACCAAAGAGAATAAGGGTGAATTCACTCATGATGAATTGGAGAATTGCAGAGATTTCTGCAATTTCATGGTAGTAATCTCAATACTGTATCTTTTTGGCTGACATTTTTTAAAAATTGATGGGTAATCTTAAATCATAGGATAAGGGTCACTGCATCAGATGAGAAAATAATCCTTTAAACCGAGATTAAGATTTCTTGACTATAAATAATAATATCAAACTTTTTAAAAATGATTCCAAAACTTTGCATTTCTTCTCAAACTCTCTACATAATTCCATTAGAACTCACCAAATATGTAATATCTGATTCTGGGTGATTCACATATTTACTTTATTTTTTTTCTAGGACAAATGTATGTAGCTCAAATGCAATGAAAAAGAGCAAAAAAAAATATATAAGCAGTGGTTCGTGAAAAAGGTAATAAATCACGGTTCAATAATGGGCGGAAAGTATGGATCAAATCTTCAGGAAACCACTTGTTGACATAGTGACAAATGGCTGAACACGTGCTAAAGTCATTTAATTGGTCACCGAACACAGAACGCAGTCGCAGCCAGTTGCTTTAAATCTCGTAATTAAGAAAGAAAAGAAAGAAATAACAATTCAGCTCAAAAACTAACAAATGCAAATGTTTTTGTTTTTCTTTTCTTTTTTTCCTTTTTTTTTAACTTCTTTACTTTTTCACTTTATTTCTTGCTAATACTTGTAATATTGCAATTCTATCTTATACGGGCAGGATGGTAGATATCACAGTAATACAAGGAGAATGTAAGAGAACCGGACATTGCTTTCGACAAATTTTTTTGTATTTTAGACATAGCTGAAAAAATGTAAAAGAGAGGATCGCATTAATTTCTATGGGTGTGAAATGGAAGCTTATTTTGCCATCTGTTTCAATATATTCTCCTGGGATAGTTTTGATTTTCTTTTACTAGAAAAAAAATAATCCAATAAAGAATAATCATGCAAAATTATGTTTCTGATTTATTTTTTATTTTTTTGGAGAGTCATCAGCTATTTCAGATACATTTCCTAATGCCATTAACCAAAATAATTTTTATATTTTCCAATATTAAATATATATATATAAAATCTATGCTAATAAAAATGAATATAAAAAATAAATATCCATTTTTTCCCATTTTTAATCCCAGTTCTAAAAGCAGTCTAGGAGTCACCGAGGATATTTTCCGAATAATTTAAGGAGAAAGACACTTCATACACCATTTTAAGTCTAAACCGCACTCAATTAAAGGGGCTCTCTGTGAATACTGACATCACTTGCCTCACTAAGCTGAGGATTCATACTTACCTGCTCCCAGCTGCTCAGCTTCCCCCCCACTGCCTCTTATGTGTCCATGTTCCGGTCCACGCAGCGTTTACATCCGATGCAGCATGGGCATGGTCACATGCTCCTCTACAGCCAATAACAGTGGCTTTTGGTGTAAATTACAGAAAATCTGTCTGGTTGAAGGAGGCCACATCCCCTCTTGTAAAGTCAATTCCCCGCTTTTAAGAAAAGTGTCAAAAACTTTATAAAGCGCCAAAGTGATACATTTTTGCACAACCGAGGCTTGCATCAAAATCTTTAACTTTGTATGCCAGACTGGAATAAAGCCACTGGTAAATTCACCATATAGACCTTGTCTTAAAGGGGTTGTCCAGGATAAGAAAACCCATCGACGCGTTATTCAGTTATAACAGCTCCACACCTGTCCATGCCTGCTATTGCCTCTCAGCTCCATTGAAATGAATGCTATACCGTATACAACCTGTGGACAGACGTGGAGCTGTTATTAGAAGAAAGCAGCCCCCTTTAAATGAAAAAGTTATCAAATTTTCAAATGTCTGTGTGGCACAGACTCCTTCACTTTTGATTGTGGTTGTGCCCATTTGACACTCTGGGAGGTCGCCCCTTTGACTCGCACCCACCAACTCTAGCATTGCGAAAACCAATACTATCAGCACTGGGCTGAGCATAAGGGCTCATGCCCACGAATGTTTTTTCTTTCTGTGTCCGTTCTGCTTTTTTTGCAGACCGTATGCAGAACCTATTATTTCAATGGGTCTGCAAAAAAAAAAAATATATGAAAGTTACTCCGTGTGCATTCCATTTCCGTATTTCCGTTCCGCAAAAAAATAGAACATGTCCTATTATTGTTCACATCACGGACAAGGATAGCACTGTGCTATTAGGGGCCAGCTGTTCCGTTCCGCAAAATATGGAATGCGCGCGGACGTCATCCGTATTCTTTGTGGATCTGATTTTTGTGGACTGCAAAATACATACGGTCGTGTGCATGAGGCCTAACAAAGGTCTTAAAGGGGTATTGGTGTTTACAGTATATTCATACAGTAGGTGAAAGTCTCACATCTAGGACCCTCACCTATCAGCATACCTGACCCAGTTCTCTTGACATGTGAGGATCCCAAAGTTGAGACCTTCACCTATTGCATACAGTAAACCTAAAAAGGAATATCCCTTTAAGGGGTTTAATGATGTGTGAACACTGTTATAATGTTAAAGGGGTTGTCTCACTTCAGCAAATGGCATTTATCCTGTAGAGAAAGTTAATACAAGGCACTTACTAATGTATCGTGATTATCCATATTGCTTCCTTGCTGGCTGGATTCATTTTTCCATGACATTATGCGCTGCCTGTTTTCATGGTTACGACCACCCTGCTATCCATCATTGGTGGTCATGCTTGTACACTATGGGAAAAAGCGCCGGCCTCTCTGGTGGCTGAGACTGCGGGAGCGCACATAGGCTGGTGCTTTTCCCTATAGTGTGCAAGCACGACCACCAATGATGGATTGCAGGGTGGTCTGTAACCATGGAAACGAGCAGTGAAGAATGTGATGGAAAAATGAATCCAGACAGCAAAGGGAGCAATATGGACAATAACAATATATTAGTAAGTGCCTGGTATTAACCTTCTCTACATAATAAATGCCACTTGAGACGACCCCTTTAATCTAATAAAGTATAAAAAAAGCAAATAAATAAATTAATAAATAAATAAACTTCCCGATGCTTTGCTCAATCTGCGATGAACACCAAATGGAATTTAGACACAAATCACTCGTTTGCCTTTTTTTTTTTTACCCAGTGAACTTAATTAAAAAAGACTAAAAGATCAGTATTCTGAGCAGGTGTCCCGGTGATTCATGGTATAATGCCAGCCTGTCGTCTAATGGAGATGGAAAAAGAAGAATGGTTAATTTGAGAGAGAATTGCAGTCCTGGTTGGCATTTTGTCATCTGTGGGAATATGCCGGATGTGTCCAAGTTAAAGAATATTCCGTGACTAGTACCTGCAATTACATACATCAATCCAGAGTATATGTAACCAGGGACCTCGTGTGTTCACAGTATTCCCAGGACAAGCTCCACCGTTATACGATGAAATGTAATTCTTATCTAGATATAATCCAGATCCTTGATAACAAATACATTATCTATCTATCTATCTATCTATCTATCTATCTATCTATCTATCTATCTATCTATCTATCTATCTATCTATCATCTATCTAGTAAGCTAGTCTATAGGGCCCATTTATATACTGATATATGCCACTTTTGTGACAAAATCTGTGACTTTTCAGCTCTCACTCAGGTCTATAAAAATGCGTTGTGGTGTGGGCGAGGAAGAGGGCAGGCCCGCAGGCTCATCTCATTCATCATTTTGTGCACCAGTTTTTGGCAGACAAGATGAGGAGCTTGTGTAGACTTTAGATATCTACCTATCTAAAATAAAGAAATTCCACGGCACTCCGACAGATGTGATTCAAAAGTAATGATTCACCAAATCGACGTTTCAGACCTCTTAGGCCTCATGCACACGGCGGGTCGGCAATCCACGGACGCTGGCCGTGTGCACCCCGCGTCACGGATGCGGACCCATTCACTTGAATGGGTCCGCAATTCCGGAGATGCGGAACGGAGTCACGGAACGGAGTGCTACCGTGGTGTTTCTTTCCGTTGTTCTGCACCGCAAATAAATATGACATGTCATATTTTTTTGCGGTGCGGACTGACCACGGACCCATTCAAGTTGAATGGGTATGGCCCGCTACACGGATGTTGCCCGTGCAATGGAACGGTCGCAAAATGGCCGTGTGCATGAGGCCTTACTGGGACTTTTTTCAAGCAGTGACAAAATACAATGGTGCTGAGTGCATAGATATAGGCCCCATAAGGTAATTGATCATAATACATGATTGACAGAAATTAAATGGAAAACATGATTTTTACAACAGTATCACTTCATCAAAATAACCCCAAAAAATGTGACTACCATGTAGTTAATAATTCATATCAGTGTCCATACAAATTGATCGAAGTTCCTTCTACTTACAGTTCAAGTGACATAATTGATAATCATAAAGAGATTTAAAATGGATGTGTGCAAATTAAAAACAACTGGATACGATCGACAACGTAAACACTAACCAGCATGAGCCCCAACTATTTATCATGTTCTCGGCGTTGTGTGCATCTAATCTATCTATCTATATATTTATCTATGTAATATCTATCTATCTATCTATCTATCTATCTATCTATCTATCTATCTATCTATCTATCTATCTATCATCTCTTCAACCTATCACTAACCTCTGGTGTCTTCCCCTCTGCTTTTAAACATGCTACCATTACACCCATCCTCAAAAAGCCTTCACTTGACCCATCTTCTTTGTCCAGTTATCGCCCAATATCACTTCTTCCATTTGCCTCAAAGCTACTTGAGCAACATGTCCATTCTGAACTGTCCTCTCACCTCTCCTCCTGCTCCCTCTTTGACCGCCTACAATCTGGCTTCCGACCCCACTACTCAACTGAGACTGCCCTTACCAAAGTCACCAATGACCTACTAACAGCCAAAACCAAAAAACAATACTCTGTCCTCCTTCTCCTTGACCTGTCCTCTGCCTCTGACACTGTCGACCACTCCCTTCTGTTACAAACTCTCTCATCTCTTGGCATCACTGACCTGGCCCTCTCCTGGATCACATCATACCTCACAGAGCGGACATTTAGCGTCTCCTACCCGCGCACCACCTCCTCGTCTCATTCCTTCTCTATTGATGTCCCGCAAGGCTCTGTCCTACGACCCCTGCTCTTCTCTATCTACACTTTTGGCCTGGGACAGCTCATAGAGTCCCATGGCTTTCAGTATCACTGCTACGCTGACGACACACAAATCTACCTCTCTGGTCCAGACATCACCACCTTACTATCCAGAATCCCACAATGTCTATCTTCTATATCATCCTTCTTCTCCTCTCGGATTCTAAAACTTAACATGGATAGAACAGAGTTCATAATTTTTCCCCCATCTTGCTCAATTCCCCCAACAGACCTATCTATCACGATCAATGGCTAGAAACTCTCCCCGGTCAACCAAGTCCACTGCCTTGTAGTGACCTTGGTTTCTGCCCTCTCCTTCCGACCGCACATCCAAGTCCTTTCCACCACCTGCCGCCTCCAACTCAAAAACATCTCCAGCATCCGCGTTTTCCTTAACTTGAATCTGCAAAAATGCTTGTACATGCCCTCATCATCTCCCGTCTAGACTACTGCAGCATTCTCCTCTGTGGCCTTCCATCTAGCACTCTCGCCCCCCTCCAATCTATCCTCAACTCTCCTGCCCGACTAATCCACCTCTCACCCTATTACTCCTCTGCCTCTCCCCTCTGCCAATCCCCTCACTGGCTCCCTATTGCCTAGCGAATTCAGTTCAAAATACTAACAAATACATACAAGGCTGTCCACAACCTGTCCCCTCCCTACATCTCTGAGCTACTTTTCCGATACATCCCCACACACACTCTCCGATCCTCACAAGACCTCCTTCTCTCCTCTTCTCTTATCACCTCTTCTCACAATAGACTCCAAGATTTCTCCCGTGCATCCCCCATACTCTGGAACTCGCTACCCCAACATATCAGACTCTCACCTACAGTGGAATCCTTTAAAAGAAACCTGAAAACCCACCTCTTCAGACAAGCCTACAACCAGTGACCCTGCTGCCTCTATAACGCCATGACCAGCCTCACCCGCACCTACTGTGTCCTTCTCCAATACCATGTAGATTGTAAGCCTCGCAGGCAGGGCCCTCTCTCCTTCTGTACCAGTTTGTAATTCGTCTTGTTTATGCTTAGTGAAATTGTCTGTATTATGAATGTGCACCTCTTCTCATATGTACAGCGCTATGGAATGAATGGCGTTTTAATAATAAATAATAATAATCTATGTCTCTATCTATCTACCCTGCCTGTCCCCAAAAAAAGTTGCCACCTGGATTTAACTAAGCAAATAGTTATGAGCCTCCTATTACTACATGAGCGATTATCTTTCAGCTGGCAACAAGTTATTTAACCCCTAACTGGTGGAATGAGTTGCTTCTCATTTCTTAAACAACCATGTCGAAAGACACATCTCGTGGTCGTGGAAAAGATGTTAGTCTGTTTGAGAAGGGTCAAATCATTGGCATGCATCAAGCAAAGAAAACATCTAAAGAGATTGCAGAAACTACTAAAATTGGGTTAAGAACTGTCCAACGCATTATTAAAAACTGGAAGGATAGTGGGGACCCATCGTATTCAAGGAAAAAATGTGGCGGGAAAACAATCCTGAATGATCGTGATCGGTGAACACTTAAACGTTTGGTGAAATCAAATCGAAGACAAACAACAGTAGAACTCAGGGCTATGTTTAATAGTGAAAGTAAAAGCATTTCCACACACACAATGCGAAGGGAACTCAAGGGATTGGGACTGAACAGCTGTGTAGCCGTAAGAAAACCACTAATCAGTGAGGCAAATCAGAAAAAAAGGCTTCAATTTGCTAGGGAGCATAAAGATTGGACTGTGGAGCAATGGAAGAAGGTCATGTTGTCTGAGGAGTCCAGATTTACCCTGTTCCAGAGTGATGGGCGCATCAGGGTAAGAAGAGAGGCAGATGAAGTGATGCCCCCATCATGCCCAGTGCCTCCTGTACAAGCCTGTGGGGGCAGTACTATGATCTGGGGTTGCTGCAGTTGGTCAGGTCTAGGTTCAGCAACAGTATGTGCTCGAAGTACAGTATGAGGTCTGCCGACTACCTGAACATACTGAATGACCAGGTTATTCCATCAATGGATTTGTTCTTCCCTGATGGCACGGGCATATTCCAAGATGACAATGCCAGGATTCATCGGGCTCAAATTGTGAAAGAGTGGCTCAGGGAGCATGAGACATCATTGTCCAGAATTGTCCAGACCTTTACCTATTAAGAATCTTTATTTTTTTCAGTGGCAACTTTTTTTTTGGACAGGCAGTGTATTACTGTATCTCATGTGTATGTAAAAAGAAACAAGGACTACAAGTAGAAGCGCACTGCTTCATGCTCAAAGACCCATGCAAACTCTGGAAACACGAATACATGTAAATTGCATCGCTGCTATACTTACGATATGAATATTAGAAGCTCTTTGTGCACATTTGCGATCAAAATTGTATTGGGCCCATCTATCAGCGACAAGGTGGCTTGTAACAGACCGGTCCTACACTAACAGACTTGGCTTTGAATAATCTATCTATCCATCTATTTATCCATCTATCTATCAGGGTCTGATCAGGGTCTCGGTTTCCCGGCCCCTGTACTGCTTTGTGTCAAACATTCCAATATCCTGGAACAAAAGCAGATGATATTTTACAGTTTCTGCATAATATTTCTTCGCTACATTAATAAAAAATATCCTCGGTGACTGATGATGTTAAATGTATTTATTATTAAACAATTATGGGTCCTTCAGCCGGTTCAGACCTTCCTTTCACCAGGCAACCTGAAATTATCATTAATTATTCTGAGTGCATATTTGGTATAATTTAGCTTAATGGCTTCTCAATAAGACGTTTCATTTCAATAAAGAAAAATCAGATTTTTATTATTTTTATATTCTCTTCCATTCTTTGCTACAGCACAAACCCTGCTGCATCGCCTGAGGGTACTCAAGTTATTTCCTCAAGGGCAGAACTCTGACTTTATGAAAAAAAAAAGAGAGACCATTTAACACAAAATAACTACCATCCACCCACACGAAATGTTCTACATTAAGTACGGAGAGCGCCCGGCTTCTTGCTGAATGCTACATGAATTGGTAATTGAATAGGAGTCTGATGCCTTCATCGTTCTAATGTCAAGTAGACAGGAATAAAAACAAGATCCAGATGGGGGGAAGGTGATCTTCTTGAAGGGTGTTCTGCTGAAATGGAGAAAATTGTGATAATGTCACTTTAAGGCTGGTTAGGTTTGAAAAGTGAACGCTTTTCGCAGGGCAATTTTCAGGGGGGGGGGGGGGGGGGACGACCCAGCGAAGCTGTTCCTTTAAGCTGGAATTTGATATTTTTTCGGTTCTTTGAAGCTGTAAGGACGGAGACATTTTTCTTGCATTTCTCTTTGTTTGTGGCAATGAGGGGCATCTGGAAGAAACCGAGGGGCTCCGTAAACAGAGCCTTTGTGTGATCGCTGGGGGTCCACAATGTGACTACCACCACAGATAAATGGCCGCTCACTGTAAACAAGGCTGGACCGCCTCATTAAAGTGTTTAGAAGAAAGATCAAAGGATGAAGAAAGTTCTTTGTAACCGAGCGCAGTTATGAAAAGGAAGACATCTGCTCCTCAGCCCCCAAGATGAACACCTTGGCGTAGTCTCCATCTAATGGGGCTGATGCTTTATGGTTATTAGAGATGAGTGAAGTTATGTAAAATTTGCTTTGGCTACTTTGCCGAATTTTCCCCAAAAATTGCGCGTTTATCTGTAAATAGCGGGTGCAATGACAAGGAGCGGCGATTGCATCGCTCCCCGTCATTGTACCCCTCAGATGCCGTGTTCATAGCTGATCGCAGCATCTGATAAGAACAATATAGTGTAACATTAAAAAAAAAAAAAAGCAAAATAATACATTATCCATTTGCCTGCGACGGGCCAGCCGCCGCCATCTTTCTTGAAGGTTTGGCGCAAAACTTGCACAGCCCAAGATGACACCATACATCATCGCGCACGGGATTTCAGCTAAGATCTTCAGGTGGTGGTGGCGGCCTGCCTGTTGTGAGCAAATGGATCAGGTAAGTATTATTATTATTTTTTTACACTATTTCAGGTTAAATCGATTCGCTACTGCGAAGCGCAAGGAAATTCGGCAAATTTATCCTGAAATTCGGCTCGAAGTTTACTTCATGGACTTCGATTCTCTTAACACTAGTTATCATTATTTAGGTTTCTACAATTTTTTCCCATGCATAATGAAACGTTTCTTTTTCCAATTTCTTGTGGTTTTTAAAATCTCTGCTTGCTGTTGTTCAGTGTTTATTTATTTTACTCAGTATTTATTTACTATTTCAGTATCAACGTTCAATGTTTTCTTCTGGGGCAGGGATCAGCAACCTCCGGCGCTCCGGCTGTTCTGAAACTACAACTCCCAGAATCCTCCTTTCACTTCTATGGGAGTTAAAAGAACAGCCAAGAAAGTGTGTGCATGCTGGGAGTTGTAGCTTCACAGCAGCTGGAGTGCCGAAGGTTGCTGATCCCTGTTCTAGGGGATAAAACTCTGATCACTGGCACAAATCCTCAAGTGCCTGTTACAGTGCAGTTATCAATGAAGAAGGCTCCTATTCACTGACCGAAGGCAGAGATCTTGAAAGCCATGACAAATTGATAAAGTATATTGGAAAATAGTGATCACTATCTCCAGCAGTACTATAAAGAAGAAAGGCAGAGCCCATACTTGAATAGTGCTCGGTTTGTTTGGGGAGTTCAGGGCCCTTGTTTTTGTGATAGGCGGGGGTGTAGTGGTCTGGTCTGACCCCCACTGATCAGATACTTATCCCCAATACCAAACATGACCAACCTGAGGCAAAACTACAACTCCCAGTATGCCCACACTGCCTACAGCTATTAGCCTACAGCAGGGCATGGTGGGAGTTGTAGTTTTACAGCAGCTGGTTGGCCATCCCTAATCTATACTGTGGATAGGAGCTGATGACCTATTCTCAGGATAGGTCATCATCAATATCAGATCGTTGGATCGTCGACTCCCTCAGCTGTTTGAAAGGATAGTAGCGCTTGCGCAAGCTCCTACTTCAAAATTACCTGCGTGCCATCTTGCTTGTAGCGGCGGCGCAGTGTAATTACAACTGCTCGTCCCATTCAAGTGAAGGTATTGTAAGTACACTGCACTGCCCCTGCAAAGGAGACAGCGCAAGCGCCGCTCCCCTTCAAACAGATGGTCGGTGGGGATGCCAGGAGTCGACCGCTGACCATCTGAAAATGCCGACCTATCTGGAGAATAGGTCATCAATATCTTTGCACTGCACAACCCCCTTTATTTATAAATAGTGTTGAGCGAACGTGTGTTTTAAGTTCGGCGTCTAAAGTTCGGGTTCGGGTTATCGAAGAATCCCATTATGGATTCCACTACCACAGACCATATCGTGGTAGTGATTCCACTACCACGATAACCCGAACCCGAACTTTAGACGCCGAACTTAAAGCACAAGTTCGCTCAACACTATTTATGAATACATTTCTCGGAGGGATAAGCGGGGATCGGCTCCAGAGTACAGAACTGGAATTTTATGAAGAATAGAAGTATTTACTAAGACAGACACATCAGAGGAGCTGACAGGCCCTCTACAACACCTACCAATCACTCACGCATGAGGCATCTCTATAACTTTCCTGTAGTCGCTGACATTTGAAGAGATTTAGCAGAGCACTATGTCCACTTCGATAGCTTTCCAAAACCGCCCGAAGATTCCGTATTATTTTAGCCTTTTTATTTCTTTAATTTTCTAAAATCATCTGTCTCGAAATAAATAGATTGAAAAACGTTTACAATGAATGCCTGACTTGTTAATTAACCACTTTGCTGCTGCCAAGGCGAGGAAGCCATGCAGAACCCGCTCTCCACGTAGTGAAAGATTAAAACGACTTGTTAAAAGATGTGTGAAGTAGAGGAAAGAGAAGAAATTTCAAAGAGGCAGGAAAGAGTCTGCAAAGTCATTTCGTTTTATTAGACACCTCTCCTCATAAGTGACTATGCTCCATGCACTAAGCAAATCCCAGAACCTTAGGAGATTAATTCTGAAGGAGGCACTCGGGGGTCAAAGTGTAAGCAAGTATGTGCCTAATCTTGGAAAAATCAGGCTATTCTCTCACAGCAATTAAGCAGGGGTCTAGGGTTTCATCCGCAGCGTATTTAAAGGCAGGATACAATTTAACACAAATGTATTAATATCTTTACTGTGTTAAATTGCTCAGGAAATAAACAGAGTTTGTTCTTTTAAATTAGAAAAGAGTGGAAAACATAAAAAAAAAGGAAAATTATTAAAGTATCACTGTACAAGGAACAATGTGGCAGAACTGATTGATACATTGTGTCAGGTCCAGTGTTACATCTGAGGGGGCGGTGCCTGCCACAGAGATTCTCTCTATGGTTTTGTCTCCTACCCCCTCTCATCATACCCCTTATACTACCAGGTCCCCCAGCTCACTCAGATTGGGGAACTACAATATCAAACAATTCACTGAGATTGATAATATAGGACACCAAACAAGACAAGGAAGACTATTGGTACATATGATAGTCCTGAAGATACCAGAGGACCTAATACCTAATCTGCCCATCTGGAAGTTTTTGGAGGATCTCTCTTGCCCTGGATGAAAGGGACGTACAGATTGCCATGACAAAGTGAAATTCGATCCGAATTTCAGGGAAAATTTGATTCGCCACAAAGCCAAATTTCCTCGTGCTTCAGGTAGCAAATCGATTGTTCCTGAATGGCGGTAAAAATTTTTTAAAAATCATACTTGCTTCATCGGTTTGAGTGAGAAGATCCCGCACAAAATCCCATCCGCGGTGATGTATGACCTCACCACGCTGGCAGACGTGATGATGTAATCACGGGCCGCGCGAGATTTTGCGTTGGATCTTCAATCAAGATGGCGGCGGTCGGCTCTTCGCGATCAAATAGATGAGGGTAAGTATGATTTTATTATTTTTTTATTTTTATTTTACACTGTATTATTGATGTCCAATGGATCTGAGTGGTACAATGACGGGGAGCAGCACAATCGCCGCTCCCTGTCATTGCAGCCACTAGTTACAAAGAAATGCGCTTTGTGACAAAGTAATTTGTCGCAAAGTGAATTTTTTGGGAAAATACGGCGAAGCAGCCAAACCGAATTTTTCAATACTTCGCTTATCACTAGCCATGACCAACAAACCTGGGACTGCTTATCTTTGGAGCATGTCTTCATCTGGGTTATTTTAGCATCAATTTCAACCATGTTTACCATGTGTCTGTCATGTTTATTATATGTTTATTGTGGTGGCATCGTCCCCTGAGGAACCCTTCAACGGGGGAAATGCGTTGGGACACCTGGAGTGGAGCTTTACTCTCCTGCAGCTCCTTTCTCAGAGGATGTTATCTTTCAGGCTAGTATAGAGCCCCCAACAGGAACCTTTTGTATTATAAGTCTACAGCTTATATTAGGGACTATGGGTTATAGTTTGTGTATGATCATGAATCAATAAAGGCACTTTTTTTTTTTATACTACAATTGTGGTTGTGGACGATATTTATTGTGGGTGCCTTCACCCCTTACACTTTATTAATTATCTCAAAACTAGCCAAACCCTTCGGGGCCCATGCATACCTGCTGTGTGACTCCTTTATATTAGTCATAATTTATTATGGGGCCATACCTCTGTGTGCCCAAAATTCTAAACATGGGCTTTAAAAATGACATGCTCCATCATATTGTACAGGTAATCTCTATCAGAAAAGTTGCTTGGACTGGTGCCTCAAGAAGGCTGCTTACCAAGTGGCTTTGTGTCCATATTGTAGACCCACTAAAGGGATTGCCACAATTATTATTTTTTTTTTATTCAACTTCCCCCCCAATGGACCTGTGGAGGAAAGACTACATACCTGCTCCCTGCTGCTCGTTTCCATCCTGGGCTTTCCCTGCAAATTGGTTCTCAAGTGTAAACTTACAGCATGGATGGGGCTACGTGCGCCGTTGAGCCAATGAATGGCTTCAGAGATGACGTATCACTAAGCAGCCCGTAGACCAGCAGTGATGGGCCGCTTCAGGACACATCATGATTGTGGCATATCATTGGCTGCCAAGACGCACGTGGCCCCTGTCAGTGCCAGAAGTTTACATGGACCAAAGTGTAGCAAAGACAGTCTGAGATGGAGCCAAGCAGCATGGAGAAGGTAAGCATTCTTCTCTTCACATGTCACAATTCAATGGTGGAGAACTCCTTCAGCCCATACACAGGAGGTCCATGCACTGGAACCCCCACCTATCATTACTACAGGGAACCCTATGTCCCCATTTGAATGCAGGGATGGTTGTGCTTGCATGCTGTCGCTCTATTCACAGTTTATTGATCTATGTTGTAGATAGCCAAGTGCTATACTCAGCTGTCTCCATGAACTTCACAGAGAATGAATGGGGCAATTGTGGGCATGCTCAACCATCTCTCCATTCAAATGGGAAATGTGGTTTTCTCCTGTTCTGTTGGACCCCTCATAGTTAGACACTTAGCATCAATCATGATAGATAGATAGATAGATAGATAGATAGATAGATAGATAGATAGATAGTGCTGTCTCCATCAACTTCATGGAGAAAGAATAGAGCAATTGTGGGCATACTCAACCATCTCTCCATTCAAATGAGAAATATGGGGTTTCTCCTGATCAGTTGGACTCCTCCTGCTTGGACACATAATCAATCAATCATTATAGAAAGATAAATATATAGATATGTAGATAGATGGATGGATTGGTGGATGGACAGATAGATCGATAGATCCACAGATTCCTTTCTGCCCTGGACACAGCATGCCTTCTTGCCAATTTCCTGTAGCACCTCGGTAAGGGCGGCACAAATCACTTCCTGTGATGTAAGGGTTTTGCACATGTGACCTGTGCGACCAATCCCAGTCATCCTACACCTATTTTTGTGGTTCAGCCCCCTTCACAGGTGCCTGAGCATCAAAGGTCCTTTTGTCCAGCATAGGTTTCCTGTTATCTGTGCTATCTGTCTGTACTGTACCTGACCCGTGCTTGTGTTCCTGGACTCCGCTACCTTTTTGATCCCTTGCCTGCTTGCCTCGACTCTCCTATTGCTGAATGCGGATTGCCTGACCTGTACCTGTGCCACCTGCCCTTACCCATTGCTTGTTTGACTTTGACTAAGTGAGGGGTTCACTTAGACAACGCTTTTAGAGGAGGTTGGTTGGTCAAATGGCACAGTGAGTTCACACCCTCTGGTTCGTGACATATATGAGAAAGATAGATACTGAATTTCCCATATGCCTTAGTGGAGATTCACCAAAGGTAATCCCACATTGTGAGGTCTAATAAGCCTACATTTTGCTAAATCAACATTTATAGCCCTTCGATCATTAAATATAAAGTCTGAGGAATTGAGACCCATTTGTTTTTTACAAATACTGTATTTCTGCGCTCCTCTATGAAGTTCACCTTTTCAGGTCCGGTCTAATGCCAGGAAACTTTCTAAATAACCTGCTTAAGCTCCACTTCTCTGTCTCCCAATCTCCTCTTATAGTCAGTAAATTAAACTGCTGCAAAACCACAGTCAATAAATTATTATCTCAAGTGGCTGAGAAATGTAAGCTGAACACAACACAATGCAACGAGGAGCGAGGAGCACAATGATACCGCGCCTGAGATAATGCTGAGCCGCTCATAATGGACACGGTTACTGGAAGGAGCTCGCAGGCCTCCAACATTTGAGAATTTTGCCAATTTTGTGCTGATCTTACTACAATAGTCCTACTGTAAATATGACTTGTCTATCTATCTATCTATCTATCTATCTATCTATCTATCTATCTATCTATCTATCATTTTCTGGATCTGAGGCCTCTATTATAGATGTTACAGACCAGATGAAATACGTCTTGCACAAAATCAGAGAGGTGCGGTGCATGCCTGGGCATTCGACACGAACACTTGCCAGTGTCACAGTAAGGAGCAGGGTCCCAGTGAACTTGAGGATCTTATAGAGTTTTTTTCTACCACTAAAAGTGATAGTATTATCCAGAATATATAAACACTTTCTAAAAAGTGGGGGTCTAAGACCCCCCCACAATCCTCAGAATGAGGAGCGGGGTTGCAGTTCCCTGTAAAATGGATGAAGGGAATCGCCGTTCAGCAAGGAAAATTGCAGAGCAGAGCAAACTTAATCCCTTTGTCTCAGAACTGGCAGGGGTCCCAATCATCGGACCACCAAAAACATAACTTTATGGCATATTCTGGTGATATGTCTTTACATTATTTGATAGGAATTTCCCCTCCAAAGGGGTTCTCCTTGCAAAGATAACTCTTTTCAGAAGGTGTACCCCAGATGATCAGCTGATAGCTCCAGGTGACGGACCCGCTCTTGGGACCCCTTGAAAACAGCTGATATTGCTGGTGAAAGCTACGGCCAGCTAGGTGTTCCCCTTCAGTAAAATGTAGTTCTGAATAATAGCCATTCAAATGACTGTCCAACTATGTAATACATGGCTGGCTGAGGTCCACCATGGATGGGATATAAGGGCAAATTTTTTTGGGTTTTCATGTCAGCTAGGGTCTTAAAGTGGTTGCCCCTTTACACCAATGTATTTCCTATTCAGAGGATGAGGGATGTGTCTAATCAAGGGGTGCCTCTGCCAATCACAAGAATGGGGGCCTGTGTTCACCTGTTTGAATAGAGCGGTGGACATGCATAGGGCTGCCAGAAATAGCTGAGCACTTGTATTCGACTATCTCAGACAGTCCCCTAGAGCTGAATGGAGTGGCGGTGCCCACTCAAATGAAGGAACATGACCCCATTCTCATGACTGACAGGGTTCCCAGTTGTCGGACACTTTCTTATCCTGTGAATAGGAGATAAGTTGTTGTAATGGGTCAATCTTATAATTAGAGATGAGCGAATCAAAGCTGACAAAGTGGAATTTGTTTAGAATTTCAGGAAAAATTCGATTTGCAACGAATGCGAATTTCCTCGCGCTTCGTGGTAACGAATTGCATTTTTCCTAAAATGGCGGCTACACGTGTGAGAACTGAGGACATGGGGCAAGGAACTCTGGGAAGGTGGGATCACCCAGATTGACATGCCTGCATGCAGCCAATCAGCAGCCAGCCAGCCCTGTGATGTCGCAGCCATATAAACACATCGGCCATCTTACAGTCAGCCATTTTCCAGCGTTCAGAGTGCAGGGACAGACATGTGAAGGAGCTAGGGACAGCTATTGGAAAAACTATTGTGGAAAAAAAGACAGAAAAAATGATTTATAAGTGCAGGGAAAGGATAGGGAGGAGTCATTTCACAGCATCTTAGTGCAGGGAGAGACGTGAGAAGGCGCTAGGGACATTGATAGGAAAGCGATTTACAAGTGCAGGGGACAATTATTTGGGGATCCAAATAGTCATTAGACAGCTCTGTCATTCCAGCTTTTTGTTATTGGGCTGCAAGTGTTATGTTGGAAAGCCTTTAGAGGCTTATATCTTAGTATCTTATTCAGTACGACAAGAAAAATATATACGCATTTCACTTCTGCAGTTATTTCTGGTGAAAGTGTATAGGGGCGTATTTCAGTACTACCAGAAAAAGATATATGCACTGCACTGTTTAATTGTTTTCTGGTTAAAGCGTATAGTGACCTATTTCATTCCAACGAGAAATATATATTCTCAGGTCACTTCTGCAGTTATTTCTGGTGAAAGCGTATAGGGGCGTATTTCATTAAAAAAAGAAAAATATATACGCACTGCACTGTTGCAGTTATTTCTGGTGAAAGCGTATAGGGGCGTATTACAGTAAAAAAAGAAAAATATATTCTCAGTGCATTTCTGCATAAAATAATAAAATAATCAGTGACGTCAACACAAACTTACTGCTGACACCCTCTCCACTCTGTCGGGGGGTCTACTTGTATAAGCGTTTAATAGAACAGGTTCTGTAGACATCTATGTGGAATCAGCTGACGACAGTGTAAAAGGAGTGCACTTCTTTTTGACGCTAACATTGATCTGTAAGGCTGAGTTCATACTTGAGTATACTTGAGTGACTGCCCAAATAAGTGAAGTGTGCAGTGATTCTAAGAGCGACCCCTGTCATCTGCATATCATACTGACTCACAGTATTGTTTCACTACCACAGCAGACTCTCTATGCGTGTTACTGCAAGGCACAGTGTTCTACAGTCGTGGCCAAAAGTTTTGAGAATGACAAAAATATTCGTTTTCACAAAGTTTGCTGCTAAACTGCTTTTAGATCTTTGTTTCAGTTGTTTCTGTGATGTAGTGAAATATAGGCTTTTATCGGTTTCAAAGGCTTTTATCGACAATTACATGACATTTATGCAAAGAGTCAGTATTTGCAGTGTTGGCCCTTCTTTTTCGGGACCTCTGTAATTCGACTGGGCATGCTCTCAATCAACTTCTGGGCCAATTCCTGACGGATAGCAACCCATTCTTTCATAATCACTTCTTGGAGTTTGTCAGAATTAGTGGGATTTTGTTTGTCCACCCACCTCTTGAGGATTGACCACAAGTTCTCAATGGGATTAAGATCTGGGGAGTTTCCACGCCATGCACCCAAAATGTCAACGTTTTGGTCCCCGAGCCACTTAGTTATCACTTTTGCCTTATGGCACGGTGCTCCATCGTGCTGGAAAATGCTTTGTTCTTCACCAAACTGTTGTTGGATTTTTGGAAGAAGTTTCTGTTGGTACCATTCTTTATTCATGGCTGTGTTTTTAGGCAAAATTGTGAGTGAGCCCACTCCCTTGGATGAGAAGCAACCCCAAACATGAATGGTCTCGGGATGCTTTACTGTTGGCATGACACAGGACTGATGGTAGCGCTCACCTTTTCTTCTCCGGACAAGCCTTTTTCCATATGCCCCAAACAATTGGAAAGAGGCTTCATTGGAGAATATGACTTTGCCGCAGTCCTCACCAGTCCATTCACCATACTTTCTGCAGAAGATCAATCTGTCCCTGATGTTTTTTTTGGAGAGATGTGGCTTCTTTGCTGGCCTTCTTGACACCAGGCCATCTTCCAAAAGTCTTCGCCTCACTGTGCGTGCAGATGCTCTCACACCTGCCTGCTGCCATTCCTGAGAAAGCTCTGCACTGGTGGCACTCCGATCCCGCAGCTGAATCCTCTTTAGGAGACGATCCTGGCGCTTGCTGGACTTTCTTGAACGTTCTTGATGATCCTATAAATTGTTGATTGAGGTGCAATCTTAGTAGCCACAATATCCTTGCCTGTGAAGCCATTTTTATGCAACGCAATGATGGCTGCACGCGTTTCTTTGCAGGTCACCATGGTTAACAATGGAAGAACAATGATTTCAAGCATCACCCTCCTTTTAACATGTCAAGTCTGCCTTTTTAACCCAATCAGCCTGACATAATGATCTCCAGCCTTGTGCTCGTCAACATACTCATCTGAGTTAGCAAGACGATTACTGAAATGATCTCAGCAGGTCCTTTAATGACAGCAATGAAATGCAGTGGAAATGATTTTTTGGGATTAAGTTAATTTTCATGGCAAAGAAGGACTATGCAATTCATCTGATCACTCTTCATAACATTCTGGAGTATATGCAAATTGCTATTATAAAAACTTAAGCAGCAACTTTTCCAATTTCCAATATTTATGTAATTCTCAAAATTTTTGGCCACGACTGTACACCCCTATAAAGGCTCTCTGCAGCCAGGAAATAGCCGTTTTTTTACGTAATTCGCCGCAAATATAGTCGGATTGAATAAAAATTTTCCCAAAAAATTGGGTGAATCGAAGTTTTGAAAAATTCGCTCATCTCTACTTATAATGCATTCCATATCATTTTCTCTAACATATGCAATCAAAACTTGCATTCATCCCACACAACAATCCATTTTTCTGAAAAACATTGAAATTGTATTTTTCTACCGGTCCAAATCCTTTTGCATTTTTTGTGAAGTGTCATGTTAATTGCTGCCATTATTGCTCCTCTGTTCGCATCAGATCTATAGTACATTTCATCAGCAGGTTGAACTCTTGGCAGGTGCCAGTGTCGTTGGTGGAAATCAATACTTTTCATATACACTGTCAACTTCGATTTTCTCTAAGGACACCAATTTGTAAACAAAACTAAACACGGTGACCTATTCAATATGAAAATACCCGTCTCACGGCTTCCATTGGAGCAGAACCATGGAGAGAAAAAGCACTTGCAAGATAAAATTACTTTCAATTGCTGTCAATGACTTGGGTTCATTAACTGTTTTATTTATCTTTTAATTCAACTTTTTTTTTTTTTATAGTTAAGGAAAAATAAACTACACAGCAAAAAGTATGACAATAACCTAAACATTTCATAGGAATATTATTTCAAAATCATGAAAACGAATCAAATCTATGGTGCCATAACGGCCGCTATTACACTAGATCGGTGAGGTTGGACTCCAGTGTTGTTGTTGCGATCAAGTCGCCGTGCAGGCCAGTTGACGCACATAAAACTGAGCAAGCCATTTTTTTAGACCTCACTTTGTGAGTAGTGAAATGTTATGTTGAAGAGGAATGGGCCAATCTATGGACACTTGGGAGACCTTCATTGGGAAGCACTCCTTAAAGGGGTTGCTCAGCTTTGGGGATTTTTTTAAACAGATCCCAGCAATCCATTGTACCTGTTGAAAAACTCATACTCGTCTGCTCTCCGCCACTTTGTTCCGGCTCCCTGGCTCTGTTCCACGGTCTATCAACTTCCGCATGATTGGGCTTACATTCGCCACTAACTGGCCTCAACTTTGAGATGTCACCAAGCGGCACGTGACCCAGCATTGCTGTGCTTTTTGGGGACATGTCATTGGTAAAGCCAGTTATTGACTGCAGAGGCACACGTTGCCCATCAATCCGCAATGGGGACAAGAAGACCACTGAAGGGAAGCAGAATGGAGAGCTGGTAAGCAGGTGCTTTTGGGTTTTTCAACAGGTACAACACGTTGCTGGAGACCTTTACAATAAGTAAAAAAGCAACAAAAAGATAGAGGGGGATACGACCCAGGGTCACGCTAGTTTGTTGTAGCTATGAGAAAGAGGGGACGTGATTCCTAAAAAACTATATTTTATTATTATTTGTTAAAAAATACTCAAATAGGCATATAGAGACTTTGTCCAATATGGTGACTCAATTGCCAATACAAGTGTAGGGTGTGGGATAGGTGGGGGGCAATTGTCATGAAATGGGAGTATCTCTCCCTAGATGACAGCCCTAAATAGGCCCTCAGCCTAGGATCACCCCCTAAAGAGTAGGGGCTCCCTGTCCTTGTTCCTATTCTACTAGCACCCTAAAAAGCCCTACAAAATATGTTCATCAGGGGGTGATGCTGGGAAAAGGATTAAGGAAAGAAGTTTTCAAATGCTGTAGTGTAGGGAAAAATAAAGATGATGCTCGCAATGATAGTCATAAAGATAATAGTAATAATATTTAATGGAGGAGCTCATAAGTAATTGAAAATTAAATAGTACTTGTCACCACAATCAATATTAATAGATGACTACCGCAGACCTTTAAAAATGTGAATAAATACCGGATCTGTATTTCCAGATGACAACCGGAAAGACGGAAACGGTATTGCAATACATTTGTCAGATAGATCCGCATCCGGATACGTCTCACAAATGCATCCATTTGCGTCCGGGGTGCGACAGAACTGCCTGCCGGAATCCTCTGCCGCAAGGTGAAAGTAGCCTTACCCTTTAATGGTGTTCTCAAACTGGTGACTGCTCAGCTATGAAAATGTCTATGAAAAAGCTGTTGATGAACAGTTCTCATGTTTTTTTTTTTCTTCCAGAGCCAGTGAGGAATTTGGTATTCTGAGTTGGAACTATGGACAGATGATTCTTGTATGTTTTATGGCCCCATATTTCTTCAAACAAGTTAGAAATTTATCAAACTGAAACATAGTATGGTAAAAGTCACTGTACATAGAAGAACGTATTCTATCACTGATATCTATGACCAGATATTGCTTCCATCATCTACAGTACCAACCAACCACTGTCTACCCTAACATCCTCCTTAATCTATTATTATTTATGGTCCACCCAGTAGAAGATATTTCCTTCAAAAACATTACTAAATGAAGATCATGGCATAGTTGGTTTTGGATATGGAGGCTATAGATGTGGAGATATTATGAGGACATCTGAGCTTCTAGTTTTACAGAAACTGAAGAGCCACAGATTGCAGACCACATCAGTAACTGCAGAGACCTTTCTTAAGGCTTCTGGACCTCAATCCAAAATAAATGGAACGGAACTACCATGTGCCACCTATAAAACTGGTGTGTCTTCTTATGTCAGAGGAGCCTTTCGGTCCCCTAAGGCTCCAAGGACTAGCTATGAATTCTTCCTCTGCACCCTCTATAACTATTCCATTGTGCCAATAAGTCTTTCTTCACATCCACATCATGACATACATATTTACAAGAGCCTATGACAGATCGTAACCGGTTTTAATGGATCTTGATGACTTATAATGTCCAAGCAAGGTCTTTTTCATTTTTACTAGACTGTGCTTTTCTGGCCTAAGGTGCAATGTGACCCTGCTGTCCCCAATGCAAAATCTTCAACATGAGCCCTTACTATTATGTACCAAAGCCAGAGAACAACCACAACCCCTGGATCCTACAGTAAAGTTCCTTGACAAGTAATGGAAACCCAAAGTATAAGAATTAACGTGTTTGAGCACAGAATTATCTCTATGAGATCTCGCCTGTGACATGTCAGTGGGAAAATCATTCCCACCTTATCTCCTGTATGTAGGTTTTCCAGAAATTTCAAGAATGTGCCTAGGTGCAAAACAAAAAAACGAGCCTGCGGTACGTAACTGGTAGAGTTAAGCATGTAATTGACACACACACATATTTCATTTGCTGACATTCTCCTGAGAAGCACTGTGTGTATTTCAAGCAAGGAGACCTGAAAGGAGAGAATTACCTACTAATGAGGGTTTTAGATGGAACGGTTTTTAAATATCCAGAACATTAATCCCTTACAAAACAATCCCGAAGCTCTAAACTACTCGATAACCTTTAAAAAACGCAGCATTTCCCCAAATTAGTTATATATTAAAGCAGCGTTCTGCGTTGAGCGCTGCTGACCTTTCCAATATTGTTCTGCAAAACTTTAACTAAGAGAATTTCACCTTTATAATTTTTTTGAAGTTGTTTGGCGAATGAACACATAACCTTTTCATTAAAAAAAAACCTAAAAAAAACAATCCTTCAGAACCTACAGAACCTACAATTACTTACCTGGCTTAATTGTCTGCTTAGATTAAAGCAGTCTAACCCGTTTCCCCACTATGTTCAAAATATTCCGGAATATAGAGGTTATTTATTCTATGGGTAGTAAAAACTCAGGCTTATGGGGATGCCGGCTTCACAAAAGCATGACTTTTTCAGCAAAATTCTCCGCCAGACATTTGCATTAATAGCTTTCCTGGACAAGTTGTATACAGATTCCTCCTACCCAATAATCCTCCAAATATGCGTCTGATTAAAGACTATATATCCCTGCCCTGGGAAACGGCCAAGGATGATACTGTTTCTAATAAGGAGGGCTGCAGATAGTTGATCATCGGGACAGATACTTCCCGTTTCTGTAATGAGTTAACCACCGTATGACTCAGCCTTAGCACATTATTAAAGAAGACAAATGAGAATGAAAATATGCAGAATATTTTCCACCTAAATACGCCCTACAATACCAAGGCCGTCATTAATTGCATTGCAGAACTTAATTTTGGCTAAAGTAACCTTAGTTCTATCAACTAACATCTGGTGATATCATTGAGGCTTGAGGCGCGTATTATCTCATGCCTCATTGATATTAGCCTGCTCTGAAGATGAGCTCATGACACATATGTATATATAATTTACCTTAAAGGGAACATTTTTCGTGGAAAATGCAGTTCCATCTGCAGGCAGCATATTATCGAGCAGCAGGAGCTGAGTAGATTCATATATAGTTTTGTGGGAAATTCTTTTGTATAACTTGCCATTTATTAGTTTAAAACTTTACTGGCTTTGGACTTAGGAGACCAGTGGGTGGAGCTAGTCAGTGATTGACAGTTATCTCTGTGTGCAAAGTCATGCAGAAATAGTAGCCAATCCGTGAGTAGCAACACCCACTGAACTCCTAAGTCCAAAATAAACTGAGCTTTGCATCAATAAATTACGAGCTATGCAAAATATTTTTTCCAAAAACAAATAATGCTCAGTCGGACAGGTTCCCCTTAATGCTTTTTATACATTCAAAATTTCATTTTCAAAATAGCCATAAAATCCACAAAAATTAAAGGGAAAATTGTGAAAGTATGGCCAGACCTGTAAGGGAAAGATTACTTATAGGACCTTCTTTCCGTCGATTTGACAATCACCCCTTCTCCCGTTCTTGCACAACTCCTTTAAGGATCATTATGTTGTCAGTACTATAGGAAGAAGGGATATTTGCTTAAAAGGGTCCAGTTTTCACAACACTATAAAGAAGGTATGAGCTAATAGATGGACTCTACCTGTACAGGATCATCATCTATTAGCCAGAAGGAATTCAACTGCAAATAGTGTTTCTCAATCTGGAGAACCCATCATGTCCATGTATTACATGGACATCACATCAATAGGAATGGGTACTGTGTCATTCTTTGTTTGCCCTATGGTGGTGCTGTAGGGACATGAAATACCTGACACCAAGTTCTTCCTCCATTACAGCTTGTTCCATGTAGTCAAAAAAAATTGCTAAAAGTGGGCAATTTCTTTAAGTGTTTCAAAATGGTGCCCATTAGCTATCAAATTTACAGCCATGGACCATGACTGAGGAGGAAGATAGGAAGCTCAGGATGAATTTTGCAACCAAAAATATATCTTTTTATGTTTAGCACCACCTCCGACTTTTCAAGCTCACCCAATCAGAACCATGTAAGTCACCAAAGAGGGGGAGCTTATTCACAAGGTATTTTTTTTACATTTCTATCACATTTGCTTATAAATTTTTAGCCCCTTCTTGATATCAACACATAATGCCATTAATCTAGAATTTTCTGTATCTGTTTAACCACTGATTACATTCAGCAAAGCCCAAGGAAAAGATAATAGATTTTAGTGCACCCATCAATCACGAAAGCAGATGGCTCACTACTTGGCAGAATCTGACTCTGCATTGTTATCCTCCACGTTTGGAAATTCTGTCCGCTCAAGTATATAAAACCATTGCCTCAAGCTTATGAAATTTGAGTTTTAGCGCTTATGATCCTATTAGACAACTTGGAAGCATAGGGAATCTTCGGCAGTCTTATTTTTATTGCATTCATTTACAGAATTTTACATAATTATACCGCGCTTCAATTAATTAATATTGGAATGGAAAGAGAACATTTTTTTTCTTTGAATTCTAAACATTTAGCTCATTTTTTTGCATTTGAAGAAATCAACAGGACATTGCGAGCTAAAGATGAAAAAAAAAAACATAAAAACTGGCTAGAAGGAAAGCTAGAAAAACTTTGGCCTATGGGGAAGATAGTTCTGATAGCCTTTCATCAGTCTGTACAGAAAACTAGAAAAACTTTGGCCTATAGGGAAGATAGTTTTAATAGCCTTTCATCAGTCTGTACAGAATTGAAGGGCATCTGTCAGCAGATCTGTACCTATGACACTGGCTGACCTGTTACATTTGCGCTTGGCAGCTGAAGGCATCACTGTTGGTCCCATGTTCATATGTGCCCGCGTTGCTGAGAAACAAGAGGTTTTAATATATGCAAATTAGCCTCTAGGGGGCGTTGCCGTTACACCTGGAGGCTCTGCTCTCTCTGCAACTGCTACTCCATCTAAACTTTGATTGACTTTAGGAGAAGGGCCAGTCATGATCATGTTTACAATGTATGGTCCTGTCAATTAAAGTGGAGAGGGCGTGGCAGATTCAGAGAGAGCAGATCCTCTAGATGTAATGGTAACGCCCCACTTGCTCCTAGAGGCTCATTTGCATATATTAAAACATAATTTTTCTCAGTAATGTGGACACATATGAACATGGAACCAACACAGATGCCTTCAGCTGCAAAGCGCACATGTAACAGGTCATCCAGTGTCATAGGTACAAATCTGCTGACAGATGCCTTTTTTATTGTGCCCTACGGTCATAGCCTTAATAAATTCATAGTTATTTGGAGACCAGTAGGGATTGTCCTTAGAAGCAAGTTATGGAGTCTAAATCTACTCCAAATGGGGTTGTCTTCTACTGGACATTTGCCAGAGCCTACTCAGTGGAGAATCTCTTGATACTCTGGTGGGCCAGTCTGACCTTGAACCACACCAGTATGTTGTCCATATAAGGTTAAGACTATAGCATATCTGGTCCCAATTAGAGATGAGCGAATTGATTCTAAATTTTTTAATTTCAACCAGAATTTTCCAAAAAATACTGGTTCTAATAAACCTGAAATTTGTATGATGTGATTTGGGAGAATCGAGAAGAGAGAGACAGAGAGATAGAGATTCATGTTGAATCAGATCTGAATCAAATTTTCAAATATTCACTCATCTCTAGTCCCAATATGTCATCTTCACCAGTAATCATCCCCTCAAAATTAAGATAATCAATATTAGATAGTCGGGTCAGTTTAGTTACTACCAACTGTAGTTACTGGTCTTTGTAAATTGGCTCCATCAGATTGCAAACAGTCTTTAGTAGGGATCAACTTGAAGGACTCTATTGAACACCGGGAAGATGCCATGGTTATGAATTGATCGCCATAGATCCAGCTCCCGGCAACCAGTTCATTTTGACAACTGCTCTAGAGGAAATATAGTATCAAATGGCTACAGGACATATGGAGAAGGAATAGACTTCCTAAGACAACCCATTGACTATCCAACTGTTTGAATAGACATATAGCTGTGATTCATAGCTGTTTTTCTTTTGATTATCTGGGGCTGTGTTGTGATACTTTTTTCCGAATATGCAAATTATGCCTTTGGTACAATGAGGGAGTCACCATTGCTCTTGTTGCACCCAAGCTCTGCTTCTTTCTGTGGCAAGCCCCTACCTTGCTGCTTTGTTTGACAGGCCCAGTCAGTGTCAAAGCAATGAAGGAAGAGCTGGCCAAAAAAAAGGAGCAGGGCTTGGGTGCAACAAGAGCAATGGTGATGCCCTCTTTGCACCAAAGGGCTAATTTGCTTATTACGGAAAAATATCATAAATCAGGATCGGAGCCTCAGATCAACAAATGAAAAAAACAACTGTGTTTTAATCAGGTGAACCATAGATATGTAACTATGCAAACAGTTTGATGGGGAGGTCCCAGTGACAGATTCCCTTTAACTATCTCCAGAGAATTCCTGTAAAAAGGATCATTTCTTGCAATGAACTAAAGAGAGAAGAACAGACACATGAATAAACACTCCCATTAATAATAGAGATCATCCATGGAAACCATGTATGTGGGAAGCATGTGTACACTGCAGAGAGGAATGTTCTATTAATTAAAATAGCAGCATGTATCCTGTTGGGGGTGAGAGATACTGTTACATTTGGAGGTTGAGTTCCACATTCAGTAAACCTGGGAACAATTATTATATGTCATGGTTTCATCATTTCACTAATGATCATAAACTATTTTGAAGATGTCCTACAATGAGAATTGTCTGTCATAACCAGATGTCCTGGTATAGAAGAAATATCAACAATGTGGACTTGAAATTTTTTATTCTGGACTGGTGATGATGGTGATAGTATTGACTATTTAAAATGCCTTTTATTGTGTATTAGCAAACTATACAAACTATTGGTTGATCCTGTCTTTTTCTAGCACTATCTACATCATGGCAACTACACTGACTTTACAGCTTTGATCCAGTGACAAGTATGCAGTCACCAGAACTGGGGTGGCATCAACGCTACACTAGGTCCCACAGGCACTGCTGAGGTGTCACCACGTGTTGCTGCTCTCCGGAGGGAAAGGTAAGGCGTGGTGCACCACAATGGGAAATAAGTATAGAGAGTCAAGGTTTACAGTAAACCAGTGTGCTTCTTTGGAGGACCTCAGGTTCAGCATAATACAGACAGTAGACTGAGCTGGCTTTTTCGGTCTCCTCTCTAGTAGAAGAAGTTTCAGCGCTGAGGAAAAGCCTGAGCTAGCTGTCCCTCTGTCTCAGAAGGCTGATATACTGGCCAAAGAGCTGGTGATCTAGGCTCAGTGGCTCAGTCTTCCGACTGACTCCCTGGTCAAAGGTCTGGTGGCCCACAGTCTGTGGAAGGGTCTTCTTCTACTCATTCATGCAGTCTAAGGAAGAAGTAATACAGAACCCCAAATAGGGGAGAATGAGTGCATGCCCCAATAGGAGCCATGTCCACAATAACTCCTCATGTAAATCCAAACATAAGGAGAAGCACCCATATTTGCAATGGTGAAAAAAATAACAATTTCCCCCCTTAGGGGCTAGAACCTGGGATCTTTAAATCCCTTGTCCTATTCACCCTAATAGAGCTCTATTAGGGTGAATAGGACTTCACACTCTCCCTGCTGCCCTGTGCATAGTACACACAGCAGCAGGGAGCTTACCATGGCAGCCAGGGCTTCAGTAGCATCCTGGCTGCCATGGTAACTGATCAGAGCCCCAGGATTACACTGCTGGGGCTCTGATCAGAAGCTGCCACTGCCTCCAATGAAGAGGAGGGGAGGGGACCCTGTGGCCACTGCCACCAATGATTTTAATACTGGGGGGATTTGGGGGGGGCACACTGTGCCACCAATGATTTTAATACTGGGGGGTGGGGGGTCGGGCGCACTGCGCCACCAATTACTTTAATATTTGGGGGGGTGAGGGTGCACTGTGCCACCAATGTTTTTAATACTGGGGAGGGCACACTGCACCACCAATTACTTTAATACTTGGGCGGGGGCGCACTGCACCACTAATTACTTTAATACTTGGGTGGGGGGCTGAGGGCGCACTGCACCACCAATTACTTTAATACTTGGGTGGGGGGGGGGTGAGGGTGCACTGTGCCACCAATGTTTTTGATACTGGGGAGGGCACACTGTGCCACCAATGATAATTAACATTTAATACAGGAGGCGGGTGTGTCGGCGTCAGAATTACACAGCCGACACCCTGCCTCTTATAGGGAGCTGCTATCAGCGGCAGCAGTTAACCCATCAGGTGCGGCACTTGAGGGTTTAACTGACGCTGATCGCAACTTCCTGTCATATAGGCTGGGCACCGCCTTTTGTATTTGTATTAGACGTTAATTATCATTGGTGGCGCAGTGCGCCCCGCCCCTTCTCCTACTGTCTCTCCTCATTGGCAGCACGGCACAGGGGGAGGGAGAGAGTGACTCCTTCTCTTCTGTGCTGCTGAGGGAACATGAGCGTGCTGACAGCAGCGTGCTCATGTTCTATGATAGCACGCTGGACGCATTATCGGCGTTATCGGATAATCGGACGATCTCTATTAACAGGTCCAGGTTCCTTCTTAGTCTAGCCTCGTCAATCAAGAAAGAGACTAAAGGGCTGGCACAGGAAACAAGAAGAGCAAGAGTAGCTTGCACCCGCCCTCGGTGCACTAAATTGCTAATTTGCACATGGATTAAAAGTACTTTTTTTATTCAGAATGAAGCAATGGATCGCTAAGTGAAAGGTGTTATTACATTCAGCTGAGCTACCCCTACAAAGCACTGCCCCTGGTTTAGCAGTGAATTTCCAGGTAACAGGCTCATTTTAACCATATATGTAGAAATTAATGAAAAAATTGCAACTGAAAATAGTTGACTCTGGAGGACAAAAAACTTCTTATGCGCTAGCAATTTTCCAATGTGACTTTTCTGGGTGGCTAAACTGGAAATAGCAATTTGTGATGACAGGTAAACTGCGTTTAGTAAAGTGTATAATAATCATTTTAATTGAGATTTGTCTATTATTTTGTGCCTTATTTCTAGAAACAAACATAGGTTATAATTAAATATTGAGCGAATTAAAGGACTAATCACATCTGGTCATCTATGGCATATCTAGAGGATATCCCATAAATGTCCTTACTGGTACCACCTCTGGGACCCACTCCTATCCCGAGAACGGAGCCCCTTCATGAATGGAGAGCACACTGTGCATGGCTCTCTCTGTTGATATAAGGAAAAAACTAAAATCTTGCATTCACATAAGTATTCAGACCCCCTACTCAGGAGACAAAGCCCCTTTAGCAGCAATTATAGCCTCCAGTCTTCTCGGGTATTAAGCCACAAGGTTTGAACACCTTTATTTGGGGATTTTCTGCCATTCTTCTCTGTAGATCCTTTCAAGATCTGTCAGGTTGTATGGGAACCTTCGGTGGACAGCCATTTATACAGTAGGTCTCTCCAGAGATGTTTGATTGGGTTCAAGTCAGGGATCTGGTTGAGCCACTCAAGTACATTCCCAAAGTTGTCTCTAAGTTACTTCTGTGTTGTCTTAGCTGTGTGCTTGTAACAGCAGCTGCTGTGCGCCATTATTTCCCTGCTTACCGCCACGGTCCCGTGCGCCATATTCAGCGGTGATCTGCTGCCAGAGCTTCCCATTCACCGCTGCAGTCCTGGGCTCTGTCTGTGTAGGTACTTTTGTTCTGGGATCCGCTCCACAGTTTCCTCTCAGCCCTGGCCACAGAATGCTTGCTGCTTGTTCCCTGCAGCACTTCCTTAAGGGCCAACGTGTGTCATTACCTGTGCTTTATGGGTTAGGTCATGTGACCTCGCTGACCAATCCTAGCCCTCCTGCACATATATAAGTGTCTCAGCCCCCTTCTTCCTAGATGCCTCAGTGTCAAGGTCCTTGTGTCCTGCTATGGCTCCTGATATCTGCTTGTGTTCCTGTGTTCCTGACTCTACTTGTATTCCTGGACTCTGCTACCTGTTTGATCGCTGCCTGCTTGCCTTGACTCTCCTGTTGCCAACTCGGATTGCCTGACCCTTACCTGTGCTGCCTGCCCTGACCTATTGCCTGTTTGACTTCGCCTCTGCCTCATTCTTCGGTCCTGCACTGTTGCTCCTGGTTACAACTCAGCCTTCTGACGACGCCTGTACCTCTGGTACCTTGCTCAGGTACCTCCTGGTCTACCTGCACCAGCTGCCTTGTGTGCCAATCCTTCTCAAAAGGTAGCGACCTGGTGTTACTCTCGGGAAAGTCTATCCCCGCCATCAGCGGTACTGTAAAGATCGAGGGGTTAACTTAGACAACTCCCTTAGAGGAGGTATGACACGTGGCACAGTGGGTTCACATCCACTGTTTGGTGACAGTACACTGAGGCCATGGACCCCACTGGTCACCCCAAGCCTGTAGTTCAGGAATTATTACATGAAGTGAGGCGTCAGAGCGAACGTCAGGATGTCATGATTCAGTTCATGCAAAATCTTGCTGCTCGTCTGGATGCCATCTCTTCTCCAGCTACTGCAGGGTCGCCGGATTTTTGTGCCGCTGGTGTGCAACTCCCTCTGCCATCACGCTATGGTGGAGATCCAAAAACCTGTCGGGATTCCTGAACCAGTGTCTGATCCACTTTGAGTTGCATGTGCAGAAGTTTCCCACCAAGAGGTCCAAGGTTGCCTTCATTGTGTCCCTGCTGTCTGATGAGGCCCTTGCTTGGGCAAATCCTATTTGGGAATATGGAGGTCCAGAGACCACTAATCTCCTGTCTTTCCTGGCTACCTTCCGGCTGGTCTTTGAAGAGCCCGGCCGCACGTCCTCCGCTGCATCAGCTCTGCTGCGTCTACGACAGGGTTCCTCGTCTGTGAGTCAGTACGCCATCTAGTTTCGTACCCTGGCTTCCGAACTTGCATGGAGCAATAAGGCTCAACTGGCGATGTTCTGGGAGGGCCTTTCTGACCCGATTAAGGACGAATTAGCTGGTCGCGACCGTCTGTCTACTCTGAATGACCTGATCACCTTGACCACAAAGATAGATATGCATTTCAGGGAACGTACTAAGGAGGTCGCAGGCACCAGAAGACCACCTCGTTTGGCTCCATCCTTCCAGAGGCCGGTTCTTCCTCTAGTGTCCATCCCATCTGAAGAGCCCATACAAATAGAGCGCCTTCGATTGTCTGACCAGGAACGTTTACGCCGCAAAGCAGAGAACCTGTGTCTGTATTGTGGAGGCAAGGCCCACATTGTGCGTAATTGTTCACAGAAGGCAGGAAACGTTAAGTTCTGGTGACTCTCTCTCACAAGGGAGTCACACTGTCTGTGCCTGCATTCTTGGACTCTGGGTCAGCCGGTAACTTCATTCAGCAAGCTCTGGTCCATCAGTACCGGCTTCCTACCATCCATCTAGAAAGGGCCCTGTCAGTGGCTTCCTTAAATGGACTGCCACTCCCTGAACCTGTGCTTTCTGTTACTTTGCCCCTTAATTTGCAAATAGGGGTTCTGCATTCAGAGATGATCTCCTTCTATGTGCTGCCAGCGTCCGTGAATCTGGTTATCCTTGGTCTTCCCTGGCTGCGTCAGCACACTCCAGTACTGGACTGGCACTCCGATCAGATTCTACATTGGGTATCATCCTGCCAGTCCACCTGCTTATCAGAGTCCAACCTGCGTCCTCACCTACCTGTAGACCTGCCTGGACTTCCGCAGTAGTATGCCAGTTTTGCGGATGTCTTCAGTAAGAAAAAGGTCGAGACCTTGCCTCCTCATCATCCTTATGATTGTCCGATTGACCTTCTGCCTGGTGCCACGCCTCCTCGCGGTCAAGTCTACCCACTCTCACTTCCTGAGACCCAAGCGATGTCTGATTACATCAATGAGAATCTCGAGAGGGGGTTTATCTGGAAATCTACTTCACCAGCCAGTGCCGGGTTCTTCTTTGTGCAGAAAAAAGATGGATCCTTACGGCCCTGTAATGACTATTGAGTTCTGAATAAGGTCACAGTCAAGAATCAATACCCTCTTCCGCTAATCTCCGAACTATTTGACAGGATCCGGGGAGCTAATGTCTTCACAAAATTTGACCTGCACGGCTCATACAACCTTATCCGCATTCGAAATTGCGATCAGTGGAAGACGGCTTTCAACACTCGTGATGGACACTACGAGTATCTCGTCATGCCCTTCGGTCTGTGCAATGATCCCGCAGTATTCCAGGAGTTGGTAAACGATATCTCTAGGGACCTGCTCTATGTCTGTGTGATAGTGTACCTGGACGATATACTGATCTATTCTCCAGATTTGACCACTCACCTGAAACATGTATGTTTAGTTTTATACAGCGGTTGAGAGAGAATTGACTTTATGCCAAACTTGATAAATGCATCTTTGAAAAATCTACCGTACTGTTCCTCGGATACATAATCTCCGATGCCGGGTTGCAGAATGATCCTGAAAAATTTAATGCAGTAATGGACTAGTCCCACCCACAGGGTTTTCGTGCTATACAGCGCTTCCTTGGATTTGCTATTTTCTATCGTCAGTTCATCCCAAATTTTTCATCTCTTAAATCTCCGATCTCCGCTTTTACTAAGAAAGGGGTGAATGCCAGAGTCTGGACTCCTGAGGTGGAGGCTGACTTCATCCGATTAAAGAGGTCCTTTGCTTCTGCACGTGTTCTGCATCATCCCGATGTCTCCTGCCATTTCTTTTTAAAAGTGGATGCCTCCTCCATAGGAGCCGGTGCTGTTTTACTACAGAAAGGTTCCAAGGGCAAGATAAAAATGGCCTTGGAGGAGTGGCGTTATCTATTGGAGGGGGCCCAGCATCCAGTGATTATCTTCACCGACCACAAGAACCCTACATATCTGTAGTCGGCCCAGCATCTGAACCCTCGCCAAGCCAGATGGGCACTCTGCTTCTCCCATTTTGATTTTGAGCTTCACTTTCGCCCGGCCGAGAAGAACATCAAGGCGGATTCTCTGTCTCGGTCATTTGACTTCTCCGACCAGCAGGAGGAGCCCCAGTACATTGTAGATCCTGCTTGCCTGATTACAGTGGCTCCTGTCCTGGTAAAAGACATTCGGGCCATCTGCCAAGATAAAACATATTCTAGCTTGTAGGCACAACTCCAAATTGTCTGGTCACCCACGGATCCGCAAGACCACAGAACTTTGTTTCGCCACTACTGGTGGCCCACACTGTCTAAGGATGAGCGTGATTATGTGTCTGCCTGCATCGTCTGTGCTCAAAATAAAGTCTCCAGGACCAAACCACCCGGGCTGTTGTTACCTCTGCCTGTTTAGTGTTGGGTTTGAATATTCAAATTGCAAATATTAATCGCGAATATCGGCACTTCGAGAATTCGCGAATATTTCTAATATAGTGATATATATTTGTAATTTAGAAAACTCTAGATTTTTTTCATCAGTAACCTCCCTTCTTGATTGTGGGCCAATGAGAATGCTGCAATCTCTTTGTCTGAGCTTAGCAACATCTCTAGCAACCAATAGGAAAGTTGCCTGCCCCTTACTATATAAGAACCTCCCCATAAGCCCTTGTATGCAGTATTTTGCAGATCTGAGAGAGACAGCAGTGGTTTTGCTGCGCTCTCTGCTTTCTGTATCATTACATTAGATAGTTAGTTAGTTTGTTAGTTAGATAGCTTATATATATAATACAGTTAGTGGGAGATAGTCAGTGTAGGTTAGATAGTGATATAGTGTAGCTGATAGGTTCTGCTGTCTATATATACATACACTGCTCAAAAAAATAAAGGGAACACTTAAACAACACAATGTAACTCCAAGTCAATCACACTTCTGTGAAATCAAACTATCAACTTAGGAAGCAACACTGAGTGACAATCAATTTCACATGCTGTTGTGCAAATGGGATAGACAACAGGTGGAAATTATAGGCAATTAGCAAGACACCCCCAATAAAGGAGTGGTTCTGCAGGTGGTGACCACAGACAACTTCTCAGTTCCTATGCTTCCTGGCTGATGTTTTGGTCACTTTTGAATGCTGGCGGTGCTTTCACTCTAGTGGTAGCATGAGACGGAGTCTACAACCCACACAAGTGGCTCAGGTAGTGCAGCTTATCCAGGATGGCACATCAATGCGAGCTGTGGCAAGAAGGTTTGCTGTGTCTGTCAGCGTAGTGTCCAGAGCATGGAGGCGCTACCAGGAGACAGGCCAGTACATCAGGAGACGTGGAGGAGGCCGTAGGAGGGCAACAACCCAGCAGCAGGACCGCTACCTCCGCCTTTGTGCAAGGAGGAACAGGAGGAACACTGCCAGAGCCCTGCAAAATGACCTCCAGCAGGCCACAAATGTGCATGTGTCTGCTCAAACGGTCAGAAACAGACTCCATGAGGGTGATATGAGGGCCCGACATCCACAGGTGGGGGTTGTGCTTACAGCCCAACACCGTGCAGGACATTTGGCATTTGCCAGAGAACACCAAGATTGGCAAATTCGCCACTGGCGCCCTGTGCTCTTCACAGATGAAAGCAGGTTCACACTGAGCACATGTGACAGACATGACAGAGTCTGGAGACGCCGTGCAGAACATTCTGCTGTCTGCAACATCCTCCAGCATGACCGGTTTGGCATTGGGTCAGTAATGGTGTGGGGTGGCATTTCTTTGGAGGGCCGTACAGCCCTCAATGTGCTCGCCAGAGGTAGCCTGACTGCCATTAGGTACCGAGATGAGATCCTCAGACCCCTTGTGAGACCATATGCTGGTGCGGTTGGCCCTGGGTTCCTCCTAATGCAAGACAATGCTAGACCTCATGTGGCTGGAGTGTGTCAGCAGTTCCTGCAAGACGAAGGCATTGATGCTATGGACTGGCCCGCCCGTTCCCCAGACCTGAATCCAATTGAGCACATCTGGGACATCATGTCTCGCTCTATCCACCCAGTTGGCAGATGCTTTAGTCCAGGTCTGGGAGGAGATTCTTCAGGAGACCGTCCGCCACCTCATCAAGAGCATGCACAGGCATTGTAGGGAGGTCATACAGGCACGTGAAGGCCACACACACTACTGAGCCTCATTTTGACTTGTTTTAAGGACATTACATCAAAGTTGGATCAGCCTGTAGTGTGTTTTTCCACTTTAATTTTGAGTGTGACTCCAAATCCAGACCTCCATGGGTTGAAAAATTTGATTTCCATTTTTAAATTTTTGTGTGATTTTGTTGTCAGCACATTCAACTATGTAAAGAACAAAGTATTTCAGAAGAATATTTAATTAACTCAGATCTAGGATGTGTTATTTTTGTGTTCCCTTTATTTTTTTGAGCAGTGTACATACATATATACATAGTGCTGTGATGTCACAAGTTCACTGCAATACTTAGTTCACCTTTCACTAGTCAGACTTGTTAAAATGTGAAGTTGCACGTATTGCGCCAAAATATTCGCATCATTAGTGCCAATTTTGCAATCTCGAAAATATTGGAGTACTCTATCTGCATATAAAGCTATTGTAATTTTCTGCCGTGCCAACCATTTTCTCCAGTCTCAGGAAACTTCTAGCAGCTTGAAAAATGTAGCTATAGTGACCTACGCCTGCATTTCGCACGCATTACGCGAATATTACATTGCCGATTTTTTGCGATCAAGAAAATAATCTCAAATTCGTGAATATAAGACAAATATTCTACCAAATATTCACAAAATATTGCAAATTCGAATATTGCCCCTGCCGCTCATCACTATTCCTGATGACCCAAGGCAACACATTGCCATGGACTTTGTTACAGATCTGCCCTCTTCTACTGGATGTACAGCTATCTGGGTGGTTAGGGACTGGTTCTCCAAGATGGCGCACTTTGTTTCTTTTGAGTGGACTGCCTTCGGCTGCTGAACTTGCTAAACTGTTCGTGAGACACATATAGGTGAAACTTGAAAAATTTGAATATCGTGCAAAGTTCATTTATTTCAGTAATGCAACTTAAAAGGTGAAACTAATATATGAGATAGACTCATTACATGCAAAGCGAGATATTTCAAGCCTTTATTTGTTATAATTTGGATGATTATGGCTTATAGCTTATGAAACCCCAAAGTCTCAATTTTGAGGTACCCTTTGCTCAGGGGGTATGGATTAATTAGCTGACTAGAGTGCGACACTTTGAGCCTAGAATTTTGAACCTTTTCACAAAATTCTAATTTTAAGCTGCATTAATGCAATTCCTTTTAATTTGCATTACTGAAATAAATGGACTTTCCCACGATATTCAAATTTTTCGAGTTTCACCTGTATTTCGCTTGAATGGTCTACCTTGGCGTATTGTTTCCCATTGCGGAGTCCAGTTTACCTCTAAGCTCTGGAGAGCTCTTTGCCAGCTGCTCGAAATTGAGCTGGACTGCTCTTCCGGTTATCATCCCCAGACCAACAGGCAAGTAGAGCGGGTCAATCAAATATTAGAGAACTATCTCCGGCATTTTGTTTCAGCCCAACACGACAACTGCGTACAATTGCTACATTGGGCTGAATTCTCCTATAACAATCACTCTAGTGAGTCTACTGGATCCTCTCTATTCTTTGTCATTTATCGACAACACCCTCGTACTCCTCTCCCTGTTTCTACATCTTCTGGGGTACCAGCTGCGTATTCCAATTTTAGGGATTTTTTTTAAAGATTTGGCATGACACCAAGGACTGTATCAATAAAGCGGTAACTCGCATGAAAACAAATGCAGACAAGAGAAGAAGAAAACCTCCTCAGTTCTCGTCTAGAGATAAGATATGGCTCTCCTCTAAAAACATTCGCTTAAAGGTTCCCAGTTTAAAGTTTGCTCCTAGGTTCTTTGGACCCTTTGAAGTATTGAGGTAGATCAACGAAGTGACATATAAGTTATGTCTGCCTCTCTCTCTGCGTATTCCTAATGCCTTCCACCTGTCCTTACTAAAACCAGTAGTTCTTAATCGCTTCTCGATGGCTCCTTCTACTCCAACTCCAGTTTCTGAAGATTCTGACGAGATATTTGAGGATGCCAGCCCCGGTCTGTGTGTACCGATACACGGTAGTGGATGTGAAGTGATATATCAGCCAGGCACAAATTATTTGAAGGGCTGTACCGCCGAGGTCACTGCTATTGGTATTTTTCACATTGGCCCCCTGATGAGTTGGATTGTTACCAACGAAACGCATCGGGACATTATTGGGACATTTTCATTTAAATTACCAGAATAGGGGTCCCCCACTGTAGCTTGATGTAGCTGGGCAGTCTCCATTGCGGTGCAGGGACAAGGAGGGACTCTTAGGTAACGAGGTCTAGAGGGTCCTCTTTTGGGTGTGCATTGCCCCTAACTGCAGGGATCTGATATATTGTAGGGTCAGATAGTTGTAAGAGACCCAGTATTAGCCACCCCGTTACCATTGGTGCAGCGATTTATGTAGTGTGATTCATAGATTTTTAGGGAAATTTTATTAGTAAACAAATAAAAGTTATGTATTAAGGTATCCTTTTCCAATATGAGATATTTGAGGGCAAAGACATCCTGGACATCAAGAAGTGTGGCAAGAAGACCTACTATCTTGTGGACTGGAAGGGCTTTGGTCCTGAGGAGAGGTCTTGGGAACCAGAAGAGAACATTCATGCTCCGAACTTAATAAAAAGGTTTCTGTCTCATCGTGGACTGAAGAAGAGGGGGCGTAAGGTGTGTGTGTGGGGGGGGGGGGGGGGGTAGGGGGGATACTGTAACTGCTGTGCGCCACTTTTCCCCTGCTTACCCCTGCGGTTCTGGGTGCCATGTTCAGCGGTGATCTGCTGTCAGTGCTTCCCATTCACTGCTGCAGTCCTTGGCTCTGTCTGTGTAGGTACCGTTGTTCTGGGATCCGCTCCACAGTTTCCTCTCAGCCCTGGCCACAGCATGCTTGCTGATTGTTCCCTGCAGCACTTCCTTAAGGGCCGACATGCGTCACTTCCTGTGCTTTATGTGTTAGGTCATGTGACCTCGCTGACCAATCCTAGCCCTCCTGTACATATATAAGTGTCTCAGCCCTCTTTCCAGATGCCTCAGTGTCAAGGTCCTTGTGTCCTGCTAAGGTTCCTGATATCTGCTTGTGTTCCTGTGTTCCTGACGCGTACTTGTATTCCTGGACTCTGCTACCTGTTTGATCACTGCCTGCTTGCCTTGACTCTCCTATTGCTGACCCGAATTGCCTGACCTGTACCGCCTGCCTTGACCTATTGCCTGTTTGACTTTGCCTCTGCCTCATCCTTCAGTCCTATACTGTTGCTCTTGCTTATGACTCAGCCTGTTGATAACGCCTGTACCTCTGGTACCTTGCTCAGGTACCTCCTGGTCTGCCTGCACTAGCTGCCTCATGTGACAATCTTCCTCAAGAGGTAGCGACCTGGTGTTCCCCTCGGGAAACTCTATCCCCACCATCAGGAGTACTGTAAAGATCGAGGCGTTAACTTAGAGGACTCCCTTAGAGGAGGTAGGACACGTGGCACAGTGGGTTCACACACGCTGGTTCGTGACAGTGCTTAGGATCATTGTCTGGTTGGAAAGTAAACCTTTAGACCAGTCTGAGGTCTAGAGCACTCTGGATCAGGCTTTCAATAAGAATATCTCTGTACTTTGCTCCATTCAGCTTTCCCTCAACTCTGAGCAGTCTCCCTGTCCCAAGCCACTGAAAAACTACTGCATGATGCTGCCACCTCTCTGCTTTACTGTAGGGATGGTATTGGTCAGGTGATGAGCAGTGCCTGGTTTCCTCCATACATGACGCATAGAATTGAGACCAAAAATGTTCAATCTTAGTTTCAGCAGGCTAGAGAATCTTGTTTCACACAGACTAAGGGTCCTTTAGGTGCTTTAAAAAATTAAAAAATAAAACTCCAGGTGTCTTTTGAGTGTATTTTTGTTACTGAGCAGAAGTTTCTTTCTGGCCAATCTGCTATAAAGCCCAGATTGGTGGAGGCTGAAGTGATGGTTGACCTTCTGGAAGTTTCTTCTATCTGTAAACAGGATCTTTAGACCTTAGCCAGAGTGACCATTGGGTTCTTGGTCACCTTTCTCACCAAGGCCCTTTTCTATTTCTTAGTTTGGAGGGATGGCCAGCTCTAGGAAGAGCCCTGGTTGTTCCAAACTTTTTCCATGTAAGATTTATGGAGCTGTTTGAACTTTCAGTGCAGCAGACATTTTTGTACCCTTCTCCAGACCTTTCCTCCTCATGGCTTGGTTTTTGCTCTGATATGCATTGCCAACTGTGAGACCTTATATAGACAGGGCTATGTCTGGGCTCTGTCTGTGTAGGTACCGTTGTTCTGGGATCCGCTCCACAGTTTCCTCTCAGCCCTGGCCACAGCATGCTTGCTGCTTGTTCCCTGCAGCACTTCCTTAAGGGCCGACATGCGTCACTTCCTGTGCTTTATGGGTTAGGTCATGTGACCTCGCTGACCAATCCTAGCCCTCCTGCACATATATAAGTGTCTCAGCCCCCTTTCCAGATGCCTCAGTGTCAAGGTCCTTGTGTCCTGCTAAGGTTCCTGATATCTGCTTGTGTTCCTGTGTTCCTGACGCGTACTTATATTCCTGGACTCTGCTACCTGTTTGATCGCTGCCTGCTTGCCTTGACTCTCCTATTGCTGATCCGGATTGCCTGACCTGTACCTGTGCTGCCTGCCTTGACCTATTGCCTGTTTGACCTTGCCTCTGCCTCATTCTTCAGTCCTATACTGTTGCTCCTGCTTATGACTCAGCCTGCTGATAACGCCTGTACCTCTGGTACCTTGCTCAGGTACCTCCTGGTCTGCCTGCACCAGCTGCCTCATGTGACAATCTTCCCCAAGAGGTAGCGACCTGGTGTTCCCCTCGAGAAACTCTATCCCCACCATCAGGAGTACTGTGAAGATCGAGGTGTTTACTTAGAGGACTCCCTTAGAGGAGGTAGGACACGTGGCACAGTGGGTTCACACACTCTGGTTCGTGACAGTGCTTAGGGTCATTGTCTGGTTGGAAAGTAAACCTTTAGCTCAGTCTGAGGTCTAGACTAGAGCACTCTGGATCAGGTTTTCAATAAGAATATCTCTGTACTTTGCTCCATTCAGCTTTCCCTCAACTCTGAGCAGTCTCCCTGTCGCAAGCCACTGAAAAACTACTGCATGATGCTGCCACCTCTCTGCTTTACTGTAGGGATGGTATTGGTCAGGTGATGAGCAGTACCTGGTTTCCTCCATACATGACGCATAGAATTGAGGCCAAAAATGTTCAATCTTAGTTTCAGCAGGCTAGAGAATCTTGTTTCACACAGACTGAGAGTCCTTTAGGTGCTTTAAAAATTTTAAAAATAAAACTCCAGGCGTCTTTTGAGTGTATTTTACTGAGAAGAAGTTTCTTTCTGGCCAATCTGCTATAAAGCCCAGATTGGTGGAGGCTGCAGTGATGGTTGACCTTCTGGAAGTTTCTCCTATCTGCAAACAGGATCTTTAGAGCTTAGCCAGAGTGACCATTGGGTTCTTGGTCACCTTTCTCACCAAGGCCCTTTTCTATTTCTTAGTTTGGAGGGATGGCCAGCTCTAGGAAGAGCCCTGGTTGTTCCAAACTTTTTCCATGTAAGATTTATGGAGCTGTTTGAACTTTCAGTGCAGCAGACATTTTTGTACCCTTCTCCAGACCTTTCCTCCTCATGGCTTGGTTTTTGCTCTGATATGCATTGCCAACTGTGAGACCTTATATAGACAGGGGGCTATGTCTTTCCAAATCATGCCCAATCAACCCCAGGTGACTCCAATTAAGGTGTAGAAACATCTCAAAGATGATCAAAGGAAATGGGAAGCCCCCTGAGCTAAATGTCAAGTGTCATAGCAAAGGGTCTAAATACTTATGTCCATGCAAAAGATTAGTTTTTCCTTTTTAATAAATTTGCAAAAAACTCTAAAATTCGGTTTTCACTTTCTCCTTATGGGGTATTTAGTACAGATTGATGAGGGAAAACTTGATTTTTTTTTAGTTCAGCACAAGTCAACAGAACAAATTGGGAAAAAGGTACAAGGGTCTAAAAATTTTCAAAATGCAATAAGAAGATGGGCCTCCCTGCGCTCCTATTGTTTAGATAAGTAAAATCACCCTGGGCAGGATGATTCCGCGGCTGGATGTCCTAAAAAGGAGCTGTTGTCCTCCTCAAGATAAAAAAATATATAATTTACTAGTGTATCACCCGTAGGTAATGCAGGGCATCAGCGCTGGAGTAACAGACTAAACGACTATTTCCCTCTAAGTTTGTAGGATAAATAGGTAGATGGCACTTAGAAAGAAAAGGGGGATGGTACAAAGAGCTGTGTGATGTCGCGGTATATCAATCAACTATCTGTGTTAGAAGGATATATATATACGTAGAGTGATGGCAAGCATAAATGGTAAATGTTTAGTAGTAGGCAATGCAACCTGTACCTGATATGTATCTGCTTTGCTTTCTTTATTAGTTCTGTGGCGTTCCCCTTCCTTTCTTCTCACTTCTTTTTTTCCTTCTTTTTCTTTATTCCTTTGTGTGTATTTGAATAAGAGCGTCCTCCTGGCTCACCTACTGGCACAAACGCTGCCCCGGCCGGAAGCACGCGTGGTGCGAGGGAGCTTGTTGTTTCGGTTGCCCCTATCACGCCACTATGCGGGATTTCACCAAGGAAAATTCCTGGGATCCAACTTTGGGGGCATTGAGAGAGTAAAGCAGGATAGCAGGGGAGGGGACTTTATTAAACTTATGTCCAGAACGGAGAGCAAATGGATCTTCAGATATAATAATAAAGAAAGCAAAGCAGGTACAGGTTGCATTGCTACTACTAAACATTTACCATTTATGCTTGCCATCACTCTACGTATATATATATCCTTCTAACACAGATAGTTGGTTGATATACCGCGACATCACACAGCTCTTTGTACCATCCCCCTTTTCTTTCTAAGTGCCATCTACCTATTTATTCTAAAAACTTAGAGGGAGATAGTCGTTTAGTCTGTTACTCCAGCACTGATGCCCTGCATTACCTATGGGTGATACACTAGTAAATTATAAATTTTCAAAATGCATTGTGTGTCTGAGGCAGATAGGTAAATTATTGCAAGTATGGTCTGATTAGATACTGGATCTTGCCATAAAAAGGCATAAAAGACATTGCCTTTAATCCACTTTGGTTGACAGGGCCAGGCTTGATGATGTTTTTACTGCCTGGCCCTGTCAAGAGGACTGGCAGTTGCTGAGAGTGCAGGGCCTCTAGGTGTAAAGAAAACACCCCCATCGCTCCTAGGGGCTCATTTGCATATATTAAAACATAATTTTTCTCAGAAATGCGGGCACATATGAACATGGGACCAACACAGATGCCCTCAGCTGCCAAATGCACATGCAACAGGTCAGCCAGTGTCATAGGTACAAAACTGCTGACAGATGCCCTTTAACAGTGTACATTTTTTAAAAATAAAAATTCACAAAAATAAATGTTCTTTGCAGAAAACATAGGAAGCCACACTCTTATTGTTCTCATCCACACATCAGTAATTATTCTCCTTATATTCTCAGAAATGGGCAGAGATCAGGTTTTTTTTAGTTGGAAAGCAATTCTTTTTTTTTCCGCTCATGTAGGGAAAAAAAATTCTCTTGTAACCTTTAATTATGAGAACTGGTATAATGAGAATATCGGAAGGAAAACACAAGCATGGGGTAGGCTGAGAAATGTATTTTAATTAATAAGAACTTACAAAAAAAATAGGATGGAACCGGAATTCTATATCTAACTAGAAGAAAATGTTAAATAAATCAGAGAACAGATGTAATCCCTCAGAACTGGAACCAAATTAGTGTAACTGGGATGCGGAGTAAATACATAAACAAGGCAAAGCGGTGGAAGCGCGGCAGAGTGCATCCCTCTGCTCGCAGACGAGTCAGGTTGGGTATTTGATTGGCCTGGAAGCACAAAGGTAAACAACAGACAAGATAAAGCATGCAGTTGTTGAGTCTCGCTTTTGTCTACGCTCATTAATTATCTGCAAGGGACAAAAATCATACAAAATGAGTATCTAGTGGTGCGAATTAAAAATCTTTGCTTTAGTAATTATTTGTTTGTAAGAATTCTTAAGCAGCTTTCATTAGAACTCTGTTTTGTGCTCTCCTGGAAATGTATGAAATATTGACAACTGGGCGTTACCATTCCCCTTGGTCTAGCAATGTTATCACTGATTGGGCAGACTGTTTAGACACCCCCTTGGTGATGAGAGAAATGGTTACACTCAGTTGACAATTTTAGTCATACATTTGAAGGAGGAAAAACAGAGGGATAGCACAATGGTCCATATTTACTATCCATTACACCACATGGGCGAGCACGGTGACATCATCTTGCTATTATTTTCCAATATAACCATGTTATAACGGAAAATAATAAAGTGAAGTTCGGGTCCCCATTGACTTCAATGGGGTTCGGGTTTGGGGTCAATGTCGCATCCCGAATCCGAACTTTGACCTGAAGCTCTGCTGAACCCGGTGAACCCGAACTTCTATGGGTTCGCTCATGCCTAATGCAGAGCCAAACCACAGTCATGTACAGTACAGACCAAAAGTTTGGACACACCTTCTCATTCAAAGAGTTTTCTTTATTTTCATGACTATGAAAATTGTAGATTCACACTGAAGGCATCAAAACTATGAATTAACACATGTGGAATTATATACATAACAAACAAGTGTGAAACAACTGAAAATATGTCATATTCTAGGTTCTTCAAAGTAGCCACCTTTTGCTTTGATTACTGCTTTGCACACTCTTGATGAGCTTCAAGAGGTAGTCACCTGAAATGGTTTTCACTTCACAGGTGTGCCCTGTCAGGTTTAATAAGTGGGATTTCTTGCCTTATAAATGGGGTTGGGACCATCAGTTGCGTTGAGGAGAAGTCAGGTGGATACACAGCTGATAGTCCTACTGAATAGACTGTTAGAATTTGTATTATGGCAAGAAAAAAGCAGCTAAGTAAAGAAAAACGAGTGGCCATCATTACTTTAAGAAATAAAGGTCAGTCAGTCCGCCGAAAAATTGGGAAAACTTTGAAAGTAAGGGCTATTTGACCATGAAGGAGAGTGATGGGGTGCTGCGCCAGATGACCTGGCCTCCACAGTCACCGGACCTGAACTCAATCGAGATGGTTTGGGGTGAGCTGGACCGCAGAGTGAAGGCGAAAGGGCCAACAAGTGCTAAGCATCTCTGGGAACTCCTTCAAGACTGTTGGAAGACCATTTCAGGGGACTACCTCTTGAAGCTCATCAAGAGAATGCCAAGAGTGTGCAAAGCAGTAATCAAAGCAAAAGGTGGCTACTTGGAATAACCTAGAATATGACATATTTTCAGTTGTTTCACACTTGTTTGTTATGTATATAATTCCACATGTGTTAATTCATAGTTTTGATGCCTTCATAATCATGAAAATAAAGAAAACTCTTTAAATGAGAAGGTGTGTCCAAACTTTTGGTCTGTACTGTACATGAACCCTTATCAATATTGCATCTTCTTATACACTCTGACTCTGTCAGCCCTGTTTGAGCAAATTCTTTATCGGCAAGAGGAATGGTTTAGATGTTGATACATTTCAAGGAGGAATAACAGAGGGACAGCATAATACGAGTGGAAAAAAACGTTCCAAAGCAGCCTTTTTTTAATGGTGAAAGAAGTTATTTACTAAAACAGACATTGGAGGGGAGCCTCTTAAATTGCAGAAAATTGCATGCCTTTGCTTGAACCGTTTGACCCTCCTACTTTAGGCGATGAACTGTCTACAGGGAGCATCATTATAGCCTCATATTTTTAAAATGGCAGCCATTGTAAATAAAATAACATAGCATAGTGTGGACACAATGGCGAGCGTCAGCTCCACACATAAAGCTCTATTATATCGCACTGAAAGCTTGGAAACAGACTTTGCCGTAGGGCTGGAGGGCGCAATAAGGGACACAATAACGCGTCCCACCTTCAGCGGCCCTGTGTTTGCTTTCTTCAGTCTGTTCTTATCTGGCCACGATATTTTTTTTTCTCTTTACAGAAAGCAGAGCGTTTGGCTCCTATCTCCCATCTGGCTTTCTGACTGTAACCTAGTTGAAGTGTTATTTTAATTCATCAATATACAGCGAATCTACACATGGCGTAAACCATCGCCGTCGCTTTATTGAATGCCAAACTGTCTTTGTGCGCAGACATCATGTTCAGTCACAGATGTGACTGGTTAACTGCTCAAGTATTGAGATTAATTCTGCACAACAATACTTCATTCACCAAGGAAACCTGCACCGGATTACAGCTTTTCTATGGTTAAATCTGTTCTTAATTTGCTGCTTTTATTCAGTTTTCGACCATAAATGAACCCCTTATGAGACATTCAATATAAACCATTGACAACTCTTTTTATCTGCAGGAAAAATATTTTTGGATAATAAGTTATGGTTACAAAGTATTTCGAGCAGACTCGTTACTGTACGGGCTGGAGCGTTAACGATGTTGTGTCTTGTGAATTTTGGAAGAGTTGCAGGTATTACAAAGTATCTGTTTTTATTTATTTATTTTCAAAAATATCTTTGTTATTACGGAGTTTCTTTAAGAGGGTTTTATAAAACTAAACTACGCTTTATGATATCTTGAGCTTATCTAGAATGGGGAGATATTTTAATCATGGACCGTAGGGGCTAAGTCATGAAATTGAAGCCCTTTGAAGGGGATGCGGGCGCTTTTCTTTGTACCTGTGACATGTCAAGGTCACGACCTTCTGTTATTTTCCTGTTGTTCTTCAGAACGATTTACTGACAAGGAAATTGTAATTGTAGTTTGAGGAAGCGAGCTGAGGACAATCAGTTCCCGAGTGATTAAGGAAATTGAAGGGAAAAAAATATAATGAAGAACCCAAACAAGAACATTTAAGCAATATAATTAAAAAAGTAAAAAAAAAAATCAGAGGGACTTTTTTTAAAACCTGTGAAATTGATAACTGTGTTAAAGAATGGAATATGTGAACACTGGTTATATGGGAAAAAAATACACATTTTAGTGGGAATGTCAATTATTTGTAATATGTTTCTTTAATTAAAATATGCAAACTAGCTTAGATACTTTCACATCTACATCTTTAAATCTACCTGTCGGAGTTTACCGTATCTATCATAGCCAGATAGTGCAACGCCAGATCTCATTAACTACAATGGTATCTGACAGGTATCTGGATAGTTTCCGGCATGCATGCCAGGTTTAGGTGGTGAATGGGTAAATGGGGTCCGGCAGTGAACAGCAGTATCTGGCTAGGCCAGATATGGTGAAATCTGTCAGGCTGTTCCGGATTTAAAAATGCAAATGTGAAACTGGCCATGGAATCCAGTCTCCTAAGGCTACATCCACATCTGCATTTGGAAAATCCAGTAGTCTGTACTGGCAGAAAAGCAGACTACAAGAATTACTTTATCTGGCATAACCTTGGCCCACTGGATCCCTATTCACTATAATGGGATCTATTGGGTGTCCGGCAAAAACGCAGTTTTTTTGCAGCAGAAGGCTAGTACCCAACCTATGCCAGAAACATTCTGGAAGCCTGACAGATCTCATTTTAGTGAATAGGGATCTGGTGGGCCCCAGCAGTGTCCAGCTATGGTGGATACGGTAATTCCAGTAACCTGCCCCTCTAGACTACCGCAGGTTTGAACGTAGCCTAACATACTTAATACATTGCTGGTATGAGCTAGATAGTATAGTAATTTCTGGGTCCGCATCTGTTCAGCTAAGAATGGGTGGACCCATTCATTTCAATAGGGCCACAAAAGATGCAGACAGCACATAGTGTGCTGTCCGCATCCGTAGTTCCATTCAGCGCCCACCCCCCCCGCCCCCGGCAATCGTGGATAAGAATAGTCATTTCTATCAGCCTTCTCTCCTGTCATCTATCTCTACCCTGTCAGCTCTTAGGCAGGACCAGCAATACCATATTGTGGCACATTATACCACCCTAACAGAGCCAAATACCACAGTCCATCAGAAAACACTGCCCCAGCAGCACAAAAAAAACATCCCCAAAAAATTCCACTGGCCGGCCATGAGGAGTCATCCAACTTGCCACTATACCTCCTCAACTGTTGCCATGAACTGCACGTTGGATTTGCTGATGCTAGATGGACCACAAGATATATTTTGCATTTAGTAAAAAGAGATTGTTATACGTTTACTTCTGGCCTGATTTTTCAAATTACATTTCCACAGCCCCGATCCCCAGGGATCAACGGCCTAAGGGAGTAAACAGTGACACACCTCATCAGGGCCACTTCCAATCCCATCCTCTGCAGCGGCTCCTCAGGGGCTCACAGCAATAACTATGAGACAAATCATCTTTGTCTATAACTTTTGCCATGCACATGCATGCTAAGCTTGGAGGTTGGTTAATGATCCAAGAAAATGCGACTGGGCAAGTGGAATTCAACCTGCCAACCCTTCTCTAGCCCAACCTCATTAGGCTCCATCCATGCAACCAGAGACCATTATGAGAGATGCTAAGTTAAAAAGGATTCCTTTTTTTTAAAGTAAAGGATGGGATGCAGATAAGGAAAGCTAGATTTGTTAAAAAGTATATATCACTTTGACTTTTAAAAATTCTTTGTGATGACAATTCTCCATTAAAAATTCAACAGAATGCACACACAGTTTATCAAATTATGCTTAAAAATCGACTTTTTCAGATTTTTTCATACTTTTATAATTATTTTTTTTCTATGCATATAATGAAATAGCACCATTTCCATAGGTTACGTTAGATCTATAGAAATATACCAGTAGCTCCTAGTGATTGACAGAGTAATGACATATGTGCCTTAAGTTAGTAGAGAAGTAATCTTCAATTCCTCATGAACGCAATGTCCTTGAGTCTCCTTGAGGCACTGCTCTCAGATTTCTAATTCTTTCCACACAAGTTCACAAGGTAAGAGTCATTGGGATTAAGACAACCTCCATATGATTTTTTAATGCTCCAGCTTTTTCTTTAATCTCTCCATTATTCATCAATAATTTAGATGATGTATTCTGAAAACCATCACTGTCCTGTACAAAAAGTTCTTTACCTATGCTTCCTTCTTCTCTACGACTGTGGTGGCCTACATGTAACGATAGCAGCTGTTTTCTGGGAGAAACCATTATTTTTGTATATTTAAGATATCATCTATTAAAGTGTTGAGAAGCCATGATTAGAGTTGAGCGAACACCTGGATGTTCGGGTTCGAGAAGTTCCGAACCCGATCCGAACTTCGTCCCGAACCCGAACCCCATTGAAGTCAATGGGGACCCAAACTTTTCGGCACTAAAAAGGCTGTAAAACAGCCCAGGAAAGAGCTAGAGGGCTGCAAAAGGCAGCAACATGTAGGTAAATCCCCTGCAAACAAATGTGGATAGGGAAATGAATTAAAATAAAAAAATAAAATAAAAAAATGACCGAATATCAATTGGACAGAGGTCCCATAGCAGAGAATCTGGTTTCACGTCAGCAGAGAATCAGTCTCTTCATGCCATAGCAAAGAATCTGGCTTCATGTCAGCACAGAATCAGTCTCTTCATGCCATAGCAGAGAATCTGGCTTCATGTCAGCACAGAATCTGTCTTCATGTCATAGCAGAGAATCAGGCTTCACGTCACCCACCACTGGAACAGGCCACTGTCACACATTTAGGCCCCGGCACCCAGACAGAGGAGAGCGGTCCCGTAACAGAGAATCTGGCCTTATGTCAGCGCAGAATCTGTCTTCATGTCATAGCAGAGAATCAAGCTTCATTTCACCCACCACTGGAACAGGCCACTGTCACACATTTAGGCCCAGGCACCCAGTCAGAGGAGAGAGGTCCCGTAACAGAGAATCTGGCTTGATGTCAGCACAGAATCTGTCTTCATGTCATAGCAGAGAATCAGGCTTCATGTCACCCACCACTGGAACAGGCCACTGTCACACATTTAGGCCCAGGCACCCAGGCAGAGGAGAGAGGTCCCGTAACAGAGAATATGGCCTTATGTCAGCACAGAATCTGTCTTCATGTCATAGCAGAGAATCAGGCTTCACGTCACCCACCACTGGAACAAGCCACTGTCACAGATTTAGGCCCCGGCACCCAGACAGAGGAGAGAGGTCCCGTAACAGAGAATCTGGCCTTATGTCAGCGCAGAATCTGTATTCATGTCATAGCAGAGAATCAGGCTTCACGTCACCCACCACTGGAACAGGCCACTGTCACATATTTAGGCCCAGGCACCCAGGCAGAGGAGAGAGGTCCCGTAACAGAGAATCTGGCCTTATGTCAGCGCAGAATCTGTATTCATGTCATAGCAGAGAATCAGGCTTTACGTCACCCACCCCTGGAACAGGCCACTGTCACACATTTAGGCCCAGGTACCCAGGCAGAGGAGAGAGGTCCCGTAACAGAGAATCTGGCCTTATGTCAGCGCAGAATCTGTCTTCATGTCATAGCAGAGAATCAGGCTTCACGTCACCCACCACTGGAACAGGCCACTGTCACACATTTAGGCCCCGGCACCCAGACAGAGGAGAGCGGTCCCGTAACAGAGAATCTGGCCTTATGTCAGCGCAGAATCTGTATTCATGTCATAGCAGAGAATCAGGCTTCACGTCACCCACCACTGGAACAGGCCACTGTCACACATTTAGGCCCAGGTACCCAGGCAGAGGAGAGAGGTCCCGTAACAGAGAATCTGGCCTGATGTCAGCACAGAATCTGTCTTCATGTCATAGCAGAGAATCAGGCTTCACGTCACCCACCACTGGAACAGGCCACTGTCACACATTTAGGCCCAGGCACCCAGGCAGAGGAGAGAGGTCCCGTAACAGAGAATCTGGCCTGATGTCAGCACAGAATCTGTCTTCATGTCATAGCAGAGAATCAGGCTTCACGTCACCCACCACTGGAACAGGCCACTGTCACATATTTAGGCCCAGGCACCCAGGCAGAGGAGAGAGGTCGCGTAACAGAGAATCTGGCTTCATGTCAGCACAGAATAAGTCTTCATGTCATAGCAGAGAATCAGGCTTCACGTCAACCACCACTGGAACAGGCCACTGTCACACATTTAGGCCCCGGCACCCAGACAGAGGAGAGGTTCATTCAACTTTGGGTTGCCCCGCAAAATAATAATAAAATGAAATTAAAAATAGTATTGAATGAGGAAGTGCCCTGGAGTAGAATAATATATTGTTAAGGGGAGGTAGTTAATATCTAATCTGCACAAGGGATGGACAGGTCCTGTGGGATCCATGCCTGGTTCATTTTTATGAACGTCAGCTTGTCCACATTGGCTGTAGACAGGCGGCTGCGTTTGTCTGTAATGACGCCCCCTGCCGTGCTGAATACACGTTCAGACAAAACGCTGGCCGCCAGGCAGGCCAGCACCTCCAAGGCATAAAAGGCTAGCTCTGGCCACGTGGACAATTTGGAGACCCAGAAGTTGAATGGGGCCGAACCATCAGTCAGTACGTGGAGGGGTGTGCACAGGTACTGTTCCACCATGTTAGTGAAATGTTGCCTCCTGCTAACACGTTCCGTATCAGGTGGTGGTGCACGTAGCTGTGGCGTGGTGACAAAACTTTTCCACATCTCTGCCATGCTAACCCTGACCTCAGAGGAGCTGGCCGTGACACAGCTGCGTTGGCGACCTCTTGCTCCTCCTCTGCCTTCGCCTTGGCTTCCACTTGTTCCCCTGTGACATTTGGGAATGCTCTCAGTAGCGCGTCTACCAACGTGCGTTTGTACTCGCGCATCTTCCTATCACGCTCCAGTGTAGGAAGTAAGGTGGGCACATTGTCTTTGTACCGGGGATCCAGCAAGGTGGCAACCCAGTAGTCCGCACACGTTAAAATGTGGGCAACTCTGCTGTCGTTGCGCAGGCACTGCAGCATGTAGTCGCTCATGTGTGCCAGGCTGCCCAGAGGTAAGGACAAGCTGTCCTCTGTGGGAGGCGTATCGTCATCGTCCTGTGTTTCCCCCCAGCCACGCACCAGTGATGGGCCCGAGCTGCTTTGGGTGCCACCCCGCTGTGAACATGCTTCATCCTCATCCTCCTCCACCTCCTCCTCATCCTCGTCCTCCTCGTCCTCCAGTAGTGGGCCCTGTCTGGCCACATTTGTACCTGGCCTCTGGTGTTGCAAAAAACCTCCCACTGAGTCACTTTGAAGAGACTGGCCTGAAAGTGCTAAAAATTACCCCTCTTCCTCCTCTTCCTCCTGGGCCACCTCCTCTTCCATCATCGCCCTAAGTGTTTTCTCAAGGAGACATAGAAGTGGTATTGTAACGCTGATAACGGCGTCATCGCCACTGGCCATGTTGGTGGAGTACTCGAAACAGCGCAACAGGGCACACAGGTCTCGCATGGAAGCCCAGTCATTGGTGGTGAAGTGTGTCTGATCCGCAGTGCGACTGACCCGTGCGTGCTGCAGCTGAAACTCCACTATGGCCTACTGCTGCTCGCACAGTCTGTCCAGCATATGCAAGGTGGAGTTCCACCTGGTGGGTACCTCGCATATGAGGCGGTGAGCGGGAAGGCCGAAGTTACGCTGTAGCGCAGACAGGCGAGCAGCGGCAGGGTGTGAACGCCGGAAGCGCGAACAGACGGCCCGCACTTTATGCAGCAGCTCTGACATGTCGGGGTAGTTGCGAATGAACTTCTGCACCACCAAATTCAGCACATGCGCCAGGCAAGGGATGTGCGTCAAACCGGCTAGTCCCAGAGCTGCAACGAGATTTCGCCCATTATCGCACACCACCAGGCCGGGCTTGAGGCTCACCGGCAGCAACCACTCATCGGTCTGTTGTTCTATACCCCGCCACAACTCCTGTGCGGTGTGGGGCCTGTCCCCCAAACATATGAGTTTCAGAATGGCCTGCTGACGTTTACCCCGGGCTGTGCTGAAGTTGGTGGTGAAGGTGTGTGGCTGACTGGATGAGCAGGTGGAAGAAGAGGAGGAGGAAGCTGAGTAGGAGGAGCAGGAGACAGGAGGCAAAGAATGTTGCCCTGCGATCCTTGTCGGCGGAAGGACGTGCGCCAAACAGCTCTCCGCCTGGGGCCCAGCCGCCACTACATTTACCCAGTGTGCAGTTAGGGAGATATAGCGTCCCTGGCCGTGCTTACTGGTCCACGTATCTGTGGTTAGGTGGACCTTGCCACAGATGGCGTTGCGCAGTGCACACTTGATTTTATCGGACACTTGGTTGTGCAGGGAAGGCACGGCTCTCTTGGAGAAGTAGTGGCGGCTGGGAACAACATACTGTGGGACAGCAAGTGACATGAGCTGTTTGAAGCTGTGTGTGTCGACCAGCCTAAATGACAGCATTTCATAGGCCAGTAGTTTAGAAATGCTGGCATTCAGGGCCAGGGATCGAGGGTGGCTAGGTGGGAATTTACGCTTTCTCTCAAATGTTTGTGAGATGGAGAGCTGAACGCTGCCGTGTGACATGGTTGAGATGCTTGGTGACGCAGGTGGTGGTGTTGGTGGTACATCCCATGTTTGCTGGGCGGCAGGTGCCAACGTTCCTCCAGAGGCAGAGGAAGAGGCCGAGGCGGCGGCAGCAGCAGCAGAAGAGGCCGAGGCAGCAGCAGAAGAGGCCGAGGCGGCAGCAGCAGAAGAGGCAGCAGGGGGAGCCTGAGTGAGTTCCTTGTTTTTAAGGTGTTACTCCACTGCAGTTCATGCTTTGCATGCAGGTGCCTGGTCATGCAGGTTGTGCTAAGGTTCAGAACGTTAATGCCTCGCTTCAGGCTCTGATGGCACAGCGTGCAAACCACTCGGGTCTTGTCGTCAGCACATTGTTTGAAGAAGTGCCATGCCAGGGAACTCCTTGAAGCTGCCTTTAGGGTGCTCAGTCCCAGATGGCGGCGGTCAGTAGCAGGCGAAGTCTCTTGGCGGCGGGTGTTCTGATTTTGCCCACTGCTCCCTCTTTTGCTACGCTGTTGGCTCGGTCTCACCACTGCCTCTTCCTCCGAACTGTGAAAGTCAGTGGCACGACCTTCATTCCATGTGGGGTCTAGGACCTCATCGTCCCCTGTATCGTCTTCCACCCAGTCTTGACCCCTGACCTCCTGTTCAGTCTGCACACTGCAGAAAGACGCAGCAGTTGGCACCTGTGTTTCGTCATCATCAGAGACGTGCTGAGGTGGTATTCCCATGTCCTCATCATCAGGAAAAATAAGTGGTTGTGCGTTAGTGTATTCTATCTCTTCCAACCCTGGGGAAGGGCTAGGTGGATGCCCTTGGGAAACCCTGGCAGCAGAGTCTTCAAACAGCATAAGAGACTGCTGCATAACTTGAGGCTCAGACAGTTTCCCTGATATGCATGGGGGTGATGTGACAGACCGATGGGCTTGGTTTTCATGCGCCATCTGTGCGCTTTCTGCAGAAGACTGGGTGGGAGATAATGTGAACGTGCTGGATCCACTGTCGGCCACCCAATTGACTAATGCCTGCACCTGCTCAGGCCTTACCATCCTTAGAACGGCATTGGGCCCCACCAAATATCGCTGTAAATTCTGCTGGCTACTGGGACCTGAGGTAGTTGGTTCACTAGGACGTGTGGCTGTGGCAGAACGGCCACGTCCTCTCCCAGCACCAGAGGGTACACTAACACCACCACGACCATGTCCACGTCCGCGTCCCTTATTAGATGTTTTCCTCATTGTTCCCGTTCACAACAATTTTGAGAATGGCAAATTTGGGAATGCTTTTTCAACCCAGAACAAAAAGTCTGCTTTTACGGTCACTACAAATAACTTGACCAGCTAAAACTGTGCAGATTTGGTTGAATAGAGATGTGAGACCTGTTTTTTTTTGCGCTGTGTGACAGTTATAGGTTTAATCACAGAATGACACTTCTATCAGCACGCTAGCGTGTGTCTTAGGTTTTTCTGAATGACACTATCAATACCTTCAATGTAAGATTTTCTTTTTGGGATAGATTTCAAGTAGGCCTCAAATACCACAAACTAGTTATTTTCAGAATGGCAAATTTGGGAATGCTTTTTCAACCCAGAACAAAAAGTCTGCTTTTACGGTCACTACAAATAACTTGACCAGCTAAAACTGTGCAGATTTGGTTGAATAGAGATGTGAGACCTGTTTTTTTTTTTGCGCTGTGTGACAGTTATAGGTTTAATCACAGAATGACACTTCTATCAGCACGCTAGCGTGTGTCTTAGGTTTTTCTGAATCACACTATCAATACCTTCAATGTAAGATTTTCTTTTTGGGATAGATTTCAAGTAGGCCTCAAATACCACAAACTAGTTATTTTCAGAATGGCAAATTTGGGAATGCTTTTTCAACCCAGAACAAAAAGTCTGCTTTTACGGTCACTACAAATAACTTGACCAGCTAAAACTGTGCAGATTTGGTTGAATAGAGATGTGAGACCTGTTTTTTTTTTTGCGCTGTGTGACAGTTATAGGTTTAATCACAGAATGACACTTCTATCAGCACGCTATCGTGTGTCTTAGGTTTTTCTGAATCACACTATCAATACCTTCAATGTAAGATTTTCTTTTTGGGATAGATTTCAAGTAGGCCTCAAATACCACAAACTAGTAATTTTGAGAATGGCAAATTTGGGAATGCTTTTTCAACCCAGAACAAAAAGTCTGCTTTTACGGTCACTACAAATAACTTGACCAGCTAAAACTGTGCAGATTTGGTTGAATAGAGATGTGAGACCTGTTTTTTTTTTTGCGCTGTGTGACAGTTATAGGTTTAATCACAGAATGACACTTCTATCAGCACGCTATCGTGTGTCTTAGGTTTTTCTGAATCACACTATCAATACCTTCAATGTAAGATTTTCTTTTTGGGATAGATTTCAAGTAGGCCTCAAATACCACAAACTAGTAATTTTGAGAATGGCAAATTTGGGAATGCTTTTTCAACCCAGAACAAAAAGTCTGCTTTTACGGTCACTACAAATAACTTGACCAGCTAAAACTGTGCAGATTTGGTTGAATAGAGATGTGAGACCTGTTTTTTTTTTTGCGCTGTCTGACAGTTATAGGTTTAATCACAGAATGACACTTCTATCAGCACGCTAGCGTGTGTCTTAGGTTTTTCTGAATCACACTATCAATACCTTCAATGTAAGATTTTCTTTTTGGGATAGATTTCAAGTAGGCCTCAAATACCACAAACTAGTTATTTTCAGAATGGCAAATTTGGGAATGCTTTTTCAACCCAGAACAAAAAGTCTGCTTTTACGGTCACTACAAATAACTTGACCAGCTAAAACAGTACAGATTTGGTTGAATAGAGATGTGAGACCTGTTTTTTTTTGCGCTGTGTGACAGTTATAGGTTTAATCACAGAATGACACTTCTATCAGCACGCTAGCGTGTGTCTTAGGTTTTTCTGAATGACACTATCAATACCTTCAATGTAAGATTTTCTTTTTGGGATAGATTTCAAGTAGGCCTCAAATACCACAAACTAGTTATTTTCAGAATGGCAAATTTGGGAATGCTTTTTCAACCCAGAACAAAAAGTCTGCTTTTACGGTCACTACAAATAACTTGACCAGCTAAAACTGTGCAGATTTGGTTGAATAGAGATGTGAGACCTGTTTTTTTTTGCGCTGTGTGAGAGTTATAGGTTTAATCACAGAATGACACTTCTATCAGCACGCTAGCGTGTGTCTTAGGTTTTTCTGAATGACACTATCAATACCTTCAATGTAAGATTTTCTTTTTGGGATAGATTTCAAGTAGGCCTCAAATACCACAAACTAGTTATTTTCAGAATGGCAAATTTGGGAATGCTTTTTCAACCCAGAACAAAAAGTCTGCTTTTACGGTCACTACAAATAACTTGACCAGCTAAAACTGTGCAGATTTGGTTGAATAGAGATGTGAGACCTGTTTTTTTTTTGCGCTGTGTGACAGTTATAGGTTTAATCACAGAATGACACTTCTATCAGCACGCTAGCGTGTGTCTTAGGTTTTTCTGAATGACACTATCAATACCTTCAATGTAAGATTTTCTTTTTGGGATAGATTTCAAGTAGGCCTCAAATACCACAAACTAGTTATTTTCAGAATGGCAAATTTGGGAATGCTTTTTCAACCCAGAACAAAAAGTCTGCTTTTACGGTCACTACAAATAACTTGACCAGCTAAAACTGTGCAGATTTGGTTGAATAGAGATGTGAGACCTGTTTTTTTTTTGCGCTGTGTGACAGTTATAGGTTTAATCACAGAATGACACTTCTATCAGCACGCTAGCGTGTGTCTTAGGTTTTTCTGAATCATACTATCAATACCTTCAATGTAAGATTTTCTTTTTGGGATAGATTTCAAGTAGGCCTCAAATACCACAAACTAGTTATTTTCAGAATGGCAAATTTGGGAATGCTTTTTCAACCCAGAACAAAAAGTCTGCTTTTACGGTCACTACAAATAACTTGACCAGCTAAAACTGTGCAGATTTGGTTGAATAGAAATGTCAGGTCTATTTTTTAGGCGCTGGGTGACAGGCTCAACTTGCCCCTGATGTAATATATGGCCAAAAAATAGCCACACTGTTGATGGTTAAATGCACTTGGGTGACACAGGCTCAGCCTGCAGCTGATGTAGTATATGGCCAAAAAATAATCAGACTGTTGATGGTTAAATGCACTTGGGTGACACAGGCTCAGCCTGCAGCTGATGTAGGATATAGCACAAAATAACCACACTATCGATGGTTAAATACACTTGGTGATAGCTCGTGCTGGCGCACCACAAGTCACAAAATGGCCGCCGATCACCCCCGAAAAAAAGTGATCTAAAAACGCTCTGGGCAGCCTTAAAAAAGTGAGCAAGTCAATAATAGCACTTCAATGATCCACAGCTGCAGATCGATCACAGAATGAAGTCTTTTGGAGGAGTTAATCTGCCTAATCTCGCCCTAACGTCGCAGCTGCAACCTCTCCCTATACTGATCATAGCAGAGTGACGTGCGGCGCTACGTGACTCCAGCTTAAATAGAGGCTGGGTCACATGGTGCACTGGCCAATCACAGCCATGCCAATAGTAGGCATGGCTGTGATGGCCTCTTGGGCCAAGTAGTATGACGCTTGTTGATTGGCTGCTTTGCAGCCTTTCAAAAAGCACCAAGAAAGCGCCGAACACCGAACCCGAACACAGACTTTTACGAAAATGTTCGGGTTCGGGTCCGTGTCACGGACACCCCAAAATTCGGTACGAACCCGAACTATACAGTTCGGGTTCGCTCATCCCTAGCCATGATCAATCATTTGGAAATTTTCATGGCTTGTAGAATTCCTTGGGAATATCGTAGTTATTGTAGTGCCTTGGAGCAGAGGTACTTTGGAGTCTGGATATTTATGGACATTTGCCCCTATTGCTGTTATGCAAAGCCATCAACTCACTACTTTAGTGCACTTTGAAGGGTTGATTTGCACTATGATTTATGCCATTGATTGTATTGTTGATACATCCTGTTGATTTGCACTGTTGTTGCACTGTATTTGCACTGAATTGTGGAATAGGTTAATGCACAGCCAGTTCACACTAAGAGACTTTGTGAATTTCCAGCCTGTGCACTATGCAGAGCTGAGTTTTAGAAGGAAAAGCCAGACACAGTAAACTTTTGACTGTCTGGTTAAGCTATGTCTGACTAGTTTACAACTGAAAGCTGTTTGGTCATTCCCGTTGACTTGCATTGAGGCCTAATAGAAGTCTATGACATACTTGAACTGCAACATTGTTTCTGTTAAGCTGTGTTTATCCAGCTTCACCCCTCCCAGTAGAAGGTTCTAGATCAGTTAGAATTTGTATAAAAATAGAGCAGTCAGAGCACCTAGTTGTCTGAAGATAAAAAACAGTGTTTAGTAGGAAAGACTCTGCCAGACTGTGGATACTCTGCCACAGACCCTGGATCACCAGCCCTTTGACCATGGAGCCAGCTGGATGACTGAGCCACAGACCTTGGGCCACCAGCCCTTTGGCCAGGGTACCAACCTTCTAAGAAAGAGAGGGACAGCTAGCTTAGAGAACCTTCCTATTTCCCATTGGGGTGCACCATGCTTTACCATCCTCTTTGGAGAGCAGCAACATGTGATGACACACGGCGGTGTTAGAGAAACCAAGCGCAGCGTTGGGGGCCACCTCAAACCTGGCCACTGCATTATTCAACCCATAAATTTTAGCAGACTCTAAATGTATACGAGGACACTTTAAACTATAATCATTCTGCCAGAGTGATCAGCAGGACAATGGTACACCTTAATCCACAGTCTAGCACAGTGCGATGAATGGGAATATGGCTTCTCTTTAACCCAGCTTGAGCAACTAATAAGAACAAATGGAGGGCGAACATTCAGCAGCCTCCTGCTATGGTGATTTGGTCCCACGTGTCAACATCAACTTTGACATGGGCCACATGTGCCACTGCAGCCAATGGTGATGTGTCCCTTATGTGTAACAAATGGGAGGGTGCGTCACTGCTGCGGCCAGTCATTGGCTGCAGCAGGACACTTGAACCCCGTCAAACCAGATGTTAACACATGGGACTCAAACACGTCAGTGGCAGCGGGAGCCCAAAGGAGCCAGAACCCAGAGGCCAGCAGCAAGTAATTATGTTTCCTTGTGGAGGAGTTAGACTAAAAGGCCCCCAAACATGGTCAATCCCCTTAACTGCCTTACAGACTGCTCCAAAAATTGCAATTCCCTGTAATTGCCTGTGTAGATGATGTTGTACATTTTGGCACAAATGAAAAGCCATAAATGTGAGCAGGTCATTGTATCTACTTTATATAGAACCAAATAGATCAACTGCATAGATTTCCCTATGGGTGAGTGAAATATGGCGGTTAGACATTGTACTCTCTTGCTTCATTTGTGTGCGAGTAGTCACAGCAAAAGACAGCTTAGAGAACAAGTACACTCCGGTGATCGCTTGCAGTAAATTCACCATGATGTATTACAGAACAATGGCCAATAACGCAGCTCCCTTCAGTGCAGTATTTCACCATTGAACGTATTGATATTTGAGCTAAAATACATGAGAAACAGTTGTACGGGAAGGGGGTGGGGGAATAAATACAGCAGAAGAATAAGGCCCCCGAACGGCTGATTGGAAAAAAATGTGGATGTAATATTAAAATATATACATATATGTTCTTCACATAAATATCCTATCATAGAAAATACAGTTATTGGTAGCAGCTCCGACAAGGTCATGACCTCTTCAGAGCCGCTCCATTGCCTCAGCACCGAGAGCCGCGCTTTAGAGAATAGTAAATACGGTTAGGTTTGTGATTAGAAAGCATGATTCAACACACAGCACACTGAAGTATCTCTGCTGGGGGATTGATAATAACTAGAAACACACAGGAAAAGACAATTTTTCTTCCCGGGCTTCTCAGATGTAAAAATGTATGAAGTTATCACCTTGGAACACGCCAGTAGGCGGCTAATACTGTATATTTCCTTATTGCTAAGGCAGATTAAAGGAATGCTTTGTTTTGAAGACAATGAATGCTGTCGATGGCTCTCGGTGATGGAAGGGAGAGAAATGTTTTTGAATTGTAGGAGATATTTTTATTTTTTAAATAGCTTTTTATAAAGACAATGGAAATGGGAGTCAATGGGAGTGGTTTATCATAAAATACACAGTAACATTGAAGAAACATTGTATAAACATTGTAACGTGGCGTTGCCGATGCTCAGGGTGATGAAAATATTTTGAAAGGAAACATAATAACACATTTGGTAAGGCAATGTTACAGTGCTGCTTATAATGCAGATTGGAAAGATGGTAGATAGAGATGAGCGAAGTATTTAAAAATTTGATACGGCGGCTCCGCCGAATTTTACAAAAAAATTTGCTTTGTGACAAATTACTTTGTCACGAAGCGCATTTCTTTGTAAGTAGTGGGTGCAATAACAGGGATCAGCGATTGCGCCGCTCCCCTTCATTGTACCCCTAAGATGCTGAGTAGTCTGTGCAAGATCTTCAAGAAAGATGTCGGCGGCCGGCCCGTTTCAAGCAAATGGATGAGGTATGATTTTTTTATTTTATTTTTTACACTATTTCAGGCAAAATTGATTTGCTACCACGAAGCATGATGAAATTTGTCATCGTGGCAAATCAAATTTATCCTGAAATTCGGATCCAAGTCCACTTTGTGGACTTTGATTCGCTCAACACTAGTGGTAGACTTTTTTCCTCCTTCCTGGTTAGCTAGTAGCAGTTGAAGAGGTTGACCATCAGGGATGTAGAGACCTCTAAGGGATACGTAGCATCATAAATCAATATAATGCTATGTGACCCCAGCAGTGCTGGATGCTCAGGCCGAGTGCTTCGCTGCATGTCCGCAGTGAGACGTTCGCTCGTCTGAAAGGGGCCATAAGGTGTAAGGGAAAGATCTGCATCTGTTCTGTGTTTAGAGCAGCACCTGGTTTGAGCTCACAATCAATGATGGAAATCACTGACCGGACACTGGCTGTGTGAATGAGGACTACCTAACCACATTACCATGTTACTGACCATTTGCAGCAATATAAAGTGTCCCGGAGATTTCTGCCGTCTCCATTTGCACATGTGGCCTTTAATAATTTACTATGTACATGAATGATCGACTAGCACAACACAAGCCGCTGACATCTCCAACATCTTCTAATACTTTCCCTAGTAATGGATAATGATGATGATATTAAATGTCTCTAAACAGCGGTAACTGATTGCATTTGATCTGATTTAGATGACACAGTACAAAACTCCCCATCCAATTCAATCAGTAACCCGCTCCGCAGGCCCTCCTGATAGATCTGTTTGCTGCTGATTAACACGTTTCTTATTGCAGCAATTTTAAGGAGAGATAAATGAGCGTTTTAACTCTAATAAATTTGTCATCATTTTCTGCTGTTCTGCAGGAGTTATTGACTTGACCTAGAGAGAGTGAGGGGAAGGGAAATAGGCAAAATCCCAATATACTTCTCTGAATGATCGTGTGATCTCTGGAAAGAACAATAAATAAATAGAACAATTCATCCTATCTGAATAGTGTATATCTATCTATCTATTATCTATCCCATGATCTATCATTTATCTATCTATCTATTGTAAGGGATCGTCTACTCTTAGATAAGGGATCGTCTACTCTTAGAGGGGTCACCGTCACAGACTTCCTCTCAGACCATGTATTTTCATATCAAAACTGTGCTTTATTGCGACATAAGCACCAATAACAAAAAAATTTACAAAATAAAAGCCTGCCCGTCTGGGCTCTACCTAAACACATAAACATCCCTACCTCTCTTGTAGAGCACCGTTCACATATGGTAGTCACATGCAGCTTTCTCAGCCTAACAGTCCCACAGCCTCCAGGCTGTAATCAGTCCAATACCTCTATGGGGAGCGTGGCTCTGTAGTCTTCCTGACTCTGGCCATGCGACTGTCGCTCCAGCAGGCGTCGCTGGGTCCCCCAAACTTTAGGCTATCGTCTAGCCTCGTGGCCCCTCAGCCAACCCGGCTGAGACCACTCACACAGAGCCTCACCAGGACTCTGCTTCACAAAAACACTCCCCAGACTGACAGTCTGGGATGGGCTTTTACTTCCCAGTAATGATCCCAGGTGGATTACACCAGGGAATCGTCTACTCTTAGAGGGGTCACCGTCACGGACTTCCTCTCAGACCATGTATTTTCATATCAAAACTGTGCTTTATTGTGACATAAGCACCAATAACAAAAAACTGTACAAAATAAAAGCCTGGGCTCTACCTAAACACATAAACGTCCCTACTAGTGTTCAGCAAGCATGCTCGGCCGAACACCACGTTTGATTGAGCGCGATGCTCAAGTCAGTGTATTTAAAGAGGACCTTTCACCGATCCTGACATTGTGAACTAAGTATACAGACATGGAGAGCGGCGCCCGGGGATCTAACTGCACTTACTATTATCCCTGGGCGCCGCTCCATTCTCCCGTTATGCCCTCCGGTATCTTCGGTCACTAAGTTATGGTAGGCGGAGTCTGCCCTTGTTCTGCTGTAGTGCTGGCCAATCGCAGCGTAGAGCTCACAGCCTGGGAGGTTCTTTTCTCCCAGGCTCTGAGCTCTGCGCTGCGATTGGCCAGCGCTACAGCAGAACAAGGGCAGACTCCGCCTACCATAACTTAGTGGCCGAAATCTCCGCCTACCATAACTTAGTGACCGAAGATACCAGAGGGCATAGCGGGAGAACGGAGCGGCGCCCAAGGATAATAGTAAGTGCAGTGAGATCCCATCCCATCACAAACTTTTTCAGAAATAGAGGTTAAATTAGATTTATATATTTTATATATTTTTTTGCAAATACAAAAAATGTATGGTAAAAATAAATGTGTAATTACCCCCCAAAAAAATGATATACATATATATATATATATATATATATATATATACACTGCTCAAAAAAATAAAGGGAACACTTAAACAACACAATGTAACTCCAAGTCAATCACACTTCTGTGAAATCAAACTGTCCACTTAGGAAGCAGCACTGAGTGACAATCAATTTCACATGCTGTTGTGCAAATGGGATAGACAACAGGTGGAAATTATAGGCAATTAGCAAGACACCCCCAATAAAGGAGTGGTTCTGCAGGTGGTGACCACAGACAACTTCTCAGTTCCTATGCTTCCTGGCTGATGTTTTGGTCACTTTTGAATGCTGGCGGTGCTTTCACTCTAGTGGTAGCATGAGACGGAGTCTACAACCCACACAAGTGGCTCAGGTAGTGCAGCTTATCCAGGATGGCACATCAATGCGAGCTGTGGCAAGAAGGTTTGCTGTGTCTGTCAGCGTAGTGTCCAGAGCATGGAGGCACTACCAGGAGACAGGCCAGTACATCAGGAGACGTGGAGGAGGCCGTAGGAGGGTAACAACCCAGCAGCAGGACCGCTACCTCCGCCTTTGTGCAAGGAGGAACAGGAGGAGCACTGCCAGAGCCCTGCAAAATGACCTCCAGTAGGCCACAAATGTGCATGTGTCTGCTCAAACGGTCAGAAACAGACTCCATGAGGGTGATATGAGGGCCCGACGTCCACAGGTGGGGGTTGTGCTTACAGCCCAACACGGTGCAGGACGTTTGGCATTTGCCAGAGAAAACCAAGATTGGCAAATTCGCCACTGGCGCCCTGTGCTCTTCACAGATGAAAGCAGGTTCACACGGAGCACATGTGACAGATGTGACAGTCTGGAGACGCCGTGGAGAACGTTCTGCTGCCTGCAACATCCTCCAGCATGACCGGTTTGGCATTGGGTCAGTAATGGTGTAGGGTGGCATTTCTTTGGAGGGCCGCACAGCCCTCCATGTGCTCGCCAGAGGTAGCCTGACTGCCATTAGGTACCGAGATGAGATCCTCAGACCCCTTGTGAGACCATATGCTGGTGTGGTTGGCCCTGGGTTCCTCCTAATGCAAGACAATGCTAGACCTCATGTGGCTGGAGTGTGTCAGCAGTTCCTGTAAGACGAAGGCATTGATGCTATGGACTGGCCCGCCCGTTCCCCAGACCTGAATCCAATTGAGCACATCTGGGATATCATGTCTCGCTTTATCCACCAACATCACGTTGCACCACAGACTGTCCAGGAGTTGGCAGATGCTTTAGTCCAGGTCTGGGAGGAGATCCCTCAGGAGACCGTCCGCCACCTCATCAGGAGCATGCACAGGCATTGTAGGGAGGTCATACAGGCACGTGGAGGCCACACACACTACTGAGCCTCATTTTGACTTGTTTTAAGGACATTACATCAAAGTTGGATCAGCCTGTAGTGTGTTTTTCCACTTTAATTTTGAGTGTGACTCCAAATCCAGACCTCCATGGGTTGAAAAATTTGATTTCCATTATTTTATTTTTGTATGATTTTGTTGTCAGCACATTCAACTATGTAAAGAACAAAGTATTTCAGAAGAATATTTAATTAACTCAGATCTAGGATGTGTTTTTTTTTGTGTTCCCTTTATTTTTTTGAGCAGTGTATATATAAATCATACTTCTGAGATATATATATATAAATGCATAATATGTAGGAAACTACTACTGATGTTTTAGCCATAATGTATTAACCTATATTATAATATATAATATATTCTAAATATATAATAATATGTGTAAATATATTATGGCTAAAAACATATATGTTTAAATTAAGTTTAGCCTCTATTTCTGAAAAAGTTTGTGACAGGATTTGAACTCACAGCTTCTGCATCACAACCCTGAACTTTAACCACTACACCATATATCTGCATAGGCAGTACTAAAATAAAAATGAAATATGAGACTTCTACTGTATAGGTAGAAGTACAGTACAGTTTTTTTTTTTTTAAGTAACTGGCTTTCCAGCTACAGTATTATAGTGCCCTTGTAGATTATAATATGTGTTAACTTAATAACCATCGATCTAACATTAGGAAAAAACATCAGGATTTGCCCGTTCCCAAACATTTTGTGGAGTTGAATCATCCAGAGAAAGCATTAAAATGTTGGATTATTGATTATATTCCTTTACCGAGACGAGGGGGTAACAGAAATTTGTTATTAAAGAAGAAGGAGTTGTTCTGGATACATACATTGAACACTTTGAGACCAAATGGTCTAAACATTGATTATAATCCGGGGTTATATACTTGAAGGATTGGTTTGCCTCATAATGTCCTTGTTTTTATGTTCTGTTCTTTATCCTGTAGTGGTGATTGCTTTTTGAACATAAGTGATCATATAAAAATATACTTAAGATTTTTTCTTTTCCTTTCTCATAGAATCTTGGATGAATGAGGTTGAGTAATATGGAGAAGATATGAACATGCCCTATGGAATAGCATCGTGATCCCATGCCATCATTAAACAAAACTGTTTTTATGTCTTTTGTGCCATTGTCCAGGTTGTGCCTTTATATAATTTCTTTACTGTATCCAGTAGTTGTCAGGAGAACCCTTGTATTGGCTGTGGTAGGAGGCGTGTATGGGACGGTGCGTAATTGCTCGATCGGCACGGCAGTGCCCGTCGGGCTTTCATTGCATGCCCACTATTAGAATGTTGTGCCCCTTTGACAAGGGGTTCCCCTTCCTTTATTTTGCTTCTTACTGGCCGAAATTATAATAGTTACACAACTTGGGGCAGTTTGCCAATATTCAATATGGCGCTTCCTGACATGTTACCATGTGGGCATGCGCGTTGGAATGTTGGAATCAGCAACCTGTCTTGTTACGTCTGCAAAGGGAGGAGGCTCATGATACGCCTACTCCAGCTACGGCATGAGATCATGCATTCAGGACGCAACCTGGCGCTTGCGCACTGTGAGTTGTTACACGCCAAGTTTGGCAATCGATTGCATGTGGACCGATGATGTATCTGATGGGTATGTTTTGATCCTATCCTTTACTCCACCTGATGATATTTTAATTTGAATATTATTATACACAGCAGCTGATGATCATTGATTTTTAGATTTTATGTAATATAGGAACACCATTTGATTAATTCTATATATAATTATGTTCTTTGTGACTATCACCATACATTATAGTATGTCACTTTATAATGATTTGTATTTTGATATTGTGTTTTTATTGTAATTACAATGTATATTGTATGCTCCACCCCCTAATCATGTTTGGCTATTTATACTCTGTAATGCACTTATGTTTTATGCTTGAGAAAGGTTCTGTGTCCGAGCCGAAACGTTGCTTCACTGTCCCACATGGACTATTAAATCACGATTTTCTACTGGATGTGCTGTCCGTTTTCTACTATTATTCTGGGGTAAGGAGTTACACCCTTGGACATAGCACCCGCTATATATTTTTGTGAATTGGTGCTGCCATTTTTTCTTTATATATATATATATATATATATATATATATATATATATATATATATATATATGTTTAAATTAAGCTTAGCCTCTATTTCTGAAAAAGTTTGTGACAGGATTTGAACTCACAGCTTCTGCATCACAGCCCAGAACTTTAACCACTACATTATATATCTGCATACGCAGTACTAAAATAAAAATGAAATATGAGACTTCTACTGTATAGGTCTCAGTAGAAGTACAGTACAGTAGAAGTACTATGGGGGAGTGTGGCCCTGTAGTCTTCCTGACTCTGGCCGTGTGACCGTCGCTCCAGCAGGCGTTGCTGGGTCCCCCAAACTTTAGGCTATCGCCTAGCCTTGTGGCTAAGACCACTCACACAGAGCCTCACCAGGAATCTGCTTCACAAAAACGTAGTGGTCACAGGTGGATTACACCTAGGGATCTCTCATGCTATGGAAAAGCTGCCCTGGAATGGGAGAGGTGGATTGGGAGATCCCACTACCAACCTACCTCCCAATTCAAGTAAAATCCCGCCCATAAATACTAAACAAAATAGCTCCAGCAACTATGCCTTGCTGAGAGCCAGCACCACTCTGGAACTTTACTTACCTCACCCAGTTGAGGAACCTGGGTGAGATATACCCCTCTTCCGGGACTTCCTTATACACTTTAGCACTCACATCACCACACTATTTATCTATCTATCCACCTATCCATTATCTATCTATCTATCTATCTATCTATCTCACAATCTTTCATCTATCTGTCTATCTACCCATCCATCTCATATCTATCTATCTATCTATCTATCTATCTATCTATCTATCTATCTATCTATCTATCTATCTATCACCCATCCACTATCTATCTATCTATCTATCTATCTATCTATCTATCTATCTATCTATCTATATATCTATCTATCCACCCATCCATTATCTATCTATCTATCTATCTATCTATCTATCTATCTATCTATCCACCCATCCATTATCTATCTATCTATCTATCTATCTATCTATCTATCTATCTATCTATCTATCTATTATCTATCTATCTATCCATCTCAAATCTATCTATCTATATATAAATCTCATATCTATCTATCTATCTATCTATCTATCTATCTATCTATCTATCTATCTATCCAACCTTCATATTTACCTCTCTATATATCAAACACCCACCAAATTCAGCACAAATACTCTACCATTAACTCATACAGGGCTATATTAAGAGATAAAAGGGGCTTTATAACATGGAATCAAAATGCTTCTTGACCACCATGGTTCTAGGTAAAGACAACCCTGACAGGAATGGTGCCTCACCCGTCCATGAGTTGCATCTGGTATCTTTCATATCCAGGTCTGCTTTACCGAGTCACCCAGTCATCTTAATTCGGCCAAAATTTCTCAGAAGCTAGAACCTTAGGGTGCCTTCAGGAGAAATCACATTTTTTTTTGTAGCGATTACCATGAAACACTGGAAAATGCTTGAAAAGCCCCAAATATGAATATTACTGCATCATAGGGCCTCTGACTACGTGACTCTGGGTCTGTAGATTTGAGGACAGGATATTTATCTACGATACATTCGCCTGACACTGGCCCATTTTTCCTGTTTCAAACACATCACCTCCTTCTTTCCCCCTTTTTTTTTAATATAATTTATTTTTATATCTTCTTATAACCATTGCTCATTTTATTTTTTTCCCTTGGCTTACAAATCAATAAAAACGATTGCACCAATGAATAACCCTCCAAATGCTAACACTCCAGATTTTCCATGAAACAATCCAACCTTCTGCCAAGACATTTCAAGCCCATAAGTTACTGTACGGCGTCCATATTGCAAGGAAGGAAAAAAAATAAAATAAAGAAATAAAAAGTGTCACTGTGCTCTTTTTTTTTAGAAATATTCCCATCGGGAGAAGCTATTTCTCATTCTGCCTCTCCTTTCAGCCATACGTTGTGTGCTGCCTATCATGAAAAAGTCATTATGTTCCTGTAGGAATGGGACGGGATGAAGCAATGGATGCTGCTCACTTTCTGTCACCTGGAAGTGATCTGGGGAATTGAATAGATGAATGCAGCAGACGCGGCTTGCAACTTTATTTTGATTCTTTTTCCGCTGTCAGAAGCCTCCCTTACTTTTGTTTTCAGCACCCCGAGAAGAATCATAAAAATGAGAGATGACCCAATGTTAAAATAGCTGGCACAAGCTCTGTTGAATTAATTTTTTTCAATTTTTTCATTATTTTTTTTTTTTTAGATTCTAACAAGGAAATTAGGGATTCCGCACAAATACTCCTTGGCCTGGCAGACAAGACATTCTGGCACGCCATTATATGTCACTTACCAGAGGGACAACTGCTGATTGTGGTACAGAAAATCATCCATCTATTTAGAAAAGGTCAACAATGACAGACTGGAAGCCGGTTGTAATCCAGTACATCTCCAACTTCCACGTGAACCGATAAGGACACCATGGGAATAATGAGTTACTGTTGCATAGACAGAATTGATAAAATAAGTGGGAGCGAGGACTTTGTAACATTCAGATAAGCCTGTTACATTTTTTGGCATGCAGCGATACCATCGGTGATGTTTGGACGGCTTCTGTCAAATGTTTGTTTTGACAATTTTGGAAAAAAACTAAAAAAATAAGATTTACGCATTTGTCCTTCAGGGTTTTTGAATTGCCCCCCTCCCCAGCCGTATTTTATAGTATGAGAATGTTAAATATAATGTTAATGGTGTTTTCTCACTTTGGAACTGCCGTTCTCCCATCTGACTTTTATGACATATCCTAGCTGTACGCCATCAACGTCCCATCTGATACAACCCTGTTAAGAAGCCAGTCTAGCCTTGAAATGCGTAAGCATGATCTAGTCTTTCAGTGTTATTCCAGAGATCTTTAAGAGGTTGTCTCACTTCAGCAAAGAGCATTTATTATGTAGTGAAAGTTAAAACAAGCCACTTACTAATGTATTGTGATTGTCCTTATTGCCTCCTTTCTGGATGGATTCATTTTTCTATCACATTATACACTGCTTGTTTCCATGGTTATGACCGTCCCTGCAATCCTTCAGAGGTGGTCGTACTTGCACACTATAGGAAAAAGCACCAGCTTATGTGCGCTCCCACGGTCGTGGCCACTAGAGAGTCTGGCACTTTTTCCTATTGTGTGCAAGAATGACCACCACTAATGGATTGCAGGGTGGTTGTAACTATGGAAACGAGCAGTGTATAATGTGATGGAAAAATGAATCCAGCCAGCAAAGGAGGCAATATGGACAATCACAATACATTAGTTAGTGCCTTGTATTAACTTCCTCTACATAATAAATGCTCTTTGCTGAAGTGAGACAACCCCTTAAAGATCTCTGGATTAACACTGAAAGACTAGATCCTGCTTACGCATTTCAAGGCTAGACTGGCTTCTTAAGAGTTGTATCAGCTCGGACTTTGATGGCGCACAGCTAGGATATGCCATAAAAGTCAGATGGGAGATCGGCAGTTCCAAAGAATTGCTTGGCGTGCTCTTCATTCATTTCTATTGAATTTGCAAAATTAACCCAGCGAGTGCTCTTGGCTACTATTGAAAGTCCCATAGAAATGAATGGAGAACGCACAGCGCAAGCGCAACCACCACCTTGTTCACTTCTATAGGCCTGACAGAAATAGCCGAGCCAGCGCTTGGCTATTTTCAGAACTCCCATAGCAATGAAGGGAGGGTGGCCACTTATGCGTGGCAGCTCTCCACTCACTTCAAGTGTCCCGTCCGGATAGGTGTGGATCACAGACGTGGGATCTCCTGACATTGATGGTATATCCTAGTGATATGCCAGCAATCTCACAGATGAAACAACCCCTTTAAAGGAATCTTCCAGGATCCAACAGGTCCCCCAAAGTAGGGGAAACTTTGTAATATCTGTGTTATGGGCAGTGTGTGTGGACCCACTGTACCAACTAACGAGTTTGACTTTGGGCTAACTCTAAGGGTGTTATCCTAGCAGTCCCCTGATTTCACCCTTTAACCCCTATACAAGGATCTAGACTTTGATGCAGGGGAACCATTAGGCCACTATCTCTTGAGATAGTCCCAATGTAGTTGGTGGCTGACATATGGGCATCAGAGATGCCAGTGATAAGCACAGAGGGATAAGGCAAAAGAAGTAGATAAATAATAGGCTGACGGTAAGGCAGGCTGTGTGCAAGCGAATCTGAGAAACCAGTTTGAGGTCGGGACAGGTAGCAATGGAGCAATACAGTAAACAGGCAGAGTGTACAGGTAGTCAGACAGAAATAGCACCTTCACTGGGTAACTAGAGACCAGGAAACTAAACCTTAGGCACCCTCCAACTGGGAAAGGTGCCTTAAATACCCAGGGACAGCCAGCCATTGACTGGGGACACAAGATTGAGCACACACATGCCCTATAGAGTAAGCCAGGAGGCCTAAAAGAAGATGCACAAGCTGCAACCTGTAGCCTACACACTCATTCAAAGATTCAGGCGGCTGGAAGTGCCACTGTCAGGAGAGCGGGGACAGTGGCGGGCAGCCATGAGCAGGTTAAGTATCGCAGCGACCGTGCCCACAGGGAAGAGTGGGGCAGCAGACCATCAGCGCAACAATATGTACCTTTCCAAAGTTGTGTTGATTGGACTCTCTGGAGCCCGATCATGTGATGACGTCACGTTTTATACCAGGTTTCTGGCCTGGGCTACGGATGAGACATCACTTCTGCTGTGGACAGGACTAAAGCTGATCATCTTTCTGGAATAGGTTTGGCTGTGACCACAGTATAAGTGACCCATATCCCCCCCATCCATCCATAGCCTAGGCCTGAAATCCGGCAGAGGACGTGATGTTGTTCAAAGCTGGATTTTCCCAAGAGGAGCATCAAATGACTTAGTTCCTACCTAGTTGGCTGATCCACACAACTTTGGATCTGTAAGTATATTACAAACTTTCTCCTACACGCATGTTATGAGTAATAAAGGTGACTTTGTGGGGAAAACTCCTTAAATTAAGCATAAGGCTAGTTTCATAATAGCGTTCCCTGCCGAAACAGCCTGGCGGATCTCTCTGTATCTGACATTGCTGGAAGCTACAGGGATGCTGTCTGGCCCCATAAACTATAATGAGGTCTAGCGGAGATCTGGCCGCAATTGGCAAATATGCTGTGAATCAGTTGGGCAAATACCGCTGAAGCATCTGAGAAACACTAGTGTGACACTATTCTAAGTGTGATCTGGGCTTTCAGGATGTGCATTCCTCATTTTTAAGCTGCATATGAAACAAAAATAGCCTTTTTTGAATGCTGTAGTAGCACAAGGCGTATTCTTCCTTCAGTCAGTGAGAGGTCGGATATCAACTGAACAATCAAGTTGATATAGGGCAGCAGCAAAAATCATCAAGTGAAAGGATCAAGGGATAGCTAGATGACTGGAGCAGGTCTTTTGGGGTGTTCTCAGTATGTCATGGCTAATAGCCCCCAAAAATGGTCCCATGAAAGGACAATTAGTGACAGGTAGAGATGAGCGAATCTATTCCAAACAAACTGTATTCAACCCAAATTTGAATTTTTGTTGATTTGATCTCGGCTCCTTTTGTGGAGAGAGAGAGAAAAAAACCTAAGAAGTAAAAAAAAAAAAAAAAAAAAAGAGACAAGAGACTAAAAAATGATTCCTAGATGGCCTCAAAGTGTTTTATGCAACTATTTAGGCCAATTGGAGTACTTTCCATTCAGGTAGGTGGACCAATTGGGCTGAATAGAACCTGAATCAAATTTTGACTCATGGGCTTCCAAGGCTTGTTGATGCACAAGGAGAATGTGCAAAACTTACTGCTGGGTGTGATAAAAAGATGCCAGAACATACAATGCATCACCGCTAGTACACAAGGTTAGGCACATATGGCTTTAATGTTGTGGCTGATTATGTTATGCCTAGTTAAAGACTGTACTTGCAATAAAGAGAGACAATAATCATAAAAAGCAAAAGCATTCTTTCTCCTTCACATCAGAAAACAAACATTAAAGGAGTTTTCTGAGACTTTCTAACTGATGACCTATCCTCTGGATAGGTCATTAGTATCTGATTGGTGGGGGTCCGACACCCTGGGCCCCGTAGATCAGGTGTTTGATAAGGCATCGGCCTGCTCTCTGCTTTTCCTAGTTCAGTGACGTCAGGCTCATCGGTCACGTGGCTCAGGCGCAGCTCAGCCCCAATGAAATGAACGGGGCTGAACCTGATACCAAGCACAGAAGCTATACAATGTACAACGCTGTGCTTGGTAACCTGGGTGAAGGCAGCGGCACTCACAGGAGCGACGGTGCTTTCTCACACAGATATTCCACGGGGGGTTTGGGTGTCGGACCCTCACTGATCAGAAACTGAAGAGCTATCCAGAGGATATGGGGGCCTCTGTGGATGGCACTGTTATGGGGGCATCTGTGGATGGCACTGTTATGGGGGGCACTGTGGATGTCACTGTTATCGGGGCACTGTGGATGTCACTGTTATGGGGGGGACTGTGAATATCACTGTTATGGGGTCACTCTAGATGTTATCTACAGTTCGCCACAAGAGTGCCATCCACATTCCCCTATAGCAGTGCCATCCACAGTGCCCTCATGTGCCATCCACAGTGCCCCCAAAGTGCCCCTTGTGCCTTCTACAGTGCCACCAAAGTGCTCCAATGTGCCATCCACAGTGCTACCATGTGCCATCCACAGTGCCCCTAATGACATCCACTGTGCCCCCATGTGCCATCCACAGTACCCATGTGCCATCAATAGTGCCCCTAAGGACATCCACAGTGCCCCCAAAGTGCCATCCACAGTGCCCACAAGGGCACCCATGTGCCATCCACAGCTCCCCCAATGACCTCCACAGCATAGCGATCAGCCTCTGTGGCTGATCGCTATGCTGCCACTCATGTACAGCGCTTACATCGCACTGTACATGAGTCAGTACAGGCTTCACATAGAAGCCTGTACACTCAGAAGACGGCTAGTGTTGATCACGAATATTCGAATTGCGAATTTTAATCGCGAATATCGGCACTTCGAGAATTCGCGAATATTTAGAATATCGCTAAATATATTCGTAATTGCGAATATTCGATTTTTTTTAAAATACCAGTTCATGCGAATTTTTATGCGAAAATTTTAGGCGAATTTTATGCGAATTTTCGCAATCAAGAAAATAATGCCTGGAGATCACGAATTTGCGAATTTTCGAATATATGGCGAATATTCGCCCAAATATTCGCGAAATATCGCGAATTCGAATATTGCCCCTGCCGCTCATCACTAAAGACGGCTTGGGGTCCCGCCGCATGCGCAGTGCATGTTTGTACGGAGCCGGAGCAGAGATACCGGAGCATGCGCACTGTAATTGTGTGTACTGCGCCTGCATTGGTGTCACCGCCAGATCTCTGAGAAGTTCTGACAGACGTTCTTCAGTATCTCCTGCATGATGTTCCTTTGTTTTGGTTTCACTTTGACATCTCTTCTCCCTCTTCCAGCTGTCATCTATTAGCAGTGATTGCCTCCTTTTATATCCCCTCCCATACTGCCTCACTTTGCGGTTTATACTACTTCCTGGATTGTGCTCACTGCTAGAAGTTGCAACTGCTGGTTCCTCAGATAAGTCTATTCCTTTATTTGGGTTTTCCTGTTGGCTTGATTCTAGGTGACCATGACTCCCTCCGTATTTAGTGCAGGGAGCCGGTGGTCGTGTCCCCTCACTATTATAGGGTTTTCAGGTGTCACTCAGTCGAGGTACGTGGACATGCAATTTTCTAACATAGAGATCTTTGCATGGGCTGAGCAGTCAGGGAGAGCTCTAGGGCTTTTATAGGGCTTCCCCTTTTGTTCCTTAGTTTGGGATCAAGTCAGTCGGATCTTTATTTGTTACTTCTTGTTTTCTGCAACACCATCCGTGACAGTTGGTGAAGAAGACGGAGGCTGGCGCTTCGACTTGCAGGAGGCGGTGACGTCATCAGTGACGATCCGTCTCCTGCTCAAGCCAGGAAGGGAAGAGCGGAAGACAAGGAGACGAACTTTGCCCGGAAGAACAGAAAAGCCATATGCAGGGACCACGTGACCGGGAAGCAGATCTCAAGAACGGCTGCACTGTGGAAGGTAAGTATGGCAGAAATAATCTTTCCTCCACAGGTTAGATTTCTAAAGCCAAAAAAAGGTTAAGCCTTGAGAACCCCTTTAACACAAAGGACATTTCTACGACATGAGAAGAAACTGAATTTTCCATCAAGCAAATTATGAGGAATATTCAGTCAGAGAAACTGTCACAAATTTTGAACTATTATCAAAGTGAAAGAAAGTTCTCTAGCTTTTCTTGAGCCTTCAAGAACCATGTACAGTACAGACCAAAAGTTTGGACACACCTTCTCTTTCAAAGAGTTTTCTTTATTTTCATGACTATGAAAATTATAGATTCACACTGAAGGCATCAAAACTATGAATTAACACATGTGGAATTATATACATAACAAACAAGTGTGAAACAACTGAAAATATGTCATATTCTAGGTTCTTCAAAGTAGCCACCTTTTGCTTTGATTACTGCTTTGCACACTCTTGGCATTCTCTTGATGAGCTTCAAGAGGTAGTCCCCTGAAATGGTTTTCACTTCACAGGTGTGCCCTGTCAGGTTTAATGAGTGGGATTTCTTGCCTTATAAATGGGGTTGGGACCATCAGTTGCGTTGAGGAGAAGTCAGGTGGATACACAGCTGATAGTCCTACTGAATAGACTGTTAGAATTGGTATTATGGCAAGAAAAAAGCAGCTAAGTAAAGAAAAACGAGTGGCCATCATTACTTTAGGAAATGAAGGTAAGTCAGTCAGCCGAAAAATTGGGAAAACTTTGAAAGTAAGGGCTATTTGACCATGAAGGAGAGTGATGGGGTGCTGCGCCAGATGACCTGGCCTCCACAGTCACCGGACCTGAACCCAATCGAGATGGTTTGGGGTGAGCTGGACCGCAGAGTGAAGGCAAAAGGGCCAACAAGTGCTAAGCATCTCTGGGAACTCCTTCAAGACTGTTGGAAGACCATTTCAGGGGACTACCTCTTGAAGATCATCAAGAGGATGCCAAGAGTGTGCAAAGCAGTAATCAAAGCAAAAGGTGGCTACTTTGAAGAACCTAGAATATGACATATTTTCAGTTGTTTCACACTTGTTTGTTATGTATATAATTCCACATGTGTTAATTCATAGTTTTGATGCCTTCATAGTCATGAAAATAAAGAAAACTCTTTGAATGAGTAGGTGTGTCCAAGCTTTTGGTCTGTACTGTATCTGAATCACTGTTGGCCTAGCATTATTGGCATAACTAATCGAATGCAATGCATTTGGCAGGTGACACGTTTCCCCCTCTCATTATTATTCAAATCACAAATCTAAGACACATTTGCTTAAGAAAAAATAAAAAATAAAAATGTTAAAAATGACTAATCAGTAAAACAAGCTATCTGATAATTTTCTTAACGTTTTTATTTTTTATTTTCAGGGAGTGATAGGAGGCAAAAAAATCCTGATTCTAAAACAGATTGTTTAAATTATAAATCATTTGCTTAATCCGAGGGATTATTCGACCAAACCTACCTTCACTCTGCAGAATTTACTGGGTCTGTTGCGGATTAGGTCCATCATTGGTAAGACCTGTTTCAAATTTATTGCTTTCATTTATGTTAAATATTAAAAGGGTCCATTTGTACCACTACGTGTATGTACATGAATGCCGCTCTCACCGTATCTTTGAAAAGTTTAATCTTCTGATTTATGACCGTCTCACACACCAAGGGAATCTGGTGGACACTGATGGAGATAAAAGGGCGTATCTGGATTTATTTTCCTCTGTGTTCTCTGCAACTGTCTGGCTGAAGGAAACCAATGCTGGAAACATGTTTCACAATATTCTGTGCGGACGTTAAGCATTGCTCTACTGAAATTGGATAACAAAATGGACAAGTCAATGAATTGGAGAAGAATCAGCACGGAAAGAGATTTTATTTATAAAACGATTATGCCATATAATGGGTTTGTGATGGTTTGGAGTCTGAAAAACAGAAGGTGCCTTAAAGGACATCTGTCATCAGATTTGTTCGTATGTCACTGGCTCAACTGTTGCATGTTCTTGCATAGCTGAGAAAAAAGATGCTTTAATATATGCAAATTAGCCTCTAGGAGCAATGGGGGCATTGCTGTTACACTTAGAGGCTCTGCTCTCTCTGCAACTGCTGAGCCATCCGCACTTTGATTGACTGGGCCAGGGAGTGAAAACATCATCAAGACTGGCTCTGTCAACCAAAGTGCAGATGGCGGTGCAATTGCAGAGAGAGCTGAGACTCCAGGTGTAATGGAAACGCCCCCATTGCTCCTAGAGGCTCACTTGTATATAAAAACTTCATTTTTCTCAGCAATGCGGGCACATATGAACATGGGACCAACACAGATGCCTTCAGCTGCCAAGTGCACATGTAACAGGTCAGCCAGTGTCATCGGTACAAAGCTGCTGACAGATGTGTAATGTAATGTTATATAAGTTTCAAATATAATTTCCTGTATCAATTTCTGCTGGTTTTCCAGATCTCTGCGTGTTGCTATTCAATACAAACCTTCAAAATTTACATATGATGAAATTCTGTTTTGGTCGTATAATTACATGACATCACAGCATATAAGGAGCCAGTGGAAGGGTCTGACAACAGCTTTTTTCCATTAGGGCTCAACTTAAGACAAGACTTTTTGATTCACAGTTGCCTATACATCTTCAATAGCTATGGACAGATTGCATGTTCGGCCAACCATTATTCTTCCTGACTTTCACATTGGGCCAAGTGTGCATGTATTCTCAATGTTCCCATTATGCATACTCAGCTGTGTATGATAAGTCTGGAAGAAAAGTTGTTGGTGAACAAGCAATCGACCCACAGCTATTGAAGGAGCATGGGAAGCTTTAGGGTCAAAAAGTCTTGTCTTGAGCTGATGGAAAAAGCCGCTGCCAGACACCTCTGGTGGCTCCTTACCTCCTGTGAGAACAAAGAATTGGGCATGTTGAAATTTAACATGCCTGGTCCTTCTTGACAAACAATCATGGGAAAGCCAACACACCACCATACACATACAATAGTCAGCTGGTATGCTCAACTTTACTTCTATTTTTATGGACACTTTAACAAGTCAACCTTCCTGACCATCACATAACCACAACAGATTGTCATCCTCTGGAGGTAACACAATAATTGCTCCCTTTGAATGTCAACAGGTAGAGATGAAGAAAACTATGAGGAATTGCTGTAAAAGAATAACCTTTTGTTGAAACCAGAATTCCCCTAGACGTTGGCCATAGATTGAAATATATTGCTCCAACCTGATAAGTGTTCAGATTTTTTTTTCTTATTTTCAAACAGGAACATTCACACAAAATACACTGTATTTTCCAAACCCAAGCAATTTTTCCCATTGAAATTCAATTTAATTTTGGAAATGTTCAATATTGTAAATGTGAATTGACCTACATGGGTTTCTTTCAGTCGGTAGATAACCACTAATTCTAGGATCTATCAGTAACATGATGAAGCAGAATCAGCATTCCGATAAGAGATGAGCAAATCGAGAGAACTTTTACAGGCATTTAAAGTACTTTCAATTCGGGTAGAATTGATTTGTACCCAAATAAAATGTATTAGCCGGTTTGGACCTTTAACAAATTTTAGGAAATTCATTGATTTCTAATTCCGATGAGTGGAGCAGTTTTCCATCAGTAAGCTCTAAACATTTTAATTGGTTTGTGAAATTATTTGAATCGTTTATGATAAATGTACATCTGCACCAGGCTCTACACACATTTACAGAAACAGAGGTCACCAAGACCAGAAGTCTCCAACTTTTCAGAAGTTCAATTTCCAGCATACCTTCACAGCTATAGACTTTACAACAACTCAAGAACCACTAGTTGGTTAACAATGTTCTGCCTAAGAAGATTTGGAAGATCTGCCTAAGCTATTAGAGGAGACAAGAAGCAATCCTAATTAACTTCATGAGCATCTATTAGTGCAGGCCAATGCCACCTGAATTTCAATGTGGACGAGAAGAACTGGTCATCCCATAAATCGATCGCGCTACATTATTTCTCTTGCTGTTTACGGGATGTTTGCCCACTCCCAGATTTTCCTGGAGATACGCTTCAACACTTTATCTGTATGAACAAGCCCAAAAGACAAGCTCACACCATGCTTATTTTCTTTTGCTCAGTGTGAACAGATCAGAAACTCAGCTTGAGTGCCATGTCACTCAACAGAAAACTGCAAGAGAAATTTTCCGACAGTGGTTTGATGTTCTGATGTCATGGAGAGCTGTAATGTGATTCTGAGGGCAGCTGTTGTGCAAAAACCCAAGAGTGTGTCTCAATAGATCCTGCCAGTGGGGAATATGTACTTGCCTGTCTATGTAGAAGCATTAAATTGGAGAAGAAACAAGATGGAAAATGGGGTCCGATGATGGAATTACATATTGCATTCATAAACAGACATAAGGATTAGTGTTGAGCGAGCACCAAAGTGCTCGTTTGCTCTGGCCGGCCGAATACATCAGTATACTCGTGTGTTCTACCGAGCACCCGAGCACAATGGAAGTCAATGGGAGAACCCCAGGCACCCCCTGCTCGGAAAAGAAGAGGGTGTCTGGTTTATAACAAAAGGTTAGAAATTGATGGAAACCACATCAAAATGGTTTGGAAACAGCATTAAGAGAATAGCTTGATGCGTCTTAGACTCCTATTATGTACAACATACAATAGACAACCACACAAAGGCTATATGCCAAAAGCCAGGTATATGCAAGCCATCAATCTATCCATGAGACAGATAACAGTCAGTCAGCATACCTTACAATGGCAGCCTTGTGTACTATTAGATATTCCAAACCAGCTCTCATTGGACTTAGAACCAGTAAGCCTCAAAGTTATTTTGCATCTGTTGGATGGCTTGGGTGGACCTGCACACCTAGATCAATATCATTAGGGCGACAAAAAGTTTTTCGATTGTCCTAACATAATATTTAATAACCTTTCTATACAGTTTTGTCATGTAAAAACTCATTTGCATAAACATGAGAATATGGGAAAGACATGCAAATGAGCAGAATCTGCCTTGTTTTTCAGGTGTCATAAGACTAAGAAAACCAATAGATGGCGCTATTGAATTATGAACAGCGCCATCTATTGGTTTCACAGTCTTATGACAACAGACTAATAGTTTTGTCAGAAGACTATGAAACCAATGGATGGCACGGTTCATAACTCGATAGCGCCATCTATTGGTTTCATAGTCTTCTGACAAGAATATTAGACTATGAGTCTTATGACAAGCCTATTAGTGTAGCCTTTTGCATGGAAAATTCGCTATAAAAATTAGCAATTAGAATATTCGCGAGCTACACTAAGTTATTACCTAGCTTTCCCAGTGTCAGATATCTTCACTGAGTTATTACCCAACTTTCCCAGTGTCAGATTTTATCACTGAGTTATTACCCAGCTTTCCCAGTGTCAGATTTTATCACTGAGTTATTACCTAGCTTTCCCAGTTCAGATATCATGCTAGTGTAGATCGCGAATATTCTAATCGCGAATCTTTATTGCGAATTTTCCATGCAAAAGGCTACTTTAATAAACTTGTCATAAGACTCACAAAGCCTGTCATCTGTCTCATGGATAGATTGATGGCTTGCACATACCTGGCTTTTGGCATATAGCTTTTGTGTGGTTGTCTATTGTATGTTGTAGATAATAGGAGTCTAAGACGCATCCAGCTATCCTCTTAATGCGGTTTTCAAGCCATTTTGATGGGGTTTCCATCAATTTCTAACCTTTTTTTGTGAACCAGACACCCTCTCTTCTTCAGAGCAGAGGGTGCTTGTTTTGATGCTCGGGTCTCCCATTGACTTTCATTGTATTAAATTGTACTCGAGCACCTGAAGTATTCAGCTGAGCACTCGGATCTGCCGAGCATAGCGATGCTCGAGCTGAACAGCAGTCTGGCCGAGCATGCTCGTTCATCACTAATAAGGATGTGAAAAAGTTGAAATCATAGGCCTAGAATGATACATGGAATGGCCTATAACATGCCAAATGAACATGCAATGTATAGCATATTGATGTATTTTTTGCCCTGATTATTGCATACAGTATCTTGAGACAGGTACGGTGAAAGGAAAAAGCCAGTGAATGTATAACTGGAAGCTTATCGGCCTAGAAGTAGAGTCCTCTTCCATAGCAATGGAGTTGTTGTGCTCCTTTAGGGACCAGGGTTAGGGTGGAAAATTAAAAGTCTAGACGTGGAATGGGTCAGGGTTATAGCTATATCGGTGCTGAGGTAGGAATTACATCAGGTCCCTAGTGTTTGAGGGTGCACAAAGGACCTTCTGCCACATAGAAGACAACAGTATTATGAATAGCACATGGTAGTTGGGGAGTTCTATTAAAGACTTTGTTCTGGGGACCAGGACTTCAAGATACACTACAAGGGTTGATGGAAAGAAAGTTAGAATGATATAATTGAAAATTTATGTGCAATGATGCAATCTTTTGCACTTCTCATTGAAACCAGGAAGTCTGACCTCAATGTCTTACCTACCTATAGATTAGATGCTGTAGCCTGCAGTATAAGAACATAACTATGAACTAATAAGACAGCAAACTACCACGCCAGAATTGAGTCAATATTTTGAGGACTACTCAGTCAGATACTTCTAGGAAAGTCAAATGGATAGTCCATTAAATGGTCCATAAATCATTCTGTACTTTCAATAAACACTAATGACCTTTTGAAATAGCCAAGAAGCCTGTTAGAGCTTCTAAATTGAAGTGCCTGTAGCAATTCCCCAAGTACTAGTTTTGTTCTGTCAAGAACCCTAAGAATAATTACACCTGTGTTTCTGTCAATGTTCTCAAGGTCTTGAAGGTCTCCTTAATCTAGTGTTCCTGGTTAGCCGGAGCAATGAATGATCATGTCCACTGACAAAATTGTGTTTAAGAAATGTTGCCCACTGGTAATATCTTCTAGGCCAAGGGTAGGCAACCTCCGGCACTCCAGCTGTTGTGAAACTACAACTCCTAGCATGCATACTTACTCTGCTCTTCTCCAAACTCCCTTAGAAATGAATGGAGCATGTGTAAGCCGTGTACCGGGGTGGGCTCCCCAGGATACAGCGAAGTCACAGACAAGGAAAGCGACACTGACACCAGCTTAATATGCACAAACAGAAACTTTACTTAGGCAAAAAGTAATAACACAGGCATAACCAAAACAATACAAATACGCATAGAAAACGCTATATCACGGACCCACAGTCAATGTCCCTGCCCACTGGACAGGCCTAGCCGATGGCGGACACAGCAGAGCCTGCAAGTCGTGCTGTGCCACTACAGAGGACTGACCTAGCCGATGGCGGACACAGCAGAGCCTGCAACGTCAATACTGCGCCGCAGAACAGTCCCGAACAACCTGGCAATAACACAACCCTAACTAGCTATCTAGTTTCAGGCCTAGGCTTAGACTCTGTTTTTCAGGCGCCACTAGTGTAAAGCATGTTGTAAACGGGTGTACTGACCTTCGTCCGTTCTGGGCCCTAGGATGCCGCTTACCCGGGATGGCCACGAAGCTCTCAGCAACCGTGCGGCCTTGCTTGATGATGAGGCTTTTTGTCCACACACTGAAACTGGTCTTCCTGGGACAACCTCTGTTTCAAAGAGCTGGATTCAGTAAGGAGACGACAGCTACTCTCCTTCCTTTGAGTGTCCATTCACTGCCGGACATATGCAAGCCAGGATGGAATCGGATTCAGTCCCTCACAGCACAATCCTTCCACCATGTCAGATCAACACTTCCTGGTTCACTCACAAGCAGCAGCATGAGTCATCACCTACTTTACATATGCAAATCCCAGAGTGTGCTGGTTGAAGCTGAAAAACAGTGGCCTCTAGTGCCCGGAATGCCAAAGGACAGTTTAAGTACACTTTAAACATCAACCTTATACAGGCAGAGCTTATTCACAATCTCACACATGCTGGGAGTTTTAGTTTCACAGCAGCTGGATTGACGAAGGTTGCTGATCCCTGTCCTAGACAGAAGAGTACTGGAACCTGATCCATATTACAGCATGTTACAATGTGCACATCCCAGACGTATCTTTAAGGGGGTCGTCTCACTTCAGCAAATGGCACTTATCTTGTAGAGAAAGTTAATACAAGGCACTTGCTAATGTATTGTGATTGTCCATATTGCCTCCTTAGCACATTATCCACTGCTTGTTTCCATGGTTACGACCACCCTACAATCCATCAGTGGTAGTCGTGAATCCACACTTTAGGAAAAAGCACCAGCCTATTCACTCGCCACAGTCTTTGCCACCAGAGAGGCCGGCACTTTTCCCTATAGTGTGCAAGTACGACCACCACTACTGAATTATAGTGTGGTCGTAACCAAGGAAACAAGCAGTGCATACTGTAATGGAAAAATAATGCAGCCAGCAAAGGAGGTAATATGGACAATCATAATACATTAATAAGTGCCTTGTATTAACTTTCTCTACATGATTAGTGCCATTTGCTGAAGTGAGACAACCCCTTTAAGGAGGGCATTACCATCTTAGGCTTCTTTCATACTGCCGTTCCTAGTCCTGACTATAATGGGGCCCGGCAAAGATCCGGCCACTTTCTCGTGAACCAGAATTTAAAGGGAACCTGTCACAGTGATTTTGTGTACAGAGCTGAGGACATGGGCTGCTAGATGGCCGCTAGCGCATCCGCAATACCCAGTTCCCATAGCTCTGTGTGCTTTTATTGTGTAAAAAAAACTGATTTGATACATATGCAAATTAACCTGAGATGAGTCCTGTACGTGAGATGAGTCAGGGACAGGACTCATCTGAGGTTAATTTGCATATGTATCAAATAGTTTTTTTTACACAATAAAAGCACACAGAGCTATGGGGACTGGGTATTGCGGATGCGCTAGCGGCCATCTAGCAACCCATGTCCTCAGCTCTGTACACAAAATCACTGTGACAGGTTCCCTTTAAGCATATGCTCAGTAAGGCATCTAGTTCCTGCACCGGATGTTAGTATCAGGCTGTGCAGAGACCCCCCCCCCCCCCCCCTAAATGGTAACACCAAGGCGGACCCTCACTCCAAAATGCTAGTAATTTATTCATAAACTTCTACCAGGTATAAAAGAGCAATAGAACAACATAGAGTCCTAAAAATAGATGCTCCAGGATTGTTATTACATGGGGAAAGCAGGTAGTTACTAAAACTGTCATGTCAGGAGAGGGGACGGGTCCTCTTTACGTAAATAGCAGAATTTTTATATCTAATTAGCTCCTTAATTTAATTATGCTCTAGTGATATCTGTATTGGGAGAAGAATAATAGAAGGTCGGGATCTGGAGACTCTCACAGAACAGTGAAACAAAACAGGGGAACTAATCCTGAAGATTTCGTTAGCTTCACAAACATCTTCAGATCCTATAGTAAACAGAGGATGGTCTAAAGTTCTCGGTGACACACATCACAGCCGTAGATTGAGCTAATTGCCTTTTAACTCGATTTCCTAACCGCAAGACTGGAAGCCAGAAAGAGTCCCCAAGATATCACTGAGACGTGAGCAGATAACAGGAAACTTGACCTTTTCTCTTAAAGATTAACAAAGTGCAATTAATGCAGAGCTAAGAGTGACCTCCATGTTATTCTTTAATAAGACGGTGCAATTAGGCAAATAAAGGTTTACATGCAGAGCCCGGGAAGTAGGAAGCTGCGGTCTGGTAAGTCACTAATGGGCTCTTGTGTAGGAGTTGAGCTACCGTTGACGAGTCTTATCATGGATAAAATTCTGGGAAAAGCTACTTGTTCATCTACAATCAGACACTTCAGATGAAACTTACATAGCCAATTAGCTAGCAAGGTGGAAAGAAGATCAATTAATATTCAATAGTATTCACTCTCCAGTAACAGCACAGAACACCTGAACCTTGGTTCCTCTTTAATACCCACAGTCCAAGTTAACCCCTTAAAAAGGTATTCCCATCTCAGACATTGCATATTGCTACAATATGCCATCAATGTCAGATAGGTGCTGGTTCCACCTCTGGGACCCACTCCCGGCTCCAGAACGGGGCCCCCAAAGTGAAGGACAGCACATCGCACAAACGCGGACACCCTCGTTGTTTTCTGGCAGTCCCATAGCAGTGAATGGAGAGGTGGCCGTGCATGCCTGATGGGCTCTCCATTCACCACTGTGGAATGTCCAAAAATAGCTGAGCGTGCTCACTCTGCTACTTTTAGAACTCCTATAGCACTGAATGGAGAGCACATGGCCCAAAGATGGGACCTGCAACTACCTGACATTGGTGGCATATCCTAGCGATATGCCATCAGTGTCTGAGATGGGACAACCTCTTTAACCCTTTCAGGCCTGGAGTTTTTTTTTTTTTTGCGTTTTCGTTTTGCGCTCCCTGCCTTCCCAGAGCCATAACTTTTTTATTTGGCTGTTCACATATGAGGGCTTGTTTTTTGCGGGACAAGTTTTACTTTCCAACGCCACCATTTAATATTGCATATGATGTAGTGGGAAGCGGGAAAACAAATTCCAAATGGGTGAAACTGCAACAAAAAAAAAAGCAATTTTTACCACAGTTTTGCGGGTTCTTTATTTACGACGTTCGATGTGCGATAAAACTGACCGGTTGCTTTTATTTTACAGGTCAGTGCAAATCTGGCAATACCTTATGTGTATAGTTTTTCTTGCGTTTTGATAGTGATAAAAAAATTAAAAAGTGGGAGAAAATCTGTTTTATTTTTTTGTCGCCATATTTTGACCCCCATAACTTTTTTGTAATTCTGTGTACGGAACTGTATGGGGGCTCATTTTTTGCGGCGTGATCTAAAAATTTTCATTGATGCAATTCTGGGGTGTGTATGACTTTTTGATCACTTTTTATTACATTTTTTTGTAGAAAATGAAGCGAACAAAAACGGCAAATCGGCCATTTGGACGCTTTTTTTCCGTTTTGCTGTTTGACGTATGGGAAATATATTTTTATATTTTTATACTATGGGCGTTTTTGCACATCGCAACATCCATGATGTGTATTTTTTTATTTTTTTAGTTCTTTTATTTTTATTTTGGGAAAAGGGGGGTGATTTAAATTGTTATTTTTTTATATATATTTTTTTAAACTTTTTTTTTTTTTTTTACACTTTTTTATAGTTCCCATAGGGAACTATAACAATCAATCATCTGATTGCTATTATCATAGACTCCAATGCACTTGCATTGGAATCTATGATGATTTTACTACTTTCCTATGGAGCCATATTACAGGCAAGGGCTCCATAGGAAATACTATGCAGCACCTTCCTGTCATTCATAAAGACAGGGACTGCTGCACACACGCTCCGGCTCCTCCAATCGCCACACGGGGGAACCGGAGCATAACCGAAAGTGTGCACCATGGCATCTGGGGGGTTAAATGTCCACAATCGGCATTACTGCTGGTTGTGGACATAAGTCGCAGGTGTCTGCTAAAAGAAGCAGGCGGCCACCTACGGCTATGGCGCCCGCAGCGGGCAGGAGCGGGCACCATCTTTAAACTCCCGCCCAGTGCCGTACATGTACGGCACTGGGCGTGAAGGGGTTAAGGTCCTAACCTAGTTTGGTAGATAAAGGGAACCTGTTACTTGGATTTGAGCCAATAAAAAACAGCATGTTATTATGCAGCTTGGATTTAGGTTCCTAAACCTGCCAATTGCAAACCCATCCACCCATCCATCCTCACAAAGAATAATAAATACAAATTTACTTACCAAGAGAAGAGTTCTCATCTGCAGCAGCATGCACATTGTATCGATGAAGCCGAGGACAGTACGCCTTACGTCAATGCTCATGCACAAGCCTTAATTGATATGAAAATATAGCAACTTTTTGGTTCACCTATTAATGCAAAAGATGGAACTGGTTACCATTAAGTTCCATGGGAACAGCACTGTAGTAACCAGCTCCATACACTACACAATGGATGGAGCTGTGTAGTTCAAGTGCCAACTTCCAGCACAGAACTACTGCATAACAGCTGATTGGCGGAGGTGTTGGGTTTCGGACACCCTTTGAACAGATATTGAAAATCCTGAGGATAGTCCATCAATGATATAATCTTAGAATACCCCTAATAGGTTAAAAGAGTTGTCCATTTTCCAATATTGATCGGTGGGGGTATGACTCCTCAAACCCCTTGTGCGAACTCGGCTTCCTCTTCAAGCAGCTGATCCATTAGGGTGCCAGGTGTCGGACACCCACCGATCTGAGATTGATGACCTATCCTGAGGATAGGTCATCAATATTGGAAAACCAGACAACCCTTTTAGGTTACTTTATTCCAACTATCTCCTCTTCTTGCTAACCTCGAGACATCCCAAAAAGAAGACCAATAGAAAGGGAATAACACATGACTGTAGCATCAAAGTTGGTTTGTGGTGTGTAACTCATGGAAACACATAGGGCATTGCATACCCAACATGATAGAATACTTGTATTGCTTTTTTTTTTTAGATAATGAATGCAAAGCATTTGCAATGTGTTTGAAACATATTCTCCAAAACTGGAGTTTCCTGTAAAATATGGAACGCTCCCCTACACATGCCAGACTATGTTTTATTTCCGTGATTTCCCTGAAATGTGTTTTAAACACCTGAACGTATCTTTAAATCCAACCTGTCCAAAAATATGTGATAAATCATCCCGCATATAAACACTGAAGTGTGGTGACTCACGACTGCTTAACTGGAGAACTCATTAATAGCAGGAAAAGCCATTTATCATCTATACTTTGCGAATTCGCTGTGCTCTGTGATGAAGCAGCATTCCAGCAGATGTTTCCAGCCGCCCTAAATACCATCCAAGAGCGGACCCTTCTTCTGTATGATACATCTACTGTAGCTAGCGACATCTGTCTCTGACACACTCTCCAATAGACGCTTACTGGAAACCGCTTGGTCTCCTGCTTTTGTTCTCTTGGCCCCTGTAAACTTAATGAGGAAACCACCTACAGCATTGATTCTTTTAAGCCATGTTGGGAAAATAGGGGTGGACTTTTTTAAATGACTTTTAAAAAGATTGTCCCTCGAAAAATATTCAACATTTTTCAAACCAGTACTGGAATCTGGAAACTTTTGTAATTGCATTTAAGTAAAAATTTTGTACAAAAAAAAATCTAGCTATATGTAGCACCATCTGCTGTTTCATTGTTTCCTTATTTCTTTGTCCACTTCACTGAGGTGGTCGCACGTGCTCAGTTCAACTGCCACCAGTCTATCTTTAATTAGATAGAGAGAGCCAGCAGAAATGACACATCTCCTGAGAATGGGCATGTCTCCTGAGATTTAGTAGGGAGAGATCTGCAGCAGAAAGGAAAAGGTCCCTGACAAAGGACTCGCCCCCTGAAATAATGCATGGGGAGAGGTACAGGGCTGGTTCTAGCTTTAGAAGAAGGAGATTGTCATGTTCTAAATGATGCCTGATTTTCACATTTTGCATTAATCATGGGATAAACCTTAAGTCACCGTGACAAAAAAATAAAGTCTTGTGGCTTTAAAAACTATTCATTTTAGTAAAAGCATGGGGCGTGGAGATTGTTGCATGTTCCTGTATTTCTCCATTAGAGGCTTTATTGTGTTGATTTTGATATTTTTATGTAAATTAGAGCTGAGATATGTTGAAAAGGACAAGCATTAACTAATATTAGCTTTGCTTGTTCAATTTTCAAAAATAATGTAAGATAAAACATTTGTTGGAAAAGCTGCTGTTTTGAACATATTAATTCCCGCCGAGGCTCCATTCAGCATCTGAATGGTAATTTTGCATTGTTAGGCACTTGCTTATTTTGTTTATTACGTCCTATTTCTATCATAAAAGTCATTTTATTAAAGATAGCAAAGTATATAAGATTACATTCATTTTATCCCAAGGTTCCTCATTTTCAAAAGGTAAAATTAAGATAATCTAAAATGGAAAATGAAATGGAACGTTCAAACCCTTTATTTTTTTTGCTTATAGAGACCATTAGATTCCATGATCTACATCAAATAAGAGGTCAGTACCTTTGACCACAGGTCTAACGAATCCCAATTCAACATTTGCCAGTATTCGAGAAGTGCATGAATTCACTATAGGCCTGGACATCACTGCATGAATTGTCCACAAGAAAGTCTGGTATTTTTGTTGTTTTGGGTTTAGATAAATTATTTAGGTGACTGAGCAATATTGCAGAAACTGAGACCAGGACCGGAATCTAGAAGAAAAGCAGCACTAGTTTTGGTGCAAACTGAAGACAAGAGGATATTTCGTCCAACGTGATTTATTGTTATAATTTACTCATATACAAAACCTTTTGGGAACACAGGTTCACTTTTCAAACAGATAGAACATTAAAAGGGTTTTCCAGGTTTCCATGTCCTTAAGACATTTGACTGGTTAGTCCTATCGAAATCAACAGGTTCAGATGACTGCATTTATGTGTATGAGCACCTTATGAGCCTGAGAACTTCCTGAGAAGCGTACCCCATTCATGTCCACCATGGGTCTACATTTAGGAAATGGGTTTTCATAAAAAAGACTTCTGGTATGTTTCCAATATATTGAAAACTCTCTCATCAAGTCCTTGAGTGATCTCAAGCTATTCAGATCACTGGAAATGCTTACCTTGACTCTTCACAGTCTGACCCTTGCCCAGGAGCCTTACTTTAGGTGGGTGCCCCCTTTTTTTCTTATCTCACATACTTTTGATATCCAAGGCATATTCTTCCTCGGCCATAAATCTGAGGTCCATAAATGAATAATATGGTTGAAGAATTTAAAAAAATGTTTTCCCAGGCGTATAGTTTACTAAAACTGAGGGCAGATTTACATTCTGAAAGCAATGCTCAATGTGTTATGTGTATTTATATGCGGTACTATTTCACCCTTCACGACACACATCGATACCCACTTTATGTCTGCCCATTACTACCCATTTAAACATCTATTTTACATGATTCCCCCAGCAAGACACGGACTGTAATGACACGGGAGTGTGGAGTGCTCTTTAATAAATTTCTGCAGAATCAATACTTTGGCTGGGAATTTGTCAGTCTTTCAGAAGAACGCTTCATTAAACTTTACTGTTATTATCGTGGAATTTTTTCAAAGTTCGGCTCTTATCACGTTTCAGCTTTAAAGCCATAAAAAACTGCATTTTGCTGTTGATGTTATCGGTGAACTAGAACTAACTAGATGGTGAGTAATAGGTAGGTACATTGCTAGACAATGGCTACATTAATAACCCCTGGGGTTAACCTAGGTTATTCATGAAATGGTTGTAAAATGACTGTCGTAAGAATGAAACATAATTTTCTTCATCAGCCATGGAACATATAGATCGTAGGAATTATTTGCCCTTTTAACAAAATCTCACAGTTTAAAAAGCACTAGTCAGTAGTATCAACCCTAGTAAACCAAACATACTTTATAGTAGGGTCAATCCTGCTGAATTGATTAAACTGATGCTTGTCTTGGGAATATTGTGCTGTTCCCAAGTTAAAAGAACTTTAACTCTTTATGCTAACAAGGCCTTAAGTGCACTGAGTGGCAAGGCCATCACTGGATGCCTGACGAGCTGAGGTGCACCTAGGGGATAAGTCCTGCCCCCAATGCACTGAAGTATCATTTGCATGGAGAGTAAAGGTCTTTTTTTTCCTCAGGAACCTTACAAACCAATTTTCACAAGAAAGGTATAATTTTAATCAGCAGTATTAACCTACCCTGGTGTAAAAGGGTTGATCCTGCTGACAGTTGACCTTCAAAGAGGTTCTCCGTCTTATAAATTGATGACACTAGCATATCCTATTACTTTATAATAGATGGGAGTATGACCTCTGAGACCCCAGGCAATCCTGAGGATGAAAGGGCCCCAGAGATAGTAGAGTGCTGCGTCCCTTTCTAAACTTTCCCTGCACAGTGGCGCCACCTGGACCTACATGGTGGGTGGATGTGGCACCACTGTGCAGGGAAAAAAGCTAAGGGGATGCAGTACTGCTGACCCTTCATTCTTAGGATTGTGGGGGTCGCAAAGGTTAGATTCTACTGTTCAAAAAATTATGGCATATCCTAGTGATCACTTTGTAAAAGGGGAATGCCGCCTTAAATCTACAGTCCTGGGGATGACTGCAAAGAGGTAATTTGCTGCTAAAAGGGTTAATATCTACCAGTAAGGGTTAAAGTACTTTCCTTGCTTTAAATGTGATCTCAAGTGCTGTATATAGGTGATCCAGCTTAGTTATTGTGCCGTACTAAGAGGGAGAAAGGCTTGTCTATCCTCCTCTGTGGGAGGAGCTACAGTAGCATGATTGCATCAGCCAGTGAGTCTGGCCCTAGCTGAGGAAGTGAGAGGAGCTGCATTGGTCCATGCAGTGTGAGGCCTACTACTGGGATCCTCCAAACCTCTATGTCCCTTCTCAGTGCGGCCTTGGCTTTAAAGTGAATCTGTCACATTGGACATGGTGTCTGAGCTGCAGGCACCATGTTATAGAGCAGGAGGAGATGAACAGATTGGTATTTATTTTTGTGGGAAAAGATTCAGTAAGACTTGTAATTTATACATTTAAATCCTGCCCATTCTGGGCATTGCAGTCCAGGAGGCAGTCCTATCAGTGATTGACAGGTCATAGAGGGAAGGCTGTCAATCACTAGGACCGCCTCCTGGACTGCAAAGCCCAGAATGAGCAGGGACATAAATGAGTAATTTACAAGTTTTACTGAATCTTTTCCCGCAAAGCTATATATCAATCTGCTCAGCTCCTCCTGCTCTATAAGATGCTGCCTGTAGCTTACATTGAATTTTTATGGTGACAGGTTCCCTTTAAGCCGCTCCTCCTAAAATGAATGGGAGGCAGAAAGGATGAGGCCGTCGGAGGGTTTTAGACAAACTTTCGGCGCAGCGACAAAATGTTGCAGTAGAACCTGCCATGGCTCCTTATAGAGCTAAAAATCCTCTGCACCCTTTTATATAAATAGTTAAAGAGTACCCATCCCCTCTTCTGACATGTCGGTAAATGAATGTGTTCACCATGAAATAACATTTTGTAAGAACCTTTTCTTAGAACTCTGTGCTGTGCTCTGTTATTACTTCTACAAATTTCTGAATAAATTCCCAACTCTTATCATTCGCCATGTCAAAGAGGCATTTCCCTAAAGGCATATTCACAGTTCTGCAATTTTGTGGAACGGGTGCGGACCCATTCATTTCAATGGGGCTGCAAAGGGTGCAGACAGGACACAGTGTGCTGTCCACATCCGTAGTTCCATTCCGCGGCCCTGCAAGAAATATAGAGCATTTTCTATGTCCGGTCCGCAAATTGGGGAAAGCCCACGGGACGGTATCTGTGTTTTGAGGATCTGCAATTTGCAGATCTGCAAAACACTACGGTCGTGTGAACGAAGCCTCAATCGGATACCGCAAGCACTGATTGGACTTTGTCAGACTATGCAAAGACTTCCTGAAATAATTTCCTGGAGGAATAACAGTAGTACAAGACAACATGAATTATTTCATAGTCGATACAATCATTTACTAAAGCATATGTGTCAGGAGAATGGGCAGGCACTCTTTAAAACTACAATTCTTAGTATCTGCAGCCACCTCTAGGGGGAGCTTACTGCAAACAGATTTATACAGCTCTCATTAAACTCAATTGCAAAATAATTGATATTGACATCATTTCTTAAACTACATTCTGTTATGGGTGTGGAACCACTATGTCAACCAACAGATTTGACTTCCGGCTAAACCTAAGGGTGTTATCCTGGCAGTCCCCTGTTAATCACCTATTAAGCTCTGTACAGTGATCGGAACTTCACTGCAGTGGAACCACCAGGCCGCTACCACCTGGATTAGATTCTGTGTGACCTATGGGCGTCAGAGACACTGGTGCAGGGCACTGAGGTGTCAGGAAAAATTGTAGTCAAAGTAAGGCCAAGGTCAGGGCACGTAGTGTATGGTAAATGGCCTGAGGTCACGAATCTTGTCGGCAAAACGCGTTGAATGAGTGAGGGACACTGGTATGGTAGATATACATTTTTGGCTCACATTCTGTCCTTGTCTTTTGTCCAAGGGTTGGACAATAGTTGAGACTTGTTTGTACTTGACCCTATCTCTGTGGAGTAGGGACATTTTAATATTATTTTATGTCAGCCTTCCTTAATATGGTATGTGATTGTTGCTGGCCTTTCCAGTGGTCCCTCAATTATTTGTTTCTTCAATGCCCTGTGGACTCTTTATTATATGTTTTTAATATGATGATTTAAGATGCTTTTGCAATACAAGATACATATGGTAAATTAAAAGGTAGCATTAAAAAATGCATCTTGTCCAGCAAAAAATAAGCCCTCATATAGCTAGGTGAACCGAAAAATAAAAACGTTATGGCTATTGGAACGTGGGGAGGAAAAATCCAAAATGTAAAAATTAAAATAAGCCTCAACGCCAAAGGGTTAAACAGTTTTTAAACCACCCAAACCGTACACAACACTGAACGCCTTCTTTGTTAAAAATATGATTTCAAATGATTATGACTTTTATGTATTGTAAATCCGGGGGAGAGCATCAGCGATTGACGCGATGGCTTTATTATAAACAGAACATTCTGTATGTACTCGAGAGCTGATTCCATTGTTTCTAGAGCTAATGCATGTAACAAGGAAGTATCGCATCAATCTGTTTACATTATTGCATCTGCTTTCAAGATTTATATTACTGGGAAGTCATAATATTTAGAGGAGAAGGCAAAACTGATACAAGTGGTAACACAAGCCCCTTTGTGTACATGTACTGTATATACAATGTAGCGCTGGTCAGAGAACATACCACTGCCATAAGACAGCAGGCGGTCACACGATTAAACTGGTACTCAAGAATTACCCAAAATATAGGCTAACAAACTGGTTAAAGGAGTTGGCAAGGATATTTTTTTAAATACCCCTTCCCCTGTTCAGTTGGGTCTGTGAAGAGATATATACATGCCTGTTCCCTTCCACTTCATTCAGGGATGGGAATGTGTGTGCTGCTGCAGCCAATGACTGGCCTCTCCAGTAGAGTGTCCCATATGCTGCCCAGCAAAGTCATGGGACTTTGGGACATGTCACTGGTGAGGCCAATTGTTGGCTGCATAGGCTCAAATTGTCCTGCCTGTGCAGGAAGTCCGGTGAAGGAAACCTGGGAACCACGTAGCCCAAATAGAGCGTAAATAGACTCTTCATGGAACCTACTTGGGCACATTTAAGAAACATCCTTGACACTTTCTTTAGCAGCACAGGTTCCCTAAGTAAATTCCCACCTTTGATAAACAAGCTTTTAGGTCCCAAATTCTGAGCAGACTCCATTGGCTTGATGCAGAGCTCTACATATCCTCTCCATATTCTTAAATGTAAATAAAGAGGTTCTTGCTGCTTGTAGTCACCATTAGAGGACACTTTGGAGCTTACAGTCTATATCAGGGGTATGCAACCTCCGGCACTCCTGCTGTTGTGAAACTACAACTCCCAGCATGTATACTTGCTCTGATCTCCTAAGAACTCACAAACAGTGCCTTGACTTGACTTTGTTCATGTTTTGTTACATTACAAGCCTTAAACTCAATTTTTTGTTAATCTGAATTTTATGTGATGGATCAGAACACAATACTTTAAGTTGGTGAAGGGGAAATGAGAAAAATATATAAATAAAACTATTGTTTAGAAATAGAAAACAGAAAATTGGCATGTGCGTATGTATTCACCCCCTTTGTTAGGAAGCCCATAAAAAGCTCTGGTGCAACCAATTACCTTCAGAAGTCACATAATTAGTGAAATGATGTCCACCTGTATGCAATCTAAGTGTCACATGATCTGTCATTACATATACACACCTTTTTTGAAAAGCCCCAGAGGCTGCACCACCGAAGCAAGAGGCATCACTAACCAAACACTGCCATGAAGACCAAGGAGCTCTCCAAACAAGTAAGGGACAATGTTGTTGAGAAGTCAGGTTAGGTTATAAAAAAATATACAAATCTTTGATGATCCCCAGGAGCACCATCAGATCTATCATAACCAAATGGAAAGAACATGGCACAACAGCAAACCTGCCAAGAGACGGCCGCCCACCAAAACTGATGGACCGGGGAAGGAGGGCATTAATCAGAGAGGCAGCACAGAGACCTAAGGTAAGTTATGTAAAGGTCGGCAAGGGTTATTAAGATTGAAGTCTAAAATGCCAGGCTTAATAAATAACCCCATTCATGTATAGAACTTCATTAGGGAGTTGCACATTGTAAACAATTGTGGCTGGAACAAGACAAAGGTGTGCAAGGGCTCTCCCAAAAGGTGTTGGGGTCAAATGCATTCTTTGGTAATATTTACTGTGAATAATTTTTTGCCACAATTTGGCAAAAACCATACTGATAAATAAAAATCATTTAGACTGCAGCATGTGAATACACCCTAATGCAATGTTTAGTGGTCAGGGATAAAAACTAATTAGTGATGTGTCTGATCTATACCAGATACAGCCCATTGTGCTGCAGTTTTTTTTTTGTTTTTTTTTTGGGGGGGGGGGGGCATATCCTTTCTTGAGGTCAGGGCAACTTCTTCAAGAAAACTCTTGGTGAGCAGTTTTATTTGATCCCTGCATAGAAAATCATTCAAAAGCTTTTCTTTAAAAAAAAATATATATAATGAAAACCTTTGTGCCGCTGAAGTCATCTTTTCCCATCACCGGATCCGTTATATACAATTTAAATGACTATTTCTTTGCGTATCTTGTGTTAAATTCTTATTACTATTATTATTATTTTCTTTTCCAATATCGGCTGGTAATGATATTGTTTACAGATCATTTGATATTGAGCCTCTCTTCATAGATAATGCAATATTCATAAAAATGATGTTTGCAGCACACGCGGCTCGCGGTGACTCACTGAGCATTTTATTAGCCAAGAAAACAAATATTTAAAAAGTAAATTGTGATTCTTAGCATGAAAAAAATCCAATTTATATGTTTTATTTAATAGTAGATTAAACAGTAACTGATAAAATTCAATATTCAGATGCTGTGGGCTGTCAGCAGTCTATAAACACGAACGCTTTACATTGTTGTGCACTTTAACTATTCCCTATGGTTCAAAATGGCAATGTCTACTCTGTTTGCGCTAAAAACTTTGTTTTATATGGGATGTGATGACAAAAACTAAGAGAGCCTGCATATCATCCCCTGAAGACGCCGAGTAAACGGCGAAACATGTAGGGAGGCAGGAACTAAGATTTTAGTTCAGGGATATAAGGCAGGGACCCCACAGTGGGAAATTGCATTTAGATAGTGTCAGACATAGAGACTCTTGCAGGCTTGGAGACTTGAGGGGTGGTCCATATCCCACCCTGTGGAGTCCAATGTGAATACACACTACATAACAAATATTAGTCAGTTCCCGAACCCTGATCTCCCTAGGGAATTTTAAGTAGCGTAGTTCCCAAGTAGTATTTGTATCTTTTAAAGAGTGATTAATAAAGATAAAAATTTTATAAATATAAATCTACAATATGGCACCACATGGGGCACCATATGTTAGTTGTGTGCAATAGGCCTTACATAGATTACATGTACACAATCTTTCATGAAAGTCATTATTCATTAAATGTTACCATTGGGTCAAAAATGTTAAGTTGAAAATATTCTGATATTCCATATGTCCTATCACTTGGCTGTGGTGAATATTAATAGAAGAACCTACTGACATGATTTCGAAGTAGGAGACACAGCCAGACACCCGACACCTCTTATAATTCACCTTAATTACCTGATATATAAATAACCACAAGCATCGCTCCCTGTTTGCAGCAGCGTCCTGCCTCCTTGCAGCTGGCTTCCCCCTAGAAATTCCAAACGTCATCATAAAACATTTCATTTTGTTTTCTGCAGTGAGAACATAATGAGAAACATTTCTGCAAGCTCGCTCTTATAATTTCTAAATACTGCTTAAGATTTCATCTTTAATCACGGGTGCCCGGTAATTACTGATGCAGTTGTCTCCAAGGAAATTCCTTTAAATAGCCAAAAAATACAACAAAGAGACCAATTACAGTCATAATGTTTTTGAGGTCACCCATATAAGACAAGGACAATTGAACTTAGAGGCAAATACACAATTTCCTTCTTGGAGGAAGTAATGCCATTGCAGCTAAGTTGCACTGTATACCACTATGGATCTTAAAAGGGTTTTCTAAAATGGTAAAAAAAAAATTATGGCCAGATGGCATAAAAGGCATAACATAAAAAGAACCAATACTTACTTGTTAAAATATATAGATGACATGCCCATCTACCCATCTGACCACTGCAGTCGATCACTAGTGAATATTATTTATTTTTGCTATTTTATGACATTTCCTACCCCTTGACGAAATTTATTTTGCCATCTTAGAAAACCTGTTTAATAAAACGGTAACTTGCCCTTTATAGGTAATTTGAATTTGGCTATATCGCTGGGTCTTATTATACATCACACCACATAGTAATTTGGATCTTAAGTCCAATTTCTGCTGGATCTTTGGTGTCCATTATGGTCTAAGATTCTCATTTCATTAGAAGATATTTTGGCACTTTGGTGGGTCAATCCAAACCCTGATGGAAGTTGAACCAAAATGTCTCCAGCCACAACATAAGATGGTAATATACTCATTGTAGTTACATAGTTACATAGTTGATACGGTTAAAAAAAGACATAAGTCCATCAAGTTCAACCAAGGGATAGGTGGGGACACGAATCCCAGAAGGAAGTGAGAGATTGAGTAGTTAGCTAAATCTTTGGGTTTAATTATACCACAAGGTAACACCAGTTAAAGTTGGACGGTGGTTCCTACCAGAGGAGATGATTCTGATGGCTACCCTCTATCTACTGTGTGTAGAATATGTGTACATTAACTTTTAATTGAAACCTAATCTTTATCCTAGTTATAAGTGATTGGCTCCAAAGTCACCTCCAGATGAGGTTATATTCTGCTCGACCTTTGGCGCCTATTGTGGTCTAAGAGTCTCAGTTCATTAGAAGATATATTGACACTTTGGTGGGTCAGTCCAAACCCTGATGAAAATTGAACCATGGTGGCTCCAGCTGTACTGTAAAAATTGTAATATGCTCATTATAGGTATTCAGTAGTTGGCCAAATTTTGGGGTCCAGTTATACCTACATCACACAACATAGTAGCATCAATCGAAGTTGGACTGTAGTTCCTACCAGAAGAGACGATCCTGAGGGCTAACCTCAATTTACAATGTTCAGGACATGTGCATGTCCTCTTTTAATTGAAACCTAATCTTCATCCTAGTAATAAGTGATTGGTTCCAAAGCCATCTGCAAATTTTCTGGTGAACCTTTGGTCTCAATTATGGCAAAAAGAGTCTCAGTCCGTCTGAGGATATTTTGGCACTTTTGAGGGGCCAGTCTAACCCTGCATGTTGAATCAAGATGGTGCCAACAGTACCGTAACGTGGTTTGCCTCCCCAGTCCCCTTGTCTTCCTCTGGATCAACACTGCAGGATGATAGCTTGACCTGGATAAGCTTTTTAGATATATATATATATATATATTTTTTTACTTTACTATCTCTATATGAAAGCTGCTTTTTACCTTCTGTAATGGTTTGAGATGGACTGCCTTTGCCTTTCTTTATATGTATATGCCATATTTTCCAACAGTGAACAAAAGACATGTTAATATATAATGGCCCAGCAGATGTCAAAGGGACACACATACGTTCAGCAAATGGGACAGAAGATTTCTTGCTACATATGCTGGACATAATGCAAAAACAAGATGTGAACACAACCTTGGTCAGGCCCTCAATGCAAGGTCAGGTTAGAAGAAAACTGAGAACATAGAAAGAAGGTTGCTACTACTCATACGTAAGTCTCATGCTCATGGCAATGTAACATGTAAACACTCTGTTCAGTGGCACAATTGGTGTGTATTATGAACCCATGGACACTCTATGCGACACCATATGGTACAACCATAATCACATTTTTGGTTTACTAAAATGATACAGCCACACGTTCAGGTTTCTTGATGCAGTTTTGGAAGCCAAAACCAAGAGTGAATTAAAAAAAGAGAAGTAATATATGTTCTCCTTTCTCTATTTTTATGATCCACTCCTGATTTTGGCTTCCAATTCTGCATCAGGAAACTTGACTGTGTGCTCATAGTCTAACCTTGTTTTTAAAACAAAAGTGACCCTATAAAAATTCCATCTATTAGGTGCAAACCACCATTTAGTAGACTTCAAATCTTGATGATTTCCTATTTTATAAAACTCTTAGTGCACCATGGTCTTGTTGACTTCAAGATCTTAAAAATTTCACCCGTTCTTTTGTAGGAAAACTGTGAATTAAATAGTTGTTTTGTTATTTTAAAATATCAATACAGAGCTTTTTAAAAAATTTTATTTTTAACCTTTTTATGAGAAATCATAATAAGAGGTTTGTGACTGACCTTTTAGAAAAATGGAATTCTTAACCCAGCATTGTGGATCATTAATGGAATTTATCACAATAGAAATATCCATGATTTGTCAATAGAGACTCTATTGAGAGCTGCAGGTCTCTTTTGTAGGGTTATGAATGATAGAAAGATATGTTACAAAGAAGAAGGCTGTAGAGGTACCATACTGGCATTGACACAATCAAATAGTCAAGCAAAAAATCTGATAAATGGAATCAATGTATTGATAGCTTACCATTCCTACGCCTAAAAAAGTGTTGGCAAATATTAACCTGGCCCTGTAGGGCTAATATTTGCCAACACCACTTAACACAAAGTCTTGCCAATGTAGGGTCTTTCCACTTACCACTAAATCTTGTTAATATATGGTCATAGGAACATTGTGGCCGATTAGTCTTCCATGGTTTAGGTCATATGAATGATCCCGCCAGCAACCTCCAGGTCGACCAGGGAGTCGATATCTGAAAAAAAATTGACTCCCTCCCTGTCCTTTAGCACAATGGCAAATGATTAGCCGCATTCAGCTTATCATGCCATACACATGTATCTTCGTCAGGCAACAGCTGAAATTTTCCAACTTGGCCAATTGCATTTTTTAACAGATAGAACTCATCAACTATCCTGAACATTGTTAGAGGAAATGGATGGATATTTCGGTCAACTTTAACCTCATGTGTATGACCAGTTTAAGGGGCATTTTAAGACATTAAGCCACAAAGCAAAAATGGAATGGCACAGGGAAGTTCAAAACATGGTTGTTTTGGTCTCCACCCAATGCGCTATGTCGTATTCTCTTTTTCTTACGCTCCCAAGAGTCTGCATTACATTTTTTACTGCCGTTTGTATCCCTTTCCCACATTATCCACAGTGATCAATAAGTGCACTTTATCTATGAGGAGAATGTCTGGCCCCAAAAGTACCTGTTTATCCTGCTACCTTGGTAGTTACATCCCTTCAGAAAAAGCATGTACTGTATATGCCTCAAAAATGGAAATGCCTTGTAGGAAAATTGGGAGTTTGTTTGAATGGGATCTATAAAGAAATGCAACCAGTGGTGGCAGCACTCAGATGTATCATCATTTATGGTCAGGTGTAAGGGGGTCAGACCATGCAGAAGGATCTTTTTGGCGGTAAGAGCGGTTCCCCACTCTAAGAATGTTGTCGGGCACAGATGGAACTTACAACAAGGACAGCAATGATATGGCAGTGCAATACTACCACCGATTACCCGATAAACGAGCAAACACTTGTTCATCGGGCAATCCAAATTTTTTAATGGTTTAAAAATTATATTTTTTCCCGGCTGCAGATTGTACTGTTTAATCACGATCTGCTCCTGGCAATCAGCTAGTCAGTATGGGGACGAGCGATGGCATAATGATCTCTCCTCCCATTACTGCGGAGGAGATCGCTGCATGTAATAGCAGCGTTCTCTTCCACTGACGAGCAGGCAATTGCCGGGAAGGAACTCTTCCCTCCCGACAATCACCAGCTGTATTGCTGCAGCCTTTAGTCAGCGGGTTAACTTGATGCTCCTGGTCTCCAATGAAGCAGCAGGACCTCTTAACTGTGATGTTTCATTTATAGTAGTGGTCTTCTCATATTGGGGCAGGAGTATCTTAGGCTGCAGAGTCCATTGGCAACCACAGCTTCTGCACCCCTTACAGTTATGCACCTTGTGTAATATGATAGCATCACAGTAAGGGGCGATGATAAGGTGATACATCCATTTCTTCTCCATTTCCTCTCCATTAGCAGAGTCTACAGCTGTCGATCTTTTGCATTTTCCCTTTATAGTGCCTAATAGTAAATATGAGATCAGAGGCAGTGATGTAGCAAAGCTGAATTAGCTATTTTGTAAAAGATAATAGATAGAGTACAGTTACATGCAAATAATAATAATATTGTAATAATAATAATAATAATCTTTACACAGCATCAACAAATCTCACAGCTTAATTCAACTTATGGATTTATGTCTGAATAAAGCCCCAATTTTAAAATCCCTCAAAACCCTGGACACTTCTTTTTGTGCGGTCTGCATACCAGCCACATTTTTTAAGGTTGCCTATTTGATCTTATTAGGAATAGGCAAGATACTGGAAGCTAAAAAAGAGCTGCAGCCATTGGAAAACTAAGCATGTTATGACAGTCACAAACTGCGATGAATTCCCTCACTAACTAACCTGCAGTCATTACCCAATTTATGCGCAGTGCTGAAGATATGAGTAATTTTGACATTTTGTTGCCATTCTAATTACAACTTGCCAAGTAGCCCTATGCCGTTCCCATCAGCAGCCATATTAATAGCGAGCTTGTGTTTGTTCCGGAGGATGACAGTAAATAGGAGAGAATGTAAAATGAAAATGGCTTCTTTGATTCACAACATCAGTAGCTGAAAAGGGAAAATATGTCAACATAACGGTGCCTTCGATTTTGTAAATGAACTGTTCCTGAGGCAGCGCGCCCCGCGTTCCTTTCATATTTTTGCAATAATTAATTCGTCTGACAACTCGCAATGAGAAGTCGTCTTTGATTGCTGACAAGGAACTGTGCAAAAGCTCAGTAAGCACACAACATGGGAACTCGCAAACTCCATGAAGGAAGAAATTCCCCTCCCCAAAACAGCATGTTAAAGGGGTTCTCCGGGCAACAGGTATTAATGATTTCTGACACCCAGCACCCTATCAACTGGTTGTATAATGCTACTTCCACATGGGGACGGGCAGCAGATGCGGCTGCAGCACAGAAAACATGCCGAGAGGCAACCGGACAAAAACTTCAGTATGCTGCAGTTTTTGTCTGGCCGCCTCTCGGCATGTTTGCTGTGCTGCGGCCGATCCCCATTATAGTGAATGGAGCAGGAGCGGACTTTTGGCGGCACACAGGGGCTAGCGTTAGATTTTGAAAATGTAATGCTATGTGTTAAACCAGTGGTCCCCAACCTTTTTTGCACCAAAGACCAGTTTCATGCAAGACAATTTTCCCAGGGACCGGGTGGGGGGGAGAGGGGTCTGGGGCGGGGGTTCTGGGGTTGGCGGGGCTGACTGATTCACACGCATAACAAAACACAAGGTGCATATTAAAATATATAACACTATATAATGACTATATAAACTGACTATGGTCTCTGCTGCACTGGTCTCTGCTGCACTGGTATCTGCTGCACTGTACCGTATTTTCCGCCCTATAAGATGCACGTAGTTTTAGAGGAGAACAATCTCTAACAATTGCAAAAAAAAAAAAAGCTATGAAAAAGGCCAGAAAAAGAATATCTTATTTTTATTTTTTGCAAAAATAAATAAATGTTTCACTACCCTAATGATTTTTTTCAGTACTCAGCATGCTCTAGGTATTCTAGCCTTTTTTTGGGTATTTTTCAGCAGTTTTTCAATAGGCTTCTGTGTAAAAAAAAAAACAGAACAAAAAATTTCTGTATAAAAACACTTGTAAACAAAAATTTTAACATTTATGATGTTTTGTAAAAACCTTTAATCCGATCTTTTTCGTTGTGAGCAGCGCACAGATTGATATACTGGGCTTCGTGTCCCACTGAGTTTTTCTCGCTCGTCCTTGTCGTGGCATTTCCACGGGCACGTTCGCTTCTTGTTTCCCCCGTTTCTCCTGTTCATGTGCAGGAAAACGTTGTGCATCTGTAACCTTTTGGATGAAGTATTAAATGCTGGTTAATGGCCTATCTAGAATTGGGAATGTTATTACATCTAGCTAATGTTCTTACCATCAGTGATTACTGCTTAATTAATTCACCAGGGCACATCATTAGCAAAAACTCGGAAAACTAGTTGAAGTTCCCCAGGGTAAACTAATAGAGTCAATGGCTTATTGTTGGTAGTAATGGGTAAATTATTGACTTGTGGTTTTGCAGTTGTGACTAAGGCGTATTCATAAATCAGGAGCTATAGGCTTGGAACTCTTTGGATTAAGCAAGTTTTATTTTATTTACTTCTGAGCTGCTTTTTTATGATCACATAATTCATAGTTGATGAAATGAGAAAAAATTGTATAAAAATATAAAAATACCTATAAAACTGAAACAAAAACAAAAAAAAATTAGCGCATCACTTAAAATGATAACTGCATATGGCAGTGATGGGTTACAAAAAGAGATGAGGGAATCAATTAAAAAATTGGACATTCAAACAGAATTAAAATAAAATTCTACTAATGAACCCAAATTTTGTGTGATTCATTTCCAGAAAAAGAGAGAAAGACATAGAGAGAGAAATAACCCAAGAAAATCAAGAAATTATAGATACTCTAGGGGCAGCAACTGATGAGGAGTGCAACGTTAAAAGCACGGTGTAAGAACCAACATTTAGAAATGTATTTGTGCCCATCTGTGATGCAAACTGCACCAAATATTTAGCAATTAATCAATAATGCAGAAATATTTCACTTTTTATGCCACATTTAGTTATAAAATGTGGGGAAGAGGATGTGGTTGCTATGAATTAGTCATGGCCTCCATGATTAAGATTAGCTAAAGGAGTTGTGCAGTTTAGAAACCCAAATTCATATATCCTATTAAAGAAATCAGAATTGGCCAGAGATGTTACAAGCCCTCTTCCTCTGGAGGACCTGTCCTACATAACACACACAACCTATTGAAGTAAATGGACGCTGTAAAGCATCATTTCCCCTGTGGTTGCACTGCAGGGAAACTACCAGGTTTCCCTTGCCAATTAGTTGATTTACTGGATGCCCACTAGGAAGACACTTTGCAAGCAGCTTATTGTCAAGAGAGACCAGGAGTCATATAGTAAAAGATTTGAGTTTGTGATTTTGAATTATGTGATGTATATCGGGACAATGAACATTAATAAAAGTTGAGTGGCGTAGCTTTAAATTCTGCTGCATTAACTGAAAATGGAAGCCTGAGTTACACAGCGGCACACCACACTGATTCCTGTCCCGTTACTAGCCAAAACTATTTTATCTGTCACTTAATTACATCTAACTAACTAGTTATTATAACACTCAACTCCCCCTGAAACTAAACTAGGTGTATTTTTTGTTTAAAGATACGATTTATTTTCACTCTCTGTCAGACATCCTATCAAACCAATGCATAACCCCAGAAAACACATGCAGTTCCTGGTTGGGATCTTATATAGTGCCTATGGCATGGATGGCCAACCTGAGGCTCTCCAGCTGTTGCAAAACTACAACTCCCAGCATGCCCAGACTGCCTACAGCTATGAGCCTACAGCAGGGCATGGTGTGAGTTGTAGTTTTACAACAGCTGGAGAGCCGCAGGTTGGCCATGCCTAGACTGTGGCATGTGCCAGTATAATCCGTCCTGATTGGCAGAGGCTGACTGCAAGGCATTATGGGCAAGCCCACCTTCCAGGTCGCTGCTCGAGGTCATGCAATCCTCCTCCTTCATCTTCCTTGTCCTGCTGTGCTGTCTCCTGAGGTGTCATTTTGAGGGGTGCATCCTATATCCATTGAAAGTTTGGGATTTGCTAGAATCTTGAATCTTCTTTGTACATTCTAAACCAATTTAGTTTAGCATCGATTGTCTCATCTCTAATAGATAGAAATGCCTTTTGGCTCCTTGATTGCATTTCACATCTGAAAATTCTCCCTTAATTACTTCCAAATTACATCAGTAGCAATGACATCATCATTACCATTTACAAGAACAGCACATGTGAGGACCCAAGGTCAACAACGATGCTAGTTGTATTCCTTTTGAAATCTTTTCAATTACCCTCAGACAAACCATAGATAACCTGTAAGCTTGAAGTTGTGGTCAGTCTCATAATGCTTCTCTGCCTTACAAACAAGGAGCAGATATCACTGAGTTTAAAGGAAGAAAATCTTCCCAGAATGTGCGTTTTTTTCAGCTTAGGGCAATTCATTTGCAAGAGTGGCAGCGGCTGTCAATATCAATATTTGGTGCCTGCTTGTAGCAATTATTCATTTAAAGTTGCTCTCCCATGATTAATGTAAAAAATGAAAATCAGACATCATATAGTACATGACAACCTCTTTCCAATAAAGCTAGAACCAGTCTTCTTGTACCTCACATGGATCCAGAGATCCCCCCTTTCATTGTTCCAGTTGTTCTACTAGATTTATTTCAAGTTGGCAGCTTAGAGAGTGTGTCCTTTCTCAGAGGTCATGTCCTTTCTGGTGCAGCTAGTGACAGTTGAAAGATGGAGCTGAGCATGTGCTACCACCTCAGTGAGCAGGACTGAGTAATTAGAAAAAGAGCAGACAGCAGGTGGCGCTATACAGATAGATTTCATCGAATAACTTAGTAGCTATAATACTTTTTTAATTAAATGCAATTAAAAAAGTATTCAGATCCATGTGCTGGTTTGAAAACTGCAGTTTAAAAACTTTCATTTTTTGTTGCAAAAATATCTACTGAAATCCTAATTGTTCTATTACAACATATCTGAATGGCCATGTCCAGGACCACAGGGGACTGACAGATGCAGAAAATAGATGGGATTTTAAAAAGTTTTCCACATTAGAATTTGACCCACACTCATTACTCAGTTTACAACATATTTGCTCAATTTTGAAAAAGTACATTGAGCGTATGGAACAATTAAAACAATTGCAAGGCATTATGGGCAAGCCCACCTTCCAGGGTGCTCCTCGAGGTCATGCAATCCTCCTCCTTCATCTTCCTTGTCCTGCTGTGCTGTCTCCTGAGGTGTCATTTTGAGGGGTGCATCCTATATCCATTGAAAGTTTGGGATTTGCTAGAATCTTGAATCTTCTTTGTACCTTCTTTGTACTTTCATTTTTTGTTGCAAAAATATCTACTGAAATCCTAATTGTTCTATTACAACATATCTGAATGGCCATGACCAGGACCACAGGGGACTGACAGATGCAGAAAATAGATGGGATTTTAAAAAGTTTTCCACATTAGAATTTGACCCACACTCATTACTCAGTTTACAATATATTTGCTCAATTTTGAAAAAGTACATTGAGCGTATGGAACAATTAAAACAATTGTAGACGCTTCTTTATTTTTTGTCTAAAACAAAAAAATTGGGAGGGGTGAGATGGGTGGAGACATATTTTAGACCAAGTAGTTGAACTATATCTCTTTCATTTGGGTCTACTCTTGGCACCTTCATTGCTGAATTCCTGATACTTGTAATGCAGCAGATCTGCTGTGTCACTGAATAGATTTGGCTTAGGGCTACTCCGAAGGACTTTATCTAAGTGAGGCATGGCCTTCACCCTTTTACCTTTTTACAAGGCTCTAGTCTTCTCTGCATAGGAACCACCAGGCAACTACTTCTTGTAGTAGTCTTTGTTCACTGAGAGCTGATCCAGGCTGGTCAAGAGACACTGGTCTGTGACATCAAGGGTACAAAATCATAGTCAGTGGACCAGCCAAGGTCAGGGTAGGCCGAGTATGTTCTACCAATCTAAAGGTCGAGGCAATCAGCACAGTGTTGGGGCAATCAGGCCGAGGTCGGGTGCAGGCAGTTTAGTACGGTAAACAGTCAGAAATCAGGTATGGAAGATCAGAGAGTAGCAAACACCTTTGCAAAAGCTAGGGAACCTTTTTGCTCAGACAATCCCAGGAGCAGATGCCTTAAATACCCTAGTGAGGCTAGCCATAGGTTGGGTTAGATTAGGACATGTGCCCTGGCCCTATAAGAGCCTGAGGGGATGCTTTTACGCACCCTACAGGTAAAGAGAAGTAGGCAGGCAGGAAGGGGAAGGCCGAAGCCAGCTTGGAATGCACAGGCAGCACACTTCACCAGTGGCTGTGCCCACCGGGAAGGAGTAGAGATAATCTGGCAGGCTTACACCTCCGGAGAGGGGAGACAGGTGAGCATTCTGGCAACCGTCACCACCTGCAGCAGGGGAATTCTGATGGGCACTGTTGGTGGTGTAACAATACTGACCTTGACTTTATCTTCCAGTTTCAGCTTGCATATTTCCTGATAATTCTGTATGATACCAAACACCTTTCATTGTACTTGTATCTGTATTCCATGTCACATTTTTTCTTGAAATTTTCAGCAGTGCATCTAATCTGAGAATCTGCCCTAGGAAAGTCTTCCCAATGCCAATATGCTATAACTTACTGATCTGAAGAAATCCACCATGATCTCTTCTATTAAAGAGCGACATTATCCCTTAAAGGGATATTCTCCTCCTGGAATGTTTGGGAATATTCATTAGAATAGAATTGTGTTGCAATATCCTCCACAGTGGGTGACCACAAGTGCCACTTTACTGGAGTAACGCTGAAGGGACTCTCCAAGATCAAAATACATGGCATATCCCAGCAGTTTGAGCTAACATTCCAAAATGGGAATACCCCTTTAAGGGTAAGCAACATAAAGTTGTTTAGTTAGTGCCAATCTAGTTGCAGTTCTACTAGTTCTACTCTTGGTGCTTTGTAATTAGAGGTTGCTTTGGTTTTTTTAATTTCTTTTACTGCTTTTTAGGACAGAGTTTATACCACTCCTGTAAAGATAATTGGAGGTAGGATTGTATGATTTCTATAAAATAAGCCACTCTTACTCCCCGAGAAGGTGTAAATGATGTCAACGCATTATTTTCTCTCTGTTTTATCTCCATCCTTAGTGTAAATTGTTTGTTTTGGACACAGTTAAGGAGCAGCCCTTTGGAGGATTAGACCTTGTGAATAACTGAGGTTTTCCTCTTCTTATGGAATCGGGAGCACTTAAGGTAAGAACACGGCACAAGAAAAACTTCATGCCACCTCATTTAACAAATAGCAGAATTAATTTCAACTCTCTGTGCACGAAGCAACAAACACTGTTCATGTTTGCAAGGTGTGAAAAAATCCTGACAGTAATTTATAGAGTAATGCAAAAGATTCATTTATTCAAAGAAAAAGGCATAATAAAAGGTAAAAAATCTAAAGAAATGACAAAGCTAAAAATAAACCTAGATATTCTGAGGTGTAATTATCATCAAGACTAGCAATGCCAATTCTGTGGAACCTGGATGGGGTAAGGATCTAGTTTTTAGCATTAGGGCTGCAGAGGTTGCAGTCACACATGAGACCACCTGGTACCTGAGGGGTCCAAAGGCCCTTCTGCCACATATAAAAAAATATACATGATTAGAGATGAGCAAATCAATTCTAACAATTTTGTGTGATTCAATTCAGGAGAATCGAGAAAGAAAGAGAGAGGGGTAGAGAGGGATAGAGAGAGGGTAGAGGGAGAAGGTTCTTTTGAATCAGGTTGAATTTATTCAGACCCCAAACGAGGTAGACAGCCGATTTGGCCAAATTGGTCCAGAATTGAATTTTAAGATATTTCCTAGTCTCTATAAATGATACATGGTAGGAGGAGCCCAGTTACAAATGTAAATTTGCGTAAACACTGGGGGTGCTGTATCTTCAGAGGTCTTGGGTTATGTTGGCATCTTGGGGTGTGTCAGGGAGTGTGCTTGGTGTAATGTTTATCCAATCTAAGATTATGTTGGGATTGTTTGTGGTGTCTTTAATGCTAATAGTCAAGGGGCATGCCAGGAATAAGTCCCTCCTGTTGGTCCTTCACACCACACTCTATGGTCCCTAAAAAGATCCCTGTGTACTTGTGCCGCAAACAATCCCCGCCCCTCTCCATATCCACTTATGCTACCCATGCAATTGTCCCTTCCCTTAACATCTTCTGCCGTACATGAGGCTCTGAGGCCTGCTATAGTGAAGCGAAATCATTGCAGTGTAAGGGACAAGCAATCAGACAATCACATGTTAAATTCTCCTAGGGCGACTTGTCAGTGTAAGCAAAAGTGAAAAAAAATATGTTTTCAAAAATAAAAAAATAATGACATAAAAATTCAAATGACTCCCTTTCCCCATATTAAAAATAAAAATAAACAATAAAAAATAAAGATCATTAGCATCGTCACATTCCAAAAAGCCTGCATTATTAAAATATAAAGGCATTTATCCCGTACAGTGGATTACATAATAGAAAAAACAAAAAGAAATCAAAAAGGCCGATACGATTCAATGTTTTTATTAAGTATTAAAACACAAGAAAAACTATATAAATCTGATATCCCTGTGGTCGTAATATTCCAGAGAATGAAGGGAACAGGTCAGTTTTAATGCACAGGGAAAGGCCTAAAAACGAAACCCATTTAACTGTGGCAGAATTGCGTTTCTTTTCCAATTCCACCCTATGTGTATTTTTTTTTGTTTCCAGCTTCCCACTACATTGTATATAATATTAAATGGTGCCAATCACAGACATTAGCTCCAGGTGTCTGCTGTTTAAAATAGCAGAAATCCGGTGACCATAGCGTGTGCTCAGCTCCTGAGCGGGCGCCATGTTCAAAGACCTGACTTCCATCATACATGTCTGGCAGAGGTTGGGAAGGGGTTAAAGAGTACCTGTCAGCAGGATCAATCCTATTAAATCATGCACACTGCTGATCCTGTTGATTAAAATTTTACTTGCCTTGTGAAAATTGCTTGGGGCATTCCAGAAAAATGTGAGCGTATTCCTTATACAGCGCTACGGAATATGTTTTTGCTATACATATAATGGTTACTTAAAAATAATAAATATCTACAAACAAGTCATCATAAATACTTTCCAGATTCCTTCTCGACGCGTGTTCGCTCCCTTATTGTTTGCCTTTAGGCTCCTCGATATTTGAGCCAGAGACTGGATGAGTGGCAGGGCACGCTATAGCTTTGTACAGGATTTGGCAGTAGTTAAATGGAAATAAACGCTATTTATAAATGTATTATTTGTATTACGTCTTGGTTCTGTGCCATTATTTTCTCTATTTTGGCAGGGATATAAAGCTGAAATAATAACATACAGGTACAGACTGATACAATGAGATGATCCAGCTCTTTAGAGAATATGGAAATGATGATCCCTTTATTTTTAGGGTAGAGCATTCAAAACGTATCTAAGTGGGAGGTGATGAGGCTCGGGTTTTCAAAATACTCGCACCACTTCTACTGTTGTGGGGAGAGTATTGTGATTCGCAGTTCTGAGGAGGAAGAATCCACCTTAACAACTATATATTCGTTATAGCGAATTTTCGTCATTTTTTTCCCATCTGAACACATGATTCCTCCCTGCTTCTTGCTTGTGGGCCAATGAGTCATTGGCCCACAAGCAACTTAGGCCTCTTTCACACGGGCGAGTTTTCCCGCGCGGGTGCAATGCGTGACGTGAAGGCATTGCACCCGCACTGAATCCGGACCCATTCATTTCTATGGGGCTGTGCACACGAGCGGTGATTTTCACGCATCACTTGTGCGTTGCGTGAAAATCGCAGCATTTTCTATATATTTTTCACGCAGCGCAGGCCCCATAGAAGTGAATGGGGCTGCGTGAAAAAATCGCAAGTATCCGCAAGCAAGTGCGGATGCGGTGCGATTTTCACGCATGGTTGCTAGGAGACGATCGGGATGGGGACCCGATCATTATTATTTTCCCTTATAACATGGTTATAAGGGAAAATAATAGCATTCTTAATACAGAATGCATAGTACAATAGGGCTGGAGGGGTTAAAAAATAAATAAAAATAATATAACTCACCTTAATCCACTTGATCGCGCAGCCCGGCATCTCTTCGTCTTCTTCTTTGCTGTGCACAGGAAAAAGGACCTTTGATGACGTCACTTCACTCATCACATGGTTCGTCACATGATCCATCACCATGGTAAAAGATCATGTGATGGACCATGTGATGAGCGCAGTGACGTCATCAAAGGTCCTATTCCTCAAAAAGAAGACAGAAGAGAAGCCGGGCTGCGCGATCAAGTGGATTAAGGTGAGTTAAATTATTTTTTATTTTTTTTAACAACTCCAGCCCTATTGTACTATGCATTCTGTATTAAGAATGCTATTATTTTCCCTTATAACCATGTTAGAAGGGAAAATAATAAAATCTACAGAACACCTAACCCAAACCCGAACTTCTGTAAAGAAGTCCGGGTTCGGGTCTGGGTACCAAACATGCCGATTTTTCTCACATGCGTGCAAAACGCATTACAATGTTTTGCACCCGCGCTGAAAAAACGCAAACATGTAACACAATCGCAGTGAAAACTGACTTCTTTTAGTGTCAAAATTGCACCATTTTCCCTGAACGCATCCGGCCCCAATCCGCAACGCCCGTGTGAAAGAGGCCTTAAGCAGGGAGGAATCATGTGTTCACTTCAGATGGAAAAAAAATGACGACTATTCTAAAAAACGAATATATAGCACTATATCAAATATATTCATTTTTTAGAATATTCGTCTTTTTTTTTTTCAATCTGTACAGTTGTTAGCATACTTCTCCCCGACAAGCGTCCCCGTCACCATGGGAATGCCTGGGGGTTAGAATATACCATCGAATCTGGGTTTTCATGATCTCAGTGAGATTGTAAAAAGTCAGACCAATGGTATATTCAAACCCCCAGGCGTTGCCATAGTGACGGGGAAGCTTGTCGGGGAGGAGTATGCCGAAGTGGAAAAACTGGTACAGATTGAAAAAAAAAAAGATGAATATTCTAAAAAACGAATATATACGATATAGTGCTATATATTCGTTTTTTTGAATATTCGTAATATTCTAAAACAAGAATATATAGCAATATAGCGAATATTCGAAAAAGCTAATGTAGAGCAATTTAGCTAATATAGTGCTATAATCTTCTTTGTCTAATAGTTGTAATTTTTTTCTAATCTGGAGTTTAAATTGGAAAAAAATTACGACTATTAAAAAAAAATATATATATTTTTAAAATTATATTAGCTAAATTATAAATGATATTTCTTTTTTTCGATTACTCACTATATTGCTATATATTCTTGTTTTAGAATATTACAAATATTCAGAAAAAAAAAATATAGCACTATATAGCTTCTATATATTCGTTTTTTTAGAACATTCGTCATTTTTTTCCATCTTAAGTAACTTAAGCAGGGAGGAATCATGACTTGACGAAAAAATGCAGAATATTCTAAAAAACAAATATATAGCACTATATTCTATATAGTCTATATAGTTCTCATTTTTGACCCACGCCTGTATTGATCGCGTAATATTCGCATATTATGCGATCATTACATTGCCGATTTTTCAAGTAAAAATTGTAGAATATAACGAATATTCGAATTTGCGATTATTCGACAAATATTCGACGAAATATTTGCGCAAATTCGAATATGACCCCTGCCGCTCATCACAAAAAAAATAGCTGCTCCAGAATTATTATGACGTGAGGAATGCAACTAATTACTAAAACAGACATGTCAGGAGAGTGGACACCTCTTCTTATCTTAAAAAATGCCTCTAATTTTTTTCTCTCACATGGTCGTATTGGAGCGATTTTAGAATTTGAGATGGGGATGTGTAGGAATGGACGATATATACAGTAAATCTATAGTCTCCCCTCCTGTGTTAGGGAAGGGCACTGCTTAAAGCGCAGTTCAGACTTTGCCTCATGTATAGTGCAGAGTCTGATGAAGGACATTACATTCCTGGAGCTGTTAGGGTCTGTCTGTCGACAACCTGTTGACTGTTTCCGATAGCAGCCAGCAAAATTCTGTGTGTAGCGCTGGGGTATAATATAACGTTGTACATTATAGTACCTCCTACTGATTCCAAAGTCTAAAGGAACCACCGATACCACCAGAACCCAATGGACCTCATGGACTTACAAAAAGATCCATTCAGGGGAGTAGCTAAAGGCTCAAGGGCCCTGGTGCAAGAGTTCGGGCCCCTCTTCCCTCAGTGCTTTGTGGCCAGGGACAGGGAAGTTCATAGCTTTTGTGCTGCCTGAGGCTAAAATTTAAATGCCCCCCCCCCCCATGTCTAATTCTTGACCCCTTCCCTCCAGTCACAGGTTTAACTTATCCAGTATGCACTTTCTTTAATACTGGTTGTTATGCACCACAAGAGTCTTTGGGCCCCCTCAGACTCCTGGGACTGCTACCTCTGCACCCCCTATAGCTACGCCCCTGGATAAATTGTCCCAGGGGTGTAACAATCACGGTCGCAGAGGGCGCAACCCTCACCAGGCCCGTAGGGGGAGGGGGCCCGCTGCACTCACATGTAATTTGGAGTGCTCTGACGGGGCCCGGAATGAAGTACAGTGACAATGCCGGGCCCCATCAGAGTGCTCTTCAAACATGTATAATATGCGCCCGGGCGCAGAGGCAAAGGGGGGTGCTGAGGCTCAGAAAGGGGGGGGCGCAGAGGCAGGAAGGGTTGGGCTCACTCACCTGGCAGTTCTTGTCACTGCTCCTGATGAAGGGGGGTATTATATGGACCCCCGAAACGCGTTGAGCTTGTTTTATTTCAAATAAAGAGAGATTTCATGAAGTTGAAGATCCGGCTGCTGTTTTCCATCTTCACTGCAGATCTGGTCCACTTACCTGGATTTCTACCATTCTACGAACGATCTCGGATCAGGGGGAAATCACCCCAGGTGTCTTGAGTTTATCCTGGAGGCGACCCCCCTTGTGAAGTGAGTGGAAAAGTTCTTTGTTCTTATTACGAGTTTTTTTTTATATATATTTATTTTCCTTTGACCTCTATTGGGGCACATCCACACACTGGTGTTTTAGTCCATTTTCGGTCGTAGCGAATGTAATCTGGTATCAATACCATCAAGAATATATCATAACAATAATACATTCGTCCTTTTTGTTTACTTATCTAGAAGGGTATTCATCTATCCATCTACCATTATTTTATGTATATTACTTTTATGTACACTACATTTACTCTTTATCATATCTGATATTAGACTAGAAGTCTAGCGCTCTCCTTCTCCCTCCCGTTTATCGGTGTTGTTTTTATCACTTCACTGGTTACGGATTTTTTTCTTCTATTTGTTTCAGTTCTTGTCACTGCCGGGCTGTTTGTTTCCAGATTGAAGCAGGGAGCCCTCTCTCCTCCCTGCTTCACTGAGCTCTGGCACTCCCCCTGCACTTACATGGCGCTGCTGGCTGTGGGAGGAGTGCTGAAATACCGGGAATCAGCCTCCAGCACAGGTAGCAGCTCGATGTGAGTGTGGGAGTGCATCATCAGGGAAGAAGGTAAGTGTGTGTGTGTTTTTTTTAAATAAAGCTGCAGACTGGAGGCAAAAGGGGGGCCACAACTAGAGCGGGGGCACAAAAGTGGGCATCTTTACTGAGGGGGCACCTAATCTGGAATAACTACTGTGAGGGGGCACCTAATCTGGAATAACTACTGTGAGGGGGCACCTAATCTGCCTTAACTACTTTGAGGGTGCACATATGTGGTCATAACTACAGTGAGGGGGGAAAATATCTTGTATAACTACTGTTAGGGGACACAAAAGTGGCCATAACTACTGTGACAGGAACAAAGGTGGGTATAACTGCTGTGAAGAGCCACAAGGAGGATATAACTATTGTGAAGGGGCCACAATGTGGGCATTATTACTGTGTGGTAGCATTTAGGGGAAATGTCCTAGATTACCCTGCTATACATTGGCATGGCTCAGTCTTACAGGCCAGCACAGTGCCCCTGCTGGTGATTTCTCAGGGGCAGTCACCATCCCTTCCTTATGTGATTATTCTTTTTTTCTCTATCACCACAGGGACCTTGTTCTGGATCCAGCGGACATCACCCCGACGCCAGCGACACCCTGGATGAGGTAGGACCAGATTTTATTAGTTAGGACTGGGTGAGTGTAGCCATGCATTGGGCTTAGTGTAAAAAAAAATTGCCACCTCTTTGAAAGGGGGGTAATTAAAAGTTTGCACTGGGACCCATAACACTCTAGTTACACCACTGGATTTTCCCATTGTTATTTTTTGCATGCAGCGCTATTCTTCCCATCGAACCTTCCAGGACGGCTGATGGAGTAGCCTCTGATGTCAGTGAGAACCTACCCTTATTACTGTAGCATCATGGGGATGACCTTAGGGTGTGCGGTGGTTGCACCTGGACCTGGAGTCTAAGGGGCCCCCAAGGGACCGTGGATATCAATACTGTAAATGATGAAGACCGTGTCATAGATTTTGCATTGGAGCCCAGGACTTTTATGTTACCCATCTGTGCAATGTAATCCCCGTACCCCCAAAATATATAAAAAGTATAAACTGATAAGTTGCTTTTTTCTGTCAATCTCTTAACAAATTCTGTTTCTTCGTTATATCAGAGTTTTGGAAAACTGGGTGACAACCTCTACGCTCCATTTCTGTATCTTGTATAATTACATTGGTTGTCACCCAGTCCCAGAAGCAGATCCAAAAACATTTTTTTTAAAGGGATTTTGAAAGAATTTTTGTGCCCCCACTTGACCGGACCTAGAAAGGGAAGATGACTTACCTGCTTTCCGGCACTGGCTTCCCGCTCCTTCTCCTTTCGACCTACTGGACTCCTTCACTGAAAACATCCTGTTTGTCGCTGCCGGCGCCAGCTCCTCTTACATCATGACAAATGGTGACATCATGCAAGGGGATTGGGTCACTGGTCACATCAAACCAGATGTTTTCAAGTTGTGAACACATCGGAGCATCACAGGGCAAGAGGAGAAGGAGCAGGGAGCCAGTGCCAGGAAGCAGGTAAGTCATCTTTCATTTACAGGTCCGGCCAAGTGGGAGGTTTATCAAAAGCCGCCCCATTCTTGCACAACCCCTTTAAAAAAAATCTGCAAAGTTCCTATAATCCGACATCAAAGAGACCTGGTTTATGTCGGATTATCAGATTCATTTCCCATTGCTTATATAGCACCAACAAGGTGGTACAGAAATTCACCATTCAAGTCGACCCCCGTCCTCACACAGTCTACATTCTCTGAATTCTCTGGATAATCAACCTTCATACAACAATATATCAAATGAATTTGGAAGGATAAGAGAAGAACAAAATGACATTTTAACAGAAAAAAATGACATTTTCACTGGAAGCCCTGGATTATCAGAAATTCTAGAATGGGATCTCAATGTATTTGTATGTAAGTGGACGGAGCAATCATCAGAGGAGTGACATCAGCTTTCTGAGGTATCGTTTTTTGTAAAATGTAGGATAATTCCTGTGACCTCTGAAGGAAATCTGATTACAGTCCAGAAAAACGTGTGGTTTTCCAGCAATGCAGCCGGCATCAGAATCTGTAAGAGTCACCACCAAATGTCTGCTCCACTTAGTTGAAAGTGATATATCTGACACCAAAGATGTGCTGGAAGCCTCACCAGGAAGCTCACACCACCAGGACATGTGGAGAACATCATCATGAGATTAGCTCACTTACCCTGCACAAGAGGGAATGACACAAGTGCAGATCTGGCTCAAGGACCAGAGGGGAAGACGGGGCTAATTACTAAATAACCAAAAAATAACAGAAACTCTGTGATGACCTCTCCTCTCCACTGACTCCGTACAACAGGCAGAATAATATATTGGATACAGTTGCAGTTCTGCATCTCTTTAGTGCAGCGCCTCCTGCTCCTGTTCTTCTGTGCACATGGAGTAAAATCTGCTAAAGGTATTGATAGTGCAAAACAAAGCAAAGTGTACGTAAGATCAAAGCTCATAGATAAAAGTTGCAAATGTATGTACAAAAATGTCTTCAGTTCAATAGAAGCTGACAGCTAATTACTACCTGTATATAAAGGAAATGACCTATCTATCTATCTAGGAATAAAAAACAACACTGGGCAGCACAGCAGTTTTATGCGTAGATGTGGAGTGCCAGCGGCTGTGGGGGCGATCCACTGCCAAATAATCGATAAACGTAAAAAATTCCACGGCACATCCAGGGCGTAAAATCAAAGTAGTTTCTTTTTATTCACCAGACAGCATTTTACTTTGATTTTACACCCTGGATGTGCTGTGGAATTTTTTATCTATCTATCTATCTATCTATCTATCTATCTATCTATCTATCTATCCATCTCTCTATCCAATGTATCTAACTATATACAGTACAGACCAAAAGTTTGGACACACCTTCTCATTCAAAGAGTTTTCTTTATTTTCATGACTATGAAGGCATCAAAACTATGAATTAACACATGTGGAATTATATACATAACAAACAAGTGTGAAACAACTGAAAATATTTCATATTCTAGGTTCTTCAAAGTAGCCACCTTTTGCTTTGATTACTGCTTTGCACACTCTTGGCATTCTCTTGATGAGCTTCAAGAGGTACTCCCCTGAAATGGTCTTCCAACAGTCTTGAAGGAGTTCCCAGAGATGCTTAGCACTTGTTGGCCCTTTTGCCTTCACTCTGCGGTCCAGCTCACCCCAAACCATCTCGATTGGGTTCAGGTCCGGTGACTGTGGAGGCCAGGTCATCTGGCGCAGCACCACATCACTCTCCTTCATGGTCAAATAGCTCTTACTTTCAAAGTTTTCCCAATTTTTCGGCTGACTGGCTGACCTTCATTTCTTAAAGTAATGATGGCCACTCGTTTTTCTTTACTTAGCTGCTTTTTTCTTGCCATAATACCAATTCTAACAGTCTATTCAGTAGGACTATCAGCTGTGTATCCACCTGACTTCTCCTCAACGCAACTGATGGTCCCAACCCCATTTATAAGGCAAGAAATCCCACTTATTAAACCTGACAGGGCACACCTATGAAGTGAAAACCATTTCAGGGGACTACCTCTTGAAGCTCATCAAGAGAATGCCAAGAGTGTGCAAAGCAGTAATCAAAGCAAAAGGTGGCTACTTTGAAGAACCTAGAATATGACATATTTTCAGTTGTTTCACACTTGTTTGTTATGTATATAATTCCACATGTGTTAATTCATAGTTTTGATGCCTTCAGTCTGAATCTACAATTTTCATAGTCATGAAAATAAAGAAAACTCTTTGATTGAGAAGGTGTGTCCAAACTTTTGGTCTGTACTGTATATATATATATATATATATATAGATAGAAAAAGAAAATAATGGCGGCACTGGAAAAACACAAGGAGGGTGCTAGGTCCAGGGATGTAGCAGCTTATCCCGTCAGATAAAGATGAAAAACGGACAGCACTCCAAGTAAAAGAGATGGTGTTTTATTCACCCATGTGGATGGCAACGTTTCAGCTCATACAAGAGCCTTTTTAGATAGATAGATAGATATTATCTATTTAGCTATGTCTCACATCTATCACATCCATCTAATTAATCCATCTAATTAATATCTATCCATCCGTCCATCCGTCTGTCCGTCTGTCTGTCTGTCTATCTGTCCATCCATTCCTCTATCCTATGTATCTATATATCTGTCTATCTATCTATCTATCTATCTATCTATCTATCTATCTATCTATCTATCTGTCCATCCCTCTATCCTATTTATCTAAATATATATACACTCACCTAAAGAATTATTAGGAACACCTGTTCTATTTCTCATTAATGCAATTATCTAGTCAACAAATCACATGGCAGTTGCTTCAATGCATTTAGGGGTGTGGTCCTGGTCAAGACAATCTCCTGAACTCCAAACTGAATGTCAGAATGGGAAAGAAAGGTGATTTAAGCAGTTTTGAGCGTGGCATGGTTGTTGGTGCCAGACGGGCTGGTCTGAGTATTTCACAATCTGCTCAGTTACTGGGATTTTCACGCACAACCATTTCTAGGGTTTACACAGAATGGTGTGAAAAGGGAAAAACATCCAGTATGCGGCAGTCCTGTGGGCAAAAATGCCTTGTGGATGCTAGAGGTCAGAGGAGAATGGGCCAACTGATTCAAGCTGATAGAAGAGCAACGTTGACTGAAATAACCACTCGTTACAACCGAGGTATGCAGCAAAGCATTTGTGAAGCCACAACACGCACAACCTTGAGGCGGATGGGCTACAACAGCAGAAGACCCCACTGGGTACCACTCATCTCCACTACAAATAGGAAAAATAGGCTACAATTTGCACAAGCTCACCAAAATTGGACTGTTGAAGACTGGAAAAATGTTGCCTGGTCTGATGAGTCTCGATTTCTGTTGAGACATTCAAATGGTAGAGTTTGAATTTGACGTAAACAGAATGAGAACATGTATCCATCCTCTGATGGCTACTTCCACCAGGATAATGCACCATGTCACAAAGCTCGAATCATTTCAAATTGGTTTCTTGAACATGACAATGAGTTCACTGTACTAAAATGGCCCCCACAGTCACCAGATCTCAACCCAATAGAGCATCTTTGGGATGTGGTGGAACGGGAGCTTCGTGCCCTGGATGTGCATCCCTCAAATCTCCATCAACTGCAAGATGCTATCCTATCAATATGGGCCAACATTTCTAAAGAATGCTATCAGCACCTTGTTGAATCAATGCCACGTAGAATTAAGGCAGTTCTGAAGGCAAAAGGGGGTCCAACACCGTATTAGTATGGTGTTCCTAATAATTCTTTAGGTGAGTGTATATATATATATATATATATATATATATATCACATTAAAGCATACAGCAGCTCTCACCTTCCCCTCCACCAACCCAGCATGGATGACACACCTGGATGCGTTGCAGTAAATCAGGAAAAATGGAAGTATCCAGCTCAGAGATGGTGAAAAAATCGTAGCTTTATTGCGGTATAAAATCTTCGACACACAGGAAATGTTCGGTTACGCGTTTCAGACCATAAACAGATAGCGTTCCTTTTATCATGACATATCGAACTTCTGACAAATCTGCACCTTATGAGCTGCTCACACAGCTGACCATGCAATCAATCGATCACATGATCGTGAGAAACAGCATACATGGCGCAATCACACATGTCTAATCAACTTGAAAATAGGATACAGAAAGAAAAATCACAAATGTTGACGGACAACCTGGGCAGGTGTACAGTCAATGTACATACATTTAAAAATAATGGCAAAAATGTAGGGAAATATTTATATATACATGTGCAATGCATAAAGGTATGTAAAGTACAGGGTGGGCCATTTATATGGATACACCTTAATAAAATGGGAATGGTTGGTGATATTAACTTCCTGTTTGTGGCACATTAGTATATGTGAGGGGGGAAACTTTTCAAGATGGGCGGTGACCATGGCGGCCGTTTTGAAGTTGGCCATTTTGAATCCAACTTTTGTTTTTTCAATAGGAAGAGGGTCATTTGACACATCAAACTTATTGGGAATTTCACAAGAAAAACAATGGTGTGCTTGGTTTTAACGTAACTTTATTCTTTCATGAGTTATTTACAAGTTTCTGACCACTTACAAAATGTGTTCAATGTGCTGCCTATTGTGTTGGATTGTCAATGCAACCCTCCTCTCCCACTCTTCACACACTGATAGCAACACCGCAGGAGAAATGCTAGCACAGGCTTCCAGTATCCGTAGTTTCAGGTGCTGCACATCTCGTATCATCTGAAGGCAATCGTCTATGCTGTGAAGATCTTGTGACATTCCCAATAAGTTTGATGTGTCACATGAGCCTCTTCCTATTGAAAAAACAAAAGTTGGATTCAAAATGGCCGACTTCAAAATGGCCGCCATGGTCACCACCCATCTTGAAAAGTTTCCCCCCTCACATATACTAATGTGCCACAAACAGGAAGTTAATATCACCAACCATTCCCATTTTATTAAGGTGTATCCATATAAATGGCCCACCCTGTATATACCTGAGCATATAATGACTCTCCTAATAGTGTAGAATTAAATCATGCCTTTTGTTGAGACCTTGGGGTTGTCTCGAACCAAGCTGAAAAATCCAATATGCCTCCCGATTGAGTAGTTTCCTCCTATGATCCCCCCTCTAGTGGGAAGAAAAACCCTCTCAATTCCCTGTGCCACTAGACTGGAAGTGTCGCCGCAATGCAAAATCGCAAAGTGTGTACTGACAGCAGACACATTGTGATTTTTGTAATGTGGGACATCTGAGATATGCTTGCAAATTCTGGTTTTAATTTAGTTTGTGGTGCACCCCACATATTGCAATTGGCAATGTTCGCAGGTTATCATATATACCGCGGACTTTGCATTGCAATTTAAGTATGACTGTATAATAAATTCCTTATTGTTAGCAGTAGATTTAAAGTTCCTAGTTGGTCTAGTATGTTCGCAGCAAATACACTTGGCATGGCCACATTTGTAACTTCCGTTATTGTTGAGCCAGGTTGATCTCCGCATGCTCTGTTCAGAAAACAAAATAGGGCTCAAAAAATTACCCAAAGTTGGAGCCCTTTTAGCCACACATTTCACCCCCTCCGTGACAATGTCCATCCACTGATTGTCAGACGACAACAGTGGAAGATATTTCTTGATGATTTTACATATGCGATCATATTCCAAACTGTATTGTGTCACAAAGGGGGTGAAACTGCGCCTAAGTTTGAATGAGGCATCCACCTGGGGCTGTGATTTCGCTCTCGGAAAGACCAGAGAAACCCTATCCATGGCTGACACTTCAGTGACAGAGGAAGCAATACGTCTATGTGAATAGGCCCTACCAATCAACCTCTCCGCAATGCTCTTTACCTCTTGTGCGAACAAGTGAGTATTAGAGCAATTGCGGCGGGCTCAAATTAATTCGCCCTTAGGGATATTACATATTGTGTGTTGTGGATGGCACGAAGAAGCGCGCAAAATCGTGTTGCCTGCTAGTTCCTTTCTGTATGTAGTGGTAGTGACCTGGGAAGTGGTGCAGTTCCCCTCCAAACACAAATCTAGAAAACATATACGTGTACTGTGATGTTGGAGGCTAAAAGAAATAGACTCCACACATGAATTAATGTAGTCAAGGAACAGTGGTATGGCCGCCGCATCACCGGACCACACTAACAGCAGGTCATCGATGTAGCGACCATACCACTGCACCAGACCACCAAATGGATGGAGAAAACGCCCCTCCCACTATGCCATGAATATATTGGCTATGAAGGGAGAGAATTTTGCCCCTATCGACACCCCCGAAATCTGTAAATAAAAAACAGAATCGAACATAAAAAAAATTGTGCAGGAGGAGGAACTCCACCACTATAACCATATATTCTTGGAGTTCATCAGAATAGTCACTATATCTATTAAGGAACCAGCGAAGGGATATCAGAGCTAGATCATGTGGAATACTAGTATATAGAGCAGTGACATCTGCTGTGATCCAGGCATAGCCAGGACCCCATTTAAAGTCCGAAAATGCCTGAAACACAGACCCAGTATCCTTAAGAATGCCTGGCATATGCAAAATGAGGGGTTGTAGCAAAGAATCGATCCATTCCGAAATTCTCTCGGAGAAAGAACCGATTCCTGCCACTATATATATATATATATATATATATATATATATATATATTATCTATCTAGCTATCTCTCACATCTATCACTTATCTAATTATTATCTATCTATTCATCCATCCGTACAGCCGTCCGTCTGTCTGTCTATCTGTCCATCCATTCCTCTATCCTATCTATCTATCTATCTATCTATCTATCTATCCCTTTATCCTATTTATCTAACTATATATATATATATTTAGTGATGAGCGGCAGGGGTTATATTCGAATTCGCAATATTTCACGAATATTTTGTAGAATATTCGTCATTTATTTACGAATTTCAAGAATTCGATATTATTTTATTAAATGCAAAAAATCAGCAATGTAAAAATCGCGTAGTGCGAATTTGTAGCGCGAAATACAGGCGTGGGTCACTTTGGCTACATTTTTCAAGCTGGTATAAGTTTCCTGAGACTGGAGAAAATAGTTGGCACGGCAGAAAATTACAATAGCTTTATATGCAGATAGAGTCAAGTGCTCGAATATATTCACGATTACGCAGTGATTAGAATATTTTTTCGCACTACGTGCAACTTCACATTTTAGAAGGTCTGACTACAGATTACTGCTTGGTGCGCTAAGTATTGTTGTGCACTTGACATTGCTTCCTTCTCATTGGCCCACAAGAAAGACGCAGAGAGGAATCATGTGTTTAGATGGAAAAAAATGCTGAATATTCGATATAACGAGTATATAGCACTATATTCTAAATATTCGCGAATTCTCAAAGTGGCGATATTCACGATAAAGATTCGCTATTTCGAATATTCGTGCTCAACACTAATATATATATTTATATATATTATCTATCTAGCTAATATATTTCTCACATCTATCACCTATCTAATTATTATCTATCTATCCATCCATCCGTCCATCCTTCTGTCTATCTGTCCATCCATTGTATCTATCTATCTATCTATCTATCTATCTATCTATCTATCTATCTATCTATCTATCTGTCTATCTATCTATCTATCTATCTATCTATCTATCTATCTCATATCTATCTATTGTATCTATCTATGAATCTATCTATCTATCTATCTATCTATCTATCTATTTATCTATCTATCTATCTATCTCTCTAAATCTATTCATCTCATATAAAGGCAGTCTTCTTAACTTCAGTTCCCCAGATTTCTCAGACTTGCTCTAATTCATAGATCAGGAGTTTTTCTATCATAGTCACCAAATGTATCCATAGCTCCTCATTCTTCCATTGGAGGCCATTGGGGTGACATGTGTTATCATAGCTCTGCTCTTAACTGTATTTTTTTTAAACTGTTGCCAACGTAGCTATATGGCGCCATACATTGGAAATTTCTGTTGGACACTGAAGTTATATATTGACAAAATGTCTATGAGTAAGAACAGTTCTGAAGTGCAATGGTAGGCCATATATAGAGGGTGTGATGCCAAATCTAAAAGTTGTAGGTTTCCAGTAGGTAACGTTTTTACCCAAGAACTGCTTCTTGGCAGCTTCATGAATCGAGCTTCCATGGCCAAGTAGCCTTCAGAGGCCTGTGGTCACTATTCCCAATGCCAGGTGTCTGCTAAAGTGGTGTAAAGTCACAAGATTCATCAGTAGCCGTACAGCACTCACTGACATGAGGATCAAATGGCAAATGTGACACATGAATTAGGATTTGGTGTGTGCCGGGGGACTGCCTCCTGTCTATATGTTAGGTTTGCACAGTATTCATTCGGTCAGTCTACGTCCCGGTCCATGCCTACAGTATTTCAGCATTTGCTCAGATGCTTGCAATCACATATGGGCATGAAACAAATGCAAGATCTAAATATACAAACAGACTTCATTGTGGCTTTCATTTCGTTTCCATAGATACATCCGAGACATGCTGGCGTTTAAGGCTTTAAATCCTGGCGCTTGCACCATAGAATTATGCTTATAAAGGATTTATTAGCCATTTTCCATAATCAAACGTGATAGGCAAGGAGCGCAGGGTTCTGACAATGTCACTGACAAGTGTGCAGCTCGCTGCTGATTATATACAAATTATCCCCCAACAAAATATATTTAGAAAAACAATATGGGCTGATTAGAAGGAATCTTAGTCTGATTCCTCTGGAGCTCAAAATATTGTTTAGCTCTTTATTTCGGCTGCAGAAAATACAAATAAACATGCAGAGTGTACTCAGGAGCTGGGACTTGGATTTTTGAAAAATGCTCAGGTCAGATGTCTAGAAACTGATTGAGCAGAGATTAAAAAAGTTTTATGCCATATGGAAATATTGTGAAAGGATATCTCCATCCCAGCAACTCATTTTTTTACTGTAATGCATCAAAAATAAAAATGGAAGAAATTTTGCAAATAGAAAAAAAAAGCTCCTAACATTTTGTGTTTACAGCTGTTATGGACACCTATTTGTTTCCAAGGTAACAGACTACAAACAAACCTTGTGTTGTCTGATCCTGTAGTCATACTCCATTCTATTGCCTAGTTCTTCCTAGCGTACATTTGGTAGATTATAGATGCAGGAAAAAGGAGGCCTATATGTAGGTCTACGTAGGAGGTTAGGAGATTTTATACAAGACTGTTTGCAAAGTTTCTTCATTTTGATGCACTAAGGGTACTTTCACACTCGCGGCAGAAGATTCCGGCAGGCAGTTCCGTCGCCTCAACTGCCTGCCGGATCCAGCAATCCGGACGCAAACGCATGCATTTGGCAGACGGATACGGATGCAGATCCGTCTGACAAATGCATTGCAATACCAGATCCGTATTTCCGGTTGTCATCCAGAAAAACGGATCCAGTATTTATCTTTTTCAAATTTTTAAAGGTCTGCGCAGACTGCAAAACCGGATCCGTCTTTCCGGAACACTTGGGGCCGGATCAGGCATTAATGCATTTCAATGGAAAATAATGCCGGATCCGGAATTCCAGCAAGTGTTCAGGATTTTTGGCTGGAGAGAAAAATTGCAGCATACTGCGGTGATTTCTCCGGCCCAAAAACGTAAGAGGGACTAAACTGATGCATCCTGAACGGAATGCTCTCCATTCAGAATGCATTAGGATAAAACTGACCAGTTTTTTCCTGGTATTGAGCCCCTGTGACGGAACTCAATACCAGAAAAGAAAAACGCTAGTGTGAAAGTACCCTAAGACAATGCTAGCAGAAATTTAGGGAAACAGACAAAACTGCGTTTAGTAAGCCGCAAAATTTCAACAAGAACTACCTCCCTCTACCCCCCCCCCAAAAAAAAGGGAAAAAAAAGTCCAAATATAGGACAAAAATTACCAGTAAATAAGTTATTTTCTATTAAGGTACTAAATATCTATTTGAGCAGATTGAGCAGAGATTAAAAAAGTTTTATACAATAGGATTGTGAAATTAAAGGGGTTGGCCACTATATAAGTACTTTCCACTATATAGTGGGAGGTAGGGTAAAAAAGAGTTTCCTAATATACTTTATTAAAAAAATCTGAATGGTAATGTTTTTATAATGAGCCCCGCCCCTCAGCCCCGCTCTGCGTGCAGCCAGTTCGTCCATGGAGAAGCTTTAGAAGAAGCTCGTCCATGGCTTTATTCTAACTGCACATGCGCATGCCCAGTCTGCCCCTGCCACTGGCACGCTCCCTGCTCTGACTCTGTCTCTACAACCGGCTTATTATTCCTGTCAGAGTTCGGAGTGGGAAGAAAAGTATGAGCGCGTCGGGGATCAGAAGGAATACAGGAATAATAATGACAGGAATAATAAGCCTGTGGTAGAGACAGAGTCGGAGCAGGGAGCGCGCCAGTGGCAGGGGCAGACTGGGCATGCGCTGCTCTTATTAGGAAAAGCAGAGCATGTGCAGTTTGAATAAAGCCATGGACTAGATATGATGCAATATGTGAGGAAATATATCACTGCATTGTAGAAAGATTTGTATTCCAGGAAAGGAGCCCAATGTACATCCTGATGGCAAAAATAGAGATTATGATTATGATTAAGATTTTATTGACAAGGAAATGGCTAAATAACATTTTACATAAGGGTACAGGTCAGTGGCTTGAATGTATTGATTTCCTATATTTATGGCATTTGGATTAGTCAAAAAGTTAAAAAAGTTCCATCGAAGAAATTTGACCTATCAACAAAAATTGCAGCAACCACTTTATTGATATAATATAATATTCAAAATGGAGCACAGAACCATGGATATTTTTTGCAGGAAATATGCAAAAAAGTTTAAACATAGGTCTTTTAAAAAATATCAAGTCAAGGTATCACATTTTGAGACATTTTAGACAGTTTTGCTTAAAACACAAAGCTCATCGTCCAAAGCCACAGCTCTTTGAGGCATGTGTCAGGATCCATTAACTTAGATCATTGTTGAGATCCCTGGCCAGGGTTGTAACCATAGAGAATGCAGAGGTAAAACTCACACTGAAACCTTGGTAACTAAGGGGGCTCAATTGTCCTTCTTCCTCATAGTAAGACACTGGTACTCAGGCTTGGACTAGCCCACAGGGGTACAGTTGAATCCCCCTGTGGGCCCCTGAGCAAGGTGGTCCCCTAGTCTTCCACCCCCTGCATAAGTGCCACATAACACAGTAGAGTTACTGCACTACATACATACGCTGCTCAAAAAAATAAAGGGAACACTTAAACAACACAATGTAACTCCAAGTCAATCACACTTCTGTGAAATCAAACTGTCTACTTAGGAAGCAACACTGAGTGACAATCAATTGCACATGCTGTTGTGCAAATGGGATCGACAACAGGTGGAAATTATAGGCAATTAGCAAGACATCCCCAATAAAGGAGTGGTTCTGCAGGTGGTTACCACAGACCACTTCTCAGTTCCTATGCTTCCTGGCTGATGTTTTGGTCACTTTTGAATGCTGGCGGTGCTTTCACTCTAGTGGTAGCATGAGACGGAGTCTACAACCCACACAAGTGGCTCAGGTAATGCAGCTTATCCAGGATGGCACATCAATGCGAGCTGTGGCAAGAAGGTTTGCTGTGTCTGTCAGCGTAGTGTCCAGAGCATGAAGGCGCTACCAGGAGACAGGCCAGTACATCAGGAGACGTGGAGGAGGCCGTAGGAGGGCAACAACCCAGCAGCAGGACTGCTACCTCCGCCTTTGTGAAAGGAGGAACAGGAGGAGCACTGCCAGAGCCCTGCAAAATGACCTCCAGCAGGCGACAAATGTGCATGTGTCTGCTCAAACGGTCAGAAACAGACTCCATGAGGGTGATATGAGGGCCCGATGTCCACAGGTGGGGGTTGTGCTTACAGCCCAACACCGTGCAGGATGTTTGGCATTTACCAGAGAACACTAAGATTGGCAAATTCGCCACTGGCGCCCTGTGCTCTTCACAGATGAAAGCAGGTTCACACTGAGCACATGTGACAGACGAGACAGAGTCTGGAGACGCCGTGGAGAACGTTCTGCTGCCTGCAACATCCTCCAGCATGACCGGTTTGGCATTGGGTCAGTAATGGTGTGGGTGGCATTTCTTTAGAGGGCCGCACAGCCCTCCATGCGCTCGCCAGAGGTAGCCATTAGGTACCGAGATGAGATCCTCACACCCCTTGTGAGACCATATGCTGGTGCGGTTGGCCCTGGGTTCCTCCTAATGCAAGACAATGCTAGACCCCATGTGGCTGGAGTGTGTCAGCAGTTCCTGCAAGATGAAGGCATTGATGCTATGGACTGGCCCGCCCGTTCCCCAGACCTGAATCCAATTGAGCACATCTGGGACATCATGTCTTGCTCTATCCACCAATGTCACGTTGCACCACAGACTGTCCAGGAGTTGGCAGATGCTTTAGTCCAGGAGCATGCACAGGCATTGTAGGGAGGTCATACAGGCATGTGGAGGCCACACACACTACTGAGCCTCATTTTGACTTGTTTTAAGGACATTACATCAAAGTTGGATCAGCCTGTAGTGTGTTTTTTTCCACTTTAATTTTGAGTTTGACTCCAAATCCAAATACTATGCTTTCCCTTTAAGTGCAAGGATGTGGTGTGTTATACAACAATTCTTTACTACTAGTGTCCATTAGGACTATATTACACCTATTAATCCTGCACCTACCAAATTAACTAAGACTTAACTTTTATTAATATTGCTGATAATACTTATGTGAATACCTAAATTATTAAAACTTCCAGCAATCACTGGCCTTTATGTATCAGTTGAAGTGCCCTGTCAGGATGTCACCTGACCGGGTTGCCTGCTACTAAGTAGATACACACTAGTGCCTAACTGGCTGCGCGCTGCCAGTGTAATGTGTAGGCAATGTGTGATTTCTTGACACTGTAATGCTAGGCTGCAGTGATGTGCTGCTTTAAAATTAGAGCTTCACGCTGCCCCCCGACACGTGACGTCACAAACGAAGGTCTTATAGGCCAGCCGAGAGTGGACACGCTTACACTCTGCCCTAACCCCTGAAGACGCTGGTACACGACGAAACATGTCGGGGGGCAGCGTGAAGCTCTAATTTTAAAACAGCACATCACTGCAGCCTAGCATTACAGTGTCAAGAAATCACACATTGCCTACACATTACACTGGCAGCGCGCAGCCAGTTAGGCACTAGTGTGTATCTACTTAGTAGCAGGCAACCCGGTCAGGTGATATCCTGACAGGGCACTTCAACTGATACATAAAGGCCAGTGATTGCTGGAAGTTTTAATAATTTAGGTATTCACATAAGTATTATCAGCAATATTAATAAAAGTTAAGTCTTAAGTAATTTGGTAGGTGCAGGATTAATAGGTGACTCCAAATCCAGACCTCCATGGGTTGAAAAATTTGATTTCCATTTTTTTTTTTTTGGTGTGATTTTGTTGTCAGCACATTCAACTATGTAAAGAACAAAGTATTTCAGAAGAATATTTAATTAATTCAGATCTATGATGTGTTATTTTTGTGTTCCCTTTATTTTTTTGAGCATATTCAATGTATAGCACCTCAACCACCCTATGTTCATATAAAAAAAACTTGATAGATTATTAAAGAAACTCACCATTTTATTACAGACACGATCACAGCTGAGATGACTTCTAGGTATAGAAAAAAGCTCTTCTCCCCAAGATCTACCTTCTCAAAGTTGCTGCAGGAACTCCCATATTCTATCATTTGGTAGTGTCTTACTGCTGTGTGAGCAGGTAATATTTGAATGCATCCGTACAGTAGGCCCCCAAAATTAATTTTACTGCTGGGCCCTAGGCGCCCCAGTCCGACACTGGTGGTACTATTAATGGCACATGGTAGGTGTGGGGTCTTATTACAAATATTGCATTGTAGCTCAGGGGCTTCAAATAATACCCCTGGCCCTTACCAATGAGCCATTTATGGTGGCCTCCCTGTACTTTTAACCAACGCCTAAACACTTCCGTATTTATGAATAAGGTCAGAAACAGCATTTACAGTACTAGATTTCAATTGTGTTACAACTCAACATATTCCCCAGCTACCACATGAACTTTGATGAGATTTAGCCTTGAATATTCTTTAGAACAAACTTATTTTCGAAGAAACTAAATGGCTCTAAGACAGTAAACAAATCACATCAGTTCTCCTCATCATGGCCCCTGAGATAAAGCATTTCTGATTAAGTGAATTATTCGTAACTCCATCTAGGAAGCAAGATCCAGGTCATGAATAATAATCTGCCTTGCAGGATCATGTAAGTAATTACCAGGAGTAGAATTGTTTTCATTGAGTTGATATAAAAATCGAATAAAGTCAAAAAGCAGCAGAGAACTACACTTGTAAAAAAGAAAAAAAAACATAAATTACAAAAAGTGTTATCCTTAGCTTGAGATCAAGAAATACCTTTAACCATCTTACCTGATGAATCAAATTACATTCCAACTTTTTTTTTTTTTTTTTTTTTCTAAAATTTTACATTAATGCAAATCAGAGAGGGGAAAAATGAGACATATAGGGCATTTTAGAAGATTTCCAACAAGTGAGGGAAACTGCTGATAACGCTGAATTCCAGATAACTGAATCTCAATTGGGAATCCATGGCACAATTATTTTGTTCCTGTTCTGACACAATCCTGATTTTGCACTTCTTTAAGCTTCTCGTTCTGTAATTTCAATTCCCTACACCGACTTGGCCAATTGCATCTTCTCAGGCTTTTATTCCTGCTCAGAAAACGTGAGGAAGGAATATGTTACTTGACCTTGGTTGCTTTACAGTTGATTACAAAATGCTACGTTCTGGTACAGGAGCTTTTTTTGTCTTATGTTTTAAATTGATATGGTGCCTTGCACTAAAAGTCCTTAAGGGAGGACAACATCTGTAGGCGGCGTAAAGGTCAAAGCATTATTAACCATTTGTCTAATAATATAGATATTTAGAGGTCTGACTAATATACTCCAAGAATGATTTCTGTGAAGTGTGGTTTGGGGTACAGTAAAAGCAAAAACATCAAAAATTTTCTTGAGATATCTCAATCTGTGAGGTGGGGAAGGACACATCTGGACTGCAGCCATTATTTAAGGTCCCTTTACACTGGCCAATTCCTTCCTGACCAGTGCCTGCTCATCAGTGAAGGAGAAAGCTGCATTTACATGCAGTGATCTCCTCCACAGTATGGGGAGCAGTGATCGCTAATTCCATTGCTCATCCCTATACAGACTCGCTCTTTGCCGGCAGTAGATGCTGTTTACATAGCGCAGTCTGCTGCAGGCAAATGACGATTTATGCACCTACACGAACTATCCAATTACTCGACAAATGAGCATTTTCCACGTTCATCGAACAATTGGCGGTACCTTTACATCGCCAGATAATTACTAATGAGCGTTCCTATGAATGCTCATTAGCGATTATCTGGTGGATTCTCACCCCTTAAGTCACACACATTATCTCTCCAGTCTCCAGTGTTGGTGTTGACTACCGAAAGAAATCTCCAACTTCATTCATAGCAAGAAATATGGCCCGATGATGTCATCAGGGTTTAATGCACATTAATTAACTCTCTTCTCTATTTCATTATTCTGATTCAGTTTTGCCTCTTGGCTTTTCACCAAGTTTTAATCCATTGCGCAATATCCTTAACCCCTTAAGTCATTTTTTGCAAATCTGACCAGTGTCACTTTAAGTGCTGATAACTTTAAAATGCTTTGACTTATCCAGGCCATTCTGAGACATATTCTACTTTATGACACTAGTAAAATGAAGTAAAAAAACCTAATTTTTATTTATAAAAAAATACCAAATTTACCAAACATTTGTAAAAAACTGCAAATTTCCAAATTTCAATTTCTTTACTTCTATAATACATAGTAATACCTCCAAAAATAGTTATTACTTTACATTCCCCATATGTCTACTTCATGTTTGGATCATTTTGGGAATGATATTTTATTTTTTGGGGATGTTACAAGGCTTAGAAGTTTAGAAGCAAATCTTGAAATTTTTCAGAAATTAAAAAAAAAAAATTTTTTAGGGACCAGTTCAGGTCTGAAGTCACTTTGCGAGGCTTACATAATAGAAACCACCCAAAAATGACCCCATTCTATATACTACACCCCTCAAGGTATTCAAAACTGATTTTACAAACTTTGTTAACCCTTTAGATGTTCCACAAGAAATAATGGAAAATAGAGATACAATTTCAAAATTTCAAATTTTTGGTTCCATTTTAATAATTTTTTTCCAGTTACAAAGCAAGGGTTAACAGCCAAATCAAACTCAATATTTATGGCCCTGATTCTGTAGTTTACATAAACACCCCATATGTGGTCGTAAACCGCTGTACGGGCACACGGCAGGGCGCAGAAGGAAAGGAATGCCATACGGTTTTTGGAAGGCAGGTTTTGCTGGACTGTTTTTTTTTGCACCATGTCCCATTTGAAACCCCCCTGATGCACCCCTAGAGTAGAAACTTCCAAAAAGTGACCCCATTTTAGAAACTACGGGATAGGGTGGCAGTATTGTTGGTACTAGTTTAGGGTACATATGATTTTTGGTTGCTCTTTATTACACTTTTTGTGAGGCAAGGTAACAAGAAATAGCTGTTTTGGCACGGTTTTTATTTTTTGTTATTTACAACATTCGTCTGACAGGTTAGATCATGTGATATTTTATAGACCAGGTTGTCACAGATGCTGCGATACCTAATATGTATACTTTTTTTTATTTATGTAAGTTTTACACAATGATTACCTTGGGTAGGGTATGATTTTTGCGGGATGAAATGACGGTTTTATTGGCACTATTTTGGTGTCCGTGTGACTTTTTGATCGCTTGCTATTACACTTTTTTGTGATGTAAGGTGACAAAAAATGGTTTATTTAGCACAGGTTTTTTTTTTTTTTTTTTTACGGTGTTCATCTGAGGGGTTAGGTCATGTGATATTTTTATAGAGCCGGTCGATACAGACGCGGCGATACCTAATATGTATACTTTTTATTTATTTATGTAAGTTTTACACAATAATATCATTTTTGAAACAAAAAAAAAATCATGTTTTAGTGTCTCCATATTCTGAGAGCCATAGTTTTTTCAGTTTTTGGGCGATTATCTTATGTAGGATCTCATTTTTTGCGGGATGAGATGACGGTTTGATTAGCACTATTTTGGGGTGCATATGACTTTTTGATCGCTTGCTATTACACTTTTTGTGATGTAAGGTGACAATTTTTATTTTATTTAGCACAGTTTTTTAAATATTTTTTTTACGTTGTTCATCTCAGGGGTTAGGTCATGTGAAATTTTTATAGAGCCGGTCGATCCGGACACGGCGATACCTAATATGTATACTTTTTTTCCCCCCTGATTTTCACCAATTTTTTTTTACTTTATTTGGGGAAAATTACGTTTTTGTTTATTTTTACTTGAAACTTTTAATTTTTTGGGGGGAAAACTTTATTTTTTCAACTTTTTTTTCACTTTATTTTTTGTAGCACTTTGGGACTTGAACTTTTGGGGGTCTAATCCCCTTTACAATGCATTCCAATACTTCTGTATTGGAATGCATTGGCTGTATGAGTAATACTGTGTGTATTACTCATACAGCTTCCGGCCTGTGAGATCCAGGGGGTTAGAGACGCATGGGGACCCGCCGCAAACCTCAGGTAAAGCCGCAAACCGCAGGTTTGAATTGACCTGCGGTTTGCTGCGATCGCCGATGCGGGGGGGGGGGGTCACATGACCCCCCCCGGCATTGTGACAGGATTCCCGCTGAATTATTTCAGCAGACATCCTGTTCCGATTAACCCCCGCCGTGCTGCAATGTAGTTTTAAAGTTAGGAGGTACATGTCATGTCATGGGTCCTTTAGGACTCGGCAAACATGGCGTACCGGTACGTCCTAAGTCCTTAAGGGGTTAAAGAGGTTTCCTGTGTCTTTAACACTGATGATCTATCCTCAAGATAGGCCATCAGTATGTGGGGATCAGACTCCTGGCACCCTCGCCGATCAGCTGTTTGAAGTGTCCTCACAGCTTACCAAGCTCAGCGCAGTCCATTGGATAGTAGTTGTGATTGGTAGTGCAGCTCTGCCCCATTCACTTAAGCATGACATAACATTCCTGGCCTAGGAAGATGCCAAAATGCTCATTCGAGTGCAGCAATCTCTTCAAACAGCTAATCAGCGAGGGGACCAGGAGTCGGGCCACCACTAATCTGATACTGATGACCTCTCAGGATAGACCATTAGTATTAAACACTCAGGCAGCCTCTTTAACACAAACTATGGTCTGGAGAGTGTGCAATCAGGTTGGTGCTTGGAGTTCCACATCTAGACCAAACCGTTGTCTGTTGAGTTGCCTTTGGTTGACTTGGATGATGAACTACAGAGAAGCTGTCCTTTCTGGCTTATAGAGGGTCTCCAGAGCAAAGGAATTCCCCGTCTATCCATCGACATCCATGTATAAGGCAAAAAGACAGTAGTTTTCTTCAATAGACAACCCCTATAAAGGAGAAGAACAAGAGTTCCTTAGACTTCACCTACAGGGTAGCCAGTACCAATCAGACCTACAGCAAATGTTTACATGTGTATTTTAATGGGAATAGAGAGTCAACTATCATAAAATAAAAGGGTTGTAGATGTCAGGTTGGGTTTCTGTGACCAAGGATGAAGCCCAAGTAATATACTTTCATCATAAAAACTAAAGGCTGCAATTAGAAGAGGATGATGTTTCTAGAGTAAAATGACCCTTCTGATCTTGATTGGAAATTGGAAACACCCACCAGGTTCACTGCAGATAGAAATAAAAAATGTTGGTTCTGTCTGGTTCAAGCTTGACAAGGCTGTAGATTGAAGACCCAGGAAATCAGCATGGACTGTCTTATTGACAAGAAGGATCAGAAAACAATCATGTGCAAAGTATTGTGATGGTGTGTCATAATGGCAGCTAGATGTCACATCAAATAAGCAGGATTCCTTGGGTCATGTGAAGTTGTAAAAACTTCTATTCAGCATTTTCCCCAGTAATGTTTGTTTCTGAAAAGGCAGGATGGAAACCAATATGGACATTATTACAGATCTCATAGGGGTTAGCACTGAGTTATCTATCTATCTATCTATCTATCTATCTATCTATCTATCTATCTATCTATCTATCTATCTATCTATCTATCCATATGTATAGCTGTTGATGCATTTGGTAAATGTCTGCAGCTCATTTTTTTTCCAACCATTACACAGAGAAGTTATTTTAGTAGAAATATTCTACAATTCCATGTTAACTTTATTCCTGTTTTAGGTCCAGAAAAGATAATTGAGAGAAAGAGTATGTATAGATTTATCAGGCCTTTTACATTACATTATACCCTTGTTTCCATGTATTTTTTTACACTTCACTCTTAATATGTTTTGGTTTCGGGTGGAATCTGTCCAAACTGCCTGGAGCAATCGAAAAGCTAGTCAATGACTTGCTATTTACATACACATCTGCTGGGTAGAGAAATGCTCACATGTTGTATTGTATATACCTGCAGAGTCATTGATTGCATTATGACCTCTCCAAGCCGGTACCTCTGGAGCAGGAACATCTGGCTTTCATATAAGACCCTGCACAAATAATGTTTAAAAAGCTGCCTATGGTAAAATATATTCTTTTAAGCAGACATAAAAAAAAACTATTCCACTGTGATTTTGCGGTTTATCTACTTCTAAATGAAAGTGGTTTGAATAAAAAAAATTCACCAGAGAGATTCATGTTTAAAACGGGCGTCTTGGAGAATCAGTAAATATTAAATGACCTGAGGCAAAGATATGAATGGTTAAAATATGTGGGATTTTTGCCAACCACAATCTGACACTTAATTTAAAGAAAAGAGGCTACTGGAATGAGCCCAACGTTAGAGGAGAACAGAAGTGATATCATTTATCATGCTGCTATCATTCATTTGGAAAATAGGAGACAAATACCAGGTGGGACGTGATGGACACACTGGGGTTTGCCTGTAGTAAAGTAGACTACGTCAGCTGTCCACACAGTAGACTTTGAAGAGTAGCAGATTAGTAGGACGTAATTGCAAAAACATAAATTTGTACCCAAAACTTCAGAGCACTATTTTTATTTCTCAAGACTTCTGGAGGTTAATTGGTTTTATTGGGTGACCACTTCATCTTGCATGCTCTGGTTGTCCTACACAAGGCCCTACCAAGTGAGAGGATCTACAAGGGGGTAGACCATTAAAGATATAGAAGATGATTTATGAAAACAATTAGTACAGATCCTCTGTAAAGTTTTGATAGAAAAATGGTGTGGCAGTTAAGGAAGTCTTTGCTCTCGCAATATTGCTGCTGTCCTTCTTTGGTGCAAGTTCTGATTATTTACCACAGATGAAGGTCCAGGAGGACTGTAACATTGGCAGATGTATTCACATGTAGTGTTTCTCTGTGGTCCATTCTTTGAAGTTGTTAATTTGCACCCATAAAGGTATTTTCTGCTGTGTGAAAGTTATGGAGGTTCACCACCATCCTTCTCTATCGCATCAGTACAAGGAGGTTGGTTTTCCAGGGTCATGGAGAAATACTAATTTATGAAGGTCCTCCTTGACTTTTTTCACCAAATATGAATAAAGCCAGCTGCAACTTCCTATGTCCAATAGTGTCAGGTACCACACACGTGGGAAAGCCTGGATTGAGTGCTCTCAAGCCACCTTGCTCTTTCTATAACCTCAACTTAAAGAGTTGCAACTGATGACCTATACTCTGGAGAAAAAAACTAAAAGTGGCCCTATTTTGTAGTGGGCCCAAATTGAAAGACGGCAGGGTCAACACAAGTATGGGAAGCCAGCAATATCATATTGTGGCACATTATACTACCCCAGCAGAGCCTAATATCACAGTGCATTACAGAATACTTCCCCGGCAGCACAAAATACCTCCCCAAAAACTGCCTCTCTGTGGAGGCCAGGGCTAGCTGCCACATTTTGTCCTCCTACTTCAGTTGCCTTAGAATGACAATAAAGTTTTATTCAGAAGTCGGGAGGGGAGTGTCACATCATTAGGTGCCATGGTTAGTGGCAGTGAGGAGGGCTAGGTGGCCCCATAGGCATCAGCCCAATAGGAAGTTTCCTTGTAGGGTCTATGGCCAGTCTGCCCCTGCCTCTGGTTAGGTCATCAGCATCTGATCTGTAGGCGTCCAACACCCAGGGCAACCACCAATTAGCTGTTTGAGAAGACCGTGACGTTCACCCTAGGCCAGTGACGTTACAACTATCCGTCACGTTGCCTAGGTTCTAATGACCTAATCAGACGATAGGTCAATAGTTGCAAAGAGTTGGATAACCCCTTTAAGTGACAGTTTTTCCTTAAAGTGGTTATTTATTTTGGGTCCTTTGTCTTGGTTAGCCCCCCCAGATAGTGATCTGATTGTCGGTAGGAAGAGACTTTTCTCTTAGAATTGCCCAAATCATCTGCTTGATACAGGTAGCAAAAAATATTTAAATTCCAATGCATTATTTACATGAATTCATCAGGGGGCCTCATTTATTTAGGACCAATATCACTATATATTATTTATAATAAAAAACTGACGTAAATAAAATAGAATTTTTTGACAATGCTTTCATTTTAACTAAGCCTTGACAACATAATGCCTCCAATTTCAGGATTTCCTATTAAAACAATCACAGGTTACCTTAACCTACGTTTTGCATTCAAGGTGTAAAATTTCTATTGAACCTCATCAACCAGTCGCCAATTATCTGGGTTACAGCCGTCCGTTCTCATACGAGAAAAACAATTTTTCTCCACATTAGTTCCATACACATAAATCACGTCCCACACTTACATACAGAGGGCAAACTGAAACCTCGCTGTTTTTATTGGCAATTTACATAATGCAAGCCATTGACTGCCATACTAATGTTCTCTAGCCATTTCACAAACATATTTTACTGTGCCAATCACCCAACGTAAATAAATATGTGCAGAGGGCCGTACATTTATTCGATCATACACTACACATGTGAGGCATTAGGGAAGCGTGCTTGGAATAAAAAATTACCTCCTCTGGTGACAAGGAGCCTGCAGGAAATGAATAAAACACAATCAAGACGTCACCCGCACACTCAGCGCACACCAGAAGGAATCCCAGGGGACACATCTTGAGAAAAACATGCTGATAGTTGAGAAGTTAGGATAATAAAAAGGGCAAGTCTAGTTTAGGGATACTACTGACCTACCCTAGCCTACTGTTTCCATCACAAAGGCTTAAAGGGGTTTCCTGGTTTGCATTAACATCCTTTAAAATAACCCTTTATGAAGGTCGCAGTAAGTTCATAATGCATTTCTTTTACCTTTATTGCTCCTATCTCCTGTTCTGGGATGTGGTCACATGACCATGTCCATGCAGCTCTTCCTTATTTCCTGTAATGTTATGTACATGGGTGGGGCAATGATAGGGGAGTGTCTATGTAACTAGCTGGGTGGGAGGAGCTATAAACTAGCTGGGCATTGTTAGGGCCGATAATAGGAGAGTGTCACTGTAACTAGCTGGGTGGGAGGAGCTATAAACTAGCTGGGTGTTGTTAGGGGCGGTAATAGGAGAGTGTCTATGTAACTAGCTGGGTGGGAGGAGCTATAAACTAGCTGGGAATTGTTAGGGGCAGTGCTGGAACTGTGGCAGAGGAAGGAGAAGTGCATCATGGGTTTGGTTGGATGCAGCAACAGGAAATGCTAAAGGATGGAAACAAACAAGAGTGAGGGTGAAAACAGGTCAGGAGAGTCCAAATTGAAAAACAAAAAGCACGGTGAAGAACTGCATGAACTAAGCAGCTGTATGAGTATATCAGTGAAAAAACATAGTAATCCTGAAAAAAAAGCCTTCAACCTCTTCAGGACACAGGGTGTACAGGTACGCCCTGATGTCCTGGTACTTAAGGACACAAGGCGTACCTTTACGCCCTGTGTATTTCTGATCACCGCCGCGGTTTGCGGACCTGCGGTTTGCGGACCTGCGGTTTGCGGCTTTTACCTATTGCGGTGGCGGGGGCCGGCGGCGGTGCCATCGGGTCCCCATGCGGCTGTAGGGGGGACCCGATGGCATGGAAGGCATCGCGCTGCCTTCCGGTGACGAGCCTGTGAGACGTCCCCCAAAAATAAAATGTCATTCCCAAAATGATCCTAACATGAAGTATACATATGGGGAATGTAAAGTAATAACTATTTTTGTAGGTATTACTATGTATTATAGAAGTAAAGAAATTGAAACTTGGAAATTTGCAAATTTTTTCAGAATTTTGGCAAATTTGGTATTTTTTTATAAATAAAAATGATTTTTTTTACTCCATTTTACCAGTGTCATGAAGTACAATATGTGACGAAAAAACAATCTCCGAATGGCCTGTAAAAGTCTAAGTGTTTTAAAGTTATCTGCAAAAAAAAGGCCTGGTCCTTAAGGTGAAATAAGGCTGTGTCCTTAAGGAGTTAAAGGGGTTGTCTAATCTTGACAACCTCCACCAATCTCATATTGATGATCTATCCTGAAGATAGGTCATCAATATGTAAATTCCAGAGAGCCCCTTTAACACCTTACAATTTAGAACTACTTAACATACAATGTAGGAAAATAATTAGGGAGGCTGCTGGAGCATGTGTCTCACATGCTGGGTGCCAATAGGCCATTCTCAGGGTACTTAGATACTGGGCTACAGCAGAGAACTAAGTCTTGGGCGTCAGGTGATTGCCATGAGCATAATAGCTGGAACATCTAGCAGCCTCTGCAGGAGAACGGTGGTATTACTTTGTGTCTGTCCAAGTGAATGGGTGACCAAGTAATGCATAGTTGTTTTAAATCCTGCAGAGCAGGAGCCTTTGCAAAGGATTTCTGGTTTGGCTTATAGAGGGGGTCTCAAGCAGGGGACACCTTTCTGTGACCTTTAAAAGGGGTTGTCCAGGATTTTGATAAGGATGGTCTGTCCTCAGGGGAGGCCATTAATATCAGATTTTCAGGGTCTGAAAATCAGCTGTATCCTTGCAGCTCCATCAGCAGAAGTTGGCATCAGACCTACATAGATCCATCCATTATGTAGGGGACAGAGCTAGTAACTGCTGATTGGAGGTGGTGTGGGGCATTGGACCCCAAACTATTTCATATTGATGGCCATCAATATACAAAATCCTAGACAACCCTTTTAAGCTTTACTTACATAAAACTAGAAAACCTTGAAAAGACTTCATTTCACAAAAAAACACAAAAATACACACCCAAAGTAAAATATTACTGTAAAATAAAATATTGTGCTGATTAAATGTGGCATGTGAATGCATTAACACCTTCCTTAATTGCAAGTCAGATTTTTATTTTATTTTTTAGCATTGAGCTTAGAATTCACTCTTCAGCTTTCTTCTCAAGATGGACTTGATTTTAGGACAAATCAACACTAAGAAGAGTAGTTAGCCTGAATATATAATAATAGATTTTAATTAAAATATCAATTACATTTTATGTAAAGTAGCCATCTGTCTGGTGAATCTGTAGAGGTGTTTAAACATCTCATCGCGTAAATTCTAAATATACAGTGCTGTGCAAAAAATTTAGGCAGGCTTGAAAATAAATGCTGCAATGTGAGAATGCTTTTAAAAATAGAAGCGTTAATAATTTTTTTTTATCAATTAACCAAATGCAAAGTGAATGAACAAAACGGAAATCTAAATCAAGTCAATATTTGATGTGAGCGCCCTTCAAAACAGCATCAGTTTTTCTTGGTACACTTACACACAGTTTTTGAAGGACCTCAGCAGGTAGGTTGTTCCAAACATCTTGGAGAACTAAGGATAGCTTTTCTGTGGAAGTAGGCTTGCTCAAATCCTTCTTCATGTAATCCTAGACTGGATGATGTTGATATTAGGGCTCTGTAGGGACCATATCATGACTTCCAGGACTCCTTGTTCTTTTTTACTCTGAAGATAGTTCTTAATGCTATTGGCTGGATGTTTTGGGTCATTGTCCTGCTACAGAATAAATCTGGAGCCAGTCAGATGCCTCCCCGATGGTACTGCATAATGGATAAGTATCCTGTTCCTGTATTTCTCAGCATTGAGAATACAATTAATCCTGACCAAACCCCAGGGGCAGATTGGCCCTAGACCTTACAGGGAAATTTCCCGGTGGGCCAATGCCCAGGGGGCCCTTAAGCCCTTCTCTCTGCCACTGGCTGGGTACATAATAAGCGATCAGTGGTAATTAAATTAACTCTGTGAGAATCAGGTACTCATGTACCTGGCCAGCGACATGTCCTCCTGAATTAAACTATGTCCTGCATATCACCTCCTAAGCAACCTGCTCCCTATCTTAATCAGAGACAACTGGAGGAGGAGAGAAAATGGCAGGTATTGATGGCCAACTCAGAGGGACAGCTTTTGGGGCAATATATTGTATGGTATATGTTATTTTGCGCTATGGTATTGCTGACCGCCCTAGTTTTGTTGCCCCACCTCCTGTCAACTTAGACCCTTCTACAACATTGGGCCACTTTTAGGTATTTTTTTCCAGGGCCACTTTTCGTTCCCAATCTGCCCCTGCCGAACCCCCAACTACATGTGCTGGAATGCAGCCCTAAGCTGACAAGGAACTTCAACCATGATCCACTATAGAAAAGTAATGACAAAAGAAAAAATCTGCATAACAGATATACTAAGACTGACATTATACACACCAGACTTAGTATAAATTTGGTGCATGTCCAGCAATCTGTGCGCCAGGGCTTCAGGAGACAACTTTGGTTGTGCCACTTTTCTGGCATAAAACAGTTAATAAATCTGCCCCATTTTTTTTTCCCACTATAGCCCCTATTGCCTTTACTATTTCTCTATTTAGAGTCCCCAAATCAAAGTAGAACTCCCACAAAATTGTTTAATCTCTGACCTGTTAGAAAGACACATGAAAATGTAAATTGTAGTGAATGCAGTCTTACCAGAGACTGTATTTGTGAGTTATTCTCTCTCTTCTGATCCTCAGTTGTGTCATGTGACCAGCACTGTGATCTCCGACTGGCACAGGACAAGAAGTCAGTTGCTTCTCTATTTATTCCTATGAGACTGCCATTGAGGCTCCCATAGGCATAGAGAGACTGGCTTCCTGTCCACACATAAGATGCTCTGTTATTTGGAAAGTCAGAGTGTTGGTCACATGACACAGCTGAGGAGCAGAAGGGAGGTTATAACTCACAAATACAGTCACTGACTATTGGTCACTACAGTTTACATCATGTACCTTTCTAACAGGTCAGAGAATAAATATTTCTTTAACCCCCTAACTGCTACAGTCACATAGCACCACTGTTGTGCAATATGATGCCAACAATATATCCGATCCGATCTGACAGTGATGGGTAATCTGAAGGCAATCTCCCATTATCACATCAGATTCTTTACGTCTTGAGATTTCCTTTCCATGTTAGTTGATGGAATGAAATATTTAGAGCCAGGACTTATCTTTCCTCCATGTCATATCATTACTAGTCTATTCGCACAACCTCATTTGCAATAAAAGTTTGTTAAGGATCAAAGCTTGACTCTTGCTCTGAGAACATCTGATCTTTTACTGCTGGAAAGCAGCTCCTGATTAGGATTTTACTGAACTGGTAGTATATAAAATATTCACTTGCTATATTTTGCCCAGTTCATAATAATACCAGATTTCTCATTTATAATCAGGAAACAACGAACTTGTCTCTTTAAACAAAGCATCAGTCATCTCTGAGCCTGCTTAGAGAGAATCCACATTTCGGAATGGAGCCTTTACTCAAAGCGTTATGGTTCTGCGAGGCTTTGCAGGTTTAGTATACAGCTGTGGGTCATTAAAGAGGTTGTCCCACGAAAAAATATTCTGCATTTTTCAAACATCATCTGAATCTTTTTGTAACTGTATGTAATTAATAATTTATTATAACCACTATTATTCAATAAAATGTATCGATATGGCACCACTTGCTGTTTGCTTCCTTTCCTTATTTCTCTGTCCACCTCGCTGAGGTGGTCACACATGCTTATCTCCATTGTTCAACTGCCACCAGCCCTATCTGCTTTGAGAAACTGTGACAGTCACAGGGAGAGAGCAGCAGCAGAAAGGTCAAGCCCACTGAGCTGTGATAGGGACAGTAATGCAGCAGAAATAACATGCCTCCTGAGAGATGCAGCAGAGAGGGATCATCCCCTCAGCTGTAATAGGGAGAGAAATGCAGAAAAAAGGGCATACACCTTGAGCTTTGATAGACAGAGAGCTGGAGCAGGGAGAGAGCTTCAGCAGAAAGGACACATCCTATGAGCTGTGATAGGGAGGGAGCTCCAGTAGAAAGGTCACACACAGAAAGTTAACTCTTTAAAGGGGTTTTCCCATAATTAATATGATAAATGATAATTGGATATCATAGAGAGCATGAAAATCTCTTTCCATAAAAACTAGACCGACCCCTGTTTCACATATGGATCTAGATATCTCCCATTTCATGTCTTCAGTTGCCCTCCTTGATCTTTTTCAAGCAGTCAGCTCAGGAGGTATATATTTTCTCAGGGACATGTCCTTTCTGCTGCAGTTCTCTCCCTATCACAGCTCAGGGGGGGTTTGTCCGTTCTGTGGTAGCCTTCTCCTTATCACAGCTCAGGGGTCTGTGTCCTTTCTGCTGCAGCTCTCTCCCTATCACAGTTTAGTGTGTGTAAGAAACCTGCCATAAAGAAGACCTGCAATTATGTAGACTTGAAGTCGAAAAACCATTGGGTCAAGTGTTTACACAGGATCAAAGTGGCAGTTTTGGGATCCGGTGCCAGGCAAAGTGATCAAGAAGAAATTCTTGTTCAAAGTCAGAGTGACCTGTATTGAGCTTGGACTCTGCATTTCCAAACCAAACAGGTTCCTTTTCAGGTCTTGACTTGTTTGGTCCTGAAATGCGTTGACTATGCTCAACGCTTTCGATTTGAATAAGAATTTCTCCTGGATTTTTTTTTCTGGCACTGTGTGTTTTTAGATTGCACTTCACTTTCCTTCTCCATAAAGTTTGCCTTCCACTAGGACAGGAGTGGGAGACAGTGGCAGGACGTAACATCAATACACTCTCAAATAGCTGTGGGTCTATATTAGCACGATCCAGATAGAAGAATGGATCTGTCACCAATTGATGAATTTCTAAAAATTCAAACTGGGTCCTACTGAATTGAGTGTCTGATTCAACTTGGGTCTAAATAAATTCTCTCTCTCTAGATTCTCCCCAATAAAATCAAACTGAATTTGGTTCTATAAGAATCAGAACTTTTGGAAAATTTGGGTCAAAATTTCAAATTTTAGAATTGATTCACTTTCAAAGAAGTCTTCTACTCCATGGTGATGTTACCATAGAGAAAAAAAAAGATTCAGGAGTAAATATGTAAAGCTAAAGCAGTTGTGGCCTTGAGTATGCTTGACCACATTTTGGTCGATGACTATATTTTTTTAAACACTTAAAAAGTAATTTATCTAATATTTTTTTCACCGCTGTATTCACAGAGGAAAATGAAATGTCAGGTAAAATATGAAGGGATAAATTAAACTCTTCATTAAATGCTTCTTGTCTAACCTAGAACGAAGAGCAGATTAAAATAGACAAATCACCTGGTCTAGATGATGTACACCCCCCGTTTGGCAAAGGAAATAAGGATGATAGACGGATCAGTATTCTAAAGATTTAAGGCTTCTTTAATCATAGGGTCTGCTCCACAGGACTAGCGCATAGGCTATTCGGTGCCAATATATAAAAAAGAGTCAAAAAGTGAGTCCAGCAAGTGAGTTTAACCTCTGCTGTGGGTAAACTGTTTTATGGTATAGTAAGAGATGCTATCCTGGGACATCTCAATAAAAATAAGTTTTTAACTCAGTATCCGTACTGGTTTAGGAGGGATCGGTTCTGTCAAACTAATCTGATCAGCGTCTAGGAAGAAGTAAGTTCTAGACCGGACCGAACAAAATTAAGGTAATTTCATTAAAGGGGTTATCAAAATTGGGGTTATTTAGTAAAAGGGGTTATCAGTCGTGTACACACGCAACCTGCAAGCATTGTGGGTTGAAACAGGGCTAGGATCACATGTCCAATGTAAGACACGTGGTACAGTACCTCAGCGCTTGCCTTGTAAGGTTAAAAAAATTAACATCATCCTATGCTTGTAAGACTCGCCACTTTAGGCAAGATGATATAATAAAAATATAACTTGATAAAGGGGTTCTCCGGGAATTAAGAAATTGAAAATACTTAAATATTACTTTATTATAAATATATATCCAAATACCTTTCATTTTCGTTTCATCTGAGCAGCTATCATTAGGAGAAAAAAAGGCCGCCATCCTATTAGTACACACAGAACCTGTTCTAATAACACAGCATGACAAGTTACTTCACAACACTGAGCTAAAGAGCTGCCTCATTCTCCTCCGGTTGAATCTCTGTAGGAATGGAGTTCATGAGGTGACATGAAGTACAGAGAGGACAGACAGGATAGACTGTGGTAATGGGGGCTGCGTACAAGTGCTGCTGATCCTTGTCTCCTGTGCTTCATGTCTCCTCATGAGCTCCATTCCTACAGAGATTCAGCTGAAGATCCTATCAGCTGTATTCAGGATCATAATCTCTAACAAGCAGAGCAGAGAGGAGGATGCGGCAGCTCTTTACCTCAGTGTCCTGAAGTAAGTTGTCATCCTGTGTGATTAGGACAGGTTTTGTGTGTACTCATAGGATGGCGGCCATTTTATTTCTCCTAATGATTGCTCCCTAGACAATTTGAGCCATTATAACTAATGAAAGGTATTTGTGAATATATTTATAATAAAGTAATATTTAAGTATTTTTATTGTCTTAATTCCTCGAGAACCCCTTTAATGCATATTTATGCATTAATTTCCCAGTACAAAAAAAGGGACATTTAAGGATCAAAGAGGGACAGGGGGACTAGGGTCAAAAAGAGGGACTGTCCTTCCAAACCAGGGACACCTGGGAGGCATGGGATAGGGTAAAAAAAAGAAAACATACTTGTCACAGGCAAACTATGTGCCTGTAAGTTCAGAGCCTGGCTGGGATAGTAGGGACACTATCCTCTACTTGTCACTTGTAACCAACACCAACAGGTGCTGCACAAAGCCTGAGGAGGAGATGGGGATGGAGCGACTACAGGCATAACCACTGGACTGGACTCAGCACAGGGGGTAGGGCAGGGGGACTAGTATTGTGGCGCATGCTTCCTCACTCAAGACGCCGCTCACCCAGCACCTGCACAGGCAACAGAGTGAGAAGCGGAGGAGAGCGATCACAGATGAAGCTCCACAAAAGAGCAGTTCGCCACGCAGCACATAATTTGCTAGTCTTAGAGTGAGTCTGACACAGAGAGCGTATATCAATACTGTGCTCTCTGTGATCTGAACAAGAAAGGCGGGCTTATAGTACGGGCAGCTGTCAGGAGGACGTGCCTCCCCCCAATAGTTATTAGAGCAGCGCACTATGCGTGCAGCACATACTGAGGTTGGGGCAAGTCTATTACCACAGTAACAGTAGACAATAGACATCAGATAATTCTGCGCTGTACAGAGGCATTGCTAGGGTCTCAAAAGATCCGGGGCTCAAGCCCCAATACATATTGACCAATTCTCTAAGTCGACCAACCGCAAACACCCCACCACCACCGCAAACACTATCACTGAAGACATTTTACTGTACTTGCTATACAGCTATACCTCTCACATACAGTGCCTCCCATGTGACGTCTCCTCTGATGTAGATCTTCTCTGTCATCTTCTTCTCCATTCGATCCGGACACTTCTCTCAGCCGCTCCTCGTCTCTGCAGAGTGTGACACACGGACATCTCAGGTTCCTCACTTTTCTGTACTCCAAAATACTATTCTGAAGAAAAATTAGTGCCATTCAGATAATTTTCCCCATTGTAATAGTGCTCCTCATAGTCCCACCAATAGTAATTCCCTTCTAGAATGCTCTCATTAGTAATACTGCCCCCCACTGGACCCAACAGTGGTAGTGCTCCCAAGAGTGCCTCCATTAGTAAAAGAGCCCTCCAGTATTAACAATGCCCTTACAGACCCCCCCAGTAGAAATAAGGCCCCCTATTGTTCCCCCAGTGGTAATAAAGCTCTCTACAGAACCATCAGTAGTAATAAGGCCCCCTCAGAGTGCTCTTAGTAGAAATAATGTGGATCTATAAGTCCCTCCTATAGAGCCTCCAGTAGTAATAAGAACGCCTAATGTCCCCTGGATTTAAAATGCCCCCACAGTGCCCCCATATTTATATCGCCCCCTACTGTTATAATGCTCACCCTGAAGTGCCCCAGTATTAATATTGCCCCCTACTGTTATTATGCCCCTACAGTGCCCCCAGTATTTATATCGCCTCTACTGTTATAATGCTCACCCTGAAGTGCCCCAGTATTTATATTGCCCCCTACTGTTATTATGCCCCTACAGTGCCCCCAGTATTTATATCGCCCCCTACTGTTATAATGCTCACCCTGAAGCGCCCACAGTATTTATAATGCCCCCTGTAGTTATATCCCTCTGTTTAGTGTAGAAATAAAAATTCCTCAGCCCCTCCACCATACAGTCCCATGTAAATAACATTATTACCCTCCCTCCATCACAGAGTCCTATGTAAATACCATCACACCATCTCTCCAGCCCACTCCAATATACAGTCCATGAAAATAACATCCCTCTCTACCTACAGCCCCCTCCAAAATAGAAGCACTAGTCTATGTGCGCTCCCATGGTCCCGGCCAAAAGAGAGGCTAATGCTTTTTCGTATAGTGTGTAAGCACGGCCACCTCTGATGGATTGCGGGGTGGTCTGTAATCATGGAAACAAGCAGTGTATAATGTGATGGAAAAATAAATACAGCCAGCAAAGGAGGCAATATGGACAATAACAATACATTAGTAAATGCAACTTACTGAAGTGAGACAACCTCTTTAAAGGGGTTTTCCGAGAGTTTTTTTTATAGATGACCTATCCTTTGGATAGGTCATCGGTATCTGATAATTGGGTGTCCGACACCTGGGACCCCTGTCGATCAGTACTTGCGCAGTAGCGAGGCGGTCTTCTCTCTGCTTTTCCTAGGTCATGTGACATCACGTTCATTGGTCACATGGCCTAGGCGAAGCTCAGCCCCATAGGAGTGAATTCGGCTGAGCTGTGATGCCAAGCACAACCACTCTACAATGTATGGCACTGTGCTTGGTGAGCTGAGAGAAGGCCGTGGGGCTGCTCCTGCGAGCGCCGGAGCTTTCTCAAACAGCTGATTGGCAGAGATCCAGGGTTTCGGACCCCAACCGATCAGATACTGATGACATATCCAGAGCATAGGAAAACCCCTTTAATGGGCAGTGAGAATGTACACTTGGATATGGTCTCCATCAGTTGCATAGCTAAAGGCTCATGGGCCCCAGTGCAAGAGTTCAGCTTGGGCCCCCCCTTCCCCCAGAACTTTGTGGCCAAGGGGAAGGGGAGCACATAGCCTTCCTGCTGCCTGAGGCAAAATTTGAAATGGAACCCCCCCCCCCCCCCCCTTTATTCAAAATTCTTGACCTAACCACTTTCCACCAGCCAGAGGTGTAACTTGACCTGAATGCACTTTCTATAATACCGGTATCTTCTTATGAGGCACAAGGGTCTTTGGGCCCTCAGGCTCCTGGGCCCGGTAGTGACTGCTACCTCTGCACCCTCTATAGCTACGCTCCTGCTCTCCATAAATGCCGCAATATTCGCAAACAGAAACATATAAAATACAGTCTAGTCATGAAAACAGGGTGGGGCACCAAGACCTCCTGCTATACGAGGTTCAAAGCGTGGTGACATCTCAGAATGTTTGACAGAGAGAAATCTGGCGGTGCAATATTCTGCTCATGACATGGGTAGGCACAACACCCGGTAGTTATCTATACAAACAATGCATACAGTATTTTCTACAATGCCAAATCGGAGAGAAATGAAATGTTAATTTGTACTCTTTATCGCACTTATCTCATTATCCCACAAAAAAAAATTATTTTGTCTGCAGGTGAAGGAGAAGCGCGTTTCAGGCTTTTGAATCCGTAATAAGTAACTGCAGCACAGCGGTTGTAAATTACACATACATAATTGTTTGACATTTTCCTAAAGTATTGTAGATCTTTTCTCATGTTAATTTATCCCCTGGTTCCCGATGGTAAATTCCACCAGGAGGTAGGTCATCAGAAGCAGCGCGCATTGATTCATTGTACAAACTCACAGAGGCTTTTGTGGAGGATGATAATACAAGACAAAATGCAATGGAGAATTTACAGAAGATGCAAATAAAACTCCGTCTAATTTGCACGTATGAGGAATTTAGAAGTCGGGGCAGTGCACCTCATCATATTCTACAGCTTCTACAGCCTATAGATATGCAAATCATTTCATGTGTAGGAATATATTCAATGGATATGCCGCACCTCAGACCTGGGGGGATCTGCAATGTTTGTTATATTTTATATTTGCCATGTTCCTGTTTACTATGGGCAATAGCGGATGAAGTATGGCTGGCAATGGTTGATATTAGGAATGGGACTAACCATCCCATTCCTCTCTTCTTGGTAGGAGCCGGCTGGTCCTACATCCTACCAGAAAGGGGAGTTCTAGTTCTGAGAGACTTGTGTGGAGTAAGGAAGCACATGCTCTTACTCCAAGGGTCTTAGAGACCAATTCTTGATGCAAATCTCCTGTGAGACCACTACTCTAGAGAGCAAGAATATTAAAACTCCATATCTCAGAAAATCTATAGTCAGCAGAGTGACCAGCATGCCACAGCTTTACGGACCCTGCTGCAGGTGAGGGGCTATGCCTCTGACACTCATCACCTAGATTACATCCAGGCAAGATCAATTCAAAACCTGTATTACACATTGGATATCTATAGCCATAAGTGCCAGCATACAGCTGTTAGCCAGAAGAGAGTCATCGGCAAGATAACATGTCAGAGGTGCCATTAACTGCCACTTTGCCAGCCACCATACCTCATCATCTGGGGATAGAAATTGCACTTTGTACAAACCACTGCTGGATGTATTACAATTTATCTTTTGCACTGAGTGAAGAGAGGCTTTTATTCTTCTACTACTGGCCTGGTTCCTTAAAGGAGTTGTCCGGGTTCAGAGCTGCCCATCGGCATCTCATGCTCTGATGCTGTCCCTTGCCCTGCGCTAGATCACGGCACGGGCTCTTTTGCTTATCATAACACACTGCCGGCCGGAAACTTCCGCCCGGCAGTGTGTTTGGTGACGTCACCGGCTCTGATGGGCGGGCTTTAGCGTTTCCCTAATAGTTTTACTGGCTAGGGCAGCGTTAAATCCCGCCCATCAGTGCCGGTGACGTCATCGGGCTTCTTGGTAGCCCCATGGAGAGCCCGGTACGTCACCGGATATCCAAAAAATGCCTTTGCCCTGCGCGATTTAACGCAGGGCAAAGAAGAGCATCGGAGCATGAACTGCTCCGATGCTCATATCAGGGGGGCTGCCTAGGTGAAAATAGTGGTATGTCCGGGTTCAGCTCTGAACCTGGACAACCCCTTTAAACCACCTTTCCACTGCACCAATCCCCATTGATAAATGGCCTGGGGGCGTACACCGTAACTCTTCGCATTAGGGCCACTACCACTCAGCCTCTGCATTTGCTCCTCAGGCAGTCACTGCAATTGGATCACAATTTATTTTAAAATATGACTAACTGGTTGAGTAAGATGAATTGTTTGGAGTAGTCTCTTTCCAGATAGCAAATGCTATATCCTTGATGACTTTCATATTAAAGGGATTTTCCGGGAGTACAATACTGATAAGCTTTCCTTAAAAACTGGTAATAAATATCTTATTGGTGTGGGTCTGATACCCGGGACATCAGCTGTTTAAAGAAGCCGTGGCACTCCGGTGAGGACTGCAGCCTCCTCACAGCTAACCAAGCACAACGCCGTACATTGTATAGTGGCTGTACTTGGTACTGCAGCCGAGGCCTATTCACTTGAATGAGAATAAGCTGGGCCTGAAAGAGGTCGATCTGATACTGATGACGGCTTGAGCGAATCAAGCTTCAGATCAAAAAGTCGATTCGTTCAAACACTTAATTTAAGGCTACGTTCACATTAGTGTTTTTTGCGGAACCGTCATGGACCTGCAAAAAAGCTTCCGTTACCATAATACAACCGCATGCATCCCTCATGAACGGATCCGGTTGTATTATGTTTTCTATAGCCATGACGGATCCGTCATGAACACCATTGAAAGTCAGTGGGGGATGGAACCATTTTCTATTGTGTCAGAGAAAACGGATGTGTCCCCATTGACTTACATTGTGTGTCAGAACCGATCCGTTTTGCTCCGCACCACATAGCGGACAGAAAAACGCTGCTTGCAGCGTTATTCTGTCCGGGATGGGAGCGCAACCAAATGGAATGGAGTGCATTTTGGTGCATTCCGTTTTGTTCAGTTCAGTTTTTTCCCCATTGACAATGAATTGGGGCAAAACTGAAGCGTTTTCTTCCGCTATTGAGATCCTATGACTGATCTCAATAGTGGAATTGAAAAGGCAGATGTGAAAGTAGCCTAAAGCTCCATACAATATTAAAATGTATTGTCTCCATGTAGACAAAATTTGTCTCACCCCAAGTGGCGTGATACTTTGGTGAATGAATTCGGCATTCACATCTGCGTCTTTAAAAACATTTTAAAATAGCAATATGAAGTCGGGTTTAGAACCGAGGGACCAGCCGGTACCAAACCCGACTTTGGATTGCTATTTCAAAATGTTTTTAAATACGCAGATGTGAATGCCGAATTAATTCACCGAAGTCTCGCTTCGGAATGTGTTGACTTGGATTCGCTCCACACTACTGATGACCTATACTAGGCAGGCAGCGTCGGGACGGGAGGAGGTGAGTATGTCTTTCTAAATATATCAAGCATGCTGAGCCATTTTAAAGATAATTGAGTTAAGGCTACTTTGCTGCCAGTTCAGTTTTGGCTCAGTTCATTGAGGCGGACTAATCACAAGGGTTGAAAGAAAACCATTTACTATGAGTGTCCATATCCATTCAAGTATGAGGTGCAGTTTATGAACAGAAAGGGTGAGGGAAGGGGTAAGTAAAATCAAGAAAAGTCCAAAATAATCCAAGACCATAAGCCTTTCACAAGGTGGTCATTGTAGAGTGGGTCCCATTCAATGTTTTTCTGTAAGGTCCTTTTGTACTTGTTAAGCTCCTGGCTATCAACTACAGCTTTTTATAGTTTGCGCGTTCCCCACTGGTCTCCATTTTCCAGACTCCAACAATGTTGCGTCATATGTTCATGTGGCAACTCCAGCCAATCATTGACCACAGTAGTAATGGTGGCAGTGGCTCTCTACTGAACAAGGACCAGCAGGGTACTAGGAAGCATCAGCAGTGGAAAGGCAGGCGATTGGTAAGGTGAGTATTATCCCTTTTGTTGTTTTAGACCATTTTTAATGGTTTGCAAACCTCTCTGCAGCCAGACTGGTAACAGGCTGAGGTCTGGAAACGGAAAATAAGTCTTTACCATTTTACCATAACCAATCCAACCTGTTCTCTATATCTTGTTATGCCTATCATATATCTTGTTATGTCCTACATTGTCGTGGCCTAATTTTCCATTGTCTACTGTAGATGCTGGAATTCAAACACTTTCCACCCCCGGCAAATTAGTGGAACTGGTGATATACTAGGACTAGGGATGATCATATGAATCGATTCATTCATCTGAATGAATTCTCCATCTCTGATGGACTGTTCCTCTACAGGCAATTTCCCACTGTGCCTGCAGATGAACATTGCATCACATCACACGTGGTCTTGATGATCTTGTACATGTACCCTTACTGCGAGTATTGGCAGGATGGTGTGCTTAAAAAAATCGGCCACCAATGATATTACAATAGAGGGAGGGGGGTCCGCACGCTGGCCACCAATGATATTACAATAAAGGGAGGGAGGGGGGCCGACGGAGGCCACACACTGGCCACCAATGATATTACAATAGAGGGAGGGAGGGGGGGGCCGGGGGAGGCCGCACACTGGCCACGAATGATATTACAATAGAGGGAGGGGGGGTGCGGGGGGGGGGGCGCACACTGGCCACCAATGATATTCAAACTGGGGAGGGAGGGGGGTCTGCCCCTTGCTGCCTGGCAGCCCCTGATCTCTTATAGGGGGCTATGATATGCACAATTAACCCCTCAGGTGCAGCACCTGAGGGGTTAATTGTGCGGATCACAGCCCCCTGTAAGAGATCGGGTGCTGCCAGGCAGCAGGGGGCAGTCATGTACACAGTTCGTAGTATATTCTAACTTGAAGCGTCCCCATCACTATGGGAACACCTCTGTGTTAGAATATACTGTCGGATATGAGTTTTCACGAAGTGAAAACTCATCTCTGAAAAAGCTTTTATGCAGACGGATCTTCGGATCCGTCTGTATGAAAGTAACCTACGGCCACGGATCACGGACGCGGATGCCAATCTTGTGTGCATCCGTGTTCTTTCACGGACCCATTGACTTGAATGGTGTGCTTAAAAAAATCTAATCAGCGATTATGCACCAACTACTAAGATTTGTTACTCGCAGTAAGGTTGCACACGATTATCAAGACCACTGTCTAGAACTGTAGGGATGCTCCCTCACAAATGTAAATTTGTTTAGATGAATAAATCGATTCTTACAAATTAATTTGTTCATGCCTATGTAGGACTATTCACATTAGGGTTTCCTTGTAATATAAGGTACAGTTTTGGGGTATTTCGTTGCATGAGGTCTAATACCAGTTGACCCCAGGTGTTCTGCAATTGATTCTCCCATGTTTTTCTCCATTTGGTGGGCTATTAGTGTCCAGCTTCTAGCATGTAATGAGTTAAACGCTGCTTGCAGCGTTATTCTGTCCGAGATGGGAGCGCAACCAAATGGAATGGAGTGCATTTTGGTGCATTCCGTTTTGTTCAGTTCAGTTTTTCCCCATTGACAATGAATGGGGGCAAAACTGAAGCGTTTTCTTCCGCTATTGAGATCCTATGACTGATCTCAATAGTGGAATTGAAAACGCAGATGTGAAAGTAGCCTAAAGCTCCATACAATATTAAAATGTATTGTCTCCATGTAGACAAAATTTGTCTCACCCCAAGTGGCGTGATACTTTGGTGAATGAATTCGGCATTCATATCTGCGTCTTTAAAAACATTTTAAAATAGCAATATGAAGTCGGGTTTAGAACCGAGGGACCAGCCGGTACCAAACCCGACTTTGGATTGCTATTTCAAAATGTTTTTAAATACGCAGATGTGAATGCCGAATTAATTCACCGAAGTCTCGCTTCTGAATGTGTTGACTTGGATTCGCTCCACACTACTGATGACCTATACTAGGCAGGCAGCGTCGGGACGGGAGGAGGTGAGTATGTCTTTCTAATTATATCAAGCATGCTGAGCCATTTTAAAGATAATTGAGTTAAGGCTACTTTGCTGCCAGTTCAGTTTTGGCTCAGTTCATTGAGGCGGACTAATCACAAGGGTTGAAAGAAAACCATTTACTATGAGTGTCCATATCCATTCAAGTATGAGGTGCAGTTTATGAACAGAAAGGGTGAGGGAAGGGGTAAGTAAAATCAAGAAAAGTCCAAAATAATCCAAGACCATAAGCCTTTCACAAGGTGGTCATTGTAGAGTGGGTCCCATTCAATGTTTTTCTGTAAGGTCCTTTTGTACTTGTTAAGCTCCTGGCTATCAACTACAGCTTTTTATAGTTTGCGCGTTCCCCACTGGTCTCCATTTTCCAGACTCCAACAATGTTGCGTCATATGTTCATGTGGCAACTCCAGCCAATCATTGACCACAGTAGTAATGGTGGCAGTGGCTCTCTACTGAACAAGGACCAGCAGGGTACTAGGAAGCATCAGCAGTGGATAGGCAGGCGATTGGTAAGGTGAGTATTATCCCTTTTGTTGTTTTAGACCATTTTTAATGGTTTGCAAACCTCTCTGCAGCCAGACTGGTAACAGGCTGAGGTCTGGAAACGGAAAATAAGTCTTTACCATTTTACCATAACCAATCCAACCTGTTCTCTATATCTTGTTATGCCTATCATATTTCGGTAGAAAATAAACTACAAATCTTGGCAACAGGCATCACATTTTATTATCAACCAGTGACACTGGATTAAGCAGATACTTTGAATATATGATGCACATCCCAGCTAGATGTAGAGTTGTGCCCAATAGTTTGCCCCTGGTATGTCCTACATTGTCGTGGCCTAATTTTCCATTGTCTACTGTAGATGCTGGAATTCAAACACTTTCCACCCCCGGCAAATTAGTGGAACTGGTGATATACTAGGACTAGGGATGATCATATGAATCGATTCATTCATCTGAATGAATTCTCCATCTCTGATGGACTGTTCCTCTACAGGCAATTTCCCACTGTGCCTGCAGATGAACATTGCATCACATCACACGTGGTCTTGATGATCTTGTACATGTACCCTTACTGCGAGTATTGGCACATGCGCGGATGGTGTGCTTAAAAAAATCGGCCACCAATGATATTACAATAGAGGGAGGGGGGTCCGCACGCTGGCCACCAATGATATTACAATAAAGGGAGGGAGGGAGGCCGATGGAGGACGCACACTGGCCACCAATGATATTACAATAGAGGGAGGGAGGGGGGGCCGGGGGAGGCCGCACACTGGCCACCAATGATATTACAATAGAGGGAGGGGGGGTGCGGGGGGGGGGGGGCGCACACTGGCCACCAATGATATTCAAACTGGGGAGGGAGGGGGGTCTGCCCCTTGCTGCCTGGCAGCCCCTGATCTCTTATAGGGGGCTATGATATGCACAATTAACCCCTTAGGTGCAGCACCTGAGGGGTTAATTGTGCGGATCACAGCCCCCTGTAAGAGATCGGGTGCTGCCAGGCAGCAGGGGGCAGTCATGTACACAGTTCGTAGTATATTCTAACTTGAAGCGTCCCCATCACTATGGGAACACCTCTGTGTTAGAATATACTGTCGGATATGAGTTTTCACGAAGTGAAAACTCATCTCTGAAAAAGCTTTTATGCAGACGGATCTTCGGATCCGTCTGTATGAAAGTAACCTACGGCCACGGATCACGGACGCGGATGCCAATCTTGTGTGCATCCGTGTTCTTTCACGGACCCATTGACTTGAATGGTGTGCTTAAAAAAATCTAATCAGCGATTATGCACCCACTACTAAGATTTGTTACTCGCAGTAAGGTTGCACACGATTATCAAGACCACTGTCTAGAACTGTAGGGATGCTCCCTCACAAATGTAAATTTGTTTAGATGAATAAATCGATTCTTACAAATTAATTTGTTCATGCCTATGTAGGACTATTCACATTAGGGTTTCCTTGTAATATAAGGTACAGTTTTGGGGTATTTCGTTGCATGAGGTCTAATACCAGTTGACCCCAGGTGTTCTGCAATTGATTCTCCCATGTTTTGCTCCATTTGGTGGGCTATTAGTGTCCAGATTCTAGCATGTAATGAGTTAAAGCTAAGGCCCTAACAGCACTGGGAAATGTTAGACTAAGGCCTCATGCACACGACCGTTGTGTGCATCCGTGGCCATTTTCCGGTTTTTTTCGCGGACCCATTGACTTTCAATGGGTCCGTAGAAAAATTGGAAAATGCACCGTTTTGCAGCCGCATCCGTGATCCGTGTTTCCTGTCCGTCAAAAAAATATGACCTGTCCTATTTTTTTGACGGACAACGGTTCACGGACCCATTCAAGTCAATGGGTCCGTGAAAGAACACGGATGCACACAAGATTGGCATCTGCGTCCGTGATCCGTGGCCGTAGGTTACTTTCATACAGACGGATCCGAAGATCCGTCTGCATAAAAGCTTTTTCAGAGATGAGTTTTCACTTCGTGAAAACTCATATCCGACAGTATATTCTAACACAGAGGCGTTCCCATAGTGATGGGGACGCTTCAAGTTAGAATATACTACGAACTGTGTACATGACTGCCCCCTGCTGCCTGTCAGCACCCGATCTCTTACAGGGGGCTGCGATCCGCACAATTAACCCCTCAGGTGCTGCACCTGAGGGGTTAATTGTGCATATCATAGCCCCCTATAAGAGATCAGGGGCTGCCAGGCAGCAAGGGGCAGACCCCCCTCCCTCCCCAGTTTAAATATCATTGGTGGCCAGTGTGCGCCCCCCCACCCCCCCTCCCTCTATTGTAATATCATTGGTGGCCAGTGTGCGGCCTCCATCGGCCCCCCCTCCCTCCCTTTATTGTAATATCATTGGTGGCCAGGCCAGCGTGCGGACCCCCCTCCCTCTATTGTAATATCATTGGTGGCCAGTGTGCGCCCCCCCCCGCCCCCCCTCTCTATTGTATTAATATCATTGGTGGCCAGTGTGCGGCCTCCCCCCCCCCCCCGATCATTGGTGGCAGCGGAGAGTTCCGATCGGAGTCCCAGTTTAATCGCTGGGGCTCCGATCGGTAACCATGGCAACCGGGATGCTACTGCAGGCCTGGTTGCCATGGTTACTTAGCAATATTACAATATTAGAAGCATCATACTTACCTGCTGCGCTGTCTGTGACCGGCCGGGAGCTCCGGTAAGTGACAGATCATTAAGCAATGTGCCGCACAGACCTGTCACTTACCAGTAGGAGGAGCTCCCGGCCGGTCACAGACAGCGCAGCAGGTAAGTATGATGCTTCTAATATTGTAATATTGCTAAGTAACCATGGCAACCAGGCCTGCAGTAGCGTCCTGGTTGCCATGGTTACCGATCGGAGCCCCAGCTATTAAACTGGGACTCCGATCGGAACTCTCCGCTGCCACCAATGATCGGGCAGGGGGGGGGAGAGGGGAGGCCGCACACTGGCCACCAATGATATTACAACAGAGGGGGGGCGGGGGGGGCGCACACTGGCCACCAATGATATAACAATAGAGGGGGGGTCGAGGGGGTCCGCACACTGGCCACCAATGATATTCAAACTGGGGAGGGAGGGGGGTCTGCCACCTGCTGCCTGGCAGCCCCTGATCTCTTACAGGGGGCTATGATACGCACAATTAACCCCTTCAGGTGCGGCACCTGAAGGGTTAATTGTGCTGATCACAGCCCCTGTAAAAGATCGGGTGCTGCCAGGCAGCAGGGGGCAGTCATGTACACAGTTCGTAGTATATTCTAACTAGAAGCGTCCCCATCACTATGGGAACACCTCTGTGTTAGAATATACTGTCGGATCTGAGTTTCACAATATAACTCAAATCCGATGGTATATTCTAACATAGAGGCGTTCCCATGGTGATGGGGACGCTTCAAGTTAAAATATACCATCGGATTGGAGAAAAATCTGATCCTATGGTATATTAACTCCTGACTTTACATTGAAAGTCAATGGGGGACGGATCCGTTTGAAATTGCACCATATTGTGTCAACGTCAAACGGATCCGTCCCCATTGACTTGCATTGTAATTCAGGACGGATCCGTTTGGCTCCGCACGGCCAGGCGGACACCAAAACGACATTTTTTTCATGTCCATGGATCCTCCAAAAATCAAGGAAGACCGTAACGCAGCATGGCTTCGTGAGGGATCGGTCATGTCAGACTAATTTAATCAGTTTCTATGAGGAGGTAAGTTCTAGACTTGACAGCGGCGAATCAATGGATGTCGTGTATCTGGACTTCTCCAAAGCATTTGACACTGTACCACATAAAAGGTTAGTATATAAAATGAGAATGCTCGGACTGGGAGAAAACGTCTGTATGTGGGTAAGTAACTGGCTGAGTAATAGAAAACAGAGGGTGGTTATTAACGGTACACACTCAGATTGGGTCACTGTCACTAGTGGGGTACCTCAAGGGTCAGTATTGGGCCCTATTCTCTTCAATATATTTATTAATGATCTTGTAGAAGGCTTGCATAGTAAAGTATCAATATTCGCAGATGACACTAAACTGTGTAAAGTAATTAACACTGAAGAGGACAGTATACTACTACAGAGGGATCTGGGTAGATTGGAGGCTTGGGCAGATAAGTGGCAGATGAGGTTTAACACTGATAAATGTAAGGTTATGCACATGGGAAGGAAAAATGCAAGTCACCCGTACATACTAAATGGTAAAACACTCGGTAACACTGACATGGAAAAGGATCTAGGAATTTTAATAAACAGCAAACTAAGCAGCAAAAACCAGTGTCAGGCAGCTGCTGCCAAGGCCGATAAGATAATGGGTTGCATCAGAAGGGGCATAGATGCCGGTGATGAGAACATAGTCCTACCACTTTACAAATCGCTAGTCAGACCACACATGGAGTACTGTGTACAGTTCTGGGCTCCTGTAAACAAGGCAGACATAGCAGAGCTGGAGAGGGTCCAGAGGAGGGCAACTAAAGTAATAACTGGAATGGGGCAACTACAGTACCCTGAAAGATTATCAAAATTAGGGTTATTCACTTTAGAAAAAAGACGACTGAGGGGAGATCTAATTAATATGTATAAATATATCAGGTGTCAGTACAGAGATCTATCCCATCAGCTATTTATCCCCAGGACTGTGACGAGGGGACATCCTCTGCGTCTGGAGGAAAGAAGGTTTGTACACAAACATAGAAGAGGATTCTTTACGGTAAGAGCAGTGAGACTATGGAGCTCTCTGCCTGAGGAGGTGGTGATGGTGAGTACAATAAAGGAATTCAAGAGGGGCCTGGACGTATTTCTGGAGCTTAATAATATTACAGGCTATAGCTACTAGAGAGGGGTCGTTGATCCAGGGAGTTATTCTGATTGCCTGATTGGAGTCGGGAAGGAATTTTTTATTCCCCTAAAGTGGAGAAAATTGGCTTCTACCTCACAGGGTTTTTGGCCTTCCTCTGGATCAACTTGCAGGATAACAGGCCGAACTGGATGGACAAATGTCTTTTTTCGGTCTTATGTACTATGTTACTATGTTACTATGTTACCCACGGATAAAAAAAAAATGGTCACGGATCACGGACCAACGGAACCCTGTTTTGCGGACCATGAAAAAATACGGTAGTGTGCATGAGGCCTAAAGGACATTTTTCTGTACTGTCCTTCTAAGAAGCTACATTGACAACATCCAGGTCAGACCACCAACACTCAGTAATGCAACCATACCCCCAAATTTTGAAGATTTCTATAAATGGACATTTCTAGTTTCAGTTCAGAATAACTATCACTATAAATGGTAAAGTTGTGACAAACCTCTACTGAAATCACTCACGAATTTCATCCAGTTTATGGTGAGGGTCCCAAGCTGCAAAAATGTTCAACCTGTGCTGGAGAGGTTCATAAGAAGTACTATATAAAAAGCAGCACATCCCAAAGATATAAAATAAAATAATCTTTATTATAGAGGCAGTAAAACAAATAGGTTCAAATATTGCAGACAATAAAAACCCTGTGAGGGACCCAAAATCCATCCATACATATTGGTGAACAAATAATCAGGGGCAGCCCCATGTTGTAGGTGGGTCCAAATTGAAAGAAGGTGGGCCAACACAAATAGACAGGATAAGTAATACTATAGTGCAAAATGTCTGAGTTATGGCACGCATATTCCCGAGGAAGGTATACACCGGCGATACGCATGGGGCAGAAAACTGTGCAAACCTTAACCTGGACATCTACATTATATTGTATAGGCATCTATTTGTCTTTGACATTGGACATAAGGAGCCTTATTTTATTAGATTATACAGTATTTCTCCATTTTCGGTTTCTCTGGGCACCAGTATTCTTCTTATTGAGAATTAGGTGTGCACTTATATGTAGGGACGGATTTTGGGTCTCTCGTAGGGTCTTTATGTTGGCTATAATAAAGATTATTATATTTTATATCTTTGGGATGTGATGCTTTTTTATATAGTCCTTCTTTTCTACTGTATACTTTGATTGGACCCATGGGCCATTAGCATTGCACTCCAATATTTTCAATGTGCCCCCCTTTCTTGTTAATACTGAAGGGGTTCAGAAACATCATGTTTGGAGATGATGGGTAGACAAGTGCCATGTCCTCCCTACAGAAGTTTGGATCATCTTTCATTGGTTGAGCGCTGGAGTCCATGTTTTCCACTGCAGTACCTTGAGCCTAATGTGCACCCTTCTTCACATCCGGTGTTACTCCATGGTGTTGTTTGGACACCTATTTATCACCATCACCTGGCTCACATCCCCTTTTTCTACGCTATACTAGTAGTTGGGCTTATCACAACTTAACAAGGTTAGTGCATTACCACACAAGCCCTGTGTAAAAAAAAAATTGGTGCTCGTTAACTGTACTACAGTATGTAGCATCTGGTGTGTATTTTCCTCAATTCTATAGATTTAGAATTACAATGTTCCAAAAATTTGGGATTCTACAGAAGAAGGTTAGGTAATTCAATTTGGAAAAATTTTTGGAGGGAGAGAAAAAGAGAGAGACAGACCAGGATGTCATTTACAGCTTTTCAGGGCAATTAAAGCACTTTTGATTTGGGTGGAATCGATTCAGGTTAGACAGTCAATTCGGTCAAATGAATAGAATTTACAGAAGTTTACTGATCTCTAATCATGATCTGTGTTCCTGGAATCATGGGGAGAAGGTCGGGGAGCTAGGAGTTCCAGTAATATTTTAGAGGATTTATTAATACATAGGAATGGTTAGAGAGATACCGATATAACGTTTAAAGGGGGTCTGTGTTACCATAATGCCATGTAAGGTACATGCCCAAAACATAGCCACCCCCTTACAATTCTGTCCTCTTATCCTGAGAAATGCCTCATTTTATTTGTATGGAAATAAGGCTTTCAGGGCACCTTGGGCAGGGCCATTCTGTTGCACCATTGCTCCTCTTTAACACTGCCCAGCACCTCCCCTCTTGTTTGATTGACAGTCACTGAGATTCCAGAGGCGGTCGCAATGACTCAGGGGAAAGCAAGTGCATCAAATGAGGTGCACTGAAAACCTTATTTGCATAAAAATAATCATTTCTGAGGATTAGAGGACCAGATTTTCACATGACTGCATCTAGTGGACGCAAGTTCAGCGGCCTCAGCGGCCTTGGTTATATATTGGCCCGGGGAGCATTTGCCCTCCTGTTCCCCTAGCCCAGCCCGCCCCTACATGAAAGGCATGGTTATGTTTTGGGATGCCTACCCTTTATGGCATTATGTTTACTTTGAAACTGATTTGGGAGGTGGCAATCTCCCCTTAATATTACCGTAACATGTTACAGGACAAAACTCAACAAAAATCTCAGATTCAATAAAATAAAAAAAAGGAAATAAATGAATAATAATGTAATTTACCCATGACCTCCAAACAGACCTATGTCTACCTTAATTTTGGAACAGATTTGTCATGAGCAAATGTTTAGCAAACCTGATCTGTGCTAAACTGTGAATTTCATATGTCATCAACAGCAACAAGCTGAATGTATACATGACTATGTACAAGCTTATAACATGTAATGTATCCTATTAGCCCAGAACATAAGCAATCAGTCATCGAGGCTGAATGTGCTTTGTGGGTGAAAGCTTGCAGCGAGGATTAATAGGACTGCACTATATGTGCATTTTCCCTAATCCCTAAATGCCACGTGAGCATGCCGGAGCTGTGTGCAAAAAGGTTCTCTCCAGTTCTATACAGAAAGGACCACATTCAGCAAAAGCATCTGATCAGCATGGCTGGCATAGGAAACACAACCGTCCGACTAGGTGCCAATTCCCACTAATCCACTTTGTTTGCATAATTGTTCAGAAATAAGGCTTTGTTAGTCAAACAGGTTTTTAAGATCCTGTGCTTATAAGGATGAACGGATCCTATCATTAATACCCTTGCCCTGTTGTGCTGGAGCCTCAGAATACTATTGAGTGGCAGGAATCTTCATTTAGGATAGAAAATTTGGAGGCTAGAAATGCAACTTTTTGCATCTAGTTTTAAAGAAGATAACCATATCCTGAAATGCCAGAGCTGATGCATTATGACTCCACATATGTTATGTGTTGTACAGAACAATAATATGGTGCCTGTAGAAATCTAAGACACCATACTGTACCTCCAAATTCTTTCAATTTTTAGTTACAGTACTTTCTCTGGGATGCCCATACTGTACCTCCATATGCTTCTAATTTTTTAGTAACGTTTCTTGGGATGCCCATACTGTATCTTCATATGCTTCCAATCTTGAGTTACAGTACATTCCTTAGGATGCTCACATTGTACCCAATTTGAAGTTATATTCCTTGGGATGCCCATACTGTATCCAATTTTCAGTTAAGTTCCTTAGGATGTCCATACTGTACATCCATATGCTTCCAATTTTGAGTTAAATTCCTTAGTATGCCAATATTGTACCCAATTTTGAATAACCTACCTTGTGATGCCCATACTGTACCACATTATGCTTCCAATTTTGAGTTACGTTCCTTGGGATGCCCATATTGTACCCAATTTTGAATCACCTTCTTTGGGATACCCATACTATACCTCCATATGCTTCCAATTTTGATTTACGTTCCTTGGGATGCCCATACTATACCTAATTTTGAGTTAAGTTACTTATAATGCCCATACTGTAACTCCATATGCTTCCAATTTTGAGTTATGTTCCTTGGAATGCCCATATTGTACCCAATTTTGAAAAACCTTTCTTGGGATGCCCATACTGTACCTCCATATGCTTCCAATTTTGAGTTAAGTTCCTTGGGATGCCCATATTATACCCAATTTTGAGTTAAGTTCTTTATAATGCCCATACTGTACCTCCATATGCTTCCAATTTTGAGTTACGTTCCTTAGGATGCCCATATTGTACCCAATTTTGAGTAACCTTCCTTGGGATGCCCATACCGTACCTCCATATGTTTCCAGTTTTGAGTTATGTTCATTGGGATGCTATACAAGAGCACCATATTGTAGAACATATTGCTTATGCTCTTTAGTATGGACTCATAGAGACTTAGTATGCTGCAATGCACACAGTTATTTGCCACAATCTACTGTGAAACCCAGGTACAGAATTTTTTGTTTTAGATATGACTGCAAGTAAATCACCACCATTATGATATGTATACCCTTAACATTATACCTTACCCACCGCAGATCTTTCATTTTAATCATTAAAGGTGTTGTGCCATGAGACAACTTATTTCCTACTCACATGATAGGGGATACGTTTTTGATCGGAGGGGGTTGGCCGCTCAGGCGCTCTGCCAGTCATAAGAATGGGTCCCATGTTCCCCCATTTGAATAGAGTGGTAAACATTCATGCATGTACGTTGCTCCAATCAACTCTTCAGGACTGCCAAAGATAACCAAGTATAAGTTCTAAGCCATCATTACTAGTTTTATAGAGCTTAGTTCAGAGGCAGCGCACATGCGTGTCCTCTGCTCCATTTAAAAAAGGGAACGCAGGCCCCCATTCTTGTGATCGGCTGGAGCCCCAGCAGTCGGATCAGACACTTATTGTCTACATTGGATACATTGTTATAATGGGACAGCTAGCACATCCCTGTCTCGACCACCCAACGAGTAATGCTTTTGGTCGTTACTGTGCTACTTTTTGGCCATAAAAATGCTTAAGAATTTTGCAGATGCTCATGTTTAAAAGTTTCAAAGGCAAAGGATAGTCAGCACCTCCCGCAAAATGAAGTGAATGCGTAGGTGTTTGTCGCTATGGCTGAAGCTTCAAAAGTAAATCCAAACACAATGCAACAGCACTCTGCAAACATAGACTATATGAACTAATGCTATAATCAGTATATAAAATCATTTATGCCCATCCACAACAACAAGGTAACCTATATTGTGAATATCGGTCTTACACTCAAATTAACCCGTTTTTATCATAGGTTGTTTTTAATTAGTAGAGTATATAGCTGTAGTCTGCTCTCCCTGAATTCAGAGGCCTGATGGCACAGAGAGCTGTAATACATGGAGCAGACACAGTGTACATGTGGAGCCTGCTTACCCTGAATTAAGAAGTGGGATTGCACCGAGAAAGGTATCATAGAGTTAGGTTTCCATCCAGATTGAGGTCACCTTGTAGTGGTGGATGGACACAAATTATTTTGATCAAAATATATATTGCTAAGTACCTAATATTCATTTTATATAGTGATTATGGTTAGAGAGGAGCGAATCAAATCCAACGAAGTGGAATTCGATCCAAATTTCAGGATAAATTCTATTTGCCGCAAAGCTGAATTTAAAATAGTGTAAAAAACAAAAAAAATCATACTTACCTCCTCCACTTGCTCACGACAGGTCGGCCACCTCAATCTTGATTGAAAATCTCGGCTGAAATCCTGTGCCTGATGACGTATGATATCACCACGCCAGCCAGCATAATGACGTCATATCGAGCCAAGCAATATTTTGCACCAGATCTTCAAGTATGATGGTGGCGGGTGGCCCGTTGTGACCAAATGGAGGCAGTAAGCATGATTTCATTTTTTTTCTGTTAATTTTACACTGTTTTTACTCTGAGATGCTGTGATCATGTATGAACGCGGCATCTGAGGGGTACAATGATGGGGAGCGGCATTATCGCTGCTCCCTGTAATTGCACCCAATACTTACAAAAAAAAATTTGCTTCATGACTAAGTAATTTGTCACAAAGTGATTTAAAAAGAAAAACAATTCGGTGATGCAGCCGAATCGAAAATTTGCTTTTACTCTTGTTTAAAAGTTGGGTAAAGCTGATACATTGTATTATGCTTAGGTTAAAGCTTGAGAAGGTGGAACCAGAGATTCGTGTGTCATCCTCCACCCCCTTAGGCGTTGCACTGTGCATAACGCCATATACCAGTTTTGTCTGGAATGTTCCGTAAAAGAGATCTAGTCTAGTGACTTACACTCTTTAATATTAACTTCAAATTCCAAGATATCCCAAATACATTTTTCACTTTTAGACTGATTTGCATGCCTTAAGTTCTAATGAGGCGCGCTCGAGTGCAGAAAGATAATTTTGTTAAGGAGACACTTCGAGTATTTGTAAGTCAACCGTGTATTCTTAACTCAACTCAATATAAGCCATTTCAATTTTCTAAAAACAACTGTTCCTCTCATGAAAAGAAGAAAGTCTGTTTTTATGAGTTTTGTCCTTTTGTGCATTCTCACGCAGTGTCATTTCTCTCTTAATGACCCTTGAGCTTGCTCAGGTTATTTTTGTGTGTGTTGTATAATACCAGGATACATATGAATCATTCAGTGAGATTTAATAAGCCGGTGCAGTGCAGCATAGCAATATTTACTGGGAATAACCTTGTTTTATTCACCTAAAGCCTATCATTAGGTGAACAATGGGGCATTTCTTCTGCATTTATTTCATCATACAAAACACCCAATGACTTACATTGAATCGACTCGGAAAAAAAAAAAAAGTTGTAAAATTCCATGAGATCAAATTCAAAGTCTAAGAGGCACTGAATTATGGATCTGTAAAAATGGTATTCTGATGAAATGATAGATATCTTTTCAGTTTCGTAATCTCACGACTGAGATCTGGGTTGATGAAAAGGTCTGAAAAGTGGCGTACCTGAACAGCCATCTGGACTAGGTTAGGAGCAATCTCCTTGGTATGTCGTATCCAAGAGCAATTTAATAGGTTTAAGAATAACTTATTAACATAAGAAAGTAGAACAAATTAGAAAAGGGACTTGTATTGAATGAGATATCCTTAAAAAAACAGTCAGGTTGCCTAACTACAGTAGGAAAATACAAATGTGATAGCACTCTACATCCAGCATTCTGCCCTGCCTCCATGCTGGATGAGGCATTTCATGTATTTTCCGTTTGTATATGTATTTCGCCATAGTAATGTGCACCACATACAGGTTGCGCTGACCCAATCCCCCACATTTTTTCTACTTACAGTAGGTACACATTTATCAGCATTCGCTGCATCTCTCACCTTACCTCTCACTTTGGTCTGGACCCCCCCCCCCCTTCCCCCGCTTACGTTGCCCTCTACCTGGTGGTTCATGCCACCAGGTCTTCTCTAACACTTAGCGCAGGCTGTAGCCTGCTTGCCAGTGAAGCCCTCTACACTGTTCCTTTCCCTCTTAAAGGCACATGCCAGTCAATGGCTGGCCACCTAATTAGGTTCCTTACCTTGCTGTTCCTGCTAGGTATTCTGTATCCAGTTGTCTGCCCATGTACTGACTCATGCCTGCTTACTGTCCTCTAACCTTCCATTGACTGACCTGACCTGTGCCTGACCACTTGTATTTATCTTCTGAAGTCTGCCATTACCTTAGACTGATTCCCATATTGCATGTTCTCCGTCAGCCCTGACCTTGGCATGTCGCTCACTACAATTTTGCCTGACCCCCTTGATGCTCCACATCGTTGTTTTAGTTGGGTTAATCATTTTTTTTAAAAAAAAAACATACTCCCCTTATCCATTTACTCCCAGAGAGACCGTTGCGACCATCTTGACTGAAGAAACTGTGTGAAATCTTGCTTGGCAATGTGATGCTAATGTGAGCTAATGTGGTGACGTCACACTTAATCCCACGCGAGATTATGCGCTGTTTCTTCAATTAAGATGGCTGCGACGGCCTCTCTGCGAGCAAATGGATGAGGTAAGTATGTTTTTTTTTTTTTTTTACTGTCATTTCAGGAAAGATATATTTGTTACCATGAAGTGCTAGTAAATTCGGCTTCGTGGCAGGGGCGGACATACCGCCTGTTCAGCCGTTTCGGGGCGGGAGGGAGCATCATCACTCATCTCTCTATATTCATCTGTATCGCCGTCTTTATAATGGCGATACAGATGGATGCGCTGCGGCAGGGCATGGGAGAGGCATCTCCCTTCCCCGGTCCTCTGACAGGCTGTATGCACTAGGTCTGCAGCCCATCAGAGGGCGGCGCAGGTGACGCAATGACGTCATCGCGCCGCCTGAGCCGTACAGTGCGGGACAAAAGCCGGAAGAGGCCTTCATCGCATTGCTAAAAGTAGCATGGAGGTAAGTATATCTGTTTTTTTTTTAAATTTACACTATGCTGGGGGCCTTATATACTGACACTCATGGGGGCACTATGGAGGCATCTACTGGGGGCTCTGTTTTATGTACTGGCACACATGGGGGGCACTATGAGGGCCCTATTTTATATACTGGCACACATGGGGGGCACTATGGAGCTGGAGGAGTACTATGGGGGCCCTATTTTATATACTGCCACACATGGGGGGCACTATGGAGCTGGAGGAGCACTATGGGGGCCCTATGTTATATACTGCCACACATGGGGGCACTATGGGGGCCCTGCATTATATACTGCCACATATGGGGGGCACTATGGAGAAGGGGGAGTAGAGGAGCACTATGGGACATCTACTGTGGGCCATATCTTATATACTGGCACACATGGGGGGCACTTTGGAGAAGGGGGAAGAAGAGCACTATTGGGGTCATTATATAGGGGCATTATACTGGCACACATTATGGGGGCATTTTATACTGCCACATTATGTCAGGCACCATGGGGACAAGGGGAGGAGCACTATGGGGGCACTATATATATGAGTATTTTATACTGCACTATTATGCAAATTGCACTGCAAATTATAGGGCACTACGGGGACCTTAGCTCAACTGGGGGCAGTAAGAGTTTTTTTTGGGCACACAGTAGGGGGCATTGGCACACATTATGAGGACACTTTGGGGACATTGGCTCTACAGGGGGCATTAAGAGGGGGTATTTTTATACTGCCACACAAAAGGACATTTTTATGTACTGACGCACATTATAAGGGGGCATTTTTCTACTGTCACACATTATAAAGAGAATTATTACTACCAGGGACATTATGGTGGGCTTTATTGAGTGGCGATGAGGAGCATGGATACTATTATGAGCACTGTGGGAGCATTATTACTTCTGGGGCACAGTGGGGATATTATTACTGTTGGGAACACTGTTACTACTACGTGCACTCTGGCTGAGAATTAATACTATTGGTTGGACTTTGAGGAAGCACCCTGGCACAGTATAACTTTTATTTTTTAGGGCACCGAGTGCCGGATCAGGTGGCCGGAGCGTAGTGCCACAGGTGTGAAAGTAGCCTTACCCTGTATGTTTTGAATTGCCGTATGCAATGTTAGGGCGGAATAGGTTAAGTTGAGAATTTGGCTTGGGGGGGGGGCAGGCACATTCTTTGCACAGGGGCCCTCTGCTGTCTGTGTCCGCCCCTGAGTCTATGGGCAGCATAATGGATCCGTCCTGGTTTCCGTTATGCAGGATATTACTTTCTTTAGTATATATATATATATTTGTGTTAGGTGCTTACGGTAGTACAGAGAAGAGCCCTGGGAAGCAGGGAAAGAAATGCAGTCGGTTGTGGTGTGCCGAAACCGAGGACGAGGTAGGCCTAAGAAAGAAGAGGGCCCACCCAAGGAAAAGACATAAAAGAAATGAGTTGTAAATGAGTGGAGTGGTGGGAGGGACAAAGCTCAGACCTCAGACGGTGCAGGAGCCAGGTAAGGGGGGTGCCCTAAATAGGCTGGAGGCGGACCTCAGCCCCTCCCACAAATCCAGGCAAATGCCTTAATACTTGTGTTAGGTGCTTACGGTAGTACAGAGAAGAGCCCTGGGAAGCAGGGAAAGAAATGCAGTCGGTTGTGGTGTGCCGAAACCGAGGACGAGGTAGGCCTAAGAAAGAAGAGGGCAAAAAATGGAAATAAACCAGTTTATTTGTAACCAATAAAACATGTAAACAGCTCAACCCGACATGCTTTGGAAAGCCACCCTTAACTCTTGCGCTGGATTGGGAATGTATCGTGCGTAAGCGGACGACTTCCAGCGTCCCAATTTCTTGATAACATGGGCAGGGATGTTGGCACTGGAGGCCGTGGATGCAGCTCCGATGCGAAAGGAGTGCCCCGAGTAGTTGGCCGCGTCAAGGCCCAGTTGGGTGAGAAATGATCTGACATGGATCATGAAGGTGGTCGTGGTGAGCACCGATCCATGAAGTTGAAGTAGCGGTTGAGAGGGTAGGAACCTGTGAAGCTGACTGTATGTGTCCAGCACCCTCACCGGACACCATTTGTTGTGCGTGGGGTAATATGAGATGTTGACAGGTGAACGCTGACTACTCTTGGAGTGAGGTAAGGTCAGGACGTAGTGATCCAGGTGTTTAGATAAGTGGGAGACAAGAAGACAAGATGAGGTTTGGGATGCGGAGGTGGTAGTGAATTCCCCGGGCCTCAGGAACCCGTAGAAGGCCAAGTAAATAGCAGCTTTGATGACCGCGTTGGTATTTGTATCAAAAGGCGTGGCGTCCAGCAGGTCGGATAATGCCTTGAAAACATGACTGTTGATGGGCAGCCTTTGGGCTGGACGTGCGGGTTCCGTCTTCTGAATGCCTCTGAGTATTGTTTTGATTTGGTGGGAGGCCATGAAGCTGGTGTAGTTAGGGTGCAAGATTAGCATATGATGTTGAATGCCAGTAAGATACAGTTTGATGGTGTTGTATGACATTTTTAGTTTGAGGTGGCAAAAGGAAGCAAATCCCAAAACAGACGTCATGATGAAAGGGTGCGTGATGTTGTGTTCTACCAGGAATCTGTTGAATAGCGTGAATGCTCTGTTGTATGCTCTATGTGTATTGACTGATAGTGAAAAATGGGACAAAGACTGGCTATGCCGCATGATGGCCTCTAGTCCAGAATGAGTTGCTGAAATGACGGGGTGCTGGAGGCAGTGGGTGATGCTGATGGGAGATCCTGATGAAAAGCCTGAAATTTGAAGCGAGATAAATTGTCAGCAGCCGAATTGCACACCCCTGGGACATGGAAACAATGCAGGAAAAAATTGTTGCAGGCGGCCAGCCAAGTAAGTCTTCGCATGAACCTCATGATTGTGAGGGATTTGGAACGACCTTTATTTATAATCTGGCAGGTTGCTTGGTTGTCCGAGTAGCAGCGGACCGCCAGATTTGCCCATAAATGACCCCACGCCACGGCAGCCGCTACGATGGGATAGATCTCAAAAAGCGCTGAGGTAGTGGAGAATCCTTCCAGACCCTGGACCTCAGGAGGCCAGCTGCCCCACAGCCAATCGTCCCCAAATATGGCCGCAAAGCCTGTGGTAGATGCCGCATCTGACCAGATAGAGGGGGAAGAGTCCGACAGCTGAGGGAGAAACAAGCTCCTACCATTCCAGGTGGACAGAAATCTCCTCCACATACCCAGATCCGCCGCAGCGTGGGCATCCAGGGACAATCTGTGCGAGTCGTGTAGGAACAAGGGGAAGAGGTGCAGAAGCCGTGAAATAAACGAGCGACCCTGGGGTATGATGCGCATGGCAAAGTTCAGGGAGCCCAGCAGGGACTGTAGTTCTCTGCGGTTGCAGGTGCCGAGTTGAAGATAGCCGTCTATGTGGGTGAGGATGTCCTGGATCTTCCCGGACGGCAAACTGGCTTGCATTGAAGCTGAATCCAACTGGATACCCAGGAAGGTGATGATCGTGTCCGGCCCCTCTGTCTTCTTGGTGGAGAGGGGGACCCCCAGTTCCTTGAACAGCTTGATGGTGGCTCTGAGGCTGGAAGGAGGGGAAGTGTTTTCTTCCACCAATAGGAAGTCATCAAGGTAATGTAAAACCAGCGGGCACCTTGCTATATTCAATAGCAACCAGCATAATGCTTCCGCAAACACGTCGAAGATGGCCGGGCTGCTTTTGGACCCGAAGGTCAATCGGGAGAAAAAATAATAATCCCCAGACCACTTGATGCCATGCAGGTGCCACAGTGTAGGGTGAATCGGAAGTAATTTGAAGGCGTTGGCGATGTCGGTTTTGCTGAGCCATGCCCCCACCCCTGCTTGACTGATGGCCGTGATGGCGTGATCTATGGTGGTATACTGCAGAGAGAATTCCTCCGAGGGAATGAGGGAGTTGAGACTGGGGTTGCCCGTCCCGTGAGGTGCCGATAGGTCGATGATGAGCCTCTGTTTCTGGGAAGATTTCCCAGTGACGACGCCAATGGGGTTGGTGCGCCATGTGGCGAATGGGGGAGTTTTGAAAGGACCTAGCACAAAACCCTCTGTTACCTCTTGGGCTATGAGGGCGTCAATGGCGGTGGGGTTGTGTAGAGCGGATAAAAGATTGGGACATTCCAGGGTGCCTGTTGGCATATACAGGATGCCCGTGTGAAATCCTTCTGTCAATCCTGAAACGAGGAAATCTGATAGATGCCTGGAGGGGTGTTGCGACATGAGCGCGGTAAAAACTGGCATGTTGATAGTCGTTAGATACGGTTTGGTAAACATTTTATTTGGACACATGGACTTGGCATGTGCCCGGAAACATTTGGTGCATATGTGTAACAATTTACATCCGTTATAATTACAGGACCCCTCATTGAAATTATTGCAAATCATCGATTTGCCTAGAAATTTGATCGGCCGACCCAGTTTGTCCCGGGCCAGTCTCTCCGGGACCCCGGAGGGACCAGCTGCCTGGGAGGGGCCCTGTCTGACCGACGTGTTCGGGCAGAAATTGGTGGTGTGGGCCGTGGAGGAGCAGTGCGCACAGGCTGGGGTCCTAAGGCCTGCGAAGTGGCGACAAAAAATGACCGTGTCGATCCTCGCCCAGTTGGAGCGGACTCCGTACTGGGAGAAAGCCCCTGCCACCTTTGCCGAAAAAGACCTGTGATAGTCATAAAACGCTGACCCTCCGTATTTGTTGCCCAAATCCACCAGTTTGTGTAAGTAGAGGTCGAATTCCTCCCTTCTGTTGGGGTAGACCGCACAGATGACCTCTCTGTAGATTCCGAAGGCCAACACGAATTCGGGAATGGTCAATTTCCTATTGAGCCGGGCATCCCTGGACTTGACCACAACTGACACCTCGTCATAGGCGTACGTCGTGTTTTCGACCACGTCCTGGGAGGCAATCAGAAGGGAGGCCAGGTTTATATCCTTACCTTCCAGGATATCCCGTTTCAAGTGCTCAGGAATCATATGCGCCGGGTTGACTTCCCGGTCCTCCACGCTAGTGGATGGTGTGACCACCGGCAAACCGACCGGTGCCGGTGATGCCGCCGGTGGCGGACCCGCCAAGGAGAGGGTCGTTGTGACCGTTTCCAGCCTCTCCAGCCTGGCGTTGATTGTTGACATGGATGTCATCAGAGAGGCCAGCATGGCATGGATGTCCCCGGTGCCGGACTGGCTGGGTCCTTGCCCCGCATCGCTAGTATCGGTTGAAGCGCGTAACAGCCGGAACAGCTCCGCTTTCCTAGCCGTGGCGGGGAAGGGAACATGCCGTTTCCTCAACTCCGCCGTGATGCGAGGAATTGTCCAGGACCGGATGGACGCTGGACTGGCTAGATCGTCTCCCGAAGTGGCAGTGACAGATCTAGCAGGGGTGCCAGGTAGGGAGAAGTTTCCCAACCCATCCAGCGACATACTACAATAAAAAAGTTGATTAATTTGAGGCCATGCAGGATCGTGCTGGCTAGCTAGGCCAAATGGCGAAAAATTACACTTGCATGGTGACAGATGAGGCCCTGCTAATTGCCAAGCGGCTTTGAGAGGCTCTACCTATGATTTGGCGCGAGGGGGTAATGAGGCCACTCGTGGTAGTGGCAGGAGCGTTGGCCTCTCGGTGACTGTAAGACAGGACTAGGGGAAGGGAGTGACAGGTGAGGCCCTCTCTATGCAACATGCGAGGCGGCTTACTAACGAGGTGGCGCGTTGGGCAGGTGCCTCCGTACGTTTGAGGCGGGGTGTCGGCCTCGCGGGACCACTAACTGTCGGCGAAGCCAAGAAAGGGGGGGGGTTACCTAGTGGGATGATCGTGCCCCTAAGCCAGCACGCTGACCCTAACGGGACCATCCGAAATGTAAGGAAGATTTTGGTAAATGAGCAGGTGAACGTACCTGGTACCAAGAAAAATTTCTCCGGATACACGGTAGTGTAAAACAGTATAGGTTGACCGCCTAAAAAATAAGGGGGAGGGTAAACATGACATAGCGTGATGAAAAGCGTAAATGCATGTGGTACATATGTATGACCGGGAGGATCATGGCGGTTACACATGAAATGATAGCTTGCGCCTGATGTGAACGAGACCAGTGCGTGCCGTGGCCATGGGCTGGCGGAAAGTGTGCGCCTGCAAAATATTTTCCCCTTTTTTTTTTTTTTTTGGAACATTTCTGGACCGTGCCCCCGCAATTCCCACATGTTTATTGAATATGAAGCAAAATATAAATATTATATATTTTTTTTTTTTTTTTTTTTTTTTTATTTTTTTTTTGAACATGGTTGTGAAAAGGTGACGACCCCTTTAGAGACAGTCACTTGTAGCTGAATGCGGATGGGAAGTCTATGCCCCTCCGGCGATCAGCATGGTGAGATCATGTACGATTTTGGCCAAGAGGGGCCTGCTCATGATTCCCTGTTTGTTTATTTCATGGGTGTGATGTGTTTCACTGTCTTTATTGGGGCTCCTGGGGAATGTGTAACAAGAGGGGCATGTTGTGGCCTCCCCTGCCGCCCGACGGCGGCCCCCCGGACACAGATGCCGCGCGCACGGCCGCCGGGACACCGCGCATGCGCCGACGAGCCGTCGCGCATGCGCAGAACCCCGGCCGCGCATGCGCAGAACAGGCCCCAGGACGCGGCCGGCCGCGCGGCAGGGGGAGCGGCAACCAGGCAGCAGGTGGTGAGGGGACGTTACGGCCGCGGTGAGCCCAGTGCAGGTAATGAATGGAAAAGGGGGGGGGGGGGATTGTGCGGTTGCACTGCTGCTGGCCCCCACGACTGCGCACATGAATGACCGGGGGGGGTTTGTGACTGAGGAGTGACATGTGGGGGCTGGGAAGAATCAGTGTGTTGAACACCAACGTCCGGAGGCGTCGGGACACTGCGCATGCGCCATCGAAAATGCCGCGCATGCGCAGAACCCCCCCGGCCGCGCATGCGCAGATCAGGCCCCAGGACGCGGTCGGGCGCCATCGGCCGCGCGGCAGGAGGAGCGGCAACAGGCAGGAGGCGACAGGGAAGGGACGAACGGCAGCCCAGTGAAAAGTGAAAATGAATGGGGGGGTGCCCGGCAGCAGCCCACTGTGCTGTGCATGATGAATGTTTGTTTGGGGTGAACCAAACCGGGGAATGTGCTGGGATCAGCAGGTTGCTGGCCGGCATGGCGGCCCTGTGGAGACGCCGGAGGGCCTAAAAAGGAGCTGCTGGTGACATGGGTGCAGCGAGTGGACAACAACAGAAAAGGGGGGGTGTTTGAACCAGGAACCATGCCGCATGCTGCCAGTGTGTATGACCAACTGGTGGTGCGGATCGTAATGAGAACGCATGAACAGGTGTGACAGAAATGAATGATGGTGACTTGCATGAAACCGTGACATTGGTGTGCCTTGATGAAATGAGATGAACCGGTGCTGGGGCGACCGTGAGGCCCTGCAGACCCGTACGAAATAACTCACAGTTTGACGGGCAAACGCGACCCACAGTGAACCGAGAGAAACTGGGAAAAGAACAGCAATGCTCCACAACCAGAACCAGACGGCGACGAAAAAAGCTCTCAGAAAATCAGCGGCTCGCAGGTAAATTCCTCAGAACTCCAACAAGCGACTTCCTCTCACAAAGCTCAGACCTCAGACGGTGCAGGAGCCAGGTAAGGGGGGTGCCCTAAATAGGCTGGAGGCGGACCTCAGCCCCTCCCACAAATCCAGGCAAATGCCTTAATACATATATATATATATATATATATTTGAATTCTTCCGTAAGTGGGTTACATTATATCGGAGGGATGTAATCTCATTTATAGTACATTCGAAAATGTTTTGCCAATCTTTTCGTAAAATGCCCATCACCCATGCAGTATATCAATCAAAGTTAATGGCTGATCCACTGTTGGTTTCAACAATTGCTTTTTATTAGTGTAATTGCTATTGCAAAAAGAGCCATTTGTCTTATCCCAAAGTACAGATTGATTGCTCGTCTGTAGTACATTTCAGTGATTAGTCATATTGTGTGCAACTTGGTGGCTGCATTTTTTTTATAGACTTCGGGCTTTTAATTTGCTCAAAGATAACTCTCAGCGGACAATATGACTGCCACTGTGGCATTATGCTGTGTGGAAATTACAGGGTTAACCCCTATTATGACATCGTAGTGACACACCAGAAACAAAGGGGGTGGCTTAACATACAAAAAAAGCAACCCTAGAGCTACAACACAAGCAACGTTAAAGAGGAGCTGTCACCTCTCCTGACACGTCTGTTTTAGTAACTACTTGCATCCCTGATGTAATAAAAATCCTGGAGCATCTATTATTAGGACTTTATGGTGTACCATTCCTCTGTTATTCCTACTAGAAGTTATGAGTGAATTTCTAGCAGTTTGCAGTGAAGGTCCAGATGGGTGTTACCAGTTGGAGGTGTGTCCCTGCAGAGTCTGACACTGGCAGCACTGATTGAATAGCGTCCGACTGTGCAGAGACATACACCCCAACTGGTAACACCCAGCTGGACCGTCACTGCAAACTGCTAGCAATTCATTCATAACTTTTAGCAGGAATAATAAAGGAATGGCACGACATAGAGCCATAAGAATAGATGCCCTGGAATTGTTATTACATGGTGGATGGAAGTAATTACTAAAATAGACATATCAGGAAAGGGGACAGTTCTTCATCAAAGGGGTCTCATCTTGGCGAAGTGGACTTGGATCTGACTTCCAGGATAAATTTGATTAGCTGCAAAGCGGAATGTCCTCGTTCTTCGTGGTTGCAAATCGATTTAACCTGAAATTGTATAAAAATAAAAAATAAATAAAAAATCATACTTAAGTGAACCATTTGCTCGCAACATGCCGGCCATCGCCATATTGCTTCAAGATCTCAGCCAAAATCACGGGGCGTGCAAAATTTCGCACCAGACCTTCAGGCAAGATGGTGGCTGCCAGCCCGTCGCGAGTAAATGGCTCAGCCCGTCACATTCTGTTATTTATATCAGATGCTGCGATCATGTATGAACGCGGCATCTCAGGGGTACAATGATGGGGAGCGACGAAATCACAGTTCCCTGATATTGCACCCGCTACTTACAAAGAAATGCGCTTCGTGATGAAGTAGGTTCCATATCATTGCAGCCCCTATTTTCTTTTGTTTGCAGTTGACAGTGGATTGGAAGATGATGAAGTGGTGATAAAAAGGCAACGTATTGCTAAATCTGTGCCAGAACCTCCCATTTGTCACATAACATTTATACTATTGCTTTAATGTTGTGTAATAATGGGCCCCCACCAACACCATGACCACCCTGGTTTTACACCTTGTTTGTGGTTAGCAGTGGATATGAAGGTGGCAGTGGTGATGAAAGGCAACTCAATGCCAAATCTGTGCCAGATCCTCCCAGTTATTACATAATATTCATAGTATTGCTTTAATGCTATATGACAATGTCTTGGCCCCCACCAACACCATGACCCCCCCCCTGCTTCTGTAGATGACCCTAGAAAGAAACAATGTGTCATTGAACTATTTCCCTATTGATAACACGTTAAGCTTTCTAGACCCTATAATGGGGCATCCGCTATGAGTGCAATGTTTTTGATGCTACCCGGTAATTTACTTATTTATTTATCATATTACCTAAAGTATAGAATAGATATCAGAATTAGCGATGAGCGGCATAGGCAATATTCAAATTCGCGATATTTTGTGAATTTTTGGTCGAATATTCTCCATAAATTTGCAAATTCGAGAATTCGCGATCTCCGGTCTTTGTTTACTTGATTGTGAAAATCGGCAACGTAATATATTCACAATAAATTCGCGATTAGAATATTCAACACCATTCGCGAATACGAATATATGGCACTACATTCTAAATATTCGTGAATTCTCGAAGTGGCGACATTCGCGATTAAAATTCGCGATTCGAATATTCGCGCTCAACACTGATCAGAATAATAACATGAAAGAAAGCGGGAGAGTGCACATGGGAAGGACCGCAGGATTTAGGAGTAAGGAGCAGGCTGGTACGCCACTCACCTAGATGTGTTGCCCAAAAAAGGGTCTGATTTGGACCCGAAACGCGTTGCAGATGAATTAATAAAAGTATCTCCTGTATCCATACTGTATCCTGACTAAATTCACAAACTGAAGCCCCCATTGTTCTCTTCTGAATCTTTGCTATCAAAATAACATATTCTTTTGCTTTTTTTTTTCCAGTCCTGCTCCAGACTCTGTCGATTGGCTTCTTGCTAGGGTTAGAGATTTCTGTCTCTGGATGTGGTTCATGGCAGGTACTTGGAAAATATCAAGCCCTGCGCTTTAATCATGGGTGATGTCTGATATGAGCCTGCGCCTGTTGCCTTCCTTTTATTGGTATTTTCTCTGCGTATTGATTTAAGCGAGGTATTTGTAATTTCTCCGCATCAGACAATGCACGCGTTTCAGGCAGGATCCAGGTTCCCACGCAACTAATAACACATCCGTCTAATCTAAAAAATATTGGACAATGGCGATGGGATTCAGGAAAGCATCTGAGCAAATTAAAGCAGGCACCGAATGGAGAGATCTCATTGAAAGGGAGTAAATGAAAACAGTTGTCCTGCCCTCGGAGATCGTTAGTGGAGCATTTCCACCTAATGTTTTAATGGCAGAACATTTTAATTCAGCTTTACAACCACGGCAGATAATGTCCGGGATCTGCCTTTTGTAATGAAAATTGTTCTGAACATGAAACATTTATTCGCGGGGTTGCAACAGCCCCGACTCCTGAGCACGTGAAAAACTAAAGTTTTAGATTGGATATAGGATTTCATAGGTGAAAAATGCAACTTTGTGCTTGCCAAGCCCACCCAGGGAATTGTTCGTAGGGGACGTGCTTCTATGTAGAATGAACTATAAGCTTGTGTGAATTCTAAAGAGTCATCTGTTCTTGGCTACAAATGGAAAAATATCCGCAGCACTCGCGAATAGGGTGAAGAAAAATTCAGTTGATTTATTCAAGCGGCATAATCCCAGCTACGTTTCGACCGAGGTTGGTCTTTCTCAAGCAGTGCTTGAGAAAGACCAACCCCGGTCGAAACGTCGCTGGGATTATGCTGCTTGAATAAATCAACTGAATTTTTCTTCACCCTATTGGCAAGTGCTGCGGATATTTTTTACATTGGATATTTAATGGGACCCCCTAGCCTGGATCTCTACCCGTGTGCACCTTTTAACAATTGGCACATTTACTCCCAGATTGGGATTGGTGGTGCTGTTCCTTCACTATATTTTCTTGGCTAAAAAATGGAAACTTGTGTAATCAAATTCTTTTTTCTATTGTAATATGAATGCAAAAATTTAAATAGGGCCCCTTCCTGCTGCCCCATTCTTGGGGCCTCTTTCAAGTAAGCGATATGGAATGTGTCACGATCTGTTCTGGTTCAATCAGATTTTTTGGCGATGGCATTCAGTGTTTCAGTTTTTTTCATCCAGATTGCATCCGTCTTGCATGTTTTTTTCACGCACGTGAAGTAAAACTAGAAACCATTGCTATCAGTTTATATTGAAGGTCCAGCTGGCTGTTACCAGTTGAGGGTGTGTCTCTGCACTCCTCCGGGTCAGCCTGAAAAAGCCAACAGAGCGTAGGTGAAACGCGTGGCTAAGCTAAGACCCGATCACTTTGTCTATGTTTAGTTTTATACTAAAATAAAGTGTGGTTATATCTTAGCGAACCGGCAGTAGTGTTGATCGCGAATATTCTAATCGCAAATTTTTATCGTGAATATTGGAACTTCGAGAATTTGCGAATATATCTAGAATATAGTGCTACTGTATATCTTCGTAATCGCGAATATTCTAGATATTTTTTCATCAGTACCCATCAGTATCCATCAGTACCTCACTGCTTCTTGCTGCAATATCTTTGACTTTAGGAGTAGTGCTGATCGCAAATTTTCGTATCGCTAATTGTTATTGCGAATTTTCCGATTGCCGATTTTCGCAATCAAGAAAATAATGACTGGAGATCATGAATTTGCGAATATATGCCAAATATTTGCCCAAATATTCGCAAAATATCGCAAATTCGAATATTGCCCCTGCCGCTCATTACTGCTCGGCAGCACTTCCCATAAACTTATCCCTGCACAGTCTGACACTACCCAACCGGTAACACCCAGCTGGACCTAGCAAAATTATTTAAAACTTCTAGCAGGAATAATAAAGGAATGGCACAACATAGAGCCATATGAATAAATGCTCCAGGATGGTTATTACATGGGGGATGCAAGTAGTTACTAAAACAGACAAGTCAGGAGTGGGGACAGCTTCTCATTAAAGGGGACCTGTCATCTCTCCTGACATGTCTGTTTAGGACAGTTACTACTTGCATTCCCCATGGAACAATAATCCTGGAATCTTTTTTCTTATGACTCTCTATGGTGTATTTCCTCTGTTATTCCTACCATTTATGGGTAAATTGACAACTGTTGGAGGCATGCCCCTGAACAGTCTGACTCTGGCCACACTGACTGGACAGCGTCAGACTATTCAGGAATAGGGATGAGCAGACCCAAACTTTACAGGTTCAGGTTTAGTGTTCGGATGGTGTAGGAATTCTGTTATGGATTCCGTTAAAACTGAATATAATGGAGTTCGTAGGCGGAATGCAAAATGGAAGCTTTTAAAAGGCATTCCGTTAAGATCCGTCATAATAGAAGTCATATGGCCAAGTATAACGGAAACCAGGACACTAGCTAGAATAATAGAGTTACAGCACAACATAGAGTAGTAAGTATAGATGCTCCAGAATGGTTTCATTCAGAATACAATTATTTACTAAAACAGACACGTCAGGAGAGGTGAAATGTCCTCTTGAAGTTTGTATGCTTATCCTTCCCCTCCTTTGTAGGAGATTAGGTTAATAGAGAGAAATTTCCAAGCCCTGTCCTTCAGAATTCTGGCTTCAAAAAGTCCCAAAATAGGGCGTTGCAACTTTTTGGGTTTATTTTTGCAAACATTTTTGCGAATTGTGGACTTTTTACCCCACTCACTCCAGCTTCGGGAGGTAGGTATGGTTAACCTATTCAACTAATTTAAAGGGGTTCTCTCACTTTGGGAAGCAGGGTGCAGGGGTTAAAAAAAAACCACTCGCTTGTCATCAGCACTCCAGTTTCGGTGCTGGGTTCCCTTCTCCTTCGCTTTCGATCCCCAATGGACCAGAAAAATGTGCCTGTCACTGCTGCCAGCCAACCACTGATCTCAGCAATGACATGTGCAGGAACGGCACCTGACCGCTGCCACCGCTGTGGCCATTGATTGACTAACAGTGGTGACACATGTATCAGTGGCATGTTACATTTCTGTTCCAGCGAAGACTGGAAGCAGAGGAGAAAGGAGCTTGGTGGTTTAACTTAAGGGGTTCCGGAACCTCAAAGGGGAGGATGACAGGGGAAAGCAGTATGCCTACTCCTCCACCCTGTCTGTTCTCAGGTTTGGTGAGCTTAAGTGTAGACCACCACCATAAGCTAGAACAGCAGGGGAAGAGGTGACCCAATGCTCAGGTCATATTTCTATTAGTTCCACTTTCGACTGCATCGTAAATCCTCAATAAGGTCTACTAGGCTACCTGTGAATCAACCCATAAGAAATATACCCTAGCAGTAAGTGATTGGCTCCCAAATCACCACCAATGAGACCCATCTTCTGCTGGACCCCTGAGGCCCATTATAGTATGAGAACCTAAGCACACCAGAGGATCTGGTAGACTCATGGGCCAGGCCAACCCAGATATGGCTCATATGTCTTAGGCCTTCATCCACTAAAGAAATAAGCAGGAGTAGATGAGATTACAGAAAGTTATAGGCCTCTATAAAATTGCTATTATGCCCACAGCATTTTTTTATATATATATTTTTTAAACTAGAGGGATTCCCAGAGAGTGGAGAAGGATTCGGTTTCCAGAAGGAAGTTATTAGCATCTTCTCTGTTGCTTCTTCTTTTTTTCTGCATTTTTATACAAAGCAGGAAAACAGGCATTAAATTCAATGCATGAAGCCTGATGATGTAGAAGAAGATTTCATGTCCGTAATAATATTCTCAGCAAGAACGCTACAAGTGACTAATGGCTTACCAGGGTTATTCGGAAGTGTGTGCGTTCTCCATTTACTGTGGTTTCTCTTCAGGTAGAATAAATCTTTCTCCATATGAAGGAAACTAGTGAGTGGATAATAATAGTATAAATAATAATCTAATAATAAAGTAGCCCAGATCTGCCAAGGGTATTCTGGTTACATTAAAGGGGTATTCCAGCTGCTTGAAGTTATCCCCTATCCATAGGATAGGGGGTAACTATTAGATCGGTGGTGGTCCTATCAAAGGGATCCCAACTGATCACAAGAATGGAGGCCCCGTACACCCTGCAGCCCTCCTGAAATGAACAGAGCAGCCGGTCGGGCATGCGTGCAGCCCCTCCATTCATTTCTACGGGAATTTCAGAGATAGCGGAGCGCTGTACTCATTTGGAACTCCCTTAGAATTTAATGGAGCAGCCATGTGCATGTGTGACTGGCTGCTCTGTTCTTCTAAGGGGGGCTGCAGGGGGTATGAGGCCTCCGGTTTTGTGATCGTGAGGGTCCAGTAGTAGGACCCCCACTAATCTAATAGTTATCCCCTATACTATGGATAGGGGATAACTTCAACCAGCTGGTATACCCCTTTAAGTTATCCTCCATCCACAGGATAGGGGATTATATTGGTGGGGGTCCTACCACTGGTGCCCCCACCTATCACAAGAATGGTACCCCACCCCCCTGCAGCCTCTTGAAATAAACTGAGAGGCCGGTCTGGCATGAATGCAGCTGCTCCATTCATTTCTCCTGTAGATAAGGGATAACTTAAAAAAACAGTAAATCTACAAGCAGAATAGTGAGTGCAGCTCTGGAGTATAATACAGGATGTAACTCAGGATCAGTACAGGATAAGTAATGTATGTACACAGTGACTTCATCAGCAGAATAGTGAGTGCAGCTCTGGAGTAATATGCAGGATGTAACTCAGGATCAGTACAGAATAAGTAGTGTATGTACACAGTGACTCGACCAGCAGAATAGTGAGTGCAGCTCTGGAATATAATACAGGATGTAACTTAGGATCAGTACAGGACAAGTAATGTAATGTATGTACACAGTGACTCGACCAGCAGAATAGTGAGTGCAGCTCTGGAGTATAATACAGGATGTAACTTAGGATCAGTACAGGATAAGTAATGTATGTACACAGTGACTCCAACAACAGAATAGTGAGTGCAGCTCTGGAGTATAATACAGGATGTAACTCAGGATCAGTACAGGATAAGTAATGCATGTATACAGTGACTGCACCAGCAAAATGTCTCATTTTGTATCCGTAGAAGTTTATCTACTATTGGGTGGTATGAAAGGGATGGATTACCTCTGATTGCATCTTTATGTTATTCCTAAATCCTATATGAGGATGGCACATAGTCTAGTTATCTACTCCAACACTACATGGTTAAAAAACAGAATTAACATAGCTTTTATTCCAAGGATGATCCATATATAAAATAGACATTAACCAGTTCCTAGACCTTTCCAGCTTTACCATAACCACAGGACAGGACTATGCTTGAAGTGTAGCTTCCAATCTTTACCCCAGGTCACCTCGAGGTCACGAGAAGCAGATGTCAATTGTGGTGTTTGCTTATCTTGGCCCTTTAATCCATTTTATGCCAATGGCTACACCTGCACTTCCTGAGAAGATCCCGGATAATTAATGGACACTTGAGCGACTAATTAATAACACTGTACTGCTAATATGGCTAATTGTATATTATTACTGTGCCTTTCTGCCATTTGGGTGGATCACAGGAGGCACCAGAGGATTCTCATTGACAACAGGCACAGCAGACAAAGTGCAATTGCAATGTCTTAGTTTAGGCTTAGCTTTATAGCCACCTGTCGTATATCTGAAGAGGAAGTAAGGGCAGAAGAGTTAGGCCCATCCTACCCCACACTGACATTCATTTTAATGGGTACAAGTGACAAAAACAATGTACAGTAATGATTGTAAGAACTTGTGACAAGTGCTTTGCATCACTGTGGAGAAGTTTTGGCCCATTCTTTTTTGAAGGATTGTTTTAATTTGGCCATATTGAAGGGTTTTCCACCATGACCTGCCCATTCAATGTCTTGCCACAGCATATGAATGAGATTCAAGTCAGGACTTTGACTCGGCCTCTCCACAACCTTCATCTTGTTTCATTTTAGCCATTCAGAGGTGGACTTGCTAGTGTGCTTCGGATCATTGTCCTGCCACATAACCCAACTGCACTTGAGCTGAAGGTCATGACTTGATAGGGAACCTTTCCATTCAAAATTTTCTCGTAGAGAGCAGAATTCATGGTTCCATCTATTATGATAAGTCATCCAGATCCTGCAGAAGCCAAGCATCCTACCTCACTATCACCACCACCACCACCACCACCACGATGTTTGACCATTGGTATGATGTTCTTATGGTGGAATGTGATGTTATCTTTGCTCCAGATGTAACATGAACCATGTCTTCCAAAAAGTTCCACTTTTGACTTAGCAGTCTACAGAATATTACCGTAAATGTCTTGGATGTTATCTAGAAGTTTTTTTGCAAATAGGAAATGAGCCTTTGTGTTTTGTTTTGGGCAGCAGGGATTTGGGCCAAGTGTCTTTCATGTTGTTGAATTGTGTATGTTGACTTATGTGAGGCAAGTGAGGTCTGAAGCTCTTTAGATGATCATCTAGGTTCTTTTGTGAAATCCTGTATTAGTATTCAAAGCATTTTGGATGTGGTTTGCTGGAGTCCCTGTAAAACAGCCTTAGCAATGGTCAGATGGTTGTTTGCAGCTTTCTTAAATGGAAAAAATTAAAACCAAGTGGTAGTAACAGTAATCCCATGATTTTACCAAAACATGCAGATAGTGCTATATTCACAGGGAGAAACCAATTTTTTTAATTCTCATAAAACAATCATAAATACTACAACAATACTACAGAAAGTTGGATCCCTCAACCTCTGGGCCTTGTGGCAGCTGCTATGGTTGCTACAGCTATAGTTACACCCATGCATGTGGTTATATACCTCCCTGGTAGATACCAAAAGGACTCTTTTAGGAGCTGATTCCTTATGTCCATATGGTTCCAAGGATAAATTCAGTGCGACAGGAGATATTCTATGCCGAGTGTACTTGTGTTATGATTACAGAAGAGCAAATTTATTCTAAAATTTGTAAATTCAACCCACTTTTTTCCCAAAATTCGAATGAACCTGAATTTTGTGTGATTCGAATTGGGAGAATCGAAGAAGAGAGAGAGAATCTGAAACCAATCAAATTTTAAGAAATTTGCACACTTCTAACTTCAATGTGTCCTTTTGTCTTTAGTGGTTTTCTTTCAGAGCTGGTCATCTTATGCCACTTTTTTCAGAATATCCTGAACCTTAACCCCTTCCCAACAACCACTGTACATGTACAGCAGAAGTCGGGTCTTCAAAGATGGCGTCCACACAGGGGGAGCCACAGCTGCTAACAGCAGACACCGATTGGCGATAAACACTGATCGCAGACATTTAACCTCTTAGATACCATGGTCAATTGTGATCACGGCATATGAGGCATCTTTCCTCGGAAGCACTGCACTCTCGGGGCTTGAACAGTTCCTCCTTGCAGTGATTGGGGGAGCCACTCATTGCCTATAATAGCCTGGGTCTCTCTGAAGAAACTCATGCTATGCTATTGCAGTTGTGGTTCCTATGAAGCCCTGCAGGTGGCAGGGCTCCATAAGAACAAAGTGAGCGACGATTGCACCGCAATTCGTCATTGAACCCCTCAGATGCCGCGTTCATCGCTGATTTTCGGCATCTGAGAATAATAGTAAGGGTTTTAAAGGGTTAAAAGAAATACTACTCACCTAATCCATTTGAGCCAAAGAGGCAGCCATCTTGAATGAAGACACTCGCATGGTGCATGATGACGTCATCACGCTGGCCAGCATCACCGGGCACGAGATTTCGAGAAGGATCTTTAATCAAGATGGCCACTGCGGCCTCTTCACGCTCAAATGGATAAGGTACGTTTTTTTTTACCGCCATTTCGGGGAAAATGAATTTGTTACCACAAAGCACAAGAAAAATCGGCTTCACAGCGAATTTAATTTTTCCTGAAATTCGGACTGAAGTCCACTTCGGATATATCGATTCGCCCAACACTATTATGCCCTTCAAATGTTACTAATAAAAACTACAGTTCTCCCCACAAAACATGATCCCTCAATCAGCACCATAGACAGAAATAAAAGAAAAAAGTTATGGGGGTAAAAATATGATGAAAAAAAAAATTATATATATACACTGCTCAAAAAAATAAAGGGAACACAAAAATAACACATCCTAGATCTGAGTTAATTAAATATTCTTCTGAAATACTTTGTTCTTTACATAGTTGAATGTGCTGACAACAAAATCACACAAAAATTAAAAAATGGAAATCAAATTTTTCAACCCATGGAGGTCTGGATTTGGAGTCACACTCAAAATTAAAGTGGAAAAACACACTACAGGCTGATTCAACTTTGATGTAATGTCCTTAAAACAAGTCAAAATGAGGCTCAGTAATGTGTGTGGCCTCCACGTGCCTGTATGACCTCCCTACAACGCCTGTGCATGCTCCTGATGAGGTGGCGGACGGTCTCCTGAGGGATCTCCTCCCAGACCTGGACTAAAGCATCTGCCAAATCCTGGACAGTCTGTGGTGCAACACGACGTTGGTGGATAGAGCGAGACATGATGTCCCAGATGTGCTCAATTGGATTCAGGTCTGGGGAACGTGCGGGCCAGTCCATAGCATCAATGCCTTTGTCTTGCAGGAACTGCTGACACACTCCAGCCACATGAGGTCTAGCATTGTCTTGCATTAGGAGGAACCCAGGGCCAACTGCACCAGCATATGGTCTCACAAGGGGTCTGAGGATCTCATCTCGATACCTAATGGCAGTCAGGCTACCTCTGGCGAGCACATGGAGGGCTGTGCGGCCCTCCAAAGAAATGCCATCCAACACCATTACTGACCCAATGCCAAACTGGTCATGCTGGAGGATGTTGCAGGCAGAAGAACGTTCTCCACAGCGTCTCCAGACTCTGTCACGTCTTTCACATGTGCTCAGTGTGAACCTGCTTCCATCTGTGAAGAGCACAGGGTGCCAGTGGCGAATTTGCCAATCTTGGTGTTCTCTGGCAAATGGCAAACGTCCTGCACGGTGTTGGGCTGTAAGCACAACCCCCACCTGTGGACGTCGGGCCCTCATATCACCCTCATGGAGTCTGTTTCTGACCGTTTGAGCAGACACATGCACATTTGTGGCCTGCTGGAGGTCATTTTGCAGGGCTCTGGTAGTGCTCCTCCTGTCCCTCCTTGCACAAAGGCGGAGGTAGCGGTCCTGCTGCTGGGTTGTTGCCCTCCTCCACTTCTCCCGATGTACTGGCCTGTCTCCTGGTAGCGCCTCCATGCTCTGGACACTACGCTGACAGACACAGCAAACCTTCTTGACACAGCTCGCATTGATGTGCCATCCTGGATAAGCTGCACTACCTGAGCCACTTGTGTGGGTTGTAGACTCCGTCTCATGCTACCACTAGAGTGAAAGCACCGCCAGCATTCAAAAGTGACCAAAATATCAGCCAGGAAGCATAGGAACTAAGAAGTGGTCTGTGGTCACCACCTGCAGAACCACTCCTTTATTGGGGGTGTCTTGCTAATTGCCTATAATTTCCACCTGTTGTCTATCCCATTTGCACAACAGCATGTGAAATTGATTGTCATTCAGTGTTGCTTCCTAAGTGGACAGTTTGATTTCACAGAAGTGTGATTGACTTGGAGTTACATTGTGTTGTTTAAGTGTTCCCTTAATTTTTTTGAGCAGTGTATATATACTATACTTAAAAGTTTAAGACCACTTGAAAAATGGCCAAAAAATCATATTTAGCATGGCTGGATCTTAACAAGGTTCCAAGTAGAGCTTCAACATGCAACAAGAAGAAATGGGAGTGAGACAAAACATTTTTTGAGCATTCAATTTAATGAAAACAACGAATAAACTGAAACAGGCTGTTTTTCAGCTGATCAAAAGTTTAGGACCACACCTCTAAAAAAAAACGAAACCCCCCCAAAACAGAAAACCAACTTCCCAACATGAACTCAGTAACGAGTAGCTCCGCCGTTATTGTTTATCACTTCAAAAATTCGTTTCGGCATGCTTGATGCAAGCGTTTCCATGAGGTGAGTGGGAACATTTCTCCAAGTGGTGAAGACGGCCGCACGAAGGCCATCTACTGTCTGGAACTGTTGTCCATTTTTGTAAACTTCCCTTGCCATCCATCCCCAAAGGTTCTCAATTGGATTTAGATCAGGGGAACACGCAGGATGGGCCATAAGAGTGATGTTATTCTCCTGGAAGAAGTCCCTTGTCCTGTGGGCATTGTGTACTGCCGCGTTGTCCTGTTGAAAAACCCAGTCGTTACCACACAGACGAGGGCCCTCAGTCATGAGGAATGCTCTCTGCAACATCTGGACATAGACAGCGGCCGTTTGACGCCCCTGCACTTCCTGAAGCTCCATTGTTCCACTGAAGATAAAAGCACCCCAGACCATTATGGCGCCCCCTACACTGTGGTGCATAGAAAACATCTCAGGTGGGATCTGCTTGTCATGCCAGTAACGTTGGAAACCATCAGGACCATCAAGGTTAAATTTTTTCTTATCAGAGAATAAAACTTTCTTCCACCTTTGAATGTCCCATGTTTGGTGCTCTCTTGCAAAGTCCAAACGAGCAGTTCTGTGGCGTTCAAGGAGACAAGGTCTTTGAAGACGTTTTTTGTTTTTGAAGCCCTTCAGTCTCAGATGCCGTCTGATGGTTATGGAGCTGCAGTCAGCACCAGTAAGGGCCTTAATTTGGGTCGAGGATCGTCCAGTGTCTTGATGGGACAGCCAATTGAATCCTCCGGCTCAGTGCTGGTGAAATTGTTTTGGGTCTTCCACTTGATTTTTTTGTTCCATAACCCTCAGGATCATTTAAGAAATTCCAAATGACTGTCTTACTGCGTCCCACCTCAGCAGCGATGGCGCGCTGTGAGAGACCCTGCTTATGCAGTTCAACAACCCGACCACGTTCAAAAAGGGAGAGTTTTTTTGCCTTTGCCATCACAACGTGTGACTACCTGACAGAAAATGACAATGAATCCACATCTTTGCACAGATTTGGCCTTTTAAAGGCATGTGGTCCTAAAATTTTGATCAGCTGAAAAACAGCCTGTTTCAGTCTAATCTTTATTTTCAATTAATTGGAACTCACTCCCCCCTCCCCTGGCCACGCCCCTACCCATCCCTAGGACCGCCCCCTAAAACCGCCCCTTTAGAGAACAGGGATGCAAGTAAAATTTAGGGGGGCTATAAAAGTCCAGCCCTGCAAAGAAACCCCCCAGATGGGGATGGCACTGTTAATGGGGGATCTGGGGATGGCACTGTTAATGCGGGATCTGGGGATGGCACTGTTATGGGGTGGAGGATCTGTGGATGGCACTGTTATGGGGAATCTGTGGATGGCATCCACAGATCCCCCATCCTATAACAGTGCCATCCACAGACCCCCCATCCTATAACAGTGCCATCCACAGACCCCCCCACCCCATAACAGTGCCATCCACAGACCCCCCCCTTAACAGTGCCATCCACAGACCCCCCCCACCCCATAACAGTGCCATCCACAGACCCCCCCCACCCCATAACAGTGCCATCCACAGACCCCCCCACCCCAAAACAGTGCCATCCACAGACCCCCCCACCTCATAACAGTGCCATCCACAGACCCCCCTGCCTTAACAGTGCCATCCACAGACCCCCCCACCCCATAACAGTGCCATCCAAAGACCCCCCCCTCCACCCCTTAACAGTGTCATCCATAGAGCTCCCATTGCCGCTCCAGTACAGTTATAAAATGTGTAATTCAATTAATAATGATTCATGCTGCCCCCTCCGTAGTATAACATTCAATATATCCTACTCACAGGGCTACTGTTATATCGTAATGCAGGCCGGCCGGGAAGACGAGAGGCAGCGTGACTGACTGACGTCACGTGCCTGCCTGGCCTACTTTATGAATGAAGCAGGCGGCGCAGGCACGTGACGTCAGTCAGTCACGCTGCCGCTCGTCTGCCCGGTCGGCCTGCATTACGATATAACAGTAGCCCTGTGAGTAGGATATATTGAATGTTATACTACAGAGGGGGCAGCATGAATCATTATTAATTGAATTACACATTTTATAACTGTACTGGAGCAGCGGGGCCGGAGCACAGTGAACGCACCGGCCCCCAGCTCCTCCTCCCAGTCCCTCCCCGCTGATACATCGCAGCCTGCGATGCTGGAGCATGGCAGGCTGCGATGTCAAAAGGTGGCGGAACGCCGTTCCGGTGCGTTCCGCCAGAAAAAAAGCCCTGGTTGTAAAAACAAAACTCATAAAAGTGGCAGAAGTTGTTTTTTTTTGTTTTTTTCCAATTCCTCCCCATTTGGACTATTTCGACAGCTTCCCACTACATTGTATGAAATAACAAACGGTGCATTAGAAAGTCCTGCAAAAAACATGCCCACGGACAGCTGTGTGAACAGAAAAAAAAAAAAATAAATTACGGATCTGGGAAGGCAGAGAGCGAAAAATGGAAACGAAAAAAAAAATGGAAAATCCTCTGGGGCTGAAAGGGTTAAGGAAAGGTAAAGAACATCTATAGGTAAAGCTTTATGGATGTGGATAGCACTATGTAAATAATAAGTCTGCAGCGATTTAGATTGTAATGTAAGATGTTACTAGAGTGGATGAGGGGATAATAGCTAGAAAGTTATGTAACCAAGTAATCGTACAGACTGAAGAGTCACAAAGTGTACTTCTCACCAATATCATTAACAGCTCGGACACTTCAACCGCTTTCAAGTCCCTTGGTTACTCACTCAAAACGTGACAATTTGTCAGGCACATCTTTTCCTATACAAACGAGATAAATGTTTGATTAAAGCTTGATGAAAGAAGAATTTTATTCAACTAGTGCCAAATTCCTGGGCAGTGACATGTAATCCAATGCGGGGAAAAGGCTTTCTACAAAAAATAAAATAAAAATTGCATTAATAGCAAAATGACACAAATCATTCAGCAACTTCATACCTCGGCGAAATGACCACAATACCTCTGTAAACACGAGATACAATATTCCATTTAACAAGGAGAAGTGACTATAATGACTGTTTTCTCTGTAGATTCGCACAATATTATGTTATGGAATAAAAAATTAAAAAAAGAGTAATGCTTCTTTGCTTATTTTATCTAAGAGAAGTTTGAGGGGTTTATTCTCTTCACTAAACCTTCAAGGCTTCCGCTGCTTTTATAGAATAAAATTTCCTACAACGGTAGCGATAAATCAGAGCAACTGGACTTTTTTTTTTTCTTGAAGATGTTTCGCTAGTTATCCGACTTTCTCAATCACAATGGCTTGTACAAGAATTCTCCAGTATTAAATACTGATGACTCATGCTTCAGTCATGGAGGTAAGAGGTAAGATTGAATTTGCATCACTGAAGCTATTAGGTATGATTAAACTGCTTTAGGAGAGGTGTTAAAACAGCATTGTAAGTGGCACTCAATAGACGTCACATCTCTCCACCTCCAATTTAAAGGGCATCTGTCAGTAGATTTGCACCTATGACACTGGCTGCTAAAGGCATCTGTATTGGTCCAATGTTCATGTGTGTCCACATTGCTGAGAAAAATTATATATGATATAAATGATATTTTAATTAATGCAAATGAGACTTTAGGATCAACGGGAGCATATTTTCCAACCTTGGACAACAAATTGGTCCACCAAATGTCTTCTAGATAGCAGCAAAGGCCCCGGGGGCAATTTATTTTTTTGCATTACCAACAATATAATCCCATTCTTGTGGTTGGGTACCAGACAACAATGTCCGGGTAAAATGCAACGTAATCCACAGAACCAGTCTTAGTATGTCAACCGATAAATCTGATTTTTGTTTGGACTCTTGGCACTCTTCCCACTGCTGCTATTCTTCTCTCCTTTATGAAGTGTGTGTGTGGGGGGCTAAATAAAAATTTTTGATCTGTCAGTCAAATACATGTCTCAGAGACCAGAAAGTCCTGTTTAGTAACAGACCTAGGGGACCTATAGGACACGTCAGTTGTGAAAGATGGCTTCTAAATGAGAAAAACTATGGTATAGGGAGCTGGTGGAGGCCCCTCAGAAATTTGTACTTTTTCTCTAACTATGATATCATCCCAATCATGTGGTGGGGCACCTGGCAAGAATGTCTCAGCCTATCTAAAGGGAAACCAAAATACAACTCAGGACGGGGTTCAAAATTTTTGATTTGTCATTCAAATGAAATCAATACCTTTCTCAGTGACCACAAAGTCCTGTCTGCAAACATAGAAACATAGAATGTGTCGGCAGATAAGAACCATTTGGCCCATCTAGTCTGCCCAATATATCTGAATCCTATGAATAGTCCCTGGCCCTATCTCATATGAAGGATAGCCTTATGCCTATCCCATGCATGCTTAAACTCCTTCACTGTATTTGCAGCTACCACTTCTGCAGGAAGGCTATTCCATGCATCCACTACTCTCTCAAACAGATCTAACTGGCGCCTAGGGGGGCTTAGGTAAGACTGGTCAGTTAGAGGAGATGGTTCCTAATTGAGAAAATCAACAGTATAAGGTACTGGTGATAAATCCTTTATAGGGTGAAGGCTCCTGAGCAATTTATAGGAAACCTGATCAATGGACAGATAAAATGCAACTTAAGGCAGACATACAGTTGTGTTCAAAATAATAGCAGTGTGTTTAAAAAAAAAGTGAATAAAGCTCAAAATCCTTCTAATTGGCTCTCCGTTCAGTCAATGACTTATGACTGACTTCAGCAAAAATACGAACCTCTCTCTCCCGGCTCCAAGATTTCTCCAGAGCTGCACTGGTTCTCTGGAATGCCCTACCCTAAGAAATCAGGCTTAATCACAACATGCACAGTTTTAAGCGTTCACTAAAAACACATCTTTTCAGGGTGCCCTATCACCTCCCTTGATCTAACCTCCCATAGCCCATTTATCATTCCCTAAAGCTGAGCCTCCACTGCACCCAGAAGCACTTCGTATATTGGCTGCTGACCGGCTCCTGCGGCTTTATATCTGCTCCCCTATTCTCCCAAGATGGCTGGACTATCGTACATAACAAGCACTTCTATCTTTTGTGTCACCTCTATCCCCTCATAGATTGTAAGCTCTTGCGAGCAGGGCCCTCATTCCTCTTGTTGTAATAATCGACTTGTCTGTTGCTATGTTATTTCTGACTGTTTGTACATGAACCCCTGAATTGTAAGGCGCTGCAGAATATGTTGGCGCTATATAAATAAAGATTATTATTATTATTATTATTATTATTATTATTATTATTATTAATATTATTATAATAGCTTTTATTTCCATACACACAAATGCATTGGGAACAGTACACATTCTATTCCAAATCAAAACATGAAGAAAAATATATCAAATTGAAGAAAAGTGAATATTAGACTGTTCAAAAAAATAGCAGTGTTTGTATTCTTCTTTACAAACTCAAACATTCGTTATATAAACTGAAAAATGTTTGAAGATTTTGCTTTCCTTTGAATCACTTAACTAATATTTAGTTGTATAACCGCTGTTTCTGAGAACTGCTGGACGTCTGTGTTGCATGGAGTCAACCAACCTCCAACTAGCCAACACCCTAGTATGAGAAACATCCCCATATCATGATGCTTGCCCACCATGCTTCACTGTCTTCACAGTGTCCTGTGGCTTGAATTCAGTGTTTGGGGGTCGTCTGACAAACTAGACCCAAAAAGAACAATCTTACTTTCATCAGTCCACAACATGTCTCTTTAGGCCGGTCATTGTGCTCTTTGGCAAATTGTAACCCCTTCAGCACATGTCTTTTTTTCAACAGTGGGACTTTGCGGGGGCTTCTTGCAGATAGCTCGGCTTCACATAGGCCTCTTCTCATTGTAACAGTACTCACAAGTATCTTTAGACCTTTTTTGATCTTCCTGGAGCTGATTGTTGGCCATTTTGGCTTTTCTTCTATCCATTCGAATGGTAGTTTTTCGCTTTCTTCCACGTCTTTCAGGTTTTGGTTGCCATTTTAAAGCATTTGCGATAATTTTAGCTGAGCAGCCTATCATTTTCTGCACTTCTTTATATGTTTTCCCCTCTCCAATCAACTTTTTAATCAAGTTACGCTGTTCTTCTCAACAATGTCTGGAACGACCCATTTTCCTCAGAATTTCAGAGAGAAATGCAGTGTACAACATTTGCTGCCTTCCTTCCTTCCTTAAATAAGGGCAATAATTGCCACCTGTTTTTCAAAGAATGAATGACCTCACTCATTGAACTCCACACTGCTATTATTTTGAACATGCCCCTTTGAATTAATGATTCAATTACACAGAATCAGCAGCATGCATGTCATGCCTGTTGGGTCTGTTGGATCTCTATTACTCTACTACACCTGCTAGTAAATTATTTGCCATGTAGAAATATCATTTCTACCAAAACCAGTGATTGATCAGGTTAGTGATGTCTGACTGCTATTATTTTGAACACAACGGTACATGCACTGACTGAGCAAGTATCAGGATTGAACTGTTCCTTCTTAATAATTGACTGCTCGTCAGTGGAGTAAAGATCTGCATTAACATTTAGCAATCACCTCCACTGTATGCAAACAAGTGATGGCTACTGCAATCGCTTGTCTTCAAAGAAATCAATTGTTTCTGGGCAGTAGATTGCTGTTTACACAGGACGATCTGGTGCCCTGAAACAACGATTTAGGTGTCACCATAAATCATGAATTCACCCAAAGAATGAGCTCATTCATCGGGTGATTGGTGGCACCTTTACACTGGCCGATTATTAGGAATGAGAGTTTGAAGGAACCTTTGTTTCCAATAATCAACTAGATAATAGTCCACTGTAAAGGGACCATTAGTCCTTCCCACACTCCACGTCCGCGTTCACTCTCCCAAAAAGTGTTCTCCCCGGGGAGGGGTGAAACATTTTTGATCTGTCACTCAAGTGAAATCACTGCCTGTCTTAGTGACACAAAGTCATGTCTACTAACCGACCAGGTGCCCAGGGAGCCTACAGGAACCAAGTCAGTTAGGGAAGATGGCTCCTCGTCCTAGTTGGGAGAATGTGTAATTGGACTAACAAGTAGCGTGCAGGTAAGTAGAAAAAATGTGATGATCTGCAGAGAGCAAGGGGTGGAATTAGGCAGAATTTGTGGTGGAATTAGGTGGGATGCGCTGCTCAATTTCCAATTAAGAATTTACTACGGTCGTTAAATTTACTCTATATGCAATAAATTTTGCATGACTGTCTGGATGTTATTTTCTTAGTTAACACTTCATATCTTTATTATAAATCGAACCATCTACTCATTTTGATAATTAAATTACAATATTTTCATTTGCTTCCCTCTCTTCCATTCTGGAAACAAAAATGACTCACTAGACACTGTGTCGTTCAATTAGAGGCAACCTTGGGAGCAGTAGAAAGTCTATTAGCGATATCATTCATACTTCATTACTCATTGACCAAGGTTAATCTCCACTGCACACACGTGAAGTACCGCCGCTTCTGTTTTATAAAGGGATTTTCTCAATTTGTCAAACAATAAATGTAATTGACAAAATGGGAAGATGTGAGAGCTGGTTTAGGATGGAATCTCTTTTTCACACTTACATTTCGTACTGTAAGATCAAGAGTTGGTTTAAAGGTGTTCTCCTGGTTTAGAGGTGGGTTTCAGCATGCCCATGACTTCTAAGAGGTTGGAAAGCAGTGAGACATCTACTAGTCTCAGTGCCCCCCTCCACCCAATGCAATGTTTGGCACATGTAGTCAGTAATGCTCTTCTCCATGTTGTATAGGTGTTTTTAATTCCATTAAAAGACAAATTACTGGAGAATCCTGTTATTAAGTGGTAGACAGTAGATACCCACAATACAAGAACCATGACCACCAGTTACATATGAGCTTTGGCCATGCATTATAGGGCACATGTGCAACCCTCACTTCTAACATTTCCGACACTGTCTATAAAATAGGCATGACTGGTAATACTTTAGGATCGTTAGATTATTATTTTGACATGAGGTAGGAAAATTCCAAGGTTCAAAATGAGAATAACAGGTATGAACTTTTATGGCAGTTTGGCCCATTGATTCACTTTTGCTGGCCTTCCATATGAGATAGCTCCTACACAAACATGCAGTCTTAGATAAGCCCCACAGGCAAGCTTATTTCCATAAAGAGTGGGGATACAACATTTCTAGCAGCACGTACCTACCTCGTAGTAATTCTTGTTTCTTCTAATGGCAGACACTTGGAGGCCGTTTGGTTCCCCAATACACAGTACATTGTGAGTCCCCTGAAATCTAGTGATATAACATCCATATATGATAGCTTCAGGAATTGGTTCCATCTGTTTCTATCATCTTCTCCCAGTTTTGGGAAGGTACGCACACTTTCTCGAGATATCCCTGTGTTGTACAGGAGGAGTGGATGGGGATACTATATCATTTCTGGGCCACAAATCATTATCTACCATGTTAGACACAGTAAATAATTGCACAGGTCATGCATTCCGGGTTATTCCCATTGGTTGAAATGTTGCCTGCTGGGATTAGTGGTATTTTGCCATATATTGGAAACCACAACAAGTAGGGTTGAGCCAACGCGAACTGCAAAGTTTGGGTTCATACCGGATTTGCGAGTTCGGGTACCCAGATCCGAACCCGGACTTTTTCACTGAAGTTCGGGTTCGGTGTTCAGGTGATTTTATTTTCCATTATAACATGGTTATAACGGAAAATAGAAGCATTCTTAAGACAGAATGCTATATAAAATGACCATTGAGGGGTTAAAAATAATTTTAAAAAAACTCAACTCACCCACTTGATCGTGCAGCCGGTATCCTCTTCTTTCTTCTTTCTGCAGGACCCCCAAAACGACCTGCGAGGACGTCACCGCGCTCACCACATGGTAAGCGCAGTAACGTCATCGCAGGTCCTTTTGCAGGTCCTGCAGAAAGAAGAAATAAGAGGATGCCGGCTGCGCGATCAAGTGGGTGAGGTGAGTTTTTTTTTAATTATTTTTAACCCCTCAATGGCCATTTTATTTAGCAGTCTGTCTTAACATTGCTATTAATTCCGTTATAACCATGTTATAATGGAAAATAATAAAGTGAAGTTCGGGTCCCCATTGACTTTAATGAGGTCCGAGTTGGGGGTCAAGTTCAGGTCCTAAACCCGAACTTTGACCTGAAGTTCGTCCGAACCCGGCAAACCCGAACTTCCACGGGTTCGCTTATCCCTAACCACAAGTTAAAATAATATCTCCCTCATGTAAAATTGACCTGAAATGTTTGCTAATATCTTCATAATATGTAGGGCCCTCAACCTGTTTCCAAATTGGTCCCTGAAAGTAAAGGAGAGCACATCACGCAAGCGAGGCCACTCTCTATTCATCTCTATGGGAGCTTTGAAAAGAACAGAGCACTGGCTCAGCTATTTCCGGCAGTCCCGTTGAGGTAAATGGCTGTGCATCCTTGGTGCGCTCTTCATTCATTTCCAGGGGACTTCAGAAAATAGCCGAGCGTGCTCACTCAACTATTTTCTGAACTCTCATGGAAGTGAATGGAGAACACACCAAGCAAGCGAGGACACCCTCCATTTATTTCTATAGGAGCTCGGAAAAGAACCGGGCACTGGCTCAGCTATGTCCGGCAGTCCCGTAGATATGAATGGTTGTGCATGCTTAGAGTGCTCCTCATTTATTTCCAGGGGACTTCAGAAAATAGCCAAGCATGCCCAATCGACTATTTTCCTAACTCCCATAGAAGTGAAAGGAAAGCACACCAAGCATGCGAGGTATGCTCTCCTTCACTTTCAGGGGCCCGTTCTGGAGATAGGAGCAGGTCTCACCTCTGACATTGGTGGTGTTGTGCCACCAATGTTTGAGATGACACAATCCCTTTAAGGAAGCCATGTTTCCTTCATAAATAGGTTTTACCCCCTGCTGTTGAGCTGCCTCCGCCCTACATATTTTGTAGACGGGTCCTTCCTACATAAATATTACAAACAAAGCGGAATAATCATCTATCCGGTCGCTTGCATCCTCTACGTGCACATTCCATGCCGTAGATTTACTGTCTTCATACCAAACCTTGATGGAAAGTAATTGAAATTTGGTTTTTATGTTGCAGTTTGGTCTGGATAATTAAACACTGATAGGACACATGTTGAGAGGAGAACTCATAAAAGGCGCATGTGGCGGGTTCTTATTGACATATGTTTGGCATCTAGCGTGCAGCAGCCTATTGGATATCCTTTATGTTCAGGCAGATCTGAAAGTCGCAGGCATGTCTCATATGTTCTGAATGGGAAAAGCATTTTGACTTATTGTGTGCCAGAATTTACATTCTGGGGTTCACTTTTCTTTTTTTTTTCCTAAAGGGAGAAACATTCTGTTTGAACGCGTATTTTTTCGTCAGCGTGAAATGAAAACAGAACCAAATGAAAGGACTGTCAAAATGGAAGAATTATAATTTTATACTTAAAAAGGGCTTTAAAATGAAGGTACACAAACTGTCGAGAGGGCCATATGTGGTGCTGGAGGAGCGGATGGGTCTACGTAGGTCATTTCTGAGCTGCAAATCAGTATCTACCTTGATGCACACAGTAAATGATCACACGGGTCATGCATGCCGGAATTTTCCTGCGGTTGAACTGTTTAAAGGGAAATTTTTCCGGCACATGTTGCCTGCTGGGATTAGTAGTTTTACCGCATATTGGGGTCCACATGTTAAAAAAAATATCTCCTGCATGTAAAATTGACTTGAAATGTTTGCTAATATCCTCCTAATATGTCGGGCCTTGTGGTATTTGAAATACCAGAACCTGGAAATTAGATACAGACATCCATCTATGACTCCATCCCGTAAACTGCAGACTGCATGCAGATGGAGGATGTTCAATCAATGGCTACTGTGTGTATTTAGGAAAGTTTTTTTCCCCAGGAGTAGACTATTAATGACCATACGGCAGGATAGGTCATCAAAATTGGATCAGTGGGGGACCGGATTTCCGGAACCACTGTCAATCCGCTCCGGCAATCCAGTGGTGAGCACTGTGGCTACCTTTCAGCTTACCAAGCATAGCACCATCCATTGTGTAGTGGCTGTGCCTGGTATTGCAGCTCAGCCCCATTCACTTCAATGGGACTGAGCTGCGCCTTGGCCATGTGACCAATATATGTGACATCACTGACCTTGGAAGAGACCGCAGCGGTCATAGGAGTGCCTCTTTGGTGGGGGAACCTACTATTTATGAGAAACAACAGACCTTCTCTTCATCGTCTGCATCTGGTATTCACTTGAATAGGGCTCAGCTGCAATACCAGACAAAGCCAATGGACAAGGGTGGTGTTGTTTCTGGAAAGCTTGTATCCTGGAGTTGTAAACTGGTGCAATGACTGGAGTTTTCCTTTAAAGGGGTTCTCCGAAAATTAAGAAAATGAAATACTTAAATATTACTTTAATATAAATATATTCCCAAATACCTTTTGTTAGTTATAATGGCTTGTTTTGTCTGAGGAGCAATCAGGGGGGAAAAAATGGCCGCCGTCCTATTAGTACACACAAAACCAGTCCTAAATCACACAGCAGGACTAGATACTTCACAACACTGAGCTAAAAAGCTGCCTCATCCTCCTCTGTCTCTTCTGATTGTCAGGGATTATGATCCTGAATACAGTTTAAGATGATCTTCAACTGATTCAGCTGAACCTCTATAGACATGGAGTTTATGAGGAGACATGAAGTGCAGAGAGGAGGTGGCGGTCTGGCTAATAAGCAGCCCTTGTTTAAGTCTCCATTACCACAGCCCCACTTTACCACAGTCTGTCCTGTCCGTCCTCTCTGTACTTCATGTCTGCTCATGAACTCCATTCCCACAGAGATTAAGCTGAAGATCTTATCAGATGTATGTATGTATTGAGGATGAGGCAGCTCTTTACCTCTGAAGTAACTTGTCCTGCTATGTGATTAGGACAGGTTTTGTGTGTACTAATGGGACGGCGGCAATTTTATTTCTCCTAATGATTGCTCCCTTGATAAGGCCAGCCATTATAATTAATGAAATGTATTTGGGAATATATTTATAATAAAGTAATGTTCAAGTATTTTAATTTTCTTAATTCCCAGAGAACCTCTTTAAGTGTACCTCAAAGATACTATTAAAGGGGTATACTCGCCTTAGATGTTTTTTGCACAGCCACAGTGAAATGTCTGAAAAATGTCTTATAGATGCACTTATCTCCAGAATGGGAGTCCCCTGACCTCTATTAATGGAGATGTGGTCGTGCATGTCCAGGGAGCACTACCCCAAAGATTGAATCCACATTTATCAGACACTGTTGGCACATTCTGTGGATATAACATAGGTGTCTAAGGTAGGAATACCCCTTTAACACTATTAACTCTACCAGCACCTAAAAATAGTTTCAGCCCCCAATAATGTCAGATCTCTTCCCTTAAAGTGATGGCAGCACATTCATCCAGCCACCGACTCCTAGAATAACACTAACCCGTGACGAGTTGCGGGTGGCATTAATTAGCGATACCGTCACACGATATAAATCTCGAAGCCGCCGCATTGCCAGCTGCAAGTGAATCAATGCCATTAGCGCGCAGAACACCTGAATATCTCCTCCGCGCCGTTCTGCTTTAATAATTAAACTATGATGTTTTCTTAATATTTGCTGTGAATAATGATATGGCGATTTTATCGGCTCGCTCTGAAGTCTTGCTGCGTTTTGCTGAGAAGTTTGTTGTCACAGCTGCACACCTGCATGTCGTTAGCCCGGACCGGAGGAGTCTGTCCGCCGCCGCCGTCGCTCGCAAGACGTGGAATATACGGCAGGCAATTAGCAGAGATGCGAGCTGCACACAACAAATGTCTCTGCTCTGTGTAAGCTGTGATTCTACGTGTAAATGACTGCGTTATATAGGAAGTCTGTGGATGACATACCGGGTGATGTACGTGTAGGGTTCTTTATGCACCTTTTACAAACATGGAGAGCGATATCATGAATTTGTTCACCCTTTTATGATCAATTCACAGTATAAGGTAAATATAACAGTTTAATACATCAAATAAAACCACAGACAGCCATATTAAATGGGGAAGACGCCTAGAGTGAAATATACCATCCCATGCATATTACGGGATGATAACATATTTAGGGTCCATTCACACGTCCGTTGTTTCTTTCCTGATCTGTTCCGTTTTTTGCGGAACAGATCTGGACCAGTTCTGTACCCATTCATTTTCAATGGGTCCTGAAAAAAAATCTGACATTGAGCTGTCCGATTTTTTTCAGGACCCATTGAAAATGAATGGGTACAGAACTGGTCCAGATCTATTCCGCAAAAAACGGAACAGATCAGGAAAGAAACAACGGACGTGTGAATGGACCCTAAGGCTACATTCACACGTCCGTGGTGTGTTGCGGACCCGCAAATTGCGGGTCCGCAACACACCAGCCCGTCACCCCCATAGAAATGCCTATTCTTGTCCGCAATCTGCGGACAAGAATAGGACATGTTCTATCTTTTTGCGGAGCTGCGGATCCAAAATCGGGGCCGGCGCTCCGCAATTGCGGCTGCAGACAGCACACTGTGTGCTGTCCGCATCCATTCCGTCCCCATAGAGAATGAATGGGTCCGCACCCATTCCGCAAAATTGCGGAAAGGATGCGGACCCATTTTGCGGACGTGTGAATGGAGCCTTAAGGACACACTCTGCATCTACTTGACATCAGAAAATAAGCGTGACACATCTGTGGCACGCCATGTCTGTGATCATCATGGCGACAATCCAGATGTGCTGAAGGTCCAGGGGATTGAACACATTGTGACATCCACTCGCGGAGGGGACATTGATGTGCCGTTGCTCCGCAAAGAAACCGAATGGATCTTTAAGTTAGATACTGTACACCCTAAGGGATTACATTTCATTTTCCTGCTTTATTTAAGAGATTATGGGTCAGTAGATATGGTCCATCACTTTGTCACTACCAGATCTTCTGCTCGTGACATATGCAGAGTGTGTCCTTAAATATGTTATCCCGTAATATGCATGGGGACTCAGGGGCGTAGCTAATGGCTCATGGGCCCTGGTGCAAGAGTTCAGCTTGGGCCCCCCTTCCCTTAGTGCGTTGTGTGTCTTCTTATGCAGCACAAGGGTCTTTGGGCCCCCTCAGGCTCCTGGGCCCGGTAGCGACTGCTACCTCTGCACCCCCTATAGCTACGCCCATGCATGGGGTGGTATATTTCACTCTAGGTGTCTTCCCCATTTAATATGGCTGTCTGTGGTTTTATTTGATGTATTAAACTGTGTCCCTTCTCTTACATAGGCTTCCCTTATACATCCTGATCAATTTTTCACAGCGAGGTCACTCGATTATACATACCGCATTTGAGTGTTCCCCCATATAATCGAGCATACTTGCGCTCCTCCCCGTTAGTGTATTACGCTCTATTGTGCGACGGTCACGTCAGGGAGCGTTTCAGAGGACGCGCCTCCGTCCCTGATTGGTGACTGACGCCGGCACACACCTTCTGGGGGCGGGTGTTAGATTATTTATATCCGGCGTGTGTTTGGCCGCATACGGCCATCACAGCGCCGATGTATGCGCGCTACAGTGCGGCAGCTTCACTTATATCTGACACTGTGACGAATTATGTTCGCTCCTGATGACACATATGAGTCACGTAAAAACGGGTAGAGCGATTTGTTGTGCCATTCATCGCTCAATAAATAGGGCAGCTTAAACAAGTGATAATCCATTCACACCGGCTGCCTGACTTTGAGCGTATCGAAGCGTCACATACCGCTCACTTATCAGGGTAGCGCAATTAGGGTGTACCAGGACCCAGTATAGCTGCTCCAACTGCACTGACTATCCACCGTATAGCTCAAACACATAGAGCAATAGAAATGACTAAGTGGATTAGATCAGCACCGTCAGTCCCTGCATTTAGTGCAGTGTTATCATCATCCTGTCGGTACAGGCTACACGTTTATCAGTGTGTTCCAACACTGAGTGTTACCCTGACACACAGGTCACTAGTCAGGCTTTCAGAGTGTCGGATGGTCTAGTACTTGATCCCCCTCCGCACTTCTGATTCCCTGTATGCTTGATTTTATCTATACCCTTTTGATTGAGTTTAATAAAATATCAGGCTGAGATTTAATTCACCCTTTTATGACCAGACTTGGTTTACTTAGACTGGATAATAATCAATGATGATTTTTTTTAAATGTAGAGGGCATCTGTCAGCAGTTTTGTCCCTATGACACTGGCTGACCTGTTTCATGTGTGCTTGGCAGCTGAAGGCATCTGTGTTGGTCCCATGTTCGTAAGTGTCCGAATTGCTGAGAAATATGATGTTTTAATATATGCAAATGAGCTACTAGGATAAACGGGGGCGTTGCCTTTACTCCTAGAAGCTCAAAGCGGAGAGGTGCCCTGACAGGGTGTGACAGTTGCAGAGAGAGAAGAGCCTCAAGATGCAGAGTTTGACACAAAGACACCGTAGATTACGAACTTTACTATCATCTTCCTCCTCCTCCTGGTGCCCCAACAGTGTTATCCTGCTGCTACCCCCAATACTGTGCCTGCTGTGCTCCTCAATGTCCACAGATATTATACGGCAGAGGTTGGCACCTATAGAATACTAATAATTCTCTCCCAGAGTGCCCTCATTAGTAATAGTGCCCCGTTAGTGATAATGCTCCACGAGTAGACCTTTTAGCTGTTGTGCCCTCCATATTGTACCATATAATAGTAACACCCCCAATAGTACCCCTGGTATTAGTAAAATACTCCTTTTAGTGCCCCCAGTAATTATAATACCCTTATAGTGCCCCCAGTTGCTTAAACGGACACCTTTAGTGCCCCCAGTAGCTTAAACTGTCACCTCTAGTGCCCCCAGTAGCTTAAACGGTCCCCTCTAGTGTACCCAGTAGTTGATAGCCCCTGTAGTGCCCCCAGTAGTTTAGATATCCCCCTGTACTGCCCTCAGCAGTTTAGATAGCCCCCTATAGTGCCCCCAGTAGTTTATGTAGCCTCCTGTAGTTCAGATAGTCCCATAGTGCCCCCAGTAGTTTAGATAGCCCACTGTAGTGCCCCCAGTAGTTCAGATAGTCCCCATAGTGCCCCCAGTAGTTTAGATAGCCCCCTTTAGTTCAGATAGACCCCTGTAGTGCTTTCAGTAGTTCAGAAAGTCCCCATAGTGCCCCGAGTAGTTTAGATAGCCCCCTGTACTTCAGATAGTCCCAATAGTGCCCCCAGTAGTTTAGATAGCCCCCTGTAGTGCCCCCAGTAGTTCAGATAGTCCCCATAGTGCCCCCAGTAGTTTAGATAGCCCACTGTATTGCCCTCAGAAGTTCAGATAGCCCCATAGTTCCCTTGTGATCTGTGGCTCAGCAGTGAAATGAAAACAAAAATTAAATACTTACCTGATTCCTTCTCCATGCTGCTGTCCGTGATGTAGGACACAGCCCATATGCCTCTTCTACCCAGCCTGTAGCCTCAGTTGACTCTGTCCTGGCCCAGGCAGCTCGCTGTGCAATCACGTCATCACAAATGCGCAGAAGTGATGACATCATCATGCGGCGTGCTGCTTACACCGGAACAGAGGTACTGTAACATGAGGCTGCAGGCTGGCCTGGAAGAGGCCTGCGGCCTACTCTACACCACAGGTGGCACCTGCATGGATCCACAGTATTCATGGCGAATGTGCCGTTAAAACAAACGGCACTGTTGGATTTTTTATTTTTTTTAATAAAAAAATATGGTCCAAAAAATGTTTGCTTTGTCGTGGCAAAAGCCTACTGGAATGTATCCACACAAACATCACCTGCGGACATGTGATCCTCCTTCTTCATCTTTCCTGTTTTTCCTGTTTCCGATCTACAAAATGGCCAAAAAATAAAATTTTCAGAAATTCTCCAGAACGGAATCACCAAAAATTCAGATTCAAAATGTATCCAGTTTTGTAAAATTGTGGTAAAATTTAATTAGTTTCAAAATGGTTCGCTCATCTCTAGGGAGGCATTTTTCTATGCAAGCAATACTTATTTTCTAATGTTATTACATCCCCTATCTTTTTCAAGAATTTTTTTAAAGCCATTTAAGATGACCAATTTTCACAGAATTTTTATTAGCATCTCTTTCTCACTATTCTTAAATGTTTCAGGGCATGCTGGGACATGTAGTAACTCAATTAACTGGTAAAACAATATTTCTATTTTGGCTATAGGGGCTAAATCATATGTATTTACTAGTATATGTCCAAGCATACCAACTAAATGCACGTCTCCTGACAATTTCCCCCATGTTTAAACCTCTAAGCAGTCCTATTGTGCTCACAGCATCTATTAAAAGTAGCTCTTGGCGCGATTGTCCATTCAGCCTCACGGCTTAGAGTGCTACAGCAGCATGGACCTGTAAATGCCAGCGGGGGTTCCTTATCGTGGCCAAGAGCGTCCAAGGTACAGTAGTAGAAGTTGGCAGTAGGGTGGCGGTGGGGTTGTAGCACATTTGCATTATCATTTACTATTTTTAACATACATTACATACATACATAACATTGTATGTTGGTGAAGATCTAAAGAAGTTTCCTTATTGGTCCAGTAGTAATGCAAAGGCACGGCATACATCAAAGACTTATCTCTTAAACCCTTGGCACCATAAAGCAATGACTTCTAGTAGCTGCCGTTAAATACTTACACCAGTTTACACGACTCGTCCTTCCAAGTCCAAATATAAGCATATCAAGGACACTCGTTTGCAAAGTATTACCCAGCAGGATCTGTCCTAGCAGATTTTCCATTGGTACAGTGGCTTCCATGAGGCCCTTATACCCTAATACTGCTCAGGCTAGAAATATTTTTTATGGAACTTTCTTTTGGGATTTTATTTTAAGTAGTCTGATGTCTTTTGTCGATGACAATGGAGACACATTAACAATGCCTCCTGCGGCTTCTCACCATAGTATCTTGTTGAGACCTTTTAGAAGATATATTCCGAAAGAAATCCTTTAAGAAGGATGCAGCTGTTCCTTTTTCCTCTGGCTCCATGTGTTGGGGTCCTCAGGATACGGTTGTCTGATGTCATTCTCATAACATAATTATTGATGGGACAGTCCAACCACACTTGCACTAATTAGACTGACAGGAGCTCTATCTCATGCCTAGGCTCAGCAGAATATCTGTAAGACTTGATGATGCTTTTCAGAACTAAGTTTCAAATAATCAGTTGACATGTTCCATAGTAAAACTGAACAGAGCTCACCATAGGAAGCTTGTAATTTAACCTCTTAGTATCAAGCATCAGAAAAATGGTGTAGGGTGAAGGAGGTGTACCGGAACATCACTGCACTGGCAACAGTTAAGTTGATATATTATACTTTTTATGTATTTATGTCTGTGATCATATTCCATATTCAGATAAAATTATATTCTCGAGAATTCAATTTTTATAAAGATCCAAAATCAAACTAGTAGTTATTTGAACGCAACTCCCAGTACATCAAGCCAATTAGGTGATGCACTATTCATCCATAGGCCCGGTTTTATGGCACCTGTGGACCAGTTCTAACAGTGGAAGTTTGGTCATGCTGCAATTTGCATCAATTCTACACTAGAGAGGCACCAGATGGAGACCACTACTATAGTCCTTTAAAATTGACTAGTGGTGTTGTTTTGGAAGGGGTTGACCAGTCATGTGGTCTATAAGTTGTGATGTATATAGGGCTACCCGGCTGGTATTCAGATGGACGCAATAAGGACTCATGCACATAGCAGTGTCATTAACATGGACTCCAAAAAGTGGAGCATGGAGACCCATGTACAGAATATTTCTTTCTCAAGAACTCAGCAGTGATATTGCCAAGTGTTATGAATCCTAGGAGTGGTACTGCCTGCTATATAACCAAGTCCACCATGTAGTACCAGGGGAGTGTTGAGCAATTTGATTTGGTTCAGATTCATCCGAATCTTTGGTCTGATCTGCTTCAAGACCCGTATTAATTGTACCCAAAATACTTCAATCTCCTCAAAAAGTTTTGAATAACATTCTGGTGCTGCCTCTTTCTCTTTTTCTCTCCAAAAACTCTCCCTAATCGAATCACATGAAGTCTAAAGAATCCCAAATTTTACAAAAATCTGGGTTAAAATTTTATTCTATACAACTGATTTCTAACCAATATTTCTCATCTTTGGGTCTCAATTCTAACTAGTTCTCAGTCAAAAGCATCTTCTGACCTGTCCTTTAACGGACTGTATCATCTGCCCAGCACCTATGGAGAAAATCCTGCTCTGTCTACTCAACGTCCAGTACGTGACTTCTAATGAGAAAGCCGTAATATAATTCTGGAAGCCAATTTTTGACAAAGCATAGAGCAGTTATAAGCTACTGTATGCTATAAATGGGGCATCTAATAAAATATTTGCAGTGCAAAGTTCCAGTAGGGAAATATAATTATTTTCTGTATCTTTTGGAAAAAAAAAACAACACATCACAGAATTCACAGATGAAATAATCCGGGGCCCCTGGGTAAAGCAGAAAAAAAAAGTTGACATCACATTCTTCAGTATGACCTACTTTTCCCCTCTTAGTTTCTTTTGCTAAGTTCACTCTACAGTTACCGAAACAGCGTTGGTTTTGATTACAGTGCCACCCCTCGGCAAAGGCGAGTGCTGAAACACACATAAGGAAGTATGTTGTCCCCGTGGCTTCTGTATATCATAGATACTCCCTCTTTTGACATGTTAACCCCTTCCTGAATTCTTTTATTTTTATTTTTTTCCTTCCTGCCTTTGTGGAGCTATAACTTTTTCATTATTTTTTCTGTTCACATAGCCATATGAGCGCTTGGTTTTTTATGTTTCAATTTTTGGTAATTTTGTACTTTCTAATGGAATCATACAATGTTATATACAATGTAGTGGAGAGTTGAAAAAATATTTCAAATGGGGTATAATTGGAAAAAACACAATTCAGCCATATTTTCATTTTTAAGGGATTCCCTGTGTGGTAAAACTGACCTGTTCCTTTCATTCTAGAGGTCAGTAGGATTACAGTGATATCAAATGAATACAGATTTCTTGTGTTTCAATATAAAAAAAACTATGAAAAAACACTTTTTGTTTGCATGGCCATTTTCTGACCCCTATCACTTTTTAATATGTCTGTCTACAGAGCTGTGTGAGGCCTAATTTTTGCAGGGCAGTCTGTATTATTATTTTTTTATTAATATAATTTTGGAGTGTGTATAACCTATTGATCACTTGTTATTCATTTTTTTGGGGGCAGGTGAATTGATGAATGTGAAACGTGTTACACCGTTCACCGTACAGGATAAATATTATTATATTTTAACTGTTTCGGCATTTTGGGGCAGGACAGTGCAAATGATCTTTTATTGTTTATTGTTTATTTTTAATTCTTTGAACCTTTATATATATATTTCAAATTTTTAACACTTTTTTTTAATTCCCCCTAGACAGCAATTAATTGCCATTGCAGTCTATAAGAGATTCACTATGTTCCTACGGAGCCCTGATAGGAACTTAACTATGACAGGCCTCAGAGCCTTCAGAAGGTCCGAGGCTGTCATGACAACCAAATGGCTCCCTTGAACTCAGTGCAGGGGAGATGTTCGCGCCCTGGGAGCTCATTCTTCCTGGGAAAGGACTACTGAGATGCCATAATCACAATTGACCTTGGCATCTGAGAGGTTAAATGTCCGTGATTGGCAGAGTCTGTGTAAAACAGCAGGCACCCAGCGGCTTAGGTGCCCTATCTGTTCCTGAGCGGGCGTCATCTTTAAACATCTCTTGTGCGTCATACATGTATTGTGCAAGTTGGGAAGGGGTAATATTTACTGCCTTATTGTTTTTTTTTCTGAAATTGTACTTTATATTGTTGCTATATACGATATCATTATAATTTGGGAAGTTGTTTAACTCTGGTTACTTAGTTGTTAATGATATGACCTCAGGAGACAGTCTAAGGAATCAAATATGACCTAGATTTAGTAAAAATTCGAGTTGCATTCTAATCAAATTTTTGGTGATTAAATTTGGGCGAATTTTAGAGTGAAAGAGTGAGGAGAGTGGAATAAATAAATAAAAACTTTAAAAAGAGAGACCTCAGAGTGTCATACAAATGTTCGGGCCAGTTGAAGCATTTTGGATTTAGGTAGAATGAATTCAGATCCAAATCGAATCAGTTGAGCGATTTGGGCTAATCAAATCCAAATCGAATTTTGATATATTCGCTCATCTCTTCTCTCTACATATAGACTTGCCCCTAGACTATCATCATAGAGTGTCTTTTTGGCATATGTCTGGCCAGTATGCATTGGCATTCCTTTGCCGATATTGTGTAGCCTATCCATCCTTATTAAGGTCAACCTCTCATTATAAACCTTTTTTTCACTTGTAGTCAACGGTAATGATATGGGATTGTATATAGGCTTATAGGAAAGTAGAGTCTGAACTTTATTTTAGTTGCAATGTTGCTTGATCGGTTGTATGAGCCGGACCGGAAAACTAGTGGATCACATGTGCGTTCTAAGTAATGAGAGATAATCGTATTCATTATACAAGTCCACATGTAAGTAGAATACACCCTGAACAGTATTTCTTTGTATCTCAATAGTTACTTTTTGTATTATTAATTTTTAATCGTCATCTTAGAGACAGTGATAATGCAGCGTCTGGGATTAATTAAGTTGGTATTTGAAAAATAAAGCCTTGTATTTATGTGCATTAAGTGAAACGCGTTGGTTTATGCAGCACATTTAAAATTCATATCATTTTAGCGAGAACAATATTTGTTTCCATTATGGAGATGCTTGAATTTTAATTTAAAGTATTCGCCACTTCTCGGTTTATGGGAATTTTATTTTTAATTTAAATATATTACATCCAACTGTAAAATAAAATCATACCAAGGCTCTTAAGAAAAGTTCCAAGGACCTTAACGTCTCTCGTATTAAGACAGTTTTATAAACTTTTCTTCTTATTAAGTCCATTAGAAGTGCTGAAACTTTACTTTTATTGCATAATAAAAGCGAAAATGGACTTGGCCCTGCCGTAGAAGAGAGAACAATATGAATCAATATTCAATATATATATACATGGCGCCTTGAAACAGTATTAAATATATATATATATATATATTAAACCTTATAAATCATATCAATTATTTTATGTAAAATTATATAAAATAACATAGAAATATAATAATAATTCAACCACAATTCTGCCCATCAAGGTACTTAACAGTCTTCATCACAGTTGGAAAATGTAGCACTAAATTACTGAAAAAGACTGAAAAGCCATTGACCATATATTAACCTTTCCATTTTTATTATGCCAGTCTGCTTAGGATATAATTTTCCTTAACTAGATTTTAATGCACCGAACAGGATTGAAATTTTTAGCCCAAATCTGACATAAAATCAATCATCCAAAGCATTGCTGACCAGGTTTTTGCACAAAGAAGCCACATGTTACAACTACAAGGTACAAAAAAATCTAGGTCAAGCAGTCTGCAGAATATATCAGGGATAGGGAGGCCTTGCTTAGTCACATATGTAGACAGACCCGATCACTTTGTAAATGCATAGACCCGCTACGTGGCATATTAATTTGCTATCCTGATATTCCTGGTCAGTCGGCTATTTTTTACAATCTTCTTTTTTTAAATTTTTCAAAACAGTTGAACATTTTGGCTTCCAATATTTCACACACTTTTTTTTATTTTGTTTTTGATTACAAATAATGTGGCATTGTTCTCAAAAACACGATGCAGGGAATTTACCCTTATGCTCTTTTATACTTTCTACTTTACTTTTGCACTTTCTATGCATCTGATGTTATATGTTTTTATGATACTCTTCAATTTACAGTAATACACACTTTTTCTGTTTTATTTTGAGTTGTGCCCCCCCCCCCCGACTAAAATCAACCTTGTAGTGTTTTCTATGATGCTTTGTATACTTCTGAAGTTTTTATGAGGATCCCTTCAACGTACGTTCATAATCGGCAAATAGGATACGCGGGATTGGGTATTTATTGCGTCGTATTCTGCAGCCCATATATTATTGACCTGCCTGAATAACAACTGGATATGTGAGGCTTGATATTTTGTGCTTGATTTATGTTTTACCAATTTTTACACATCTATACATTTCTTTTACATTTCTTTTCATATATTTAGCATCTCAAATTGATGTAATTTGATGTCAATTCAGAGTTGTTACACTTACTTATATCTTATCACTTTATATGCACTGGTCACTTTTTTGGTTCTGCACTTTGTCCATAGAAATTCCACCTTATCAGGGTTAGATGTATAGATGTATAGGTATATTTATATACATCTTTAATGAAATACTGTTTTTAATTGATTTTAATGGCTTTGTGATCATGTTTTGTATATTAGAATTTTATTTTTATTTATTCATGTGATTTTTTGGTGTGCATCATTTTGCTTTTCTTACTGTGCTACTTGTTATGGTTTCATGTATGTGTTTGCATGCATGGGCGGCTCCTATTTTTGAATTTGCTGTGTATTGCCTGCATACTGTAATACATTACATGGCTGCATAACATTTTTGACACCCGCCTTCAGTGACCAGGATCGGCAATTGCACTGATCCTGGTCCTTTCACCCCTCAAATGCCGCTATCATCTGATAGCAGAATCTGTCCTCCAACTGGAGCCCCCACAAAATCGCCAGGCTCCAATCAGTTTTCCAATCAGTTGCTGTGACACCATGGAGCCTTGTGAGAGTTCACAGGCCTGCCACAGCAAACTACCTAAGAAGTTTGCATGTGCGAAAGTTTAAAAGAAATGGAAAAAAGCACAATATATTCACTCCTATTTCCTAATTTGACATCTAAAAATAAATAAACCATAAAAAAATAAACATAACAAGTATTGCCGTATTCACAAATGTCTAAACTATAAAAATATACTAAGATTTTTTGTGCGTGGTGAATGCCTTAAAGGGCTTTTCTGAGATATTTTTTATAGATGACCTATTTTCGTCAGTCCCATTGAAATGAATGGGAAGCGCACCACACAAGCGTGGCCACCGCTCCATTTACTTCTATGGGGCTGACGGAAATAGCCAAGCCAGCACTCTGCTATTTTTGCCGCTCCCATAGGAATGAATGGAGGGCGGCCGCGCATGTGCGGTGTGACCTCCTTCACTTTGCGGGCTCCTTTCTAAATATAGGTTCCACCTCTGGGACCTATCCTGATGATATGCCCCCATTGTCTGAGGTGATACAACCCCTCTAAGAAGTTAAAGATACATTGTATACATAATTTAACTTTTATATTTTGTTTCGCTCTGCATTTGGTAAATAACTAATGCATGAAAAAAGCCATTTTAACATATCTGATGATAATAATTAAGAGTTACATTTAATACATATATTTTATAGTTTGCTAATTGATGGTTTAATTATACATATTTATATTTCTATTTAAACTCTTTGTTTATGTAATTTAATATTAGTATTTTTTAAATGTAATTTAAACCAAATAAAATTCAATCTACATTTTAATTTTGCTAATAATGATAGAAATAATAATCGAAATCATTATCGCCTTATACAATATGAAAAAAAATAATTATGATGAACTACATACGGTATATGAGTTGTACAGAACTCATGAACCAGTCTTACATTTTAAGGGTAACATTAATTACTCTCTGTTGGGAGCTTCCACTTATCACTTATCCATCAGGCTACAGCTGGGATAATCCAAAGAACACAGAATACTTTGAATTTATAAGTTTGTTTTTATTGTTTATTTTGCAGGCAATTTTTTTATATTGTATTTTTCTTCCATTTTTCAAGACCTATCGAGAAGCCTATGGGAAAATGCCAGAAAAAAAAATACCCAGAGTAACATCTGGCTGCAGTATTTGTCTTAAAAAAAATGCTATAAAACTTTTAAAAAATTGCTACAAAATGTTGTGTGAATCCAGCCTTAAGCTCTATAAACACCTTCACATACCATCCGTTAAAGGATAAAGATAGTTAAAGCATTGGAATGCTTTGTAACTACCTGGTATCTATAAAAAAGAAAACTGATACACTTTGAATAAAACTCAAAGAAAACATATATAAACAAATATACTATTTTATTATTTGAATTAAAGCTCTTGAATAAAAAGAGAAAAATTATTAACTTAAAATGATCTAAACTAAAAAAAATAGTTAATTCAAATGTAAATTTAAAGCTTCGGTATAAAAAAAAATACGGGATTAATAATAATTCTTAATAAAAAAAAATCTGATGCACTTTGAATTAAAACTCTTAAATAGAAAAAAAGAAAAGCATTTACTTAAAATGATCTAAACCAAAAAAATAAATAAAATGTAAACTTAAAGCTTCGGTATATAAAAAAAAACGGATACAATTTTAATAACTATTTTTAATTTTAAAAAAGAAAGAACGTATTGTATTTACTTAAACAAAAAATATATTTTTTTAAAGCTTCGGCATACGTTGTATTTCCAAATTCCATGCATCTGCACATGAATTACCTCGATGTATAGATGAGGTGGTCAGTTTGGACAATGAGCGTGATTTAAACCGGGACAATGCTTGTCTATTTTCTTTGACACTCACTGTAATTAATGAATCGGGGCCTTTATTGTAGAATTAACTCATAAAGACATGCGGCTGACAGATATTTTATTAATGGTTTGGTCACTTTGGTATTTTAACAAGAAAGGTTTTTTTTTTTCAATGGCAGGTTCGAGACTTCCAGATCCTTCCCATGAAATGTTTCAGATGGTTGTTTAATGGTTGGAAAATGAAGGCGTTATGCTCTCCGCCATGGAAACTTTAGCTTCACATAATAAACTGTAAAATGATGTGACAGGACTCTTTTATTCCATGTCATATGTATCCTGCTGGAGTGATCAATAACAGCATCTGGGAGCCTCGGCATCGGGGGCCCCTTATCTGACAACAGGCTTCTGTCAATAATGCATCTTATGGTCAGCTAACCAGACAGATTTGTTTGGAGGATGGGACTAAATATTCTCTTGTTCTTGGCCTTTTGTGATGGTAATACTGTATGGCCATTGAATGTTGCCTTCTTTTATGTCCTATGTCGCCGTTATACAAGAAATATTCATCACAACATCACATTCTGAGGCCAGAACATGGCAGTTATGCAGAGATGAGCGGTGCCAGATGTGTGCGGCCTTTCTCTTTCTACAAAAGTGGTTGGTTGCAGGTTAATTGTGTAAAAGGTTCCTTTCTTCTCGGCAGAACACTAATAGATTGACATGAAGTGCTGACTCTATTTTTAAGAAGATGTTCTTCAGCAGCTTCTTTCTATAGTTGTGTCTCATGTTTTGAAGAACCTCATAATACACACCTCAGCTTCTGCAGAACATCATAATACACATCTCAGCTTCTGCAGAACATCATAATACACATCTCAGCTTCTGCAGATCATCATAATACACACCTCAGCTGCTGCAGAACCTCCTAATAAACACCTCAGCTGCTGCAGAACATCATAATACACACCTCAGCTGCTGCAGAACATCATAATACACACCTCAGCTGCTGCAGAACCTCATAATACACACCTCAGCTGCTGCAGAACCTCATAATATACACCTCAGCTGCTGCAGAACCTCATAATACACACCTCAGCTGCTGCAGAACCTCAAAATACACATTTCAGCTGCTGCAGAACCTTATAATACACACCTCAGATGCTGCAGAACCTCATAATACACACCTCAGCTGCTGTAGGACATCCTAATACAGACCAGCGGTTGCAAAACATCATAATACAGACCTCAGTTGCTGCAGATCATTATAACATACACCTCAGCTGCTGCAGAACCTATGATACACATCTCAGCTGCTGCAGAACCTCATAATACACACCTCAGCTGCTGCAGAATGTCACAATACACACCTCAGCTGCTGCGAAACCTCATAATACAAACCTCAGCTGCTGCAGAACCTCATAATACACACCTCAACTGCTGTGGAACCTCATAATGCACACCTCAGCTGATGCAGAACATAATAATGATTCAATGGTGAAGCAGGAGCAGTCTGCTCCTGGCTTCACTATTCAGTCACCAGCACTCCCTAGCAGTAGTATGATGTGATCAGAAATTGCTTTGCTGGTCTGTGAAGGAGAAGCCAGGAATCAGCCTCTTCTTCTACACAGTAAGCACAATGTGTAACAGTATTGTGCCTGCTGCTGCTGGGGATCACCCAATGGTGTAACTATAGAGGCCCCCCTTGCCAGTGGTACTGTACTTTTCTCTTTATAGGATGCAGTGAATCTTATAAAGGGAATAATGGAAGCGCGCACTAGTCTGCAGGAGGAAGGGGAGAGAAGCGCTGTACAGTACTTACCCCTCCTCCTGCTCGCTCTTCTCAGGGCCCGCTCTGCTGTGTCCTGGCTGCCTGCAGCGTCAGGACGTACAGAGCGCACTCTGACCTGACGCTGAAGGAGGTCAGGTGACTGCAGCGCGGGCCCTGAGAAGAGAAGACAGCCAGGACAAGGAGAGTAATATCAAGAAATCTCAGCTGGTGCTTGAAGTCTTGTTGTACTATTTATTTTGTCACATCAATATCTCGAAACAATGGACTAGTTTCGGCTAATCCAGCCTATTTAGTTGATAAAGGCTGGATTAGCCGAAACGCGTC